>NC_090926.1:1188025538-1188665538 GCF_040938575.1 Ambystoma mexicanum
TCATTAGATAATCATTACCCATTGTTAGAAAATCATGACCCATTTAGGGATCTAGTTATCCATCATTCATTCTGAATAGTAGTGATTAGTACAGACATGAAGTAGTGACATTAGACTAACCACATATTATTTAGCCATTTTCAATTTGCTATAGAATGAGGCCTGTTATATTTGAAGTGCCTTGTAGAGACACATGTTATATTTGTAGAGACATGTAGACACATGTATAGATATGTTGTTATGTATTATGTTTGCATTGTAGAGAGACACGTATGAGTGAGCACTTAGAATATGCATTGAGTCTGCATTATAGATAGCGCTTAGGTTTGCGAGGGAGAGAGTAAGCACTAGAGAAAGCATGAAGCCATCCTGAATGAGACACACAGAAGCGCTGTGGCACTGTAAAAGTTGTTATGAGTTAGTGTGAACAAGGAATGCGTAAACAGTTTCTTAGCAGACAGAGATTAGAGGTCGCCTTTGCCTTAGTAGAGACATGGAGAAGGGCTGGCTTATCAGGCCCTGGGTTGTACTTCACAGTCAGAGATGGTGGGGGCCATGCAGGGAGTGCTTTGACTCGCAGAAGGAGAGAAGGAGTGAATGGAGAAATATGAGGAGATGGTAAAATGGTATTTTGTTCCGCAGACAGAAGACGACCATGGTATAGATATCTAGAAAATGTCATGATGACCAGAACACGCAGTGATTGAAAAGTACAAGAAATGCATCATAGACTTTTAAGCACTGCTCAAATATAGACATGCTGACAGATAGAAGAGAGGCATTTTAGCTTAGAGCGACATGTAACCATGGATAAGTATTTACGCCATTGAACAGTATAATGAGAGGTGAGGCTTTTGGAGTTTCTAGTTCGAGGTGCTAGTTGTTGGAGATGGAGTGCTAGATGGAGTTTTGGATGGAGATGCTCACTGACTCTGAGATGGAAGAGAGATATTTGGCGGTGGCATAGGAGAGACTATGAGAGAGGAAGCAGAAGGGAAAGCATTTTGATGAGAGCTGATGAGATCGATCTGGCAGAAAGAGGCCAGGAGAGACCTTGACTGAATGGCTGGTTACAGATTAGCTGGAGAGGAGAGAGAAAGCAACACAGAGCAAAAGGGGAGTATTTGAATAAGACACATGCATGGGGAATTAGAACAGACACTCACACAGAGCTTTGGCTGACATGATAGATGGGGTAATCAGACAGGGATTGTCTTAGAGAGAGAGTGTGAAGTATGGTGTGGATTGGAGTTGCTATTAGAAGCCTGTAAGGTGTATAGTTATTGCATTGCATTGTAGATTTGCACCAAAAGCATAATAGTAGTGTTTGCATTATGGATTGCTGTGTATGGATAAAAGTGTTTTGGTTGTTGAATCGATTCATGTGTTTTCTTTGTGTCTTAGTTAGTGTGTCCATAGGAGTAATTTAGGAGTACCACAGTGCACAAAGGCCCTGAGATCCACACCCCCTAGGAGATTTGTCTGGGTATGACAACATGGTCGCCCACGCGGGACAAGGACAAAGGTAGATTTGTTGGACTTCCACACCATAACTGTCACATTTCTATGTTAGTGAGCTATATAAATATCTTGTTCATGTTGCATTTCAGTGTATAGATTGCTTATGTTATGTTCTTCATGTCTTCATGGTTGCAAGCTATATTCTTCATGTATTAATACATGTTTAACCTAGTGTCTGTGTTTCTTCATGGTAAGTGCATATTTGCTTCATGTCTATTGCATGCATGTGTGTCAGTTAACAATGAGTTTGCTTACTCTCGCCATCTTTATTTACATCAGGTCCATTTCTTCATGTATCTGCCTGGGATAAGGCTGTTATTGTTGTCTTACTGCATAGTGTTTCTCACCTACATGATATTGGGGTGGGGGAGGGGCCATAGCTATGAATGACATATTAATCTGCTTGTCAACATTCCCTTCTCTAGTCGTGGCCTCTACCACTCCCTTTTAGGGCACTCCCCCAATAAGGTATCATGGGAGTCCATATCTTGGTCTCCTCCCTCAGGTTACCTGCACGTCTTATGTACTTGTCCATGTTCCAGGTTATATAGCAAAATCTTCAACTAGGGTGAGCCCCCAACCACAAGGTATTGACCCCTCCTACTCAGTGGGGATATAATATTTTTAAATCTCAAAAAGGAAAGGGTATACATCAAATAACACAATTTTCACATATACCACGAGAAATGAAGTGGGTACCTTGACGCAACACCCTCTGAAAATACATTTTAGGGTGGATGCCTCCAACTATCTTTCATATCAAGTTTAATCATTAATATATTCAAAGCAACAATATCATGACTCAATTCTAAAAAACACATAAAAGCATATGCACATGTTACAATACAAAATACAAAACGCATAAAATTGATTCACTAAAAAACCCCATACACAATTATTAGCACAGGAGGGAAACATAACAAGAAACATTGTTGTTAATTAACATGAATCTCATCATAGCCCGACTTGTATAAGTTTCTGTCCTAGATGTAATCAATAACTGGACATTCCTCAGGGGCAGTCATGTATCTTGTGCTTAATACAGGATGATTCTTTTCCACTTCTGATTCTAATTCTTTACTTCACATTTCAAAAAGGTACTCCAATATCTATAGATACACAAATACAGACATGCATATCACTATGCAGGCGTCAAAGGTTTGAAAAAACTTCACCTCGCCATAACCCCCAATACCAAAAAAGGGTAAATCAGATAGGAAAAAATAAATAATCTCTACCTCTATCGAATAGCCAAAGGATATGCGTATCTTAAATCGTATTACAATTGTAATTCTTGGTTAGATGTACACAGGTCATCATACCACACATATTCCATTCGGTCTATCTGTGCAAAAAACAAAACAAACAAGCACATGGACACCGTGAGGACAACCAAATGCCACCTTGTGAAGCCACACCTGGCACAAATCAACTAAGATAAGTACCACCAAGATCGGTCATAGTGAGAATTATTATGCTCAAAAAGAACCTCACCTCAACAACAACAAATCTTTATTCGTCTGTGAATGCAGGGCTGGCAACAAAACTTCCAAAGTCCAGTGATAAATAGCAGCACTCCCCATCTGGTTTGCAAAATACACAGCATCCAATATAGATGCATTGTTCTAGGTGATAAAGGAATTTTGATCTTGGAGATGTAATATGGGTTTCTCTTACTTGGGCATGGAGTGGGTCATCTGTTTGGGTATATTCATGGGCCGGAGAATTCAGGTTTATTACTAGTTCCGTTCCAACTGCTCCATTAGTAGCCTCTTTACAACCATTTAGTGATATTCTCAGAATGCAGAAGGCCAGTAGTAAGAATACTACTGTAGCAATATGAATCTTCAATGCATTAGCCAGACAGGAGGGTATCCAGAACAGTCATCATTTTCAGTTTCATCCACCTCCTCCAACATTTTTGTGTGTAATTCTGTTAAGGTGGCTATGTCTTCTGTGAGGGTCCCAATTTCCCCATCATGGGTAGGTTTGTACGGGCAGCAAGAAAGTCCAATGTGTGCACACATGTCATCCTCCATGGCCAGTATTAAATCAAGGACATATCTGTTCTTGAGGGTCATAGGCCTGATAGCTCTTAGCTCCATCTTTATGGCATTAAAGCCTTTCACTATTGCATTAATTGTTTGCAACAACACCCATCTTTTTATTTGCAGCCATTTTGTATTCATGGATGCCTGAAAACTGGGAAGTAAAAAACACTGCCGTTCTACTGAACACTTTATGCTCATCTGGCATGTCATCGTGGGCTTCTATTGATTTAGACGCAAGATAGTTTTGCTTTTACTTCATTCAAAGGTAAGGGACCTTTCCTTTCTTAAATAAGCATTCATCTGGAGAAAGTCACTATGGGGTACCACCAGAGCTGGTTTACTTATTTGTACTATCGGACATAGACCTTCCCTATTTGGGGGCAGTTGCATGTTTGCTAGTGGTCCATCAGCACTGCTGTTCCTGTTTTCATGCCAGGTAAATGAAAAATGTGTTTGCACCCGGTTTTTATTCGAACATCTATGGTACCATTATTTTGGAAGGATAGGGTGGCATTTTTAATGGGCAATATTTGTACTGGTCCCCCCTCATTACTGACCCACGTGAGTAATTTCATTATTATGGTCCTTAGGTCGATGCATGCTGCATTTGTGATTACACTAAACTCTTCCCATTGCCCCAAGACCACTGGTGCATTGCAGACCACTAGTCCATCAGTCACCACTCAGGTGTGAGCACAGTTCCCTTTATTTACAATTGGCCTCATACCCAACATCCAGGTATTTCCTTCCCATTCTGTTCATTGCACTGGAGCATCTTATGTTCTTCTATTTGTATCCCTGCCCCATTTGTTTCAGATGATATATTCTCTGATTGCACTTCCCCTTTCCCTCTTCCTGGCACTCCCCTCTCTCCCTTCTCCCTTCAGTTTGCAGTTTTGCACTTGCACGATCTGTATGACACAAGGCCTAGTAAGATTATTTGTCTTTTCCACCGTCTGTCGCGTTATAAATGACATAGAATATCATATGATATCATATATCTTAATACCTTGTGCCGTGTTTCGGCCTTTATCATCATTTTCATCTCTTGTATGTAATTGGTTTCCCATGCAGATTTCACTTTGTTTACCCATATAAATGAAGCAGTATGACCCTGGAATTACCCTCTAGTCATACAAAGTGCATGGTGCATTAGGCAATATAGTGTGTGTGCAGGCACTTCTGTGGCTATAAAATCTCAGGACGTGCTCATGGCAAAGGGATAAGAGTGCATACATAACAGCTCTCATCAGATGTCTCTCCCTTCTTGGGTCATGTACTGATACCATAAATTATTATTGACTTGGGCAGAATTGATTATATACGAGTTTATGTCCACAAGGTCATTCATCACGCTTCGTTTAAGCCTTTTGATTTGCATAGTAACCAGAGAAAATTATTAGGTGGTCATTTCATTTGTCATGGTGCTACAAGTCACATGTCTGTACATGGGCTTGAACACATTATATGGGAACAACTATCTTAATGCAATAGGAATGATAAAATACATTTTGATAAAAGTATTATTGCCAGTCAACTACAAAGTGAACTGTACAAACAAATGCACTGTGGCAATGCCAAAGAATGGCAAGAGGTGTGTGACATAGTCTGGCAGAGCCAAGAGGCTACAAGGGAGAAGCCAGGGTAGTGTGAATATTATCCATAAAGCCAAGAGGGCAGCATAGAGAGGCATCCTGTGATGGGTAGACCGTGTGGCCTGACAACTGTGCCTAGGTCAGTGAGCCCTGAACTGTGGGAACCAAAAGACATTGTAGACTAGCCAAAACAAAACACTTTGTTGCTGCATGGTAGCCATAAAGTGCACTCCTCGGGGGACATCTAGTCCCAAATGCAGTAAGGTGGTCTAAAGTCTGTGTGACCCTGACTGGGTAAGCCCAATTATAGACACTAAAGTTCAATTGATCAGGAATTTCAATAGGATAATATACTCATATTTGATATAGCAAAGGTCTTAACAAACTGTTCAAAATTCATAAAGGCTTAGTAAATACAGAAAAGTAATTCAAAGAACGTAGAAGTGGACAAAAGGTCACAGCTTAATCTCATCAGATAATACCCATATACAACATATTGGGATCATGTAAGGCATAAACAATACATCTTTTAGAATGTACAACATTTTGTGTCAAAACAAATATGAACAGCATATACATAGACAGGTTACAGTATGTTACAACTTGTGTTTACAATATTCACACACATTGTGTGGTTATGCACAATTGCTTGGTACAAAAATCCAAAATAGCTCCTTTCAGATTGGTATGTTGCCAACGCGTTTCTGATTCCTAACAATCAATCTTCAGGGCAAGTAAGCTATATGTTCCTATTGTTCATAGTATTTCTTTTGTAGACACCTGGAGGATTACATATAAGGCCGTTAAGTATGGGGACTAGAATGGGTAGTGCAACAACTAAATCAAGTGTATCTAGCTCTTGTACATTTCACTAACCTTTAGGCCCATACACTGGTCGCGCAGGCAGGGTCACACCTGTTAAGTGAGGATAGGTTTCATGTAAAACGAAGTGGAGGTACTAGCATGTTCTTATATATATATAGATCAATACAAGGATGAACATTGCATAATTCAGCAGAACTGGACTCACCCAGCTGGAAGGGTAGAGACTACAGCATTTGGGAGTATGTAGCGGATGGTCTTCGAGGTACTGCTTTCACATAAGGAGTGGTAAGGAAAAGAATACAAAAACGGCAATCAGAAAGATATGGGTACTTATAACCAGGTTTTGCTAAGAGGTTATATGCCTGCTTACTATGTCATAAATATTAGGAAGATATCAGTGTCCACAGCTAAACTGAGCCAGAACTCTAGCATGCTGGAAGCTAGAGGACGATATACAAATGCAGTTTAATACTGTTGAATACTGTCAGCACAATCGCAAGTCTATGGAGAAATGAGCAGAACTTCAGTTTGCGGAACCCCCGAGTGTGAGTTGCAGAGCTCAGTGTTTCCGTAAGTATTAATGTGACATGTAGAACTGCGTATGTTGTTTGCTAAAGGGGATGATTGCCAGTACAATACAGTTCATATCGGTAGCGGAAGGCGCTTACTTGAAGAGTACCGAGGAGAAATGCAGCAGCTGAAGCCCTGTTGTTTGAGGCGTTGTCGTGGCAACCACGCGCATGCGCACTGGTGCCACGTCGGGTCCCCACCATCTTGGTGTGAACGCAGTTGTTTAACTTTGCTACAGAGACAAGTGAAGTTGTCAGCCCTCAATCTGGTTTCAACAAAATGTTTTTTATATATACTACAACAACGCTGTCTAAAGTATATGCTCAATGCAGTGTTGAAGGCTAACTAAGGAATAGAATACGTCTAGACAAAGCCCATGACGGGATTGAAACTTAGAGGAACTCGCCGTGTGAAAGGTGTAACAGTACCTTCAGATAACCCAAATGGTAGAGTCAAAAGATTACAATCCCTTCGGATATTGGTGATAAGCTTACTAAGCTCAATTGTAAGTACTAGAACGAAGAGATCATTACAGCTAGTCAATGTACCATGAGGTCCGAGGGGTGCACTAAGTAAAAATTGGTGTAAATAGGCGGTGGGCAGAGGAGGGGGGCGCAGATAAGAATCTGCTCAGGCCCCTGTACCGGCCCAATTCTAGTCACCAAGGAATGGGGCCAGGACTACGGGAAGGATCCGTAAAGTGCCCCTCCCCGTGTGGTGGGATAATAGCAAGTGTAAGGTGATGGTTTAAGATGTCCTGGATAAAGCTCACAGGAGTAAACAACCCAACTGTCATAGTGTCGAATGGATACCCGAGGAGGAGAACAATCCATGCCATTTCACAAGTCCCATTTCAAACAAAACACCTCAGGCCGAAATCACAAGTCATCCCTCTCGGGCTGAGTTAATCTAACAAGTGAATCCATGGGATTTCTCTCTGGAGTAGTTTCCTGTGGATATCTCCCCTTCGACTTCCAAGCTTAATTTGCTCAATAATTATACTGTTTAATTGAGCCACAGTGTGTCTTGCTTCTGAGAAGTGTAGGGCTGCAGGGGATTTCTGACTTTTGGTACGACATTATATTTATGTTACTTCCATCTTATGTTAGCCTTCCTCGTCGTCATGCCTACATAATAGTAGCCACAACAGCATTTGAGTTCATAGATTACATTCATGGAGTCACAGGTGCATGAATGTTGAAGCCAGATTGATTTCCCTGAGTGTGAATGTGTGATGCTGTTGCCCGTTACAATATTGCCGAAGTGTTGGCAATTCTGGCATGGTATTGTTCCCTTAAACATGTTTTTTCTTGTGTCTAGTGTTTGGATCTCAGCTTTAACCAAGCTATTGCGTAATGCTATGTTTTTTCTATGCGCAAAAGTAGGTGTCTGTTGGAACAGTTGTAATTGGGGGCCGTTTTTTTGGGATAATCCTCTTAATTCTCCTGCTTTAGGTCGAATGTGTGGTCACATAAACCAAAGGTTCTCCCAATTTAGGCGGCTTAGGTGTTAGTAGTATCTCTCTGTCTATAGAGCCCACTTTCTCTGCGATCCCAGCAATGAGTGTGGTGTTATGACCTCTTGCTCTGAATTTAAACTGCATGAATGAAGATTGGCATGTATATTCAGTTGGTTCAGAAATATTTCTTATATATCGAAGAAACTGGCTCAGCTGCACCCTGTCAATTGTTCTTTGTGTATGAAAACTGGTAGCTAACATTAGGCTAATTCTGTCAGTAATTTTAGTGTAGATTCTGTTTTCCAACTTTTGATCTTTGCTGTAGATTTCAATATCAAGAAAATGAAGTAGTGATTCGCTGGTGTCTCTAATGAACCACGAAGGGGCACTGGCAGTGAATAGATGAGGCAATCCAGGATCATGGTCAAGCTGCCCTTGCGCTGTGTTAAATCTTTTGTTTGAAAAACTGAAATAGGTAAAACGGGCAGAGCTGAAGTGTTGGGGAAGGGAGCCCTGAGGCATGAGAAATGATAACTTCCTGGCATTAGCCCTTAGCTGCATCTGGGCCCCTCCTGTTAGAGACTTTCTCATAGACCCAATTCGCTTCCAGCCACAGTATGAGCAGGGCTGGTCAGGGCGGGCCCGATGTGGAGGGAAGTAATCTTTCTGACTGGAGAGGAGTTAGAGGAAGCGTAGCAAGGCCTCAAAATTAAACACTCCCTTACCTGCAATTGAAAGGAGTCCTCACAGATTCAAGATGGAAAACACAGCTGCAACGCCCACTCACACACAATCAGATTCCAAAGGCCTGATCACAAAAATGTACAGAGCACTACTAGAAAGGGGCCACTTGCCCACTTCATGCACTCAAACTCAGTGGGAGGAAACACTGGGATGGGAGAACAATCAGGAAGGGTGGGAGGCAATATACCAAGCAGTCTGTAAATCATCCATAGCTGTCCAATACAAAATGCACAACTGCTGGGTCCTTACTCAATGGCACCTCACACGTCTGACCCAGCCAAAATGTATCTTAGTAGCATCCCCTATTGCTGGAGAGGGTGTACACAAATTAGCACATACTGGCAATAGTGGTGGGACTGCCCCAAAGCACATAATTATTGGAAGGAGATCCTAGGATGGATACTCGAAATAGAGGCAATCAATAGATATCTTGCCCTGCTCCTAGTCCTGTTCGGTGTAGAAAAAGTAGAAGAGCACTACCAGGTCCTCCCCCACTTGCCCAGAAACCTGCTATTAGCAGCATGCGTCTGTCTCACATTAAATGGAATGGAGCCCTTCCGCCCACTAAGAAAGACTGGCTGTGCAAGGCTAAGGACATCAATGAAATGGAAAGCCTTACAGCAGCACTTAAGGAAACACACACACATATCAACGTGCAATGGCTCCCCTTCTTAGATTTCAGGGAAGCAAACTATGCATTCGCAAAAACCTCTCCCACAAGCACACCTACATAGCAGTGAACGTTCACACCCACCTGCAGGGACGAATGACCCCACACCGAACTATGCCATTAAGAGACCCTAACCAAGCTAGTGTGCACAACCAAAGTGCACAATCTTGCTGCCAAGGAAAGTATCGCAAAGAGTGGGAGTCTGCAAGTCAGTAACCCATTGACCGCCTGTCACTAGAATTACAATAAGTCCTAGCTCCCAATTGGACAACAGGTACCACAAGAAGAGGGGGCAGGGGTGAGGGAGGAGGGAAAGGGGGGGTGGGTCTCATCTTCATCTTACTTCCTTCACTATCTGTTTCTCACCCTTTCCTTTAATGTTGAAATACAAAATGTAAAAACTGTTTTGATCCAGGTTTTCGTTACACTGCTGCCTCCCATGAAAAGGGAGAATTATGTTTTACTGTAAGTTCAATCTATTGATCCTAATAAAAACAAATACAAAAAATATTGTATTTGAACTTTGAATCTGTTGTCTGTGTCTTGCTTCATGATGTCTTTACATCTCTCATTACTGGATTTAAGATCCCACTATAAAATGCTAGTGGTTTCTGTCCCAGGGCAGCTTTTTATGTGAGGACTGCTGTCATTACTACTCCATTTGAAAGGGAGAATAATAAAAATTCTGTACTATAATCAGGGACCCCTAACACTGGTGCTGTGCTCATAGCCATTTTTTACTTGTCAAACACTTCTATCATTTCACCTGTCCATGCTATGTCACTGTTGTTCTTCTGTGCTTGCTTGAGTCATTTTAAGAGTGGTCTACTGTAGTCAACGATCCATGCCCTGCAGATTGCAAAGGCTCTTTTCATAATTGTTTCAGCTCTCTAAGGGGTTGTTTCTTCCTTCTTGAAATATTAACTGACCTATTTACAAGGCTTCTTCCTGGTAATATTGTAATTTCTCTATGTCTACTTTGTACCCCATTTCTGCCAAGACTGTCATTAACTGTATTGAGGCTTTCCTGAAGTGTTCTGTAGTGGGGTGGAAAGACCCATAAACCCTAACACCCTTTCTTCTAACCACTGCCATACTGGAACCGCAGGAGAAGCGCTGCATGTGAGACCCCCTGTGTTGAGTGTATGAGAGATATTATGCACTAAGTCAAACATACCGAATGTACCCACATGTTGAGAGAATGGAGGGATGTCTGCAAGCACCATTAGATATCATGGAGTCCTGAGTGATGTCTGACAAGGGCAGATAGATGTCATGAAGAAGCTATATGAGAATATGCTGAAACAATATGAAAATACTTAAGAATGACGACGTAACTAAAGCTACAAGAGACACATGTATGAAATGCAGCAATGGTCAGAGAGGAAATAGTACTTCATGGGACACATGATGAGGGAAGAGGATGCATAATAGTGATAGCTCTCAGTGAAGGATACAGGTTGACAGATTTGACAGATGAAGAACTGTTTAAGGATGAATATTCAGACGATGAGTTAGTTTTTTTCACAAGTCAAAGTAGAGAATAGAGAAATACTGCAGAGAATGGTTATGGTAAAAAAAAGGTACCAACATTTCTCCAAGAAGAGTTAGAGGAAGTACAAAATACTTTATGGACCACATGTCCAAATGATATATATGATATGATGGGTTATTTATAACATGCTTAATACCCAGAGGTTGCTAAGCGCTGACCCAGGGATCAAATCTGTGGTGCTCCATTTTGTTTTGCTTCCAAGGCGAGTACGTTGCACCAAAGCTATTCTCCTGAGACAAAGGTGAACACTATTTCTAGAGCATGCATTATTTGTGAATTTATAGAATCATAAAAGTACATTGAACACAAAAAGGAGCATCAGGATACGAGGTAATTATATCAAATCCTGCAATTAAAATTGTTAGATGCAAGACACTGAACCCAGCAACGTTCATAGCTGAACCAGTAGGGGAGGAAGATTATGTACATGATTATACAACGTATGTTGAAAATTACAATGAAATTCCCCAAGTTAGTGAAAATTGTATTGGGAAGAGGGAAGTTGTTTTTATTGATGGTTATTCAAAAATTGACCAAGCGTCTGGTGAAAGGAATACTCGCTCAGTAGTAGTAAAGTTCAACCGAGAGGGTGAATTTGAAGTAGTAACAAGCATGAGATTGCCTTTGCATTACTCAGGAAAGGCTGCAGAATACGTGGTGCTTATCGTTGTGTTTCAGAGATTTGAAGTTGAGAAAGTGACAGTGTACTCTGACTCTACCTATGTACGTCAACTGGTACAAGCAGGTTTAGCACACTGAAAAAGGACAGGCTTTCTCCATGCAGACGGCAATCCAGTGCAACATGCATCCCTATTGGATACACGTATTGAAGTATTAGCACTCCCCTTGACTCTAGCAGTCATAAAATGTACAGCCCATACTAAAAGAGAAGACCTAATTTCCTGCAGAAACAAAGTTGCAGTTTTAGATGCCAAAAAAGCTGCCTATTTTTCAGAGATCATGAATTTTGAAATTGAAATTATCAAACAGATGACAGGTCAATGCATGTTGGGTAAAAGAGGGCTTTAACATGCTGTCTATTGTCCAGCTATTTGAGATACAAGAATGAGCACTACAAGTAGAAAAGGAGTTATGGAAGAAATGGGGGCGTTCTTTATCCCCCACTGAGGCAAAATGGAGACAGGATAGCATTGGAAAGCCAGTTATGCCTCTAGCATTATTGAGGATAGCATTGGAGCAACTCTACTATCCTGTGAATATAATTCGAGAGAGTCTAGCTGCAACAATTGCTGAAGAATGGTTCTCGCCAAATCTTTTAGACCATGTGTTACAGTTTATTGTAAATTGCGTTGTGTTAAACAGTTTTACACAGGGCACACTTTGCGAACAGTGAGGGGAGCAGTTCTTAGACCCGAATGACCCATTTCAGCACCTACATATAAATTATGTAGATATGCTGCAGACATGCAATGTTTTCAGATACATGGCGGTTGCGGTATTTCCTTTTTCTAGATGGATTGAGGCAGATCCATGCTCACACCATGACACCACGTGTGCTGCCAATTTTCTTGTATATGTGTTCTTCCCAAGATTGACTGTGTGTGAGGTTCTGTGATCTGAATGTGGATCACATTTTGTGAATTAACTTTTAGAGCAAATAGTTCTCATTTTAGGCATTAAGCATATGTTTTCCTCCATGTACCATCCACAGGCGAATAGTCTTTGCGAGTGATCATACAGACTGTTGAAGTAGAGGATAGCGAAAGTCAAAATGACTTTGAAAAAGTGATGGCTGCATTGCCTACCCATTTCCCTATACACACTAAGAATCCGGCCTGGCTCAGATTACCATGTAACTCTTCATGATTGGACGCCACATGAGAACTCCCATTGCTCCTCCAACAAGGTTAAAAACTGATGCCCACAGTTTAGCGAGGGTATTGGGAGACAAGATGCATGATTACCTAACAACAATGACTGCAAGTGCTTCTTCCATGTCTCAACAGGTCAACAACCTAAGGGAGTGGTCAAAGAGAAGTGGCAAAGACAATCAATCCATTGAAGAAGAACATTTGTTGAAACAACCAAGCATCTACCCAGGGGATCAGTTGCTGGTGCACAAATCTATACGCACTTGGATCACACCCCTGTTTGTCTGTCCGTATGAGGAGGAAGAAGTTACGCCAACAGCTGCAAAATTAAAAGGAAGGTGAGCTTGGCTACATCTGCACAACATCAAACCATATAAAGGAAAAACTCTGACCCTTCCTGAAGATACCGGAACTGAAGCAAGAGAAGAGGTTCCGCACATGCAGACTCGTTCTATGGCCAGGTTCAAAGAAAAGGAATGTAAAGAGCATGACAGTATTTTGAACTAAGGGCTAAGATCTTTCAGCTGATGGGGAGCAGGTGCAAGTGGATCTAGGTCACCTGGCTTAAGCCCCGCCCAGCTGGTGCTTCCTGCCTGCCGCTCTTTTTCACCACTTAGCAAGCCCTGCCCACCTGGTGCCTTCCTGTTTGCTGCTCGTTTCCCTACTTAAGGAGCCCTCCAGCCTCTTTTCCTTCACAGATGGGGAGCAGGTGCAAGTGGATCTAGGTCACCTGGTCTAAGCCCCGCCTACCTGGTGCCTTTCTTGCCTGTTGCTCTTTTTCACCACTTAGCAAGCACTGCCCACCTGGTGCCTTCGTGCCTGCCACTCTTTTTCACCACTTAGCAAGCCCCACCAACCTGGTGCCTTCCTGTTTGCCACTCTTTTTCCCTACTTAAGGAGCCCTTCAGCCTCTTTTCCTTTGCAGATGGGGAGCAGGTGCAAGTGGATCTAGGTCACCTGGCCTAAGTGTCGCCCACCTGGTGCCTTCCTGCCTGCCACTCTTTTTCCCAACTTAGCAAGCCCCGCGCACCTGGTGCCTTCCTATTTGCTGCTCTTTTTCCCTACTTAAGGAGCCCTCCAGCCTCTTTTCCTTTGCAGATGGGTAGCAGGTGCAAGTGGATCTAGGTCACCTGGCCTAAGCCCTGCCCACCTGGTGCCTTCCTCCCTGCTGCTCTTTTTCACCACTTAGCAAGCATCACCTAGCTTCTTAGCCCTGCCTCTTCCTTCCTACTCTTAACTATTAGATCGAGGGCGTCTCTCGCCCGGGCGTCCTAAGCGAAGGGCAGATGAAGAAAAGGGCTATTCCTGTTTGGCTTGCAACATTATGTGTTACTAATGACTTCTGCAATTGTATTCACTCTCCACTCTTGCTTCTCCACTCTTTTTGACTGCTAACTCTCTATTCTCCCCTTACTTTCTTCTATGGACTTACTCTATCAGAATTGTCCCTGGACCTAGTATGATAGCAACCTCGTCTATCTCCTCCTTCCTACCCATACTGGATTTTTCCTCCCCACCCCCTCCAGCACTATCTGAAATATCGCCAGGCCTAGTGTGATAATTGCTTGTTTTGTTCCTCCCCTACCTTTATGCTTCCCTCTCCCTCACTGCTTGTTTTTTTCCAGCTCTACCAGAAGTGTCGTCAGGCCTAGTACGGTAGTCGCCTGTCTGTTTCCATTTCCTTCCCACTCTCCCCCTCCCTTCCTTATCTATGTCTTAGCTCTTGCACTATCTGAAATGTTGTCAGGCCGAGTACGATAGTTAATGTCACAGCCTTACTGTTCATTGCCTGTAAGAATGTCATTGTTTTTTTCCCTTGTTCCCGCCCTTGCCTTGAAGTGCTTTGAAACACATTGTGTATAGGCGCTATATAAATAAACTATCACATCATATCATAGCATTTGAAAAGAGCTAAAAGATTTGTAGTTATCCTGAAACTATCTTTTTGGACAGACCCATGGAACATTCCATCGAATTTTCAAAGATAAAAAGAAGAAAAGTAATCTTTATATATTTATATTACCTTTTGCAATAATATTATGCCCATTTCTATGTTCTGTTTTTACCTACATATACCAGTCATATCCAACTTTAGTGATAAGATACGTGAATATAGTGACATTTTTGGGGAATCCTCAGAACAATTATATTATTTTCTGAATAATTGTTCCAGTCATCTTGCAGTTCTTGGCCTAAAAATGTGCTTCATAAAGAATTACAAAGTTACATATTCAGAAATAAAAACAAAATAAGGAGGTTTCAAAATATAAGAGATTCATTGCCATAAAGAAAATCAATAGGCTTTCATAGAATACTACTTGTGATATCATGTTGTATTATGATTTGTATTTTCCTCCTGATTATTATGGCATTCGGACATGTTATGACAAATGATGCAGACATGATGGGGAACAATGAGACAGTTACTAATATTCCTGATGAAATCACAAACAGTATTTTTATGATGTCACTAGGCATCTATTTGGAATTACAAGGAATATTGGGAAAAACCATGACAATATAAGTACATATCTTGAGAATTGAGCTCATTTAAAGAATAACCTATAGTATCAGCACATGAAAACGGTGGGAAGACGAACGTCAGATGAAAGCTGCTATGTGTGTTCCCTTATACCTTATGCTTTGGGAACCTCTAAAATATTCATAGCCACAGAAAAATCAGTGAAATAAGCTGAATGATGCAGACCTGAGGGGGAACAATGAGCCAGTTACTAATATTCCTGATGGAATCACAAACAGTGTTTTTATGATGTTTGGGAGAACCATGACAATATAAATACATATGTTGAAAATTTGGCTCATTTAAAGAATAACCTATGGTATAAGCACATGAAAAATATGGGAAGATAAATGTCAGATGAAAGCTGCTATGTGTGTTCCTTAATACCTTATTCTTTGGGAACCATTAAAATATTCAATGCCACAGAAATATCGGTAAAGAAAGCAAAATGCCTGAAAAGAGGACAGTTCCAAGGCACAACAGCATCCATAGTGTGGACCAATAAAGCAACATTTCTAAGCAAAGACAACTATCCACAAAATATAAAGAGAAGAGAGAAGCCAGAAAAAAAGCATCACATAATTCAATTTGAACAGCATGGAATAAATGAAGCAGGAATCAAGATTGAAGTAAACAAGATATTGCAATGCAAAGATAAGAATGCAAAGGAAATGTGAGAATGCTCGGTAAGAGGTCAACTACAAATCAAAAGAACAGTGCTTGCTCCTGAAGGATGGGCTGATGGACTGGGTGGGTGCAAAACAGCTGCATTAACCAGACAGTGAGAAGTAGTAAAAAGAATGCAAAGATCAATGGCCGAAGATTGGAAGATTGTTGACATGGGTCGTCGATGAGGGAGGACCAATGCAAATACTTATGTTTTAGAAATAATGGTACAGTAAAAGTTGGAGAGAATCGCCAATGTGGCCGAGTTTTTGATGTACCAGGCATGATGGATCATTATTGAGCCTGGGGAACAAAGAGCATACATAAAGTGGCCACCAAAATGGAGAAGAGTTTGTTAATTGGTGCTGAAAAGCATACCATCCTTGGTAGTACCACAAGTGACCTGCAGATTACAGACTTTACAAAAACGCATGAGGAAGAAAAGATCCTTACAGCGAAGCAGACAGAGGAGAGATAATTACTTCTCAGAAAAATCAAGAGAAGCCTATTATGACATTTCAGAGGAGCATATGCTGTTCAGCATAACAGCAGTGATAGTCACCTCAATATTCCTGCCAGGAATTCAGACTGTAGTGAATGCTAAATGGTTACAGATAACCAGATGGGAGCTGCTGTAAACAATCAATACGACAATAAAATGATGTAATGCGATCAGAGAAGAATTGAGGGCAATCAGGCTTATGGCCCTGCAGAACAGGTATGTCCTGGACTTAATCACAGCAATGGAAGGGTGCATATGCGCATAGATCGGGCCTTCTTTCTGCACATTACACCTGCCCATGATGAAGATAACGGGACTTTGACAGAAGCAATAACAATGTTGTCAACCCTATACACAAAGATGAAGGATGAAGTTTATGAGCCTGAGGATGATGGCTGGTTTTAGTCCCTGTTCTCATGGATTTCTTATTGGCAGACGGATGCCTTCAAATTACTTGGAGAACTACTAGTGTTTGTACGGATAGGATTTTGTGTTATAAGGATCATCTTGGGACAATGTAAGAAGACAGCCAAGAAAGCTATTGGGATGAAGATCATGATTGAAATAGATGCTAGAACCGGTGAGCAGATGCAAAATTAAGAGAATACTTGTGAGAATATAAAGAAAAACACCCTTGCAACTCCAGGAATGAAGTTCTATTACCCTAAAGATCATTAAAAATCTGGAGGAGGCTGGATATTTTGTCCACCATCAGGAGATTGTTTCCATATGACCTGAAGTGTGGATGAACATCTAACGAATGCAGGTCACCTCAGGGACCTGATAAAGATGTGTAACCCAAAGAAATGATCATATGAAGAGTGGATGAAGGGGGAATGAAAAGGAGAATAAACAGAGGAATGTGGTTGACGACTCGACCAAAGTGGGGAATGTAGAGGAGCAGATAGACAAATATAGCCTAACCCCCGCGGCCTCACTGCTGTCATACTGGAACAGCAGTAGAAGAGCTGCATGTGGGACCCCCTGTGTTGTCCCTATACTTCATTGAGTGTAGGAGAGATGCTATGTACTCAGACAACCATACCGAATGTACCCACACATTGAGAGAGTGGAGGGATGTCTGCATGCACCATTAGACATCAAGGAGTGCTGATTGACATCTGACAAGGGCAGAGTGATTGCATGAAGAAGATATACGTGAATATGCTAAAAAAATATGAAAATACATAAGAATGACAATGTAACTGAAGCAACAAGAGAAACATGTACAAAATTATAATGTAATCATGTATGTAAAAAAAAAGATGCAATAACTTTTGGATCAATAAGTGTAAATACAGAGCAATGCAAAGTAGATGAGACATATAGAAACTTGCTATAGAGGAATATGCAACATGGCTAGGATGGCGATGATTGGAAAATGGATGCCACATCGTGCGAAGATCCATTCTAACTACCTCAGAAACAGATCAGGTCTGAAGAGTCAGGAGATGCTGAAAAATGGCTTTGTGTACAAACATAGAGGAGTCTATGTTGGCCTAGAATCAAGGATGCTATTTAAGAAATACCTGCAGAGTACAAAGGGAGGCACACGGATAATGCTATGAGCATGAGACACATTTCTCTTAGATTACCAGAGATGAAAACATATGTGGGAGCCAAGTACTGGACAGTTAACAGTGAATAAGGCTCATGCAAGAAAGAGTAAGCAAGTCACTAAAGTTCAAGGGAGCAATAACAGCTTTATTGAATCAAATAGCAGTAAACTGCACATTGAAATGAGCACATTTGCAATCTCCTCACACGTGATGCAGAAGATAAAAACAAGGGCTATTCATTTGGCTGAGGTTGTAAATAAATTATGTGCTCATATTCCCTTGAATGTCCTATAAAAGAGAACAACAGCAATGTCAACTACAGACAGGAATCTTTGGATTATGGTCAAACTGATGAGATATGACGGCCTAATTGGGATTGTGAGGAGCAATCTGACGTGCCTGCTAGCGAGTCAAAATTCCAAGATTCGGTGGGATGCCAACCAATCAGTGGGTCTATGGGGCCACCGGCTATACAATGTTGCATAGACAAATCCACTGCCATTTTGTCCATGATAATCATTATTATACGTATTTACATGTAGTTCGAGGTCTATCTTACAGATAAGAGAGCACCAATGAAGTACTAACCCATATACATTCTATAAGTAGATATATTCCCCTAACCAGTCCCTCCCCCTAGTAGGTTTTACAGTTTGCCATGTAGGGGGAGGTCATACATGATGCTTAATAGGGTATAGGACCTCAGTGTAATCAAGTTTGTTTGTGTGTGTGTGTGTGTGTGTGCGCAAATGTCAGCCGAATGTTTGTTAGTGTACCCTGATTTATTAAAATAAGAATAAAGTAGTAGTTTGCCATATTCTTTGATTCTGTCTAGTTATTTTGTCTGAGATCTTTATTTGTAATACCATCTAGCACAAGAGATGCTCCAAGGTGCTAGAGCACAGTTCCCCTGTCTCACTGCACACCAAAACATCATCTTCATATTGTATCACTAGACTGTAAAAGAGTACATTTCCTAGGTCCATCTGAAGCACACATTTGAAGATTGAGGGGGATTCACAGTACTCTTAAGGTAACCTTATATATTTTCATGTGGTCCTGTGATAGGAAAACAAAGTGAATCTTTGAGACTCTTCATCGACGTGGATTGAAAAGAATCGATCATGGTGAAATATTGAGTTCTTGTTGGAATATTACAAAATATTGCTGGGTTTGGGGCCAATGGGAACTCTGCTTCAACAATATTGTTTTACAGAGCACAAATAATGTATAAAGCTCCACAACCCCTTTCAACTTTTTTACTGGGTACAGTCCCGTGTTACATGGGGCTTCTGACCGCACTAGTATTCCTTGTTCAACCAGAGCAGAAATGGCATCATACATACCTTCCTCTGCTTCTCTTGACATGGGGTACTGTCTCACCGTTGGCAAAATAGCTCCTGGTTTCAGTTTAATTTTGACTGCCCCTACTCCTTTTAATAGGCGCACTTCAAATCGCCCAGAAAATGCTTGGTACTTGTGCCAAATCTTCCTGGAGAGATGTTATTTTGTTGTTTTTATGAATGATATTCTCTGTTGCACTTCTTTGTCCACATCACATATAAACAAGTCTTCATATTTCAAATCGGTCAGTCTCTGTCCAACATCAAGAGCTATCACAGTCCTGCAATGTATTCCTTCATCGTCAAAACTGTGTAGAATCACCCTGTCATCTCTCACTATTTCTGCTCAAGCTCTATTGCAATCACTTGCCCTTCTTACGCATTCATAGGTACTAGCGTTCTGTAGAAAAACTATGTGGGTAATCACAACATTCTTATTCATCAGAGCCATGCTAACAGTAGGTGTGCTCCATAAGGGAAGGCTTCTGGCTCTAATGGCATGCCCCTTTGCTCTTTCTGGCCATTTAATTCTGATATACATTCTTGTGCATTTATTTAATGAATCCCTGCTGTAGAACATATTATTCCTTTGTCAGTGAATGATATTGTCATGTTCAGTTTGCAAATGAAATCTCTCCCCAGTATGTTGACTGGTGTCTTGCGGGAGCACATTAATGGCATGGAAATGTATGTTCTCCTATAGTAATAGCTAATTTGTCAGTAAAAGGAACCATACCTCACCCCCCCAGATAAACCATGTGCATTCATTGCAATGCCTGACATTGTGTACCTTCCAAGGTTGGCGGGGCGGTATTTCCCCAATCCCCATTTACCCTTCCCCATTCCCATTCTTGCCCCATAGGGCATAATGGGAGTGGGGAAGGCGTTAATTACGCCACCGTAAATTACGGTAAATTACGGTGGCGTAATTAACATCAAGGTCCCTTAGCGCCATGGCGCAAAGGGAACTCGGAGTATGGCGGTAAGGGATTGCCGCCACCGCTCTTGTTAGCGGTGGCCGCTATCCCTTACCGCCATACTCGGAATGAGGCCCATTGTATTTATATTGCGCTCACACAAGTATTTCAGAGCGCGACCAGGTAAAGGGAGGGCTACAGGGAAGAACAAAAAGAAAAACAATCTTACTATGCCGAGTGACATTAAGAAACCTGCAAGTGCATGGAAGGGGGGAGAAGTGGAAAGTGTGGAACAGAGGAGAGAACAGAAATAATTGTAATAAGTAAAATAAAAAAATAGACAAAGGCGATAAACCATGGTCGTACAGCCAGTAAGTGGCAAGTGCTAGGTTAGTCAGATCGGGTTTATCTGATAAGTGCAGAAGAAAGGAGGGTGGGGGACTGTATGGGTACAGATACAGGCCCCAGTGCAAGTGGTGGCCCAGAGGCAGTGCAGGAGGGTGGCAGTATGATCAGGTATTTGGGCCCAAAGGACAGAGGGTGGCTAGGTGCATGGTGCCGGGAGAGAGAAACAGATCAGCAGGGGAGAAGAGGGGTAAAGGCAGAGTCGAAGAGGAAGGTCTCGAGGGGCTTTCGAAACCAGAGATGGTTCTTCTCAAGTTTCAAGGTGACATGGAGGCTGTTCCAAATGGAGGCCCCAGACAAAGACAGAGATCTACCCCCAACAAGTTTCTTTGAAAAACGACTGACCCCGAGGGAGTTAGAAGTAGAGGAGTGAATGGCTTGAGAGGGGAGGTATTTACAGAGGGATAGTTGAAGGTATTTAGGACCCAGGCCCCAGAAAGCCTTGTGGACAATGCAGAGGGTTTTATTTATATAATCCTTCCATCCACAGGGAGCCAATGTAGGGATTTCAGAGCTGGAGAGATACGATCCCAGAGCTTGAGGCCGAGGACAAGTCTTGCAGTCCTGTTCTGGATTAGTTGTAAAGGGCGGAGAGTGGAGGCAGGCAGATTTAAAAAAGAGGCTGTTACAGTAATCCAATCAGGAGAGAAACAGAGATTGGGAGACAGTGAGCTTCTGAGGGAAGGAGAGGAAAGGCAGTGTACCTCTAAGGAGGTGAAGTAAGAAGTTTGACTTTTTAGAGATGTCAACAATGTGTGAGGAGAAGAACAGTGTAGAGTCAAAGATGACCCCGAGGTTCTTAGACTCGCAGGTGGGAGTATGAGGGGGGCCAAGGGAGGCTGACCAGGGAGAGTGAGGGGAAATGATGGTGAAGGTGTACCAATCAGGAGGATCTCAGTCTTGTTGGTATTTAGACAAAGCTCATTGGCGGCACACCAATTTTGAATGGTGATTAGAAAATCATAGGTGAGGGCAGTAGAGGAGGTGGCAGAAGGAAGCCAGAAAATGAGTTGGGTATTATCGGCATAGCACTGGAAAATTGAGAAGAAATTTGAAATGCAGTAGGCGAGAGTTGCCAGGTATTAGTTGAAAAGCCAGGGCGAGAGGTTAGACCCCTGGGGAACACCACAGGTAAGGAGGTAAATGGAAGATAGGAAGGACGACTCAGGACCCAGAAGAAAAAGAAAGAGAACAGGGAATGATATTGGAGCGTGTAGAAATGCAGCAAGGAAGTGGATGCCATTATGCACAGACATGCAGGATTCGATAATGAGGAAGAGGGCGTTAGGTGAAGGAGAAGTTACAGTCTAGATAGAAACAGAAAGGAGGATATTGGTGCAATAGGAAGTTGGGCCAGACAGAGGAAAGTTAGAACATAATGGAGGTAGTGAAGATCAGAACATACAGGACTGATCCATTAGGAGTTTAGATGATGTGGATAGGGAGGATGAAGACGGTGTACTGTTTGAAGACTGAGAAGATGAGGGGAGTGAAGAGGAGACAGGATGAGCACCATCCACATTCACCCATATGGGGAGAGTGGTAGCATGGGCAGAAATAGAAGAGCCAGCGATGAAGTCAGAATTTTCGAGGCCCCCGAAGCCACACTTCGACAGTTTAGAAGCAAGACCGAGATGGTGACAAAGACATGGTGTGTAGCTGCGCTGGGACTGGGCACAGGGCTACACAAATTCCCCTTATTAGAGAAGGGGGGGCGACTAGTAAAATATATACCATAGCCACAGATATATACAAATAACTTGATTAATAAACTACCATCGCTCATAGCGGGGGCAGGAAAGTGAATCTATAAGTTGGAAAGAATGACAGCTAAGATGATGCTAGCAGTAGGCGATAAACAATGTCTATTCGCTGATATATTGGGCGAACCATAAGAAGACTTTTGGAAGAAGGCAGGGTATCCTGGAGTGACTGCCAAAAGCACACAATATGACAGGGTACCTTTTGATAATTGCAGAGCAGGGGTTTGGAGAGCACTTAGAATACAATACCCAGACACATCAGATATGGGTGTAATTAGGACATAAAAATGGGGCCAGAGGAAGACCTTTCTGCATTCATTCAGGACATTCAAGAAAACTGGAGACTAGAGATTAGGAAGCCATGGGATAAACATATCACCATCATTTACCACACTTTGTGTCAATTAAAGAGAATTGTCAGAAGCAAAACCGTGGGCCTGAGATACAATTGAATATCGTTCATCATTGTAGATTGAAACAATAGAGGGACAGAAAGAAGATTGAGGTAAGAAAGATTAAGGAAGCAAAGTTGGTGCAAAATAAATTATCAAAATTAACACTGGAAGGGTCTATGTTGACAAACATGGGAGAAAATAATGCTGTGCATGAGGTACAACATGTGCAGCATGCCAAAATGGAAACTTTGCAGGGAGGGCGGAGTCTAACTATTAACCCCGGGGATGAGGGTTTGCACCCAGAACCAGAGGGCTTGGGTTCCAAGTTCATCAAGAATGAGGGTTTAATGGCAGACTTAATGGGGGGCAATCATGATTTGGAGGACCACCACAACAACAGTGTTGGACAGGCAGGAAAATCGGGCACATATCACACATATGAAGAAGTAGGGGAGGGATGCAACATAATTGGCAACCAGTAGACACAAGACGTGGGCCTTGATATCCCCCACTGTATAGCACAGTGACAAAAGCATATTATGCCCAAGATCACACACAGTATCCGTCACAAGCACCACAAAAACAGCAGACACAAAAAGGGATGCAACCTAATGCACAGCAAGCACCAATGCAGACACAGCAAGCACCAATGTAGGCACAACAAGCTCCAATGCAGTCACAGGGCACCAGCAGAACAGAACGCAGTGACACCATGAGCCACAAACATATTGCCACAGGCACCAACACCTACAATAGGGGGTGTTACGGTAGTGGGAGGGAATCCTTTAACCAGAACAGGACTGAATATGTATCCTCTATAGGAAAGCCCTCAGACAGACACTGGATGTGTCCCATCATATCTATTACACTAGACCCACTAGAGGAACCACGGGTCAGCGTGACAATAGGTGATACAATGTTTTCCTTTTTAGTAGATAATGGAGCCATATGATCCTGTGACAGAGAGGGAAAATTCCCAGTGTCAGTTATATCCATGGACGCACAATGATTTTCTGGGACGACAACAAAGATTGCTTTTAAAGACAGCTTACCGATAACCATGGGAGAACATGACATGGCTATTCCGTGTCATATTCCCGCTAGACACCAGTGAACATTTTGGGTAGAGACTTGATGAGAAAATTTAAAATGACAACATCCTTTACTGATGATGGGATAATATGTCCCATCAGAGGGATTCATTATGTGAATGCACACAAATTCTTAACACCCTTTTATGGTTGGAAAGAACAGAGGGGACTCAACCCAGAAGTGTTAGTTCATGGAGTACACAAATTACAAGCAAGGCTTCCAAGAAAGAAGACAACATTTTGAAGTTATCATCAGTTTTTCTTTCACCCAGAAGTATGCACGGACATTTCTATTGAGATAAAGGCAGCAATAGTGAAGGAAGGCAGAGTAATTTTGCATCGAACAGATGACAACGTGGTAAATTAGCGCACAGTAATATCACTTGATGAGGTGCATAGATTTTTTGATGCGACAGCCAAAGAATTGTTTACAGACGAGGACTCAAATTATGAAGTGATGTTTAGCATTTGTCTCACATATCAGCTACACAATGAGAACAGGGAAATTCCCTCGAGAATGCCATTGGTAAAGAGGGTACTGCCCTTTCTGCAAGGAGATGTGGCGTACGTACAACGCTCACTGTGGACCAGAAGTACATATGTTGTTGGGCTATTAAACGGAGTAGGGGCAATAAAAATCAAACTGAAGAAAAGTGATATTTTACCACAAGTAAGAAAGTATCCCATGTCAAATGAAGCGGACGAGGGTAGCTGTTAAACAATTGCCGCCTTAGTGCGACAATGGATATTAGTGCCTCCAGAATCAACATGCAACACAGAGGTGTACCCAATTATAAAAGAGACAGGAGGGTCTTAGAAATGTATACAGGCTCTCCACCCCCCGGACAATATCATTGAGGCTGGATTCCCATTAGTGCCAAAGCCAGCCATGACTTTATGCAAGATCTCGTCCAAAGCTAAATATTTGAGAGTGATTGATTTAAAGAATGCATTCTTTTCGATTGCCTTGCATCCTGATTCACATTATTTGACAGTGTTTACTTACCGCGGGAATCACATGCAACACACCAGTTTGTCCCACGGTTACTGTCAATCCGCCTCAGTCATCAACCAAGTGTTAAAGATGGATTTAGGAAACATACACCCTGACGCTGCTGTCATGACATATGTCCATGACATATTGGTGCGTGTCACCACAGAGGAAGAGTGCAGGAGAGACATACTGAACGGATGACAGTATTGGCAGAGGAAGGGTACAAAGTGGACAAAAATCAGATGCAATATTTCTAGGAAGAAATCTTATACATAGGGCATCTGATATCAAACGAAGGAAGGACGGTGACACCTGAAAGAGCAGAAGCAATCATGAAAACATGCATGCCGGAGACTGTGAACAAATTATAGCAGTCCCTATGCCTTTGCAATTACTGTAGGGCATGGATCTTTGACTACAGCACATATGTTAGACCACTTTTAAAAAAAACTGAACGAAGCGTAGAAAAACAAAAGCCTGGACTGGAGAAATGATTGATGCATTTGATCAATTGAAGGCAACTACAAGCACAGCCACACTGTTAGGGTTTCCTGATTACAATGAGGTTTCTTTTCTAATTTCCCATTGACATGGAGTAGTGATGATGAATGGCCTCACACATAAAACTACCAAGGGACATAAACCATTAGCATTTTAAAGTGGAATCTTAGATCCAGTAATGAGAATCCATTACCCATGTGAGCAGCTTTTGCAATCAAGAATTCAACCAGCATACCTATGGGCTGTTCAGTAACATTTTTGACATCCTTGAAAAACCCAAAAGCACATTGACCACGCAGTGAGCATTCGGTTACGAAGCGATTATATCAAATCCATTGATCAAAATTGTAAGGTCCTGAGTGGTAAACCCATCCAGGTTCATAGCAGAACCAGCGGAAGAGGGAGATTATGTGCACAATTGCATTAACTATAATGAATATCATGATGAAGTACCCCTTGTTAATGGGAATGCCCTAGGAGGGTGGATAATTCTCTTCATTGATGGGTCATTGTTGGTAGACCAGAGCACTGGCGAAAAACATAGTGGAACAACAGTGGTGAAAGCAAGGGAGAATGACAGCTTTGAGGTAGTGACCAGCAAATGGATTGCCAACACATTTCTCAGCACAAGAAGCAGAATTAGTAGCATTTAATTTACCCCCTTGAAGTGCATGCAACTGAAGCAGTAACAGTGTATTCAAACACCACCTTCCTGACATCAATAGTCCACGCAGGACTGTCACATTGGAAAAGGAAGTGCTCCCTTTGTGCAGAAAGAACACCAGTACAGCATGCACCTTTTTTAGACAGACTCATAGGCGCACTTGAACTCACATCTGCTATCACCATGGTAAAGTGTGCAGCGCACACCAGAGGTGTGGATTTGATTTCTTGCTGCAACATGGCAGCCGATTTAGAAGCAAAAAGAGCAGCGTGTTTCCCAGAAGTAACTGACATTGCAACTGCAATGAACAAAAAGGTATGGTGATGAAAGAATGCTTTAACCCTGCCCATCCCACAAATTGTTGAATTGCAGGGGAGGGTTCCACCAGAAGAGCAGGAATTATGGAAAAGGAGGGGTGCTCATTGTCCCCACAGATGCAATGTGGTGGCAGGATAGAACCGGGAAACCTGCTATGCCCTGAGGACTGCTTACAGTAGCATTAGAACAACTTTACTACACAGCAC
Organism: Ambystoma mexicanum; assembly: GCF_040938575.1. NCBI lineage: Eukaryota > Metazoa > Chordata > Amphibia > Caudata > Ambystomatidae > Ambystoma > Ambystoma mexicanum. The sequence continues at coordinate 1,188,052,206 of NC_090926.1, forward strand.
ATTCAGAGACTGTTCTGCAGTAGTGAATTTGGAAGACTGGTTCTTCCATAATTTAACTGAGTACATTGCTACCTTTGCTATTATTTGCTTGATTTGTCAGAAATTCATGCCTGGTCAGACTCTGAGAAATATGAGAGGAGCAATACCCCATCCCACAGGACCATTTCAGCATTTGCATATCGATTATGTCGACATGACCCAAATTTGTAACAGCTACAGTGGTCGCATGTCGATTTTTCTGACATATTGAAGCTTGTCCATGCACACATCCTGATACCACATGTGCAGCAAAATTCCTCAGACGAGGGCCATTTCCAAGGTAGGGAGTGTGCGATGTGTTGCGTTATGACAACAGACCGCATTCTTGAGCACATTACTATCCTCTTGGGGATAAGGCAAAATTGTCATCTGCCTATCACCCACAAACAAATGATATTTGGAGTGCCTCAACTGCCTCCTAAAAGAGCAAATTGCCAAAGTAAAAGAGACCCTGAGAAAGAGTTGGTTATATTGCCTCCCTTTAGCCCTATTTGCCTAAGATAATCAGCTAGTCTCCAACTATCACCTGACTCCACTTGAGCTGGTAACGGAACGCAGATTGCCTTCACCCTGGTGTCCAGTCAAAGGATGGACTCAAAAGGGTAGAATGACAAAAGGGTTGAGTCAAAACGACCAAAAACAAAAGGGTCACTTTTTTAAAAAAATGTATATTTTTTTTTTTTTGCTTTAGTATTGGTAAAAAAAAAAGTTTTTACACCAAAAACGGGGGTTTGGTGTTAAAAAAATAAAAAAATATTCAACCCTTTTTTTCTGGCCTTTTGACTCAACCCTTTTGTCATTCGACCCTTTTGATTCAAACCTTTGACCTATAACCCTTCACCCTTTGCTCATCTCACATGGGCTCATACTGACGCAAAAAGTGCTGCTATCAATTAATGGAAAGAGATGCACGATTATTTGACAGCTATGACTGAATATCTTAAATGCATGTCTCAACAGGTGCAGACATGGCAGAGGGGTACGAGAAACACAGATGAAAACAATGAGCAGACTCACCTGGACAATTTACCAAGACCCCTCCTACTATACCCTAGTGACAGGGTACTGTTTCAGAAACTTTGTTTTTAAGTTGCACAAGCCACATTTTATAGGACCTTTTGTTGGAGAAGCTGTCACTCCATCTGTGGTCAAAGTTGAAGGAAGAAGAGCCTGTATTCACCTTCACAACATCATACTGTATCGAGCTGAGACCTCCCTGTCCACAGACACTGAATCCAAAGGTGAATAAGAGATTTTGTAACAGAAATAAACTTCCAGCAAAAGAACATTTCTCATTTAACATTCATCAAAAGCGTTTTTCTGATCCTCTTGTCTTTCTTGAAAGCTTATACTTTAACATTGGAACACCAATTCGCTATATTGAAATCAAGAGCATTTATCATTTTAAGAAAACTACTTTTATATACACTTAACAAAGTTTTACTTGTAAGCACTTATTGTTTCCTTAAGAAGAACAATGTGTGCATGAAATAGTTCGATATTTTCTCTTTGCACGTAGAGGGAATAATGCCCCTAGTTATTTGCAAAATTGTACATTTTGTTTAGTTTAGTTTAGTTTATTCATTTGTATTGCGCACCAGACCCGAGGGTATGAGGGCGCATGAGCAGCAAGGTGATTCAAAGCTTGGTTACAGGATGCTTATACTTTACATTACATAATTATACTTTACATTACATAATTACAGTGTGACGATGAAGGAACATGTGTACAGTTTGGCAGGAGAGAATGCAGTAGATGTATTTAAAGAATTACAAATATATAAAAGTTTAGTATTACAAATTTACAGATTCTCTTAAAGCATGCAACGCGGAGAGCAGCCGTGTGGTGTTAGAGGTGTTAGTGGTTCGTGTTCTTTAACCAATGGATGTAGTTGCGTCTAAAAAGTGAGTAAGGTTGGGGAGTTCTGAGCGATGGTGGTAGGGAGTTCCAGTGTTGGGGTGCTTTCACCTGGAAGCTGTTGCCACCCATTTTAGTGCGTTTAAACCTGGGGACGGTGAGCAGATTAGCATTGGAGGTTCTGGTGGGTCTGATGGGGCTGTGTTTGCATATTCTGTCTGCCAGATAGCGTGGGGCAGCATTATTCAGGCATTTGTGGGTGAGCGATGCTACTTTAAGCAGGATTTTGTCTGTTGTGCTGAGCCAGTTATGGGATTTCCTGATATTGGAAATGTGTTCCCTCCTGGGAATATTGAGTGCTGCCCTAAGGGCGTTGTTTTGTAGCGTCTGAATTTTGTTGGTGATTTGTTTGGTGGCTCCTATGTAGAGGGCGTTACAATAGTCCAGTTTGGATAATACCAATGCTCTGGCTAGTGTAGTGCAGCTGTGGGTGGAGAGGAAGGGTTTGGCTGCTCTTATGAGCTTACATGTGTAGGCCGTAGAGGATGCCATCGAGCTAACCTGTTTGTGGAAGGTTAGGGAGGAGTCGAGGTATATTCCTAGGGTTTTTACTTCTTTCGAAACCTTGATTAGGTTCCCATCTATGATGAAGTTGGCATAATTGTGGTCGAGTTTGGTTAGGTTGGACGTAGTACCAAGGATGATGAGTTCAGTTTTGTCGTCATTCAGGCATAGACTGTGCGAAGCCATCCATGCCTGGATGATGAGATACACCCTGTTCACCAAGGCCAAATCCTGTTTGTAATCTCCCGTCAACGGGATGAGGATCTGTGTATCATCGGCGTAGTTAGTGTAGGTGATACCCAGGCCATCTAGATCATCAAACATGGGCTTTGTGAACACGCTGTACAGAGTGGGGGAGACGCACGAGCCCTGTGGGACTCCACATGTAATGGGGATGGGTTCGGCGGCGGCAGAGGAGGAGAAGACTCGCATGGATCTGTTGTTGAGGAATGACTCAATCCAACTGATGGCTTCTTGTGAAAAGTGGGCAGCTGAGTCTAAATGATTACATAGGATTTTATGGTCAACTAGGTCAAACGCCGCAGAGAGGTCTAGCAGGAGTAGTAATGCAGTTTTCCCGTTATCTCTAAGGTCGTCTATTTGGGCTTTCAGATCTATCAGGGCAGTTTCAGTTCCATGTTGGGGTCTGAAGCCGGATTGTCTTATTCCTAGAAGGTGGTTTGTTTCAAGATACTTTTGAATTTGTTGGTATGCTGTCTTGTCTAGTATCTTGAGCAGGAATGGGACGGTGGTAATCGGTCTGTAGTTGGTTGGGATGGACGGGTCAAGGGAGGGTTTTTTGAGGAGAGGGAGGACCCAGGACTCTTTAAGGTTACTGGGGACTGTTCCTGAGGAAAAAGAGGCATTGATGAGTCTGGTGATGAATGGCGAGAGGTCTCGTGCCGCGTCTTTAATGATTTGTGGGGGGCAGAGGTCACCTTTGCAGTTGGAGGGTTTAAGGCCAAGAATTATTTTTTCTACTTCGAGGGAAGAGACTTTGGAAAAGCTGAAGCGAGCAGTGTTAGGTGTGTGGTGTGAGGGTGGAGGGCTCGAGTGGGCGTTGATGGGGTTGGTAAGATTGGTGAGGGAGTCTTTCTTATTTTTAATTTTTGTTTGAAGGCCAGTGACTTTGTTGTTTAGTGCATTTTGGACACTGGTGCACCATTGTTTGTTTTTAACGCAAGTATCTGGGATTGTTACCGGGGTTTCCAATTCTTTCAGGATAGTAAATAATTCTCTGGAGCTGGAGTTGGATTGGGAGATTCTCTGGTTATAGGATTCTTGTTTGGCTGCTATGATTTCTTTTTTATAGTTGGCCGTTATTTTGTTAAGCAATAGTTTGTTGTGGTCAGTCGGAGATTGTCTCCAGACTTGTTCCAGTTTACTCTTTTCCGATCTAAGGGTTTTAAGATGGCTGGAGAACCATTGGTTGAGGTGCTTTTTTGGTTTGGATTTTCTAAGTTTCAATGGTGCAATGGCGTCTAAGGCTATGCGCATGGTGTTGTTATAGCCTTCTACGAGGTCATAGGGATTAGAGTCTTGGAGTTGGCTTAGTGTAGGAAGAATGAGTGGGATCAATTTTTCTACTGTGATATTTTTTTTGCTTCTCGTGTGGATGGCTGGGGCTAGTGCCATGTTGGTTGTAGGGCTTGAGGCCTCAAGTGAGAAGGAGAGGAGGTGGTGGTCGGTCCAGGATTGGGGAGTGTTGTTAGTGATCGATACGGCACAGTTATAGTCTGCTATCCAATCAAGGGTTCTCCCTTTGTTATGGGTGGGGCTGGTTACTTTTTGTGTGAAGCCTAGTTCAGACAGGGTGTTACTGATGAGAGTGGCTTGATTGTCTTTGGGGTCTTTGTAGCCTAAATTGAAGTCTCCTAAGAGAAGGCATTGTGAGGAGTTTTTTAGGTTGTCGGTAAGGATGGCATTGAGGTCTTCCTCGAAAGATCCCGGGGGTCCGGGCGGTCTGTATAGTAAGTGAATGGATATTGTTTGGGAGTTAGCGATGGGTAGTTTGGCTGTAAGTGATTCACATGATGGGTGGTGTGTGGCGGAGTTGAGTCTGATGTTAAGGTGGGTCTTGGCAATGATGGCCAAACCACCGCCTTTAGCTTCAGTTCTGTCTGCTCGGATGATGGTGTAGTCAGTGGGGATGGCTAGCGAAAGGGCTGGGCCTGCGGCTGCATGAAGCCAGGACTCTGTTATGGCTAGGAAGTCTAGATCTTCAGCTAAAATGAGATCAGCGATGTCCGTGGCATGGGCAATCATGGAGCGTGCGTTGATGAGGGCACCTTTTATAGGTAGGGTTTTGGCTTTGGCAGGGGTGGGGGTGGTAGCTGTGCTGAGCGCTCTATTGTTGGTTGTAGTGGAGTTGACGGGTTTAGGTTCGGTTTTTTTTAGCGTAAGGTTAGCGCAGGAGCTAAAGGATGTTCGGTGTGTGAGTATGGATTGTGTGGAGTCCCTGGCTCTAGGCTCGTGTATTTTGGGAAGTCTGGATCGTAATCTGGTCAGCCTGTCCGAAAGGCATGGGGGAGCGAGTAGGGTAAGCATGATTGTGGTGCTGGGCTCTGTGAGGGTGGGTGATGCGGTGCCTAGGCTGGTCAAGTTAAGGGGTGAGCTGGGCAGGCATGCGGAATTGGTGATGTGGAGAATGGTTCTCAGTAGTATAGAGTAAAGGCCCGGGAGGAACATTGTGTGAGGGGGGTAAGGTGCAGTGTGTGTCCTGTGTAGGGTCGAAATCTAGCAGTGGACAGTGCGGCCTGCTTGGAGTAGCCGAATACTACCTAATACATGTAGTGCAAGGTTGCAGATTGGCATTTGACTCGGGTACAGGTAAGCAAAGTGGTCATAGTAAGCGTTTGTCAATTAGCACAGCATTAGTGGTCTTTGTTTTCTTATTTTTGCTGCATTAAGGAAAATGTATAATGCAGCTAGGCCAGTAAAGGATGGCCCATTATAGGTGGGAATTATTAAAGTATGTGATCGCATTTTTGATATACCCAGTATGAAACAAGGCACATCAGCGATAATAAACCACTATTGGGCCCGTGGTACAAAGGCCTACAAATTGGGGAGGCCTTTTCTTCCTGGTGGTGATAAGCTCACCAGCGTTAGTAGTGTCCCGGATGAACACACACCAGAGAAATAAAAGGTCCCTACCTCTTAAACGCACCAAAGGGGGTAATTATATATCAGCAAAAGTGGATACAGCATATGACGATATAACAGATGAGCATAAATGGTTCAGCAAAATAGAAACAACATTTGCCTCAGTCTTTTCTCCCAGGTTGCAGGCCCATACAAATGCCAAAGGCTGCAAACAACCTGATAGAAGTTGTTACATACCATTCATACAACTGTATGAGGCTTTAATGCCGTAAAGGAACAGCTGAGAGTGAACAAGCTCATGACCCTTCAAAACAGAAACATCCTTGATCTGATAACAGCTGTGGTAACATCCTTGACCTGATAACAACTGTGGAGGGTGGCGTGTGTGCAAAAATGGTCCCGTCTTGGTGCAGGTACACATCCGATAATGATGAGGAAAATGGGACCCTCACAGAAGCAATAGCTGCATTGACTGAATGCACACAAATATGGTGGAGGAGATGGGAGACATTGCGGAGGACAGTTGGTTCAAATATCAGTTTTCCGGGATAAACTACTGGCTGGTGAAGACATTCATAGTACTACTGGCCATTCAAACTGCACTGATACATTGGCTTTCTGTACCCTGAAAATAGCAATAATCAACTGCAAAAAGAGTGCCCAAATGGCAGTGAGAATGAAAATAATAATAAACTTGGATACTCATGTTCATGAGCACACCCATACTGATGACTTCCTTCGTACCAAAGCAGTAGACAGCCATATAGCTCCTCCTGCCTCGATGGTTAAATATCCTCCAGATCCCAAGAATTACATGGAGCAATGGGTGAATTGTGAAGTCATTGGAGTGTGCAACTACATGCCATATAGCATTGACGAGCACGTGAGATGTGGCGATAGTCTGAGGAGGATGAGTAAAATATGGGTACCTAAGAAGTCTTATCTAGGGGAGAGCAGAAGGAAGAGAGTTGTTGAGGACTTGACTATAGTGGGGAATGTTGGGAGGCAGATTAATTTGTCATCCATAGCTTCTGCCTCACCCCCATATCCACTACATCACAAGTGAGAAACACTACTCACTAAGGCAACTGTACTGCTCTTATCACAGGCAAGGTTCAACAGGACATAGAGAAAATCTAAGCTGAAGATGGAAAAAGCAATCTAACAAACATTGCAAAATTAGCAGGCACACTCATTAGACACAAAGTAGATATGCACTCCACATGAAGAACATGCACACTAGGCCAAATATGCATGTATGAAATGTTAACATAGCATCCACATGACATGAAGAACACTAACATAGCCACTGTATAAGTGGACTGCAACATGACCCCTTCACCCCATCTGGCTCATATCTTGATGATCTGTCAAGTGCCCAAGGTTGGCTAATAAGATGCCAGCCTATCAAAGAACAAAGAGTCATGTCATCCATCGAATCAGATGCCTTTCAATCTTTTAACATAGAAATTATGTGATTTTGCATTTATCAATATAGGGATGGACCCAGGCGGGCCATCAGATAGGTCTAAACCAATCCAATGGGCCTCATTACACGGACGGCGGTAAGGGTTAACGGTCACCGTTAATGGCAACAGTGACCGTTAACCCTTAGCGCCGTACTACGAGGTCCCTTTGCGGGTTGGAGGATTTAACGCCTGCTTCTTGCAGGCGTTAAAATCCAACCCGCTAAGGGACCTCGGAGCTAATTACGGCACCGCAAAATTGCGGTGCCGTAATTAGCGCCTTCCCCATTTCCATAGAGCCCTATGGGGCAGAAATGGGAATGGGGAAGGGCAATGGGGGAAAGGGGATTTACCGCCCCTCCAACCTTGGAATGGGGCGGTAAATCCCCTTTCACCGCCTACCGTGTAATGAGGCCCAATGTGTAACCCCAATATGATCTATATGTAACCATACCCATTTACCAATCCCCAATCCCCGCAGGATTTTATAACTGTGATTATGTTATGATGTCAGTGATGAAACGTTCATAGTACTTAACTGATTGTTTTATATTAGCTCTCTGACAACCTTAAGATGTTATTGCTTGCGTGCTATCCCTGCTTTAATTTGATTATAATAAAGCTGTATTTTGCCTTCCACTTTGTCTCTTTCATCATTGAGTCCGGGTTATGATATGATATGATATGATATGGCATTTATAACGTGCCTATACACAAGTGTTTCAAGGCGCGACGAGGCAAGGGAGGGGGAACAGAGGGACGACAGACAGCGATCCTACTATGCCAGGTGTCAAGAAAATTGCGCAAGTGCATAGGAAAGGGAAGGAGGAGAGTACAGGGGGAAGAGGGTTAGGACAGTGCCGTACATGGAATGAGAAAATAAATAACAATAAGTAAAAGTACGGCCAGCAGATGGCAAGTGCAAGGGTAAGTGCAGACATCAGGTATCAAGTGCTGGTAGTGGGACTATAGGGATACAGAAAACAGTTCCCAAGTGCAGGGGTTCCCAGGAAGGCAGTGTAGGAGTGCAATTGGAAGGCAGTGCAGGAGTGCGATTGACTCCTGTTACTCTGGCATACTAGGGACATTTAGGCCCGCCTTAACACTTTTATTGAACCTTTCTCCCCAGTTTGTCCTGATATTCTACAGCTCATTTTGCTAATTTTGCTCATTTTGCTCTGGGCGTAACATGAATGAAAGGTGTAAAAGCCTGAGGAACGGCCTTCACTACTTACATTCATGCCACATTTTCACTAATTTGTATGCATAGAGGAAGGGCAGCACATAACCGTCTCCTCCCTTCCCCTTCACCATAGAAATGCCCCATCATTTGTGCCCATCTGTATTTTCATGTTGGCGCAAATGTTGGGGATCCCTATGGAGCTTGCTGGCTTTATGTGTCAGCATGTGATAGGTGGACTCCATAGGAATCCATTGTACATGCAGTTTGCGGTGCATGCCTGGCAGGCAGTATTACATTAATTTGCACAGCAGAGTGCAAACGTAAAGGACAACAATGCAGTATACACGCGTGTACGCTGCTTTTTGCCCTACACATTTGCACTCTGCCATGCAAATACCCAAAATGTGGTGGCAATGGGGCACCTAACTATTTGCCTACACGTAATGGCTCCCCACCACCAAATGATGCGTTCATTTAAAATGATATCTTCTTTGTGCATTGATCAACACCGTTACTTTCCATGGGCTGTGAATTTGGCCCATAGCATTCGAACAATAGCAGTATTTTCACAGGTACTTTCTTGGAATACTAGGCCATTCATGAGAATGTTATTGTTTTTTGTTGTGAGCGCGTGCCAGCTCTAGCATAATGTTTCTATTCAGTGTGAGGTTTCTTTGTGTGTGAGAAATTCCAGCTGCAGCCTGTAATGATACATTTTACTAAATGAGCCACCGCATTATATGGTAAGAGAGCAGTATTGCTGCGTGTGTTTTAACTTGTAGCTGAGTGACACAAAACATAGTGATGCACTACAATGAATTCATCTTTGCATCATATTATAGGATAATGTTTTCCTGTACAGAGAAATGTTGCTAGAATGGCGGCACAGGCATGTTGCTTTCTGGGATATCAACTTCTTTCCTTTACAATGGCCCTCATTAGGACCCTGGCGGTAAGGGGTTTGCGCCAGCGTTAGCTGCGCCGGCCCCTTACCGCCAACTACGAGTTCCCATAGCGCCATGGTCATTTTTCCGCCCGCTTTTTGCGGGCGTAAAAATCCATGGCGCTATGGGACCTTGGTGTTAATTACGCCACCGTAATTTACGGTGGCGTAATTAACGCCTTCCCCACTCCCATTGAGCCCTATGGGGCCGAAATGGGAATGGGGAAGGGTAAATGGGTCAATGGGGACTTACCGCCCCGCCGACCTCGGAATGGGGCGGTAAGTCCGCCATCCGCCATGGCGTAAAGGGACTTTACGCCATGGCGGAAAAGTCCGCCGACGGCGGAAAAAATCCGCCAGGGTCCTAATGAGGGCCAATGTATAAAAAAAGCATTTAACAAATCAATATTGTTTTCGATGTTGTTCGTAGGAAACTACATAACACAAGGTTGACACGGAGCTTGGTATAAGTAATGCAGATATTAACAATCAATCTTATTCATGGCTCCACTGGGGAGGAGAACCATACTTAGATTCCACAATGAAATTCAATGGAACAAGTGGAATTTAGTTGCAAAGAAGTGTGAGAGCCCCACTAATGAGAACGAGCATGCGTCAAATACCCTGTTCTATGGAATTTCTTCCACTCAGGAGGGTCTACAACCACGTGTTAGCTCACTCCACCCTTCACAGAGGAGAAGTACACATTTGCATATCAGTCTTTGTCCCACCCACAAGGGCAGTCCAGCACCGAAATGCTAGGCAAATGTCCTCTGAACAAGAGTACCATCAGCAACTGCAGACATGTCTTTCCACCTGGTCGGGCCTCATCAGTGAGGTGAAGCTGAGCCTCTCTAAGACCCACGAAGCAATGGGTCCTGGTCTGGATTACTCTGGGTTACCTAGGGTGAAACTGAAAGTTTTACAAAGTTACAAAGAAGTGTGGGAGCCCCACTACTGAGAACGAGCATGGGTCAAATACCCTATTGTATGGAATTTCTTCCACTCAGGGGGGTCTACAGCCACATTGAAACACGTGTCTGGGGTTGCTGTTGGTGCTCTTGTTCAAAGGAGGATTGACTAGCATTTCAGTGCTGGACTGCTCATTTGGGCAGCACAAAGACTGATATGCAAATGATAGTCATCCTTTGAGAAGGTAGAGAGCTAAAATGTGGCTGCGGACTCTTGAGTGGTCACCTTCCCATAGAACAGCTCATTAGGCTGTGTTTGTTCTCGCAGCAGGTCGTTTGTACCTCTTTTTCTATGTTTAAGGACATTTAGGTTGGTCACCCTAAGTTACCTAGGGTTATCCAGACGTGGAGCCCTTGCTTACTATGCTCAGATAGGCACAGCTCCACCTCACTGATGAGGCCTGATTAGGCCAAAACACGTTTCGGGGGTTGCTGTTGGTATTCTTGTTCAAAGGAGGAATACCTAGCATTTTGGTGCTGGACTGCTTAATTGGGCGGTTCCCGGTATTATGATTCCTTCCACAGAGGCTTTGCGTGCTCAGATCGAAAAGTGCAAGGGCACTTCCCTCCTTGTTGTCCTTTCCAGTCTCTCCGTCTTCCTTCTCCATTTGAACTGCTGTCCTGGAATAGCTGCTTCCTTGTGTGTTTGTCCTTGCTCAAAGTGTGCACTCATTCTCTGCCTTTTATCCCTATGGGGAAGACAAAGAGCAGTCAGGTGAGCGTAATCATAGGCACGTGTCTGACTCTGCCTGACCTTTGTACTGGGATATGTCAAGTAAACGGCTCTAATGTTAGTCAGTTTTCGCTCATGTAGTGAGAAAGTGTTTGTGTCGGAAAGGGAGGCGTGGGGGGGTTAGAGTTTGGTAGGGTTTTTAAATGATTAAAGGGGATTGTGGGAAAAATAGTATTTTGTCATAAATGACTGGGATCTTGGGAAATGATAATCAGAGGGATGGGGAGAAGATTGATGGGGAATACTGGGACAGGTAACTGAAAAATAGGGACTCCGGGAGATGTAGTTTCCCACGGTTTTGGTTCCTGATAGGTTTGATAGATGCAGAGGGGGTTTTGGGATTTTGGTAAAGTAGAATGACTGGGGGGAAGGGAGTTTTATTTGGAACAGCCTATAAAAGACTCAAGGACTTTGTCCTCCTCATCTTCTTCCCCTATGTAATACCACGTCTCACTCACATGGAGTATTCCACCGAACATAAACTCGGGTTGCCCTACCCAGGTGATCCTCCCTCACTCGTCGACCCTCAGGGTTGGGATCTGAGAGTGCCAGCCCTTCCCTGGCCCCCAGAATAAGGGATTCTCGGAATCTACCCTCTGGTTTCTTACAGAGATGTGAGGAGAGAAGGAGAGGGTGGAGTCGAAGATGACCCCAACGTTCTTAGCCTCACAGGTTGGAGCAGAAAGGGGGTCCAGAGTGGGTGGCCAGAGAGAGAGAGGGAAGCAGGGAGCTGGTGTTCCATTGAGAAGGATCTCAGTCTTACTGGCATTAAGGCAGAGAGCATTGGTGGCAAACCATTCCTGAATTGAGGTCGGACAGTCTGGAATGAGAGAAGGAGAAGAGGCGGCTGAGGGGTGCCCGAAAGAAAGCTGGGTGTCATCTGCATAACACTGAAAGTTGGAGCAGAAGGAAGCAATGCGGTGGGCACGAGGTGTCAGGTATTGGTTGAAAAGCCAGGGAGAGAAGTTAGATCCCTGGGAACATCACAAGTGGAGAGAGAGATAGAAGAGAGGAAAGACCCCAGTTGAACCTGGGATGGTTGGGCAGTGAGAAAGGAGGTCAACCATGCCACTTTTATTTGAAATAGCTGTTGGTGATTGGTGCAATGCCATGCTGCTTATGGTCATGACTCACTGTTGATTTTGCTATGGAATGTCTACATTACTTGCTGCATCTGTGCTTGTGTCCATTTGAGTGTGTCAATCACTTTTTATCATTTGTCATTTATGTCCTATTCAGTGCGTTTTCTGATATGGGGTGCATTATCTCCATATTGGCTGCATTTATGCGACATGTGGATCCATTTGTGACTGTCAAGCACATTCTCACATTCTTACACAGGTGTGCAACCCTATTCCATTGGCCTTATGGGGATTGGTGTAAATGATACTTGTGTAGTCCATGAATGCATGGCTGCCCATAATTGATTTTGGCAAGTTGATGACATCATCTGTGGCAGCACATAATCTGGGTGATCATTTCTTGGACATTAGTGATGTTTTTGTGCCTCAGGAATGGTTTCACTCCATGCTTACCTTGGTGGTGGTGTTGGTATACTCACACTTACGTGTCTTTCATTTGGCCACACTTTGTGCATGTTGGTTAATGTCTACTAGATGCACACAATTTTGCACTCTCAGCTGCTTATTCTCAGGGTGTTTTTGTGTGCCCGGAGGATTGGCCCATGGTCATCATTGTATGGCACCTGGGAAGTGGCTGCATCGTGTGTACACGGGGCAGGATTTTAGGTAAATTAGGACTGCAACAGCTGGGTTCATGCAGCCTCTCCACATGCCCTGCAGTTGCAGGATATGTGCTCAGTTGTTTGGGGGGACGCAGCGCAACATGGGTGTAATCTATTGCACCAAGCACTTGTGGGAAGCGTGCCACAGAATAAAAGTCCTGCATGACTAATTCCCTTTCTGCCAGTGTTCTTAGCTTGTAAATGTGGTGGTGCACAGAAGCGTGTGCAGTTAAGTGGGTAGGCACCTGGTGTAGGTACTGTGACTGTGTGGCCTGGGTGATATCACCTACTATGGCAGTGGTATGCTGGAAGGATCCAGTTTCCAGGAAATGTAAGGCAGTGAGCATTTTTTCAAGGGGGCTAAGGTCCTGGGAGCATATGGTGGTGTGATGTTAGCCCATCTTCCCACTCCCTGACCAGGTCCAGGATGATTGGGGCGGGGGGGACCTGTACCTGCCCTAGACCTGGTCATCTGGCATCCCGAAGAGGGTGGTGCGTGGGTTGAAGATGCGGGCCCTGGAAATCCTCCTCCTGCGATGTCCATGCACAAGCGCTCTGACAAATGCTGGATTAATCGTGGCTGAACACGTTTCGTTCAGTGTGTTTTGTGTGCTTTATAGATGCGTGTTGACGTTTAGGTCTATTATCAGGTGGCAAGAGTGTACCAGGATTTACATGAACTTTTTCGCACCATGACTTTGAGAGTTTGAATCAATGAATACGTGATTACTTGCGCTGCTATAGGCATGCGATTGTTTGACCGTGGACCGTTCTTCAACAAACCCACATTTTCATGTGTAATTCTTCATTCTGCAAGTTCTGCCCCCTATTTTGCTTGCTGCGTAGGCCTGGCCAACCCTATGCTTGGAGTCTTGGGCAAGGCATTCCCCTGCTCACAGAAACATACCAGACCAGTGTGAAACCCACGCAAGTACATAAAAAATACTGTGCATTTGATTCCATGGACCCTCGCGCAAGGGGTCACCAGAAGAAGTTACAGTTACTGACAGAAGTGCTAGTCAGCCCCAGCTTGCCTGATGCAAAGGTGGGCGCATCTCCCATTTCGGCTGCGGCCGTGGCGGGATAATGGGTCCTGCTGTGAAGTGGTGGGACTGGCTGGCCCCGGCCCACTTAAAGCACTGACTGCGGTCCATGCTACCGCTTCCTTATTGCGACTTTTCAGATCCCTGAATTCCCTGCATGCGTGTCTCGTGGCTAAGCAATGTGATTGGAAGCAGCTGCATGTCCCACTCTTGCCTTCTGAGCATCTGCGGGCTGACCTCATCTCAATGCAGGGCCAGTTCGTTAAGCCCAACGAAACATCCGGAGGAAGCATTCGGAAGTGGGCGTGTTCACAAAGTTGGGAAGGGGCAGCGAGGTATAGAAAACTGTGGATTCAAATAGAGACAAGAGTATGCTGGCGATCAGCTAATAAATACACATTCAGCATTGACATCTGCTGAAGCCCGCTACTATTCAGCTGTTCCTTAGCAACCAAGTGGGACATGTATACAATTTTATAGGTCAAAGGAAATAAAATGGAAAACATGAAGGCATTCTGTATGCCAGTAAGCACTAGAGAAGCTCCCAGGCAGTCAGGTGTGCACAGTGCAGGAGTCACACAGGCATTTGTGCAGTCAATAATGTGTACTTTTAGTGTCTCGCAGCATTGTGTTCCCTTTGTTCCCCCTCCCTTGCCTCGTCACGCCTTGAAACACTTGTGTATAGGCGTGTTATAAATGCCATATCATATCATATCATAAAGGGAGTGACCGTGGAACCCTGTGAATAGACATTGCATATTATTGTAGGGTCTGGCAAAGCAGGTCTTGCGACCCAACTGTCAACATTTGTGGCATGTTGCCGATAAATATTTCTTCCTACATGCTACAAGGTCATCCGAATGACATTAAATATAAAGTATACCTTTTAGTATTTAATCATATAATCACCCAGAAATTCCTTTATTACCTCAATTGTATTAGTCGTTCTGCTTAAAACCCCCCAATCAAAATGAATCCCCAGCTACACAACTGCATCGCTGTACACTCTCCCACGCTCTTCCCCCACATGTCCCCATCTCCTCCATAATTATAGTTATTTATATTATAACATGCTTAATACCAGCGAGTGGTTTCTAAGCACAGGGTCAGGATTCAAGCCTGTGTTGCGCAGTGGTTTCTTGCTTCCAAGACAAACACGTTGCCCCTGAGCTATCCTTCTATGCCGCTGGACTTTCCAAGAGCAGTAACTCCATCTACAAATTCCTACAGCTCTTCCTAAAATCCATTCATAGCCTTGCCCCCACCTAACTGGCTGCATCCATCTTCCAACACTCTTCACCCACACCCTTCGATCTACCAATCCCCTCAACATATCCATCCTTCAACCACAATGTGCACTTTCTTGCTTCTGCTTCTTCACAGTCCACTTGAATCCTCTTACCCCAAAACAGGAAATACCACCAACAACATCTCTTTCTAATCAGACCTAAAGCTATGTCACCTACACCCATCTGTGTTAGTAGTTTCTACTACAGTTTTCGTTGGTGTGTTTAATTAAAGTAGACATATTGTTATAAAACCTTTATTGCACATTACATTATTTTAGACTGCTGTACTTTGCTGTTTGGGCGGCTGCTGTTTTACATTCACACCCCTCCTGAGAGTATATCCTGCCCTCAGCGTTCCTTACCACAAAGGACAAAGGAGTTGTGTCTCTAACAGGTGCCTAATTCATCTACATGATTGGATTCACCATTGATTTGTAGAAGTGTAAGGGCTGGCTTAGTACTCCTACAGGGCAGTAGACTTCTCATTACACATTGCTTTCCCGTCCCCATCGTTTCTACCCATTTTCACCTTCCACCATCTGGTGACTCTCCCATTGTCAACCTTGTGGTACGACACTGTGTTTTTCTCTTTCTCCGTGATGAAGGGCCATCGCTTCATTCGCACATCCCATCCTGCCTTTTTTGCTCTTGCAGTACTGTGCATGCATGACACTTCAACTACCAGGTAACAACAGAGCTCTGTACTTTTATCTCCTCTCACCCGCAGCACAGGGCTCCACTATTCCCTTGCCCTTCATTTTCTGAGACCTCACACAGAGGAATTCATCTTAACCTCCAGACCATCTGGGCCCCCTTTTGCAATGTGACTGACAGGCTAAAAACAGTTCGGGGGAGAGCTCTCTCCTCTGCAGTTGCCTCCTTCTGGAACGGCCTCCCTGCCCCTCTCAGACTCGAGGTAGATCTCCTTAAGTTCCGGAAGCTTCTCAAGACCTTCCTTTTCTATTCTTCCTTCCCTATTCCCCTTCCCTGCTAATGTCCCTGTCTTCTTCTTGACAGGCTGCATGGTTCCTTCAGAGTCTTCAGGGCACCAGGCCCCCCCATTCGAGTCTTCCCTTTCACTTGATCTCCTCAGACCTGCCACCCTCCAACCTGCACTTGCCCTTCTGGCACCCCTCACACTTGCATGGCTAGGCCTACACCCTGGTAGCCCTTCCAGCCCCTTGCCTCGCACTTAGCTTGTGGACCTTCCTCCCCGGCTCTCTCTGCTTTCCCCTGGCTCTGTCCACCTGGCTTTCCCTGGCACTCACTTTTTTCTCACGGGCCCCTCAGCCCTGACCGGCACTTCCCCCTCACCTCTCCTCCGCACATCTCTTACTGCACTTGCACGTTCCGAATGTCACAAGGCCTAGTAGGATCGTGTTTGATTTGTCCTCCCTTTCCCCCACACTCTTGTTGTTTTGTGCCTCGAAACACTAGTGTATAGGTGCATTATAAATACTAAATCAATCAATTCTATCATAATCGAGATAATCCGAGATATTGTTAACAATCACTAACAAACAGTGAATCACCAATCCTGGAAAATTTAAAATCTACAGAGGTTTAAGGTAATCAGAAACTCAGGATAATACTGGGGAGTATACCTTACAAACACAAAATGATAAAACCTGGGTTGCTGAGTGCAAAGAATTATTCGAGACAAAGGCCACCTTTGGTAGGAGCACCCTCCAATGTGTCCATTCAAATATTGCATTACTGCCTGGTTTACCCTCACCTTCTGGCCATTGCTTAGAGTATGCTTCCAGAGGAGATGCCCTGCTCTGCAAAAACCTCCTCTAACCATAAATGTGCTACAGTGCTAGGAGTTTCAAAAGTGTTATGAAACTACCCAGCCCCCTGATGATCTCTGCACCTAAGATGACCCCTGCACCTAGACATGCCAAAGTGGGCACCTACACCCAAATGGTACCATCCTGTACCTGATGCTGTGTCTCGGCAGAGGACAGGACAGTCATTAAGCTGCAAAGATATATAGCACCACAGTCAAGAGGAGTCTAGGAAAGCAACGACAGGAAAAAACAAGCCACTGCTGTAATCCCTGTTGTCCCATGGGGGTGTGGAACACTCATGTTTAGAGTGACAGTAGTGGCAACATGCGCCCAGTTACCTGATGACCTTTTCATCCTAGCAACCCCTTCATAGTTTTTCAATATGGGTGTTCTGTAAATATATGCATGGCTTCTATGAAATGCCACCATCTATGCTTTATCATATTTTGGAAAGTGTGGGCTCAGCTCGTTTTTATATGTACACATGCATGTATGTAATGAATACCTCCAGTCACATGCCTCAATTAAGATTGCCATTCATATGAGGTGCCATAAGACTCAGCAAGTGTGTACAGAACTGTCACTGTCCCTTTATAACCAACCTACACCAAATCTTTCTGGGAAGCCTGGTAAAATGCCTCCGGACATGATCCAGGACAGTAAGGACAATAGAAAGGGAGGCACAAAAGAGAAATTCTGGATATCATCCAAGGATTCCTAAAAAGTGAATCAGCTTCCCTTTTTGAAGAAGACACCAAATTGAGGGTCAGGATCACTTCTCTGAGACTGCAGTGTTGAAGCAAAACTTTAGTACATGTGCTGTTGTTTATTTTGTGTGTATGTCATTGCTGTTTTGTATTGAACCGACTATACTTACACTCAGTGCCAACTTCACACCTCTGCCACAGGCTACTAATTTTCCCATGTGCATCCCTTTCTGTCGTTTCCTGTCTTGTTGTTGCACAGCTTGGTCCAGCTCTTTCTGCCGTTTCCTGTCCTGTTGTTGCACAGCTTGGTCCAGCTCTTTCTGATGTTTCCTGTCCTGTTGCTGCACAGTTTGGTCCAGCTCTTTCTGCCGTTTCATGTCCTGTTGCTTCACAGCTTGGTCCAGCTCTTTCTGACGTTTCCTGTCCTGTTGTGCACAGCTTGAACCAGCTCTTTCTGCAGTTTCCTGTCCTGTTGTTGCACAGCTTGGTCCATCTCTTTCTGCCATTTCTTGTCCTGTTTTTGCACAGTTTTAAGTGACTTTAAGTGACTTCAATTCAGCACTCCAACTCCTAGTCTGGGATTCCCAAGGGAAGCCCTTATTTATATATTTTTATGACAAGTTCATAGATCTGGATGATAAACCCTTGTATAACGCCCCTCTCTTTGAATCCCCCTGACCACACTGAGCCAAGAAGTAGGTATGTTTTGCAAATTAAAAGATTTATTGAAAAATTAAACAAGATATATATCACACTTTTATAAATAAATTAATATTTGATAGCACACTTATGAATATGACAGTGATCAACAATGGATAGTATTATACTAGCACACTTTTTTAATTACTTAAGAGTTGGTATAGAGAGGATAAAGTAACTGAGAATGCTTTTATCGGTTCAAAGAAATGCAATGATGGAAAAGAATGCAGCACAGAAATAACTGAGATGGTTTCCACAAGAGATAATATGATCACTTTTTCTTTTGACGATTCACTCCCCCCCTATGCAATATAGGAGATGGAAGGAGAGCACACAATTTTCAGGAATACAATCGAATGCAATACCAATTCAGTTCCCCCCTAGCAATCTTAGTGCAACAGGTATGCTTTTAAACAGGCAAAAATACCTTTACATGTGATTGGCAAAGAAGTGAAAATGTGCTCAAATGATTTTAATTCCCTATAGGAGATTCAGGGTAGGTGATAGCTACTTGAGATTGGTTCAGGTCAACAATATCAGTGATTCATGAGGGATTATCAGGTTGAAAACAGATTTCAGCAGTTGCCAGCAAAAGACAGCGATTTTGACAGGTGGAGAAATTTGATTGAAATTGCAATTCGCAGCACTTTTTCCGAGTGCGTCGAGCGCAATTACGGAAAAAATATAAGGAGTAGAAAGTCGGTTGTAGGCTTGTTGGAAAGCTGAGGATCTTAGCTTTCAAATGAAAGTTAGATCTCGTTCCACGCGGTTCAAAAGAGACAGACGATTTTGTGGAGGTAGATTCTCAAAATTAAAGTAAAGCTCAGAATGACAAATTACACTTTCACAGGTTTGAATCACAGAATGGACACACAATTTCTATGCAGTTCTAAATAGGTGGAAATGGTTTGAATTAGATTATTTTAAACTAAGAGATTGGTTTTTCACAGTTCTGGCTGAGTACTCCCACTAAAAATTTGAAATAGGCCGTCAAGGTCTGGTCAGGTTTGGACTGGACTCCTAGCGGGTGGTTCTGAAGTCACAGCTATCTGGTCTGGGTCTGGCACTCGGCACTGCAAGGCGGTCTGGTCTGGGTCTTCTGGAACTGCGGTTCTGGATACAGCTCTGCTTTCTGGGTCCGTAGATGGTTCTGGCACAGGGTTCTAGCCAGAATCAAACAGCTCGCCCGGCTGTTGAATAGTTTGCAAAAGATTTTGAGGCCTGCTGAAAAGAATTCAGCTTGTGGATTGGCCCCTCTTCTTCAAGTTCGGGAGTCTGAATTCTAAGTTCTGGTCTCTGGATCTGTCTGGATTTGAAGTCTGGAGTCTCCCGGCAAAACGCTTCACAAGAAATCAGTTTGAATTGAAAGTGGGTGGGAAGGCTGACTTTCTATGCCCAACCCTCTGAAGATCCTGATAGGTAAGCAGATTTTCTGTGCTCTCACTGGAGAACAGAGTTGTGAGTATTCCGGTGTCATTTTTATGGCATACAGAAAGAACACTCCCCTTGTCACTTTGCACACAAATCTATTTTTGATCCAAATGCGTATTTATCTATGTACAAGATTTCTTATATTATATGTCCAGTTAACATATTTTATGTAGCACCAAACCATCCAATCCCTGTCTTTGTAAGATGTTGTGTCCACTTCTGACAGAATTCTGCCCTTTTCATCCAGAACACAACCTCTAAACTTTTCCAGAATTTACACAAATGTGCGCAAGGAATATGGGCATCAGATGGTGAAGTGTCAGATTTTTAACATACCGACACTTGGAGTAACACCCTATTTTCTGCTATACTCCCCAGAACATAGCACTGAGTCCTAACACCTCTTAAAATGTGCACAGAAAAATCACAGGAATAATGATATTATTTACATAATTTTGACACTTCCGTACTATGAATTATCCATCTTTTTAAAATTATGCTCTGGCCCAGATGGGTGTGGTTTAGGTTCCAAAGCACATGGGGGAATTTCTGTCTGTCCCCGCATCCAGCTGGCTCCCAGAGGCAGTGCCCCTCCTATTTCCTTCCAAGAGGAAGCCATTTACGACCCCTGATTGAGCATTTGCCTGAGCCAAGGAAAGTTCATTGTTCTGTTTTCCTGCAGCCCCAGGTACCCCCTTCCCTAATTCAATCAGAGAGGTGTAAGCTCCTTTTGGTGGGGGCAGGAGAAGACAGGCCAGGCCTGGGAATGCAGTTTCTGGGCAAGTTTCAACTCCTGTCGGATGTACACAAGACTACATTCTGCCAAATGTCTGGTGTTCAGTGAGATTTTTGAATATCTTGCAATGTTTGAAATAAGCATTTTGAGCTTGCATTCAGAGAAACAAAGGTGATTTCAAAGCTCTTTTTGAGCTAACAGGCACTGCTGTTTTTCCTTTGGCACCACGTTTCACTCATGGCGCTTCTGGCCCCTCACAGTCGCACTGGTGGGTGGCAGGTCAGGCGACCATTTTGCTGTGCGCAAAACTGCGCGGTTTTCCTGGATTATGGCGCAAATGTGGGCTTTTCGGCCATCTTGGATTTTCTAAGCCCACAGCACCAAATGTTGTAGCCTAATAATTCAAACATGGGTCAAGACAACTGACAACAGCTTTGTCCTGCTCTTTCTGCCACTTCCTGTCCTGTTGTGCACAGCTTGAACCAGCTCGTTCTGCCGTTTCCTGTCCTGTTGTTGCACAGCTTGGTCCAGCTCTTTCTGCTGTTTCCTGTCCTGTTGTTGCACAGCTTGCTCCAGCTCTTTCTGCCGTTTCCTTTCCTGTTGTTGCACGGCATGGTCCAGCTCTTTCTGCCGTTTCCTGTCCATTTGCTTCATAGCTTGCTCCAGCTCTTTCTCCTTCCTCTGCATTTACCCCAGATGCGATTGCTGAACTTTTAAGGCACAAATTATAAATATAAATGATTTTAGATCGCGTATGTCAAAAGTAAATTGATATAACGCCATACTGTAGGATTAAAGGGAATTTCTGATGGAGAACACATGACATATTGCAAGGGCACACATGTCAGCTCTACCAAAGTACACTAGTGAATTTCTTATCAGCAAATCCCATGCACTTGCGTGTTCTCAACGTTGTTTTGTTCTCCTCTGTTCCCCTCCCTTGCCTCGTAGTGCTCTGACAAACTTGTGTACGAGCATGATATAAATAAAATATCAATATCAATATCAATGTATGTGGCCATATGATAAAAACACTTGTCGCACAGTAGTGATCACAGAAACTGCGCCTGATAAAGTGTGCCACTAAAACACTGAATGCATGGCAATCATGCATCATATCTCTGTGATCAGCCACATACATGTTTAGCATTGTGCAAGAGCATGTAACTATGTACGTTTTAATTAATACCCCAAGAAATCTAATGCACACAATTGTCCCCGTGCGGATTAAATTATTGACAGGACAAATGGCTGAATTGCTGGTATATGTGCTCCCTCTCAAACCATCGGTGTCCCCCACGTTGGCTGACGTTGCATTTATCTATTTCCCTCAGCACCCTCATACCTTCAAAATGGCGACCTTCTCTGGTCCACAAATGCAGCTCAGGCGACCACATGCCAACTCTCCCGCCTTAGGCTGCAGCTTGTGATCTGATGGTCAAATCATTCCCCCCCTCTGCATCACAACCTCGAGCTCACCTGTGGTCCCCTGCTCATTCTTACTTGCTTTGCTTTCGGGCTGGGGTGCCTCCTGTGACCGTGGCTAGTAAACACGTGGAGAATTGTGACAGTGGCACAGCCCGGGAGATGCATTCACCACACATTACGTCTTGTGCACTGCATCACTCTGTATTGCCATGCAGTTGTACATGTTGTCCCTGCTGATGGATTTGTTCTCAAAGAACCGTACACCATGTTTTATTTTTTATTTTTTTTGGTGCAGAAAAATGACGGTTCTGTGTTACCTTCTTTCAACACATTATTTTGCATTTATGATGGTTGACAAGTCACCCACCGCCAGAGTTATCTCCCCCCCACGCCCCTATCCCTCCCTAAACCCACACGTTCCTAAAAATCCAAAATACATTTTCTCTTATGCTGCTCCCTTTGAAAAATCCTATGAAAAGAGAAGCAAAATAGCTCTTCACCAAATGTGGTGAAACAACGGCGATTTGAACGTGACATGTAACTTGCGTTTGCAAAGGATATTATCACCAATGTGTTACTATTAACAGAATGCTCAATGGGCAGACTTCTGAAGAGGTCTTCTAAAATACACCATGCTATTGCCAGAGTTTCCAAAGTCCACTTCCTTGTGCCAGCCGTACAGTTTAAAAATTCTCATGCCATCTGCAGTCGAAATAAACGGCTTCAATTGCCATGCCAGATTCAACTGTGCCATCCAGTCTGTGCCCCAGATTATATCATTATCACATTTCACATCTATAGGCAGCAAGTCCCGAAGAAAACTATCCCAGCACATGGCTGGGTATTTGTTCAAACTGGGAGGAAAGGAAAGTTGTGATAACCCCTTCTTTAGAGCTGAAGGCGTCCATGTGTTTGAAGACAATCCACACAACCTTAGATTGTCTTACCTAGCAGACTCTTGGTTTTCTCTAATTTGTGACAGATCTTCGCATAATGCCAAAAAATGTTTGATGACTGTGTGGGATGTTTTAACCCACTCATCGAAGCCCTACAACAGAACTGTGCATTACTGGCAGCGGAAACATCATAATGGCCGTCAGAAAGCATGCTGCTGGCCAGAGATCATCCAAGATGGGTAAATGATGTATGTTTTGACACCATTTGGCATTGAACACTGTGCAGGCTGTGCCTCCCAAAACCAAGGACATTTCTAATTATGTTTAGGAAGTGCGAATCATATAATATGCACATGTCATATAATATGCACATGTCCTGTGCAAGCGAGTTATATTACAGCGCCATTTGGCACATTAAGCAACACTAAGGCCCTGATTCACAGCGTTTTCTAACACGATTGCACCAATATAAAAGGCTTCTGTGAATCAGGCCCTAAGTGTTCTAAGAAACATGCTTGTTGTGAATATAGTGCAAGTCGGGCCACCAAAAATCATTGAATATTCCAGGTATGTTTAGGAAGTAGGGAACACCAGATGTGCTCAGTTCCTGTGTAAATAATGAAAGATTTGGAAAACTGCACAGAGATAATGACTGACGTGAATAATCTGCATGTTGGGCCACCAAAAACCATGGAATATTCCATTTATGAGTTCAATTTAAGAAAAGCTTTATCTGCGGAGTATCTGGGTCAATGAACGATGTGTTGGAACAGTTTGGCAGATTACGCAGCAACGGGTCCTCTAAGAAAAGTGTTTAACATCAAAATGTGCAGGTTGGGCCACCAATGATGATGTTAAAAATAAGAAACATGTGGCATGTAGAATTTCAGGTTAATGAGGTATGTTTTGGCAAATGTTGGGACATAAAGCAACATTAAGCGTTTTTTCTCATTAAATGTTTTAGAATTGATATATTTTGTTCTCATGTCTTAATGTGTGTGCAATATATTCAGCATTTCAGCAAAGAAAGAAAAATGAGCATATAATTTAAAAAATGATGAGAGTGCATCAAAGCTATTAAATATAATGTTTGCTTCACAGAAATTACAAATCTGAAATTAGTTTGATGTATGTTCCTAAAATAGATTCAGTATTTCAAATGTTCCATGGTACCAGGAAACAAATATTGACCAAGGGAAACATTTGATTATTTGTATGTATATTGAATATGCATTCACAATTTTTCAGATGTTGCTAAAACATGTCTAGAAACTAACAACATCAGGAAAACATACCAAAAGCTAAATAGTCACACCATTGCCAGCTTTTGTCAGAAAAGTTCCTGATGCCGCTGTCAGAGGCGCAGGTGTTTGCATCATTGGCCAGAAGAAGTTATTATAGTTTTCAAATATTTGCAGAGATCTGGAAATAGTATTTACTCTGGCAAATGCTTACACATCAGAGAAGGATGCATATCAGGTTTCAGTGAATTCGACTCTCTTGACAAGACTGGTTCACAGAATTGCGCAATTCAGAGGTTTGAAGGCAAGGAAGAAGCTCAGCACCTCACTACAAAGTTGGGGGTATAGGTAAAAACAGGGGTTAATACTGTTACGTTTACGCACAGATTTGCGGTAATGTCTATGGCAGAATTCGAGGAGGCATCCGTGTACAGTCGAGATAACCCCTTCAGAAGCAACATCAGAAAATGAAAGCAGTATATCGACGACTGTATTATTATTTGCAGAGAGAAATTAGAGGCACTGGTCGATTTGTGCGCACGGTTCAATGAGCACGACTCTCATATACAATTCACTATGAACTACAACACTCAAAAAAATTCATTTCCCGGACCTTAACATCTATAATGATAATGGGAGGCTTCAAATGCAGTTTGTACATTATTATTTAATTATTTTTACATTTATATAGCACACATAAACCCTCAGGTATCAGGGCGCTTAAACCAGTTGCACGTAGCGTGTGGTCAGAATAGCTCATCATTTATATTTAGTCAGCTGCTGGACATAAGAGTATAATGAAACATGTAAGTACAATAAAGACAGTGCTCATTCAAGGTTACAGAGATGTGAGCAGTTGCGGCGCCAGGAACAAAGGCGAGTGTTAGGAGTGAGTGAGTGATTGTAGGGTGACAGCAGGTTAGGCGAATAGCCACGTTTTCAGGGCTTTTTGAAAAGCCCAGTATGATTCTTCAGCTCTCAGTGGGTGTGTGAGAGTGTTCCATTGTTTTTCCGCGAGGACAGGAAAGCTCAAGCCTTCGGCTCTGGCTCGTTTAAATGTTGGTCTGTGGGTTCTGATTGGCCTATAAGTTTGGTGGATGACCATTTTTTCTGCTAGATAGGGTGGGCATTTTTGGAAATACACCTGCGTGTAATAGTCAGTGGCTTGATTGGGGTTCTTTGCCGAACTGGCAACCAGTGTACTGCTTTTCTGGTCTCTGATATATGGGTATATCTGTGTAAGTTTAATGCGGCCCATAGGGCATTATTGTGAATCATCTGGAGTTTGTGTAGGTTGTGGGAGGATGTGCCAGTGAAAAGGACATTGCAGTAATCAAGTCTTGCGCCTACCACCACTCATGCAGTGGTTAAGCAACTATCTTCAGATAGATAGGTTGTGGCCGCGATGAGGAGTTTGGTTGCATATCTTTAGATGATGTTGAAGGCACTGTAGTCGGGTTAAGTTTCTTTAGGATTGAGTGGAGGCCGACCGGGAGTAGTTCTGTCTTTTCATCACTAAGGCAGAGGCTTTGGGTTGCCATCCGTGCTTGGATGGTGGTTATGTTGAGTTTAGCAGGGCAGAGTCCTGGGTGTAGTTGCCTGAGAGTGGGAGGAGGATTTGTGTGTCATCCGTGTAGTTGATGTAAGTAGTGCCCTGTGCGACTAGGAGGTGGAAGAGCAGCTTAGTGTACATATTGTACAACGTGGGAGAGACACATGGGCCCTGGGGTACTCCACAGTTGATGGGAGCAGGCGCTGCACATGTTTGATCTGAAAATACCTTCATAACAGAGGTGAGAGGTGAGATGGTGACACAGGATGCTGTTATCTACTAGGTCAAAGGTTGCAGACAGGTCTAAAAGGAGGAGCAGGGCATGTTTTCCCTTGTCCCTAATATCCATCTGAATTTTTAGATCGAGTAGAGCGCTTTCCGTACCATGGCCAGGGCGGAACCCGGATTATCGGGCACCCAAGATTTGATTTGTTTCTATATGGCTCTGAATCCGGATGTTTGTAGCTTTTTCTAGAATTTTCAGAAGGAATGGTACTGTGGTGATTAGTCGATAGTTATGAATGGCAGGATCAAAGATTTTTTTTTTAATAGTATCAGGACCCAAGCTTCTTGAAGTGGGAATGGGACTATGCCTGACGTAATGGAGGCATTGATAAATGCTGTGATGAATGGGGCTAGTACATCGGCGCAGTCTTTGTTAAGTGGGGCTGGGCAGGCATCTCCTTTACATTTTCGAAGGCTTAAGGCTTTTTAAGATGTGAAGTGTGTCCGCAGTAGTTATTTCATTGAATTTGAACCATGGAATAACCAATGTAAAACAATTGGTACTTGGGATAGTTGGAGTACGTTGAGGAGTGAATTTATGGGTGGATTTTTTTGCAGCTATTTTATTTTGTAGCATCTCAATTTGTTATAGCGTGGCATTTTGTATATTGTGCACCACGCAAATAATTTGTTGTTTGAAGAGTCTTGTGCGATAGGCTATTACAGTTCTCTGAGGATGGTGAATAGCTTGCGCATGTTTGATTTGGCATTGGCAATTCTAGTGTTGTACGTGGAGGCTTTGGCGGTGGTGATGGCTTGTTTAAAGGCTTTAGCTAGGTTTGTGAATTCTTGTTTGAGAGTGTCAGTGGGTGAGTTTTTCCAGCAGGATTCTGCCGTTCTTTTCTTGGACCTCAGGTCGGCTAGCTATTCAGAGTATCATGAGTTAACATGTGAGGAGGCATGGCTTTTTTTAGGGTTAACGGGGTGATGGTGTTGACAGGGTGTAAGAGGATTCAATTCAACACTACAGCTACGTCAATGCCTAGTCTGGGATACTGAATGGAAACCCTTATTGATATATCTTTATGTCCAGTTTATGCGTTCTGGATGACTACCCCTATATAACACCCATCTCTTAGGAATCCTCCTGACCCCACTGAGCCAAGAAGTAGTTCTGTTTTGCAAGTTTAAAAGATTTAGTTGAAAAAAATTAAACAATGTATAGATATATCACACTTTGATAATAAATTAATAATTGGTTATCACACTTAATCTGATATGATAAAGATTAACAACAGAGAATCTGGCACTAGCACACTTGTGAATAGGAACGGAAGAAGAAGGTGGTAGAGAATGCTTTATATAAGTTCAGATGGATGTAATGTTGAATGAAAATGCAATACAGAAAATACTCAATATGATTTCAACCAAACAATGTAATCACTTTTCTCTGGCAATCCCCTCCCCCCTTTTATGCAATGCAAGGAAATGGAAGTGTGGGATGTATTTACCCATGCATCCGAGCCCTACCTCAAAACTGTGCAGTACTGACATGAAAACATCATGATGGCCAGAGCTTCCCAGAAAATGCACAGGGAAATGCAGGAAGAATAGGCTGCCACCCATTTTTGCCGATGTTATGGGCACAGAAGGACACTGCCTAAAACCACCATTGAACTACCCGCACAGTAGTCTGAACCCATTGGGAATGGCAATGCTGATTGCCAAATGCAACCTAGAATTGTGGGGAATTCATTCTTAAATCCCAAAAATGGGTGCAGTACCAGTACTCACCACTATCCAAAAGCCGGCGTTTTAAAACCACCCTGTGTTTCTCTGAAGGCAAGCCAAAGTGTCTATTTTAAACATTGCAACATGTGCAAAATATTCACTGAACACCAGCAGACATTTGGCAGAATGAGGTTTTGTGTGCTTACAAAATCTGGGAAATGAAGAGCCCAAAACAGTGCTTATAACAAAACTGCTATGGAGTCAGCAGTTTAAGTTGCACTGGATTTAAAGACACTAAAATCGAAAATGTTTAGATGAAATGAGTGACCTATGTTTGGTGTCACATGCCTTTGTAACTGTTGAAATGCCATAGTTTTGCACTTAGAATCAGCATTCTAGCTGCATATGTAAAAATGTTTAGTTTTATTTGAATGCAGGAACTGGGGAACAAAAAGTGACATTTTATCTGAAACTGGCTTAAAGAGATTCCAATTCTGCCTGGCAACTACCCCCATCAGGAGTGAAACTTGAGTCACAGCTGTGTTCCCAGGCCTCGCTGCCCTTTTGCTGCTCACACTAAGGATATGACATCTATCTGATAATTGAATTACCTGTGCTCTGCAGGAAAGTGAACAAAGCCCTGTCCTGGCTCAGGCAAAGGTTTTATTGGCAGGAGTCGTAAATGGTCGTAAAAAGTGGCTTCCTCCTGAGGAAAGGGGAGGGGCACTGCCTGTGAGAGCAAGCTGGCTTGGCAGAACTGGAAAAACCAGTATTTCTACCTTGTGCTGAGAGGAAACCACACCCCTTTGGAGCCAGAACATAACTCTAAAAAGATGAATAACTCATAGAGCGGACATGTGAACATTTTATAAATGATACCATAATTCTTGTGATTTTTCTGCCCACATTTTAAGAGGTTTTTCGACCCGGTGGCATGTTCAGGGGGGTGTCAGCGGAAAAGTGGATATTACTCTAAATGTATGCATGTTAAAAATCTGAAACTTCATCAGTTAATGTCCGTACTCCCTGCACACATGTATGTAAAGTTGGGTCAATGTCAGAAAGTGAAAAATCAGTTAAAAAGTCAATTATGTGCCATTTCTGAAGGCAAGCTCTTAGAAACAGCAGATTTGGACAGAGACATGGCTAAATTCAGCCACACCATGTATATGTAATTTCAAGCAACTGTGTAACTGTGAAATATGTCTTTTATTATCAAATATAGAATGTGTGCAATCTGACAGAGGAGTGTCCTATCTGCAAGCCATAAAATGACATCCCTCTGACTCACAGTTCATTCCCCAATCAAATGATAAATGGAAGTTTGACCAATTAGAAGCTGAGAGAGAGGTAGGGTCAGTGATGCTAGAACACACCCACATTCTAAACACATAAAAGCAGACAGACAGGACAGATAGGGACCTTCAATTCCATCTGCAGCGGGACGCTCTGCCGGAAAAATCCATACTTACCTCCATCAACCTCCAGAAAGCCAAACTAGAGACTTCAATCTATCCAGAACTAAGAGACCAGACCAGAGAGAAAGCAGTGCTGTACCCAGAGAGACCCAGACCAGCAGAGAGAGCTGACCCAGATCACTGTGAAGTGCAGAGGCCAGACCAGACCAGACCAGAGTCCAGTTTAAAACCCTGACCAGATTCGTGACGAGGCCCATTTCACTCAAGAATATAGTGTGAGTACCTAGAAAACTGTGCAGAACCAATCTCCTAGTTAAAATAATATAATTCAATCCTATTTTAATCTAAGTAGAACTGTCTCCTAACTGTCACCTGTCATTTGCAAAGCTGTCACTTGTCATTTTCTAGTTGCAAGCTGCACTTGTCTTTTTGAACTTTAAAATTTCAAATCTGAAAAACGACCTTCACTAAATCGCTCATATCTCCGCGACCGTTTGTGCTAGAGACTTGCAGTAACTTTCATTTGAAAGCTTAGAATCTTAGCTTTGAAACGCACCAAGAACCACCTTCCTACCCCTTATAGTTTTACCGCAATCGCGGAACACGCATCCGCGAATTTTACCACGATTTGCAAATTTCTCCACATGTAAAATCAGCTGCTGCTTGCCTTCCATTTGCCAGAAATTCGTTTAACCTGCTAACTATCCCTGCATCATTGCTAGTGTGAACCTGGACTAATATTAACTAGATACCACTCACCCTGAACCTCTGAAAGGGAATTAAAAGCATTTCCAGCATATTTCTCATCCATTGCTAGCACATATCAAAGCATTTTGCCTGTGTTTTCAAAACTCCTATCTGTTTTCTGTAGTGTAAGCTTGCTGGGGTGAACTGATTTACATTGATTGCATTTCTGAGAACTGTGTGTCTTCCTTCCATTTCCTTGCCTTGCATCAAGGGGGGAGGGGATTGCCAGAGAAAAGTGATTACATTGTTTGGTTGAAATCATATTGAGTATTTTCTGTACTGCATTCATTGAATATTGCATCCACCTGAGCTTACATAAAGCATCCTCTACCACATTATACTTTTGTTCCTATTTACCAGTGTGCTACCTTATCCATTTCATGTCAACTCATTAGTGATTATAAGAAGTGTGCTAGTGCCAGATTCTCCGTTGTTGATCTTTATCATATCAGATTAAGTGTGCTATTCAATTATTAATTTATTATAAAGTGTGATATATATATTTTAAATTATCAAATAAACCTTTTAAACTTGCAAAACAGAACTACTTCTTGGCTCAGTGGGGTCAGGGGGATTCCAAGAGAGGGGTGTTATATAGGGGTAGTCATCCAGAACGCATGAACTGGACATAAAGATATATCAATAAGGGTTTTCATTCAGTATTATAGACTAGGCGTTGACTTAGCTGTAGTGTTGAATTGAATCCCCTTACAGAAGGAAAGCACACAGTTCTCAGAAATGCAATCAAATGTAATTCAGTTCACCCCAGCAAGCTTAGATTACAGATCGGAGTTTTAGACACAGGCCCAAAATGCTTTTATATGTGCTGGCAATGAAGTGAAAAATATACTAAAATGCTTTTAATTCCCTCTAGGAGGTTCAGGGTGAGTGAAATATACTTGGGATGAGTTCAGGCTCACTTTTGCAATGATTCAGGGATGATTAGTAGGTTAAACGAATTTCTGACAAATGGAAGGCAAGCAGCAGCAGATTTTTACACGTGAAGAAATGTGCAAATCGCGGTAAATTCACGGGTGCGCCGGGCGCGATTACAGAGGAACTACAAGGACTATCACTACCGTTTTGGGGTCCTAGGACAGCCTAGGATCTCAGCTTCCAGATGAAAGTTACTGCAAGTCTTTAAGACAAACGGTCACGGAGATATGAGCGATTTTGTGAAGGTCGTTTTTCAGATTTGAAATTTTAAAGTTCAAAAAGACAAGTGCAGCTTGCAACTAGAAAATGACAGGTGACAGCTTTACAAATGACAGGTGACAGTTAGGAGGCAGTTCTACTTAGATTAAAATAGATTGAATTATATTATTTTAACTAAGAGATTGGTTCTGCACAGTTTGCTAGGTACTCACACTATATTCTTGAATTAAATGGGCCTCGCCACGGATCTGGTCAGGTTTTAGACTGGACTCTGGTCTCTGCACTTCACAGTGATCTGGGTCAGCTCTGCTCTGCTGGTCTGGGTCTGCTCTCTCTCTGGATTCTGGAGATTGATGGATTTAAAGTCTGGATCTTTCTGCACAGCTTTCTCTAGAGATTGATGGAGGTAAAGTATGGATTTTCCCTGCAGTGCTTCCAGCTGCAAATGGATTTGAAGGTCCCTATCTGTCCTGTCTGTCTGCTTTTATCTGTTTTTAAAATGGGTGTGTGTGCAGCATCACTAGACCCTACCCCTCTCCCCTTGTCATTGGCCACTTCATCCGCTTCCACTTGATTGGGGGAATGAAATGAAGTGTCATCATGATGAGGTCCATTTATGATACAGAGAACCCACCCCTGTCAACTTTACACACAATCTATATTTGCTCAAAAAACATATTTGCACAGGTACACATTTGTTTAAAATTACATGCACCCTTCACATATCACAGGAGGTATCCCCTGTTCAAACTCTGCTCTTCCTGGGGGCTTGCATTCAGAAATGGCACATATTTCACTTTTTAACTGATTCTGCAATGTCGGACATTAACCCAAATTTACACACGTGTGCGCAAGGAGTATTGACATTAGTTGATGAAGTGTCAGATTTTTCACATGCACACATTTTGAGTAATATCCTCTTTTCCGCTAAAACCCCCCTGAACATACCACCGGGTCCTAACACGTCTTAAAATGTGGGCAGAAAAATCACAAGAATTATGGTATCATTTAAATAATTTTCACAAGTCCGCTCTATGAGTTATTCATCTTTTTAGAGTTATGTTCTGGCCCCAAAGGGGTGTGGTTTCCCCCCAGCACAAGGTTGAATTTCTGGTTTTTCCAGTTCTGCCAAGCCAACTTGCTCTCACAGGCAGTGCTCCTCCCCTGTCCTTCCAGGAGGAAGCTCCATTTACGACTCCCGCCAATAAAACATTTGCCTGAGTCAGGACAGGGCTTTGTTCAGAGCTCCTGTACTCTGTGGGGGCTCCCCTTAATTCAATTATCAGAGAGATGGCATATCCTTAGTGTGGCCAGCAAAAGGCAGATAGGCCTGGGAACACAGCTGTGACTCAAGTTTCACTCCTGATGGGGGGTAGTTGCCAGGCAGAATTCAGTTCCTTAAGCCAGGTTTCAGATAAAATGTCACTTTTTGTTACCCAGTTTAAGTCAAGACAATGTTTACATATGCAGCTAGAATTCTGATTCTAAGTTTAAAACTATGACATTTAAACAATTGCAACCTATGTGACACTCAAAGTAGGTCACTCATTTCTTTTAAACATTTAGATTTTTAGTGTCTTTCAGTCCAAATTTACTTAAAATGCTGAAATCCACAGCTCAGCCAGTCTTGTTATAAACCTTCAAGTCACTTCAGAATATAACTTTACATTGGATCCACCTCTCAGTAAGTCTTTCTTTGGCTTGCTTTGGGTTCATTTATTCAGTTTTACACAAAAAAAGTAAAATCTGGTGTTGTTTTAAAACGCCGGCTTTTTGATAGTGGTGAGTACTGGTACTGCACCCCTTTTTGGGATTTAAGAAAATGAATTCCCAACAGTTATGGGTTTGCTTTTGGCAATCAGCATTGCCATTCCCAATGGTTTCAGACTACTGTGTGGGTAGTCCAATGGTGGATTCAGGCAGTGTCCTTCTGTGCCCATAACATCGGCAAAATGGGTGGCAGCCTATTCTTCATGCATTTCCCTGTGCATTTTCTGGGAAGCTCTGGCCATCATGATGTTTTCCATGTCAGTACTGCACAGTTTTGAGGTAGGGCTTGGATGCGTGGATAAAAACATCCCACAAGCCCCCCTCTTGCGATGGCCATTCTATTTCACTAATGGGACTCGCAAGACCTGGGATGTTTCCTCATCTTCTTCCAATAGATGGCACAGTTCAGCATCTTTTCCTACATCCGGTACTGATCGATCGGTTCTCCTCGCCGGTCCAGATGGGAATATTGGGCGGTACTCTGGGCCCCTTGCGTCTCTGCTCCCGGTCTCCGGATCGTCCTCCTTGTCCCGTCTCCCAGTTTTCTTTCTCCTAGGACGACAAAGGAAGAGCGGCAATACCTACTCATAGACGTTTTTCCACCACTGTTGAGATAGTGGGGCAGCATATGTATTTCATCATAACGAAACATTACATTCTTATTTTGAAAAACAAACAGTATAACTAAGAGACAGTTTCATGCAAATCACAATATTTTAGAGACTAGATGTGGTATGTTTTATGGTTGGAACTGAATTAGTCTGAGACAGTACCCGCTATGATTCCAGAGGATTCCTCCAGTTGTTGCAGAGTGTGCCTGGGATGGCAACATTTCAACTGGTTTATGTGGACCCACTTGTCTTCCCCCGCTGCCAAAGGACCTTTGGTGATGTGGATTTTGTAGGCCACAGGGGAGATCTTGTCGATGATCTCAAAGGGTCCCTTCCATGTAGGCAAGAATTTCCGCTGTTTTGCCTGGTTTCTTTGGAAGTTGTATAGATAGACCCGGTCCCCCACCTGATATTCCTTCCTGGAAGTCTTCAGGTCATAGTGGGTCTTCATGCTATCAGCCGATCTTTTTAGATTCCGCTGAGCGTAAGCAAAAGCATGTTGGAGGTGTTTCCTTAAATTCTCCACATACTCATGAGTTGTGGAGGCATTTATCAGTGTCTGCTCTTGGGTCCTATAGAGCAAATGCTGCGGAAGCACCATCTTGCGCCCAGTCATCAACTCAAATGATGACATTTTGGTTGCAGATGAAGGGGTAGATCTGATGGCCATTAGGACCAGAGGTAATTGGATATCCCAACTTGGCCCAGAATCTGCCACAAACTTCTTTAATATGCTCACAATTGTCCGGTTGTAGCGTTCTACTGCTCCAGAAGAAGCTGGCCTGTAAGCAATATGTAACTTCCTTTTGACCCCCAGTATCTCCCACATCTTTGTCATTACTTCACTGGTGAAGTGGCTACCCTGTCTGACTCAATCCTTTGAGGTAGACCAAAACGGGAAAAGATGTGGTTAATCATCAAGGCAGCTGCCGTTTCTGCCTTGCAGTTTGGGGCTGGGAGACATTCCACCCACTTGGTAAACAAGCATGTCACAGTCAACATGTACTTATTCCCCCTAGCAGAGCGAATCACAGGGCCTACAAAGTCGATTTGTAAATCTGACCATGGCAGTGTCATCCCCCTCTTTTGGAGAGGCGCACGGTGCGTGAGGGATGATGGCTGAAATTGTGCACACACAAGACACCCCTTCAAGTATTGGTGGAGGTCCTGCCCCATGTGTGGCCAGTATGCAACCTCTCTTAAGATTTCCAATGTTGTGTGAAACCCCCTATGACCGGCGGTGGCCGCATCATGGGCGTGACTTAACATCAGGCTTCGGAATGAGGTAGGAAGCACCCACTGATCGTGGCCAGCTTTGGATTTCCTTACCAGCAAACCGTCTTGGATTCGGAACATTTTTGGACATTTCATCAACACTCTTAGGTCCTCTTTCCCAATGTAATCGGTATCCGCCAGGGGAAAGTTCTCAGGGTCCTCAATGTGCTGGTAAAATTTACCAATTATTGGATCCCCCTTCTGAGCGGTAATCAAATCAGCATCAGGGGTCTCCTTACTCCATTGTGCAATTCAAAGGTTGTTGTGAGCATTTGTCTGGGACCTAGTGATAGCAGTTACCTGGATTTCCCCCAACAGGGACTCAATCTCAATTAGATCCCCTTGGATGGCCCCGGTTTTGGCCAGCTGATCAGCTAAGTCATTTCCAGTTTTGTCTGGTCCCTCTACTTGGGAATGACCCTTGATCTTTTTCCAATAGATGGTCATCTCATTCGAGGTGACCAGATCATCAATGTTTTGGATCAACTTCCCATGTTTCAAGGGTTTGTTGTTAGCACATAACATGCCTCTGGTTTTCCAATTAACCAGGTGCTCCACGAACCCGTTCCGTACATAATCCGAATCTGTGATTATGACCAGTTCGTGGAGTTGATGCTGGACAGCAGTGAGTATGGCCTGATGCACAGCCATCAATTCTGCCACCTGACTACTTCGGGGACCAATTTTGTATCCAGCGGAGGGTTCTGGGAACTCCTTCACCCATGCATTCCCTACGCCAGCCACCAGTTCTTTCTCCCCGTTGTTGTCAACATGGTACGAGCATCCCTCCACATAGACAGTGGGCATTCCCTCACACTTGTCCTCTTCAAAGACTTTGTGTGGGGAATTAAGGTATGCCTCCGTGTTGTCCTTGATTTTTAGACTTTCATCCTCGAGACAGTTTTCTCTGGCACAATCATGCAAGTCAGCCAGACCTTGCGCGAGGGGACTCTTCTTGTTTTGGCCATATCTGACCTCCACAGGAAAGCCTTGCATTGATAGAATCCAGGAAGTAATTCGGGAATTACTCACATTTCCGGCCCGGATTCTGTCACTTTGGAGATATTGCAGAGGCTGGTGTGGAGTCTCCACTATGATGTGTTCCCCCTGGATAAACGGGCGGTAATTCTTCAATGCCCACACCGTTGCCAGGAGTGCCTTCTCACAATCGTTGAATTTTTCCTCCACAGAGGATAAAGTTTTGCTCGCATAGGAGATTACTTTATTGACCTTGTCATGCTTTTGGTATAATACTGCCGTCAAGCATGTATTAGAGAACCCCGTCTCCAGGAAGAACTCCTTGTTTCTGACAGGGTAAGCTAGGCAAGGCGCTTGTGAGAGGCTTCTTTTGAGTTGTTTTACTGCCTCGGCTTGTTCTGGACCCCATTCCCACTTGACCCCCCCCTTCAGGAGATGAATCAGGGGTCTGGTGATCTCTGCGTAGCCCTCAATGAACTTTCTGCTGTAATTAGTCAGTCCAAGGAGGCTCCTTAGTTGGGGTCTTTCAGTTTCTGAAGTGCTTCCACTTTCTTTTCCTCGGGACAGAGACCCTGCGGAGTAATCTCATGCCCCAAGAAATTAACACGGGTTCTACACCACTGTGCTTTCTGAAAGGAAAGTTTTGCTCCGGCGGCCCTCAACTGGGTCAGAACATAACGGATCTCCGCTATGTGTTCCTCCACAGATGAACTTTTGATGAGGACATCATCTACATAAGCCAGGTTACCCCTCGCACCCAGGTCGGGCATGGCCCTATGTAGGAAAATATTGAACTCATTACCGGAGTTAAGGTATCCGAAGGGAGTCCGGTTCCATGTATACTGCTGGCCCCCAAAGGTAAAAGCCAGCTTGTATTGGTCCTCCCTACTGACAGGCACGGTCCAGTATCCATTGGTCAGGTCTATTGCAGTGAATACCTGTGACCCCTGGATCTGGGCCAGCCCTTGGTCAATGTAGGGCAGAGGCCATCGGGAAGTATGGACCCGTTTGTTGAGCTCCCTGAGGTCGGCGCAGAGTCTCCACTGGCCGTTTGGCTTTAATATTCCCAGCACCAGATTATTGAAGGTGCTGTGGATGGGACGGATTATTCCCCTGGACTCAAGGTTCTTAATTATTTCAGTAAGGGACACCATTGATGCGAGAGGCAAGCGATATTGCTTCACAAACACTGGAGTCATGCCAGGGTCCGTGGGGATTGTTGTTGTGTGGATGTCGGTGCGACCACAGTCATATGAGTCTACCGCAAAGAGATCTTGGAAATCCAAGAAAACTTGTTTCAACTTTTGCTTTTGTTCCAGAGTCACACAGGCATCAGCTAGGTTGACTCTCTCTTCCACCATCTGCCTGAAGCCTGGAAAGACTTCTGGTTTGGCTATCTCAGTGGCCTCCTCCAGCTGGGTGGAGAAGTCCCTGGTCAGAGTGCTGATTTGGACCGGAGGCTTCAGGTGGGAAAGGCAGCCCTCATGGACCTGGAAAATCACCTCATCCCCTCTGAAGTCACAAGTCACATCTTCCTTACCATAAGGGCAAGAAGTGTACACCAGGAAGTTCCCCCCATGCCGGGTAAAAATCCTGTCTGGTGTTGTATTGTCATCACTGTCACTGTCAAAGCAGTCCTTGGGGATTGGCCCTAACAGTTCATTAAGTAGATCTATGGAAAAATGTCGGTCATCAACCGCCATTCCAATAATGGTGCTTGCGGCTAGAGTAATACTCTTTAAGTCGCTTTTATCCACCTCTATTAGAATGGTGTCATGTTCTATGTTGACTAATGGTGTTGGGTTTACCCCTAACCCTTGCAGTTGGAGAGAAGCGTTTAGATGTATGTAAGCATCAGGGTTTTGCAAATGTTGTCCTCTTTTAACTTTGACTTCCAGGGAGAATTGTCGGGTCCTTTCTGGGATGGTGACTTCCTCTTTAATCTGAATTTCAACTGCATAAGGTAGCAATTGAGCTGACCTAAATGCTTTTTCTGGATCATCAAAGCCCATGGGATTATCCGCTAATCGGGACCAAGCTTTGAAGTTTATTAGGTCCAAACTAATGGCAAAGCGATTGAGAATGTCACTGCCTAAGTAAAAGGCGGCAGGGACGTCTCGCACGACCCAACAATTGTGGACTATGCTCTTGTTGCCAATGGAGATTTTGAGCATACACCTGCTTGGCAGGAGATGTTTGGAATTAGGTGCTTCCAGGTCCATTTCCCATTTGTCTATCAGTTTGAATGTGGGAATGGCTGGATCTTTTGGGAGTTGGCGGAACATGGCTTCGCTGATGAAGCTCTTACCGTTGTTCACACACACTCAAGCGAGAACAGAGTCCTTCCCATCATTTAATTGGACAGGGATGAACAACTGCTCTCCAATTTGCTGAATATCAGCTAGGCTCTGAGCTGATTTCACATCTTTCTGGACTATAGGAGTGGGAGTTTCTGATTGTGGATTAGTATAGAATCTCAGAGTGTTTCCTTCCAGCGTGGAGTACCACTTTAGACTGGAAGGAAGGTTGATTTTCAGAACTAGAGAGGACCCCCCATCACCAGTCTGTTGTCCTACTGCTATTACTGTCACGTCTGGAATTTGGTTATTCTGGAAGTGAAATTCTACTTGGTCAGATTTTTGTTCAACCATGTGGCAGGTGCCGTTTAAACTAACATGGTTGACACTCTGTTTTAATTTTATTGGTCGGCTAGTCTGGGTCCAGAGGACCTTGTTTACGCAATCTATTAAGGGTGACAACCTCCTCAGGAGGTCATTCCCCAGTAAACAAGGGGTGCCCTGTGGAGTCACAACTATGACTGGGTGTTTCAACTTGTGTCGCCCAATTTTAATATCCAAGTCTGCCGTCCCCTCGACGGGAATTTCCTTCCCGTCAAAGTTCTGGAGTTGTCCAGGAAGTGAGGTGAGAAGAATTTGGTAATTCTCTCCCCTTCCTGCATTCAGTTCATCAAAGGCCCTTCGGGACAGAAGGGTAGCTTGAGATCCAGTGTCCACCAGTGCCAAAATTGTACCCTGCCCCTGTACTTGTACCGGGGCATAGTATCTTCCCTCCTTCTCCTCAAGGGGGCACAGATAATGCACATTTTTGGACAACTGGTGGGCTAATTTTCTGGTTTTGGACACTGCTAGCGAAGAGATTTGGGCAGATTTCTGTGGAGAGCCTTGGGAATGTGAAAGAAAAAGTTGGCAAATGGAGATCAGAGCCATTGTGGGTTCCCCTGGCTCCTGTTCCGGGCCGCCCCCCCCCTTTTTGGAGGCAGTCACCAGGATGGGTTTGAACCAGGGGATTTTCTTGCTGTTGGTTCTGGGATGAGATGGTGGGCGGCGGTAGCTCAGTCTCCACATCTTCCCAGTCTGGATATGCATCCCTAGGGACCCATTTTTCTTTGGGAGGAGTTGCCCCATCTCTGAAGGAGAAGATCCTTTTCCCAGGATCCTCTGAGGATCCCTCTCCCTCAAATTGGAAGATCTGTACCTCCTCCTCAAACTGAGTCTGTTTGGGTCTTTTGTTTCTCCTACCACCCCTCTGCTCCTTAGGAGGCAGACTTTCAGGGGCAAGAGATTTTGTTTCCGGTTCCTGGGTTTCCAGGGGCTGTTTACAAGTGAGGAAGGAAGCTTCCTCCAAGGCTTTACACCCCCCTTCCCTTTGTGTCTCCTCCCTGGGAACCGGTGAGTTATCGGGGTGCTGCCCCCGTCATTGTTCTGGAGTACCAGGTCCAGAGTTTGGGGCATTCTGTGCCGGCATGCCCATCTGAGGGTTCTGCTGCGCCCTCCATATTTGACCCAGATCCCGTGCCATATTTTGGACCTGGCGCTCTAACTGGGAAACCCGCTCTGGCTGATACGGGGCCCTGTTTTCTCCCCTGGGCTGATCCCGGGAAGGGTAGCTGTCCCTCCTCTGGTAATACCCTGGGTTGGGAAGATTTGGGTACCCCTCCACCCTTGGCCTCCCCTCTCCCGGATTCAGTGGTCTGGGCTCAGGGAATTGGGGAAAGAAGGGTGGATGATTTTGGGGCTGGAAATTGGGTGGATACCTGGGGAAGAAGTTATGCCCAGGGTTTGGTGAGTTTCTGCCCTCCGGTGGGAAGTTAGGAGGGAAGTTCCCTGGGTTAGGTGCTTGGCTGGATCCCCCCCTTGGGCTGGAGGAGTCCACACATAACCCAGGATGGGTCTGTTTCCCTTGTAACGGGGACTTACATAATCAGGAGAGCGAGGGACCCCATTTGTAGGGCTGCCTCCCTGGCTCCCTGTCTGTGACTGGCCCGAGGACCTTCTGGGCCTAGAATTATTAGGTGCAGGTAGATTTTTAGGCCCCCCCATCTCCAACTCTAAAACGGGGGTGACCTTTACCTCTGCCACCTTGGCAGCAGCAGGGGTGTTGTTGGCTTTGGCGTTTTTCTGGGCATTACTTTTGCTATCTACCGGTTTCTGCACCTCGTAGATGCGGGTGGCTTGTTCAATGACCCATTCTAAAGATCTTTTCTCATGAAAATCTCTCACGAGCTGGGTCATTATGTATTTGGGCAAGGCATGAAAAAACGCATTAATACATTCTCTGCTGTCTGTGCGCACCCTTCTAGTGGTCTGCGCAAAGGCACGTTTCAGTTCTTGCACAAACTCTTGTGGGGCCTGATCCTCCCCACACTGCAAATTGTAGGCTGCCTTGCGAGCCTCTTGGGGATTTCTGTGAACAGAAAAATGTTTCAGGATGGCCGCCTTATAGGTGGACCATCTTAAATGATTTTGGTCCTCCAGCCCCGCAAAGAAACTGGAGTATTCCGGGGAGAAGGTCCACTTTACATATTGAATACAGCTTTGGCTGTCCTTCAAATGGAAAGTCTCCATCATTTGCTCAAACAACTCTAAGTGCTCCCAAACAGAATACTTGGCATTCTTATGATACGGCGTGATGACGCTCCTGATTGCCTTAATCTGCTTTAAGGGGTCCTTAAGCAAGGCCCTTTTTGTCTTATTGGCCCTTTTGGTCCGGGTAACCCTGGTCCATTCATCTTCTGACTCAGAGGCACTGCTCCCAGAGGTTCCCGTCTGTTCTTCCAGGTTTTCCCGGATTCTGCGAGCCTGGGAATGGCTGGCAGAATGTGGGGACCTGGTCTCCTGTGTCCTGTACCGCTCAGAGGAGTCTTCAGATCCTTCCTTGCTGCCAGGATTTGATGGGTACCCCCCCACTGACCTAACTGGGCAGAGGTTTTCAGGATGCCCTTAATGGACCTACTCTCCTGGGGTTCCCCACTAAATTGCACTGTGCTTGGGTGCCCATACTCGGATGCCCGCCCCTCCATTCCTGGGTGGTACTGGCCTATGAGCCCCATGCTTCTGGCTGGATAGTAATCTGCCATCCCTGTGGCCCTGTGCTCATGTGCGCCAGGGGACATGGGGGTGGCAGAGTCCAGGGACTGAGAGAGATAAAGGCCTCTGGTACTAGGGCTCCTGAGGTTATGCTCAGGAGTTTCCCTTTCCCAGCGAACTTGGTCTCTATCCGCCCCTGCTCCCTGTTGCAAAGCAAGAGCCTGCGCCTTCAGTTCCTCAGTTAAGGCCTTACTAGACTCTATCAGTCTCTCCTGCACCGCTACCTGTTGTTGGAGCCTATCATTGTGCTGGCAGAGAGCCTCATTCTCTCTCTGCATTTCCTGATTTGTCCTGGAGCACTGGGCCAGTCTTTGCTGCAGGAGGGTTACCTCCTGAGCTGTGTCCCTATTGGCCTGCTCCTGTCTTGCCAGAGCCTCCTCCACCCTCCTGGTGTGCTCTAGCCAGTCCTGGTGTTCTTTTTGGAGGTCACCCAGTCCCTGGTGGGCCAGGTGATTTTCTTCTGTTTTTCTTTTTAAATGGCAGACTTCCTGGCCTAAGGCGTCTCTTTCCTGGCTAAGAGCCTGCATTTGTGCCGCCAGGTCGTCCCTCTGCCTTTGAAAGGCACCAGCTTTCTGGCGTTCTTCATCAAACTCTGCCTGGGTATCCAGGTCTTTCAAAATCAGCTTGTTGCTCTCTGCCTTCACTCTATCTAGATGACTTTGCAGGGTGGCTACCTGCTCCGTGCATGCCCTGTTAAAGTCTAATTGTTGCTCCAGCTTTTTCTGGCTCTGCAGTAGGGAGTCCAAACCTTCTTGGTACTCCTTCTGCAAGGCCAGAAATCTGGTATCCTGGTCAGCCTTTTCCTGTTGCAGGATGTCCATATCCCTCTTTATTTTAATGATGTGCTGTCTACTCTCATTTTCTGACTCCTGGCTCCCCTGCAGCCTCTGCTCAGAAGAGACCAGGTCAGATTGGACCTTCTCTAACGCCATTCTGTCGCTTATTCGCCAGATCTTGGCTTTCAGTACATTTATCCTGCATGTCTCCCATATATAGGTACAGGTATGCCGCTATCCTAACCATCTTGTCTTGTTCATCCTTAGCTTTAGGAGCCATGTATAGTTCACTCAGGGCCACATGTAAGGGACGCTGATCTCTGCAGATATCTGACCCTGTTTCCGTGACCTGTTGCGTGATGGCCTGCAACCAGACCATGCGGTCCTGGTGAGTCCACTCACCTCTCACAAATAACTTATGTAAGAAGTGCTCTCTGGCTATTTTCATATCTACCAAGGTCGTCATTCTAGAGATTGGTCTCTGTCCTGACTTACAGAAATTAGTATTTTATTTTTGCAAAACAGACCTTTTCCTAAGAGCGTTCCTTTGAGGAGTGCTTTACAGCGTAACACAGCGTGGTGATCCGACCGGATATGTGTATCTGGTCAGCTGGCACGCTGTATTAATCTGCACAAGTGATAGATCTAACCCAAACGTCCGGCACGAGCCCCCAATTTGTAAGAGGATTCAATTCAACACTACAGCTACGTCACTGCCTAGTCTGGGATACTGAATGGAAACCCTTATTGATATATCTTTATGTCCAGTTCATGGGTTCTGGATGACTACCCCTATATAACACCCCTCTCTTGGAATCCTCCTGACCCCACTGAGCCAAGAAGTAGTTCTGTTTTGCAAGTTTAAAAGATTTAGTTGAAAAAAATGAAACAATGTATAGATATATCACACTTTGATAATAAATTAATAATTGGATATCACACTTAATCTGATATGATAAAGATTAACAACGGAGAATCTGGCTCTAGCACACTTGTGAATAGGAACGGAAGAAGAAGGTGGTAGAGAATGCTTTATATAAGTTCAGATGGATGTAATGTTGAATGAAAATGCAATACAGAAAATACTCAATATGATTTCAACCAAACAATGTAATCACTTTTCTCTGGCAATCCCCTCCCCCCTTTTATGCAATGCAAGGAAATGGAAGGAAAGCACACAGTTCTCAGAAATGCAATCAAATGTAATTCAGTTCACCCCAGCAAGCTTAGATTACAGATCCGAGTTTTAGACACAGGCCCAAAATGCTTTTATATGTGCTGGCAATGAAGTGAAAAATATACTAAAATGCTTTTAATTCCCTCTAGGAGGTTCAGGGTGAGTGAAATATACTTGGGATGAGTTCAGGCTCACTTTTGCAATGATTCCGGGATGATTAGCAGGTTAAACGAATTTCTGACAAATGGAAGGCAAGCAGCAGCAGATTTTTACACGTGAAGAAATTTGCAAATCGCGGTAAATTCGCGGGTGCGCCGGGCGCGATTACAGAGGAACTACAAGGACTATCACTATCGTTTTGGGGTCCGAGGACAGCCTAGGATCTCAGCTTCCAGATGAAAGTTACTGCAAGTCTCTAAGACAAACGGTCGCGGAGATATGAGCGATTTTGTGAAGGTCATTTTTCAGATTTGAAATTTTAAAGTTCAAAAAGACAAGTGCAGCTTGCAACTAGAAAATGACAGGTGACAGCTTTACAAATGACAGGTGACAGTTAGGAGGCAGTTCTACTTAGATTAAAATAGATTGAATTATATTATTTTAACTAAGAGATTGGTTCTGCACAGTTTGCTAGGTACTCACACTATATTCTTGAATTAAATGGGCCTCGCCACGGATCTGGTCAGGTTTTAGACTGGACTCTGGTCTCTGCACTTCACAGTGATCTGGGTCAGCTCTGCTCTGCTGTTCTGGGTCTGCTCTCTCTCTGGATTCTGGAGATTGATGGATTTAAAGTCTGGATCTTTCTGCACAGCTTTCTCTAGAGATTGATGGAGGTAAAGTATGGATTTTCCCGGCAGAGCTTCCAGCTGCAAATGGATTTGAAGGTCCCTATCTGTCCTGTCTGTCTGCTTTTATCTGTTTTTAAAATGGGTGTGTGTGCAGCATCACTAGCCCCTACCCCTCTCCCCTTGTCATTGGCCACTTCATCCGCTTCCACTTGATTGGGGGAATGAAATGAAGTGTCATCATGATGAGGTCTGTTTATGATACAGAGAACCCACCCCTGTCAACTTTACACACAATCTATATTTGCTCAAAAAACATATTTGCACAGGTACACATTTGTTTAAAATTACATGCACCCTTCACATATCACAGGAGGTATCCCCTGTTCAAACTCTGCTCTTCCTGGGGGCTTGCATTCAGAAATGGCACATATTTCACTTTTTAACTGATTTTGCAATGTCGGACATTAACCCAAATTTACACACGTGTGCGCAAGGAGTATGGACATTAGTTGATGAAGTGTCAGATTTTTCACATGCACACATTTTGAGTAATATCCTCTTTTCCGCTAAAACCCCCCTGAACATACCACCGGGTCCTAACGTATTAAAATGTGGGCAGAAAAATCACAAGAATTATGGTATCATTTAAATAATTTTCACAAGTCCGCTCTAGAAGTTATTCATCTTTTTAGAGTTATGTTCTGGCCCCAAAGGGGTGTGGTTTCCCCCCAGCACAAGGTTGAATTTCTGTTTTTTCCAGTTCTGCCAAGCCAGCTTGCTCTCACAGGCAGTGCTCCTCCCCTGTCCTTCCAGGAGGAAGCTCTATTTACGACTCCCGCCAATAAACCATTTGCCTGAGTCAGGACAGGGCTTTGTTCAGATCTCCTGTACTCTGTGGGGGCTCCCCTTAATTCAATTATCAGAGAGATGGCATATCCTTAGTGTGGCCAGCAAAAGGCAGATAGGCCTGGGAACACAGCTGTGACTCAAGTTTCACTCCTGATGGGGGGTAGTTGCCAGGCAGAATTCAGTTCCTTAAGCCAGGTTTCAGATAAAATGTCACTTTTTGTTACCGAGTTTAAGTCAAGACAATGTTTACATATGCAGCTAGAATGCTGATTCTAAGTTTAAAACTATGACATTTAAACAATTGCAACCTATGTGACACTCAAAGTAGGTCACTCATTTCTTTTAAACATTTAGATTTTTAGTGTCTTTCAGTCCAAATTTACTTAAACTGCTGAAATCCACAGCTCAGCCAGTCTTGTTATAAACCTTCAAGTCACTTCAGAATATAACTTTACATTGGATCCACCTCTCAGTAAGTCTTTCTTTGGCTTGCTTTGGGTTCATTTATTCAGTTTTACA
This sequence comes from Ambystoma mexicanum, assembly GCF_040938575.1. Lineage (NCBI taxonomy): Eukaryota > Metazoa > Chordata > Amphibia > Caudata > Ambystomatidae > Ambystoma > Ambystoma mexicanum. The sequence continues at coordinate 1,188,097,033 of NC_090926.1, forward strand.
CAAAAAAAGTAAAATCTGGTGTTGTTTTAAAACGCCGGCTTTTTGATAGTGGTGAGTACTGGTACTGCACCCCTTTTTGGGATTTAAGAAAATGAATTCCCAACAGTTATGGGTTTGCTTTTGGCAATCAGCATTGCCATTCCCAATGGTTTCAGACTACTGTGTGGGTAGTCCAATGGTGGTTTCAGGCAGTGTCCTTCTGTGCCCATAACATCGGCAAAATGGGTGGCAGCCTATTCTTCATGCATTTCCCTGTGCATTTTCTGGGAAGCTCTGGCCATCATGATGTTTTCCATGTCAGTACTGCACAGTTTTGAGGTAGGGCTTGGATGCGTGGATAAAAACATCCCACAAGGGTCGATTAGAGTGCTGGTGTATGTTCAGCTAAGCCTTGATGGAAGTGGGTACCAGCTTTGTTGGGTCAAGGTAGTCTAGGATGTTTTCTCTGGTGAGTTTTCTTGAGTTGTGGGCTAGGGATGGCGGTAGTCACTTGGGATGAGGTTTATTTATCACAGGGATGGTGAAGGTGATTATATGGTGTTCAGACCATGGGCATGGTGGGATATCCTGGATGGTGCTGTTTCAATTGAAATTGGCTAGCCAGTCAAGCGTTTGTCCTTTGAAATGGGTAGGGTCCTTAATTTGTTGACAAAAGCCTAAGGCAAGAAGAAAGTTGTTGAGGGAGAATGATGGAAGGTCTGTGGTGTTGTTGAATCCAAGGTTCAAGTCACCTAGGAGTAATACTTGTGAGATGAGCGTGTGGTTGTGGCTTAGTGTCTGCAAGAGGTCTTCCTCAAAGTTGTTGGTGGCTCCTGGAAGTCGATAGATTATGTGTACAGTAATGGTGTTAGTTGGGGAGATTGTTAATTTTAGTGAGAGGATGTTGCAGGCTTTGTTAAGCGAGGTGTTGAGTTGCCTGATGTGCAGGTATTTTTTAGCTATGAATGCAGTCCCTCCGCCTCTAGCGATAAGTCTATCACTTCTAAAAATGGTGTAATCAGAGGGAAGGGCCAATCCTAAAGCAAGGCCTGAGGCTGCGTGTAGTCATGTTTCAGTGACAGCAAGTGTGCCTAGGTCATTTATCGATAGGAGGTCATGGATATCTAGTGTGTGGGCAGGAAGGGAGTGAGCGTTTGATAAAGGCCAGGTTGAGGTTGCTTTTGGTAGTACGATTGCTCTCTAGGGTGGTTGAGGGGGGTGTAGAAGGGGTTCTGGTGTGGAAGGCCATGATGTGAGGAAGCTGATTCGGGCGGATGTTGGGTTTGATACTTGGGTGTACCATAGCTGATGGTCCGGGTTGGCAGGGGTTGAGTCCATTGTCAGGAGAAGCAGCAGGAGCTAGCCTATAACATGAATCAGCAGTAAATACATGGCTAGGAGCAGCAGTAAATGCTGAACTATTACATGGATCAGTGGTAAATACATGGCTAGGAGCAGCAGTAGGTGCTGAACTATTACATGGATCAGCGGTAAATACATGGCTAGGAGCAGCAGTAGGTGCTGAACTATTACATGGATCAGCGGTAAATACATGGCTAGGAGCAGCAGTAGGTTCTGAACTATTACATGGATAAGCAGTAAATAAATGGCTAGGAGCCGCAGTAGGTACCGAACTATTACATGAATCAGCAATAAATGCATGGCTAGGAGCAGCAGTACGTGCTGAACTATTACATGGATCAGCGGTAAATAAAAGGCTAGGAGCCGCAGTAGGTACCGAACTATTACATGAATCAGCAATAAATACATGGCTAGGAGCAGCAGTACGTGCTGAACTATTACATGGATCAGCAGTAAATAAAAGGCTAGGAGCCGCAGTAGGTACCGAACTATTACATGAATCAGCAATAAATGCATGGCTAGGAGCAGCAGTACGTGCTGAACTATTACATGGATCAGCGGTAAATAAAAGGCTAGGAGCCGCAGTAGGTACCAAACTATTACATGAATCAGCAATAAATGCATGGCTAGGAGCAGCAGTAGCTGCTGACCTATTATGTGGATGAGCAGTAAATACATTGGAAAGTGGCGGGCTATGGCATGTGGAGGCAATGAGTATAGGGCAATTATGGTGGTCCACAATCAGTGCAGTGACGTTTCAGTGGCTAACAATAGGTACCTTGTTAGGATAAGAGGTTGAGGATTTGAGGCGTCTCAGATGAAATACAGTAATGATGGTGTTGGTGGCAGTTGGGGGGTGGCAGACATGGCTGACCTGATTCCAGATAGAGCGAAAGGTACATTGGCAGCCACGAGGGCCTGGTATTTGAAGACTATGGATTGCAATATGTTTCTGCATTATGTAAGCTACAACACTATAAACCTGAAGAAAAGCCTACCATATTGGCAATTTCTACCGGTCTGCTGCAACTGTACTTCCATGGTTATACCCCATGAGAAACCCTGCTGACTCCCAAAGAGAGGTCGGACAATAGCAAGAGGTTCACCTGTGTGCTTATGTGTTGTCAGAAAACAACACACTTTCGATCTTTGATTAAGAAATGTGGGACCCTGATTCGGTGAAAGCCTTCCAAACAAACCGATATCCAGAATTCCCCATAAAAGGTTGAAATACCTCACCATTCTCAATTCGGAAGACCACCACTCAAAACAACTCTTTGGGGGACATTAACCATGTGGTACGTGTACAGATTGCAGGTACATCAAGAAAATGATATCTTTTCTAGTAGATGTCAAGGAGTAGACTATCAGACGCTATCGAACTGCAAAACATCTTATGTCATCTATGGTATCTCGTGGGTGGAAATACATCTGCCAAACCAGTAGACCATTCCACAAAAGGATTATTGAAGACAGGTCCAAAATAAGATGCAAAAATGCAGCAGCACCCTCGCTAACGCACTTCCTGGAATACCGCCACGGACCAGATGATATTCTGTGGTTGGTAGTTGATGTCGCAACATCTTCTCTGAATGCCACCTAATGCGCTTTTGCACAAAGGGGTGTGGTGCATACATAAAACAAAAGCACACATACTGTCACCTACACCAAATTGGCCCTGTGCACTCTGAGCCATGTGCAGATTCAACAATGTCACCCACAAGTAAAAGAGGTGAAGAAAGGAGGTGCAGTCTGGGATGCTGTAAACAAGGGTAAGGAAAAGTCAGCCCAGGGAAAGTCTGCCAGCTGGGGACGCATCACATCAGAGACTGTATGATTACCACTGTACAGTAGCTTGTGGTGCCTGCTACGACTGCAGTGACTGCACTAGTCTGCACCTCCTTTCTTCACCTCTTTTACTTGTGGGTGATGTTGAATCTTCAGATGGCTTTTGGTAAAGGTGACACTATGTGATACACCCCGCTCTCTGGTGATTCATCTCCCTATGGCTGCATGTGCTAAATATATCTTTTGCGTGAATGCTATTTTTGCATCAGACTGAGATAATGCTTCATTTATGCTCTATAAGGTCCAGTAGTGATTTCCGTTCCTGAAGAAGGCATTTTGAGCTCGTCCATCCTGCCGAAATGCCATAGTAATTTTCTAAGACTTGGTTACTCTGCACATGACTGTATTTCGTTTCCTTTTGGCGGATGGTGTTGACCAGAGCCGTCACAAGTTATAGACTTTGTTTATGTGCGTTGTCACTCTTTGGTCTATGTTTAAACCAACTTGATACATGTTATGTTTAAACCAACTTGACTTATGTTCATGGAATGTTCACTGATGTATTCCCTTCTGGCTCTTTGTATAACTACCTTCATTGAATTAATTTATATATAGGCACCTTGTCTCGCAATCCATTTGCTCAGGTCACGAAAATATTTATGGTTTCTTGTTCTTTGCGTGTTCGCTTTAACTTTTGAATAAATCATTTAATTCATGAAATCATTTCCTGCATGCTCACATTACTAGTCTCGAAGAATTCATGTACATGTATACCTAAAAGGATGTGATTTATTGACAGACAGCATCTTTCCATGCCGAATTAACATTGATCTCTGGATTGTAAATCATGTCTAATGGAAACACCCCCTTTTTTGTGTGTATACTGATCACGTGAACTGCACGTTACGTTCTGTTCCTTGCGATGTACATCCAGCCTTCTCCTGAACTCAATCCTGGGAAGATAAGTTAGCTATGCAGCTTCTAAAGAACTTACCTTGTGCATGTTAAGTTACAATCAGCTGCTTGTATTATACATGTGACCACCGTCGATTTTCATCTAGAGACAATAAACCTATATCAGACATGACAACATTCTGAAGCCCCTGAGAGGGAGATTTCAGCACTGAAATCGGGAGAATGCATTTTCCCCATAAGAATGCATTGGGGATATTGTTATTTTGGGCGGGAGACCGTAAAAAATAGAACTGTTTTTAATGATAAAATCGTGAGTCTCCCGCCTAAATCGGGAGGGTTGGCATGGATGCTATATACCTATGCTGAAGCTTGAAAGAGTGGGCGCTTGCTGTTCATGTCTGAACACTAAGCAGACTAATGTAATGGCAGTAAAAACAGTGGGCTAGTGGGGCCCATTACTAGCTCAATTTGGTTGCCAAATGTTATATTGACAGCCCACACTTGGCTCACAACCTAATGCTGCTCTAAATGTTATGCGCGTGTGTACATTACTTATACAGAAATGCATTACCTTTGATTTATTTACATATTCTGTTATGTGCGGGTCTCCATTTTGTATGCTGTGTAATCTTGTCATTTTGGGGAAACAGTTTCTCCTGATGTTTCATGGAGAGAAAGCCAATCTATGATAGGAGGAGTTTACTTTGAGGTTTTATGAATTTGCCCAAATTGTAGTGCAAATGCTTCTCTGCACAGGTAGATGGGTTTGTTTTCAGATGGAGAAGGCAACAGGCACTAGGGGATGCAGTGTACCTTTATTTAATTTATTATTTATAACACGCTTAATACCAGAGAGGTTTCTAAGCACGGACCCAGGATTCAAACCTGTGTTGCTCTGTGTCTTTCTGCTTCCAAAAAGAGCGCGTAGCTCCTGAGCTATCCTCCCAATCAAAATGCAGTCTTTACATCTATATCTAACAGTATATTTTGATGTATGTGCTTCATGAGGTGGGAAGCTAGTATAGTTCATCTTGTGCCAAACCAAAAGTATTATTGCCCATGTTGATTTGGTATCTGTAGAGGAATTACCTATTTAAATATGTATCATACTAAGATGTGATTCTCCACATATGTTAGGCCATGCTTACTTCCGTAGGCTACATCCCCATTAAAAGTTACTTATGCATAGGATTTATAAAGCTTCATCCTAGCTGGGAAGCAACGGAGGGCTGTACATAGAAGGCGCACCAAAGGGTTTAGTTCAGTCATTGATGAAATAGTGAAAACATTCATGCAAAAATAAACAAAATCCTTCCTGACCACTGACCAACGGGCAGATGCATAACATAGGCACATGGCCATTTCTTGGTCCATAATCCCCATACTCCTGGATGATTACAATACCTGCAACACACTTATCGTGCAATACAAATGTCCAGAGTCCACATATTCATTGTGGCTTAAAAGACGTCAGGTTTATTATGTATACACAACAATCAGATTAAATTCAGTTCTACTTCCTAATTGTCAACACTGCAAAAAACACTTTGACTACATTGTTATTCCTATGCTACCGCCAGCTGACTAAATCACAAATTCCTTGCTTCCCCTTTCTTTTCAACCATCTCTATCTTTATTATTAGGCCAAAGCTTCCCCAACCGAAAGTGTCCTCGAGCTGCCTGCCCATGCAGGAGATCCTGGGCCGGAGGAGTGTTGTTCATGACAGGGGAAGCCAAGCTCTCTTCCTTTCATAAAGCCCCCCCTGCAGCTGGGCCTCAGAGGGAAGCTTGCCATGGTAAGAGTGAACCCCTTCCATCCCAGATTATTAGCAAGCTCACTCGCTTGCATACTGACACGCCAGAGAAGGGTCCACGGCCATCTTTGGCTCCACCATTCTGTGCCATATCACATCTCCATTAACTTAGCGCTTATGTTCTGAAAGAAAAGATTCATGCCACTCTTTGAAAGGTGTACCCCATTCCCTTTATAATACTCTGGTGTCAGCAAATTGATCAGCCCGTGGTGCATATGCATGAATCCCAAGCCCTTGCAAAACTTTGCTAATGCTCCAATGCTCCGTTCACCTTTCTTCAACACTTTTCGATCACCTGATGAGACTCTGTCCCTCTTCATATTAGTCTTGGTATTATTTCTGACCACATAATCTCTGCCCCCCAGGCAGGCCCACAGCTTTTGCAACATTCACATTTTTACTCTTAGTAGAAATCGCCTCCCTAGGCTCGTTAGTTCATTGCCCCCCAGGTGTATTATCAGGACCTCAGATTTGTTGTGCCCCTGTACCCATGCTCCAAGATTTTCTTCCATCTCTGCCCATCTCATATCTGGTTTTCCCAACCACTGGTCCTTGAAGTCTTTTGTCGTTATTTCCTCGATTTGTGTTGTCCACCTCACTTTGGCCCTTGTCACAAACAAGTGGCCAACTATGGTGAGAAACCTGAGGGCATTCTCAAACCTATTCCCCGGAGATCCTCTGTTCAGGTAGCCAGGGAAGGGCCATAGCTTTTGGATCCCAACCCCAGGGTCGTACAAGCGAGGGAGGATCTCCTGGGTAGAGGGTCCCTAGAGACTGGGGAGAAAATGTCAAAGGGCGAGACATCATATTCCCCCTGTCCTGACAACAATTCATCCTACCCCCCTCTATCTTTGTAGGCTACTGTGACAGTACCTTACCCATTGACAACATACAAAGTACTGCAAAGAGGAAGAGGCATCTTCGAGTGAGGAAGATTTCATATGAAAGAAACCACTATAGTACTGAGAAGAAGAAGGTGTGAGCAGAGGCAAACCAGTACTTCCAATACATGTGTCCCACTAAAGAGGTCAGGCAAAGTCAGGCACTTAAAACTAACTACCATCACCTGCAGCCTGTTAACCTTTGCTGGGAGTATAAAATGGACACAGTCAGACAACCCAGAGAGAAGGGAGAAAGCAGAGTGCGAGGAGCAGCAGGAAGTGGTGTCATGTCCAATAGTGTCCCTGAAGGAATGGAGTGGCGAGTCATCAGAAGTCTGCACAGGAAAGTTGGCAGTGTGGCCAGGGAGCCAGACAGAAGAAGGTGCAGGGAACCATATCTGCAGGCGGTCCCTGTTGTGAACAACAAGAACTGCTCATTACCTTGTCTGAAAGTGTCAGCCAAGGGTTGTCAGAGGGGCAGAGGGAGCAGTCCTACCTTTAACGAGGAAGAATGAAAACTTCAGAGATCTAGATGCGAACGCCAGTGAGTTTTAAGGGATGAATGAAACCCGTTGTGCATCTAATCTGAAGATACATTGTGACCGCGTAGTTGCGTGTGGCAGACTGTTAAGTTGTACAAGTGTGACACTGAAGGAGAGCACCTGGCCGGAAATGCAAGGCAACATACCATTGTAACAGGGTTGAATATCCCGAACCACTGAGTGAAAATCTGCCGAAGGAGAGCTTGTGGAGTGGGAACAAAAGCCAGCAAAGAATATAAGAAAGGCTGTGTAACTCAGAAATGGGCAGAGAAGCCTAGCAAAGTGTGCAACTGATGAGATCGGCCCGTTGATGGAATGAAGAGAACAATAAAGACTGAATAACTTGATTCATTAAAAGGGCCAGAGAAGTGCCCGGGATTAAACGAAATCAAGTTGTGAAGGTGAAAGAAGAAGCTGAGGGCAGCGCTGGAGTGACTGGTTACGTGACCTGTTATAGGTGGACCGGTCTAAAACTGTGCCACGATCAGGAGGGGGCTCCAACAAAAGAGTTGTAAGGAGAGAAGAACCTGTTAACTTCGTTTCATGAACAAGAATTGTATTGAGCTTGGGGAAGGGAACCTTGAGCATTGAATGAATACGAGACTGTTTCTTGTGAACTTTGTGCACTTTTGATAGCTGGATACTGTATGAACTGGTACCTGAAGTGTGGGGAAGGGTGCATGAACTTCTTATGAATCTTCTTCTTTTGAACTGAACTTTTGCCAGTAAATCTTGTGTGGATTATAATCAGAGACTATACCCCAGAGGGTTCCAGCTTTGCAAGATTCTACTATTTAAACTGTATCCTGACTTCAAAAAGGGAGTTAGCCTGTGCTCCGAGCTTCATGTTACTTACTTCTTCAGCTGGACCTTTCCTTCACTAACGTTGTCTCTTAGTTGTGAGGGTTAGCATTGGTTTGGACACAGACAGACATTTTGATTTGGACACACTGACTTTGACATTCCTTGGTTTATTTAGGCAGGGCAATTCCACCATAGTGATGGGACCGAAAGGCACCCCTCCTGATTCATTGAATAAAGGTTTTGAAACTGTGTCATCTGTGTCTGTGATTTCATGCCTGTCTCACACTACCCACACTGTTGGGGAAAGCGGGATGTGTTGGGCACAATGATTAAACTTTGTCCAGCCTCACGTACCTCTTATAACAGTCCGACTTACACCCCTCAATTCTATTAATGCCTTCCGGTAGCATGCCGGCTTCCGTAGCTGATGTGGCAGCACCGATCCTAAAGGAATGGGTGCCGAAGACAACCTCTGTTACCCCTACTTCTATGAGCAACAAATCCATCACCTCTTTGAACTGAAACCTGCTCAAAGCCAAGCCGTCCGAGTGTAATACTAGAGGGGCACGGCTGATGCTGTAGGGTCTCCTTGCCAATACCGCACGAGGCAGCATATCAGGCAGCATGGCTGTCCTTGATGCAGTGTACGACTATTGACCTCCCTTTTCCATTCTGCATGTATGCTGTCTCCCCTGAAACTGTTACATCTTCCATGTTCAGGAAACCTACCCCCACCCTTCTTTGGTGCATGGTACCAGTTCACTGAGCAAAAGGCTGCTCTGAACATGACTGCTTCGAAGCTCTCCCTGCACAACCCCATGAGCCCTTTAAGCATGTTTGCAGTATTTATGCTTCTATGGGGTGCCTTGGAACCCCTTTCCTTTTTACCTGGCCCATCCTTTTATTGACATCCTTACATAATGCTCTTTCATAGAGTCAGGCATCTCCCCCAGTTTGTGGTAATGTGTGATCACTGCCAGCAGGAATGGCGCCCAAGCTCGTGCGCCAGCCCCCTCCAATGAATGACCGCACTGGTGCCCGCCCCTGCTCCCCTTCCAGTCCTTTCATGAAATTCACAAATGTCATGCCTTGTACCTCCTCACAGTTTTAGGCGCTAGGGCTTTATCGATGAGGGGAGCATGTGGCAAATCTTGCCGATTGTTTCCCAAAGCTGCTTTCTGAATGGGGTCATCCTCTCACTGGTATCTGGCATTGCCTCCCTGAATGTTTGCCACTGCAAACGAGAGAGCGTGTCAGCCGCTATGTTCTTCACCCTGGGGACGTGCCTCGCTCGCACTTCCGCGTTTAGTCTGTGGAGGCTTGCTGTCAATTCCCTTAGTAAGCGAAACACTATAACTCCACTTGTGTGTCCTCTATTTATGACCTGAGCTACTGCTAAGTTGTCTGATCACACTTTTATTCCTGAGTTGATCCCCGCAAAACTTGAAGGCTACAATAATGGGGAATAATTCCAACAGTGTGATGTCCACTGTTATTCCACCCCTGTTCCATTCCTCCTACCATTGGCGGGCATACAACTCGAAACCTAACGTAGCCCAAAAACCGTGCTTGCCAGATGCATCGGTAAAGAGCCTTATCCAGTCACTGCCAGCCCAGTGTTTCCTCCACAGGGGCACACCAGTAACCTTGTCCAAAGACACGTCCCACATTTTTAAATCCTCTTTCATTGCTCTGCCCATGCGTATGTGCTCTGCTTTATACTGAATTCCCGCTGTTATCATAGAAATGTTCCTTGAGAACACCCTCCCAGCGGGTGTTACCTTTCCTGAAAAGTTCAGTTTTCTCGCTACGGACTGCATCTCCTTCAGCGTTGCTTTGTTCTTCCCCAGCAATATGCACATCGCCTTCTTTAAGTCTACCATCTCAGGTGGAAAACTGGTCTTGCCTTCCACTGCATATATCTCTATCCCTAGGAATGTTAACCTGCTTAGGGGACCCACAGTCTTCCCTTGCGCTAAGGAAGTTCATCAGCCAACTGCAAAAAAATATCCATCAACTCAGCACACTTATCTGTTCCCCCTTGACCAATAAACAGAAAGTCATTCAGATAGTGCACAACTCTCCCTAACTGTGCTCTCTGTTCAATGCTCATTCTAGGAATTTGCTAAATTTCTCAAACAGTGCGCAAGACATCGAGCATTCCATTGGTAGGCATTTGTCATAATAGTACATGCCTTCAAATTGAAATACCAATAGGTTGTAACTGTTCTGGTAGATAGAATGTCTGCTTTCCCCAATAGAACCCCCTTTCTGGATGTCCTAACTATTTCGCCAGCATAATCAAATGACACGTATGTTACACTGCATAGCTCTTCATTAAGGCCACTGTTTAATGATTCCCCAGCCGGGAAGGACAGGTGGTGAATGAGGCAAAACTACCCCTCCTCTTTTTTGGGCACCACACCCAGTGGTGAAGCCTTTATGTCTGCCATGGGGATGGCATAAAATGGGCCGACTACTCTATCCAGGGATAATTCTTTGAGAATATTTTGTCTCACAACATCAGGTTGTGCTATTGCTGACCTGAGGTTATGAGGTCATCAGCCTCCGTAAGACCTGTGGTGCCTGAATATGCTATGTTAAAGCCTGTTGAAAAACCTTCCCAAATGATGTTGGCGTCTCCAGAGTTGTGGTAAGAATTTAGCAAGGGGAGTATTTTCTTCAATCTGATCGGGAATGGGGGGGGGGTCCTGGTTGTGTAAATCTCCACCCCTATCATGGGCAGTTTAAGGATGCTTGGGTGACTCTTTGCTTTTTGGCCTTCTTTCTATCAACAGAGGGAGAAGTGCTGTGTGATCCTGCACACTTTGCACAACTGTGTTTAGACCTACATGTCTTGCTAAATGAACAGGACCCTTGCTCAAATTCCGAGCACCTGGCTTGTTCTCTTTGATAATAGCTGGACATATTTTTCCAGGAGACACGCCCATGAACGGAACCCCTTATTTATTTATTTATTTATTTTATTTATTTGTAACATGGTGGGACAATGCCCATAGGCATAGAAGCACAGGGACAAGACAAACAACAACACAGCAACGCAAATAAATGAAACATTTCAGTCAACCAAGCCAGAGATTCTAGGGTGGGGTGAATAAACGAGGTGGCTAAGAATGTTTGAATAGAAGGGTCTTCAGCCTGCTTCTAAAAATGTCAATTGAGCCACACAATCTAAAATCCTGTGGGACAGCATTCAAGAGCCAGGGAGCAGCCACTGAGAAACAGTCATTCTAGACATTGGATAGCTTGGCAGCTGGAGTTTCCACCAAGCCTGTGTTGTTGATGCACCTTACGTTCGCTTAGCTGGCCCCCACCTAATCCTTTTGGTTAGATATGCAGGACTTTTTCCATGAAGACAAGCAGCCATGACTCACAGTGTTCTGAAATGGATTAATTTCTGTACTGGCAGCCAATGAAGTGATCTTCTTGCTGCAGACACATGCTCTGTTTTGCGAATACCAGCCACGCCATTACTGCATTATTCTAGACAACCTGTAGCCAATTAATCTGTTGTTCCAATGCCCTGTAAAGAGTGGCGCAGTAGTACAGCCGTGAGCCAATGATTGCACGGGCCAGTGTTTCGCTGTCTGCCCTTTCAAGAAGTGGTCTTGCCTGTACGAGTAACCTGACATAGTAGGAGCCATGTGATACAAGGCTACTGACATGTGCCTTCATAGTAAACTCTGAATCCAATATCAAACCCAATGTTTTAACTTTAGGGAGTGTTGTTACGAGGCAGTCAGAGATTGCGAAAGTGGCATACGTAGGATCCAATTGACATAGTGTTGAGGCTTTGCCTACCAACATAATCTCTGGCTTCCTATTGTTATGTATCACGCCATTAATAGTCATCCACTGATGGATGCGATTGTAAGTGGTATTAATGACCTGTGCATCAAGCTCATGGTTGCCAGAAAGGGGAAAGAGACACTGAATGTCCTCCACATAGAATGCATGCCCGACAACTTCTGCATGCAGGTAGATGAAAAGAGGCAGAATAAATATGTTAAAAAGCGTTGGGGACAGATAGGAGCCTTGGGGCACCCCGAACTCCAGGAAATATTCTTCAGCCAATAAGTCTTGAAAGAAGACTCTCTCCATCCACTTAGAGAGAAACAAGAGAACCCAACTGGATGCCTCACAAGAAAAATGGGCAGTGTCTTGTAGTCTAGTGGTTAGAATAGTATGATCGACAAGATCATACACTGCGGTGAGATCTAGTAGCATCAAGAGCAATGCTTTGTTTTTATCTGCATTTTACAGAATTGACGTTTCCAGCTCAACGAGAGTAGTTTCAGTGCTGTGATTGTTTCTAAACCCAGATTGGTTGGGGCTTAGAATGTTATTAAGCTTCAGGAATTTTTGAATTTGTTGATATGACACTTTGTCCAAGATTTCCAAAAGAAAGGGTGTGTTAATAATTGGTCAATAGTTGTTTGGGATTTTGGGATCCAATGAGTTTTTTTTTAGGAGCAGTGAGATCCATGCCTGTTTATGCGAATTTGGGAGATTATTCTCCCTAAATTTGATATTGACAAATTTGGTTATTAAAGGCGTCAACATCTCTGCACATGATTTAACAATGGTGGTTGGACAGATATCGCCTTTGCAGATTGTGGGTTTAATGTTCACCAATGTCAGCTTCCAAGATTTCACAGAACCTGAAAGGAGGCAGAGAGGGAGATGCATGTTGTGAGCTGGCTATGATGGGTAGGTCTTGACTGACATATATCGCAAGGCACTGTCCTTCCTTAATTTTATCAATTTTTTGGCTCAGAGAATTCTGAACATCCGTGCACCAGAGGGTTTCTTTTTTCATTGGGGAGATAACAGGGCATGGGTCCCCAAGCTCACCTCTATCTCTATACAACTCTTAGGATGTGTCCTTAATAATTTGTGTATAGAATAGTTTCTTAGCATCCTGAATTGCAAATTTGTAGGATTTGGCTGCTTCAGAAATACTAGCATTATCCACCAGTGATGATGAAGATCTCCAGCTCTTCAGTGCCAGATTTGAATTTCTGGGGTATACCACTGTTTTGAGGGCTAGGATTTAACCAATATTTGCTTTAATGGGGCTAGATAGCTTCTGTTGATGAACTTCTTCTAAGTGTAGTAAGTTAGAGAGAGGGGTTTATGGTAAGCCTTTGCAGCTTCCTGATGCTTCTAATGAGAAGCATCAGGAAGAGGCAAAGGCATACCATAGCCTAAATTACTACACTTATAAGAAGTTCATCTAAAGTGAAGAATCAAGATACTACTGTGAACATTTTGTGCACACTAGGAAACACCACTCCAGGATTTATAGAACAATGGAAAAATGTTTGAAATCTCTCCTGATGAGACACTGTGAACAAAATGGTGATACACGTGTCGAGAGTTTAGTGAATGTTTGGAAATAAAATCTTTTCCTTTTTTGGCATCAAAATATTATCAGAATGATATATGAACCTCAATAAACCTGTCACTATCAACAAAACTACATAATCTGACCAAAATCTGACAGATCAATACTAGCATAACCTTTTGAAAATCCAGGTTGGCGTATTAGAATACTATCACTCTTCTTCTTTTCAATCTACTCTGTTGTGTGGCAGTCACACAAAAGTGGGATTATATTTTGTAAGACAGCCAGAGAAAGCTAACATTATAAGTGTGGAATCGCCAAGAGTAAGCTTTGTTTGGCTGCAACTACTCTTTATAAATAATTAATTTGTCTGCTTGCAAGAAACACTGCTATGGCCTGCAGAGCACAGTGAATATAAGGGAACAAAAGTGATTGCAGGCCTAACAAAGCTGTACGCCCGTGCACAAAAAAAGGAAGGAGGCAAACAAAGGACGGGGCTCGAGGGTGGACCTGGAAATGACCCGTTATTTGGATAAACTTGGCAGTAAAGACTGCTGTAGAGCCTGGACCCTTGCCCCCACTGGAAGATGATGCTATATCTTTCAATGCAGGAAACTCTCTTGTGACTTCTATTAACTCTGGAAAGTCAGTTATGATCGACAATAAAGAAACCCTTCAGAAACTGTGTTTAAACCTAAAACGGAACTGTCTGGGCCCCAATAGTAATAATGAGAACACTGACTTACCTAGAAACCTGTCAGCCTCCCTGGATCTGGAACAGTATGCATCCACCTCTGACTTTACTACCAGTAGTAATGAATCCTTGGGAGAAACTACTCCAACTGTCCAGAACTCACTACCCAGAACTCTACCAGCACTGCATTCTCTACAGTTGTGCCGCAGTCTGTAGGATCAAAAATAGAAGCTTTGTTACACCTGTGGGCTAGTATGGCGTCGGAACAATCCGATTTAAAAGAGAACCTGGCGAAAATTGTGGACATTATTACTGAAAACATTATGCCATATGAAACCATTGCTACTGATCCACTGGATATGAATTAGAATGAAGTAATTAGTAAAGACATTCATTATAGCACCAGGAAACTGAGCAGGGAGAATGGGGTGATTTACCGTTTACACCACGGGCACGGCACGGGAGTCCCTGGCACGGTTAACATCATTGCCCTTACGGAGGAACAGCCTTTAGACGCTCTGTGCATATAAATATCCATGTTAAAGAGCCCCACGTCCATGTGTATTGGGAAAACTTCAGCAACAAAGAAGGTCTTGTCCAGCTCTGAACTTGAATAATAAAAAATGGAAAATGTCGGGATATGAGGGTAAAGCCATTTGCTGATGGCAGGACGCAGGATATCTGTAAGAGGAGATACACAGTTACCAGTAGGACTGGAGATGGAGCGTTGTGCCAGGTTTTTTTGCATGACCCCATGGATAAATGGTTGGGAACACCGAGTTGAGTGGAGTCTGACTCTGTGGTTGTGTTGGGGAATCCCCTTAATAGGATTCAGGGAACAAATCCCTCCCATATAAACGTACTAACAAACCAAAGGGGCCTACCAATCAACAAGCTTGGGGTCAAGAAGCTTGCAGCTCCCATAGGTCAGGAGGGTCTTCCTATGCTGGAAAGTATTATGGGAAAAGAACATGGCCAGGCTCCACTGAGGCTTTGGGGGCCAGACAATCCTATACAGAGCGGGAGTCAGAGGAGATGATCAATACAGAACTGGATTACGCGGGGATGGTGAGTATGGAGTGCAAAGGGGTGCCTTCCTATCCGATTGCTTACAGTCATGAATACTGGCTGTCGCATGTGGAGGCCTCTATTGCGGCAAGACAGGCTTTTGTTTCGTCCTTTCCTAACCCACCATGTTACACTGGCCTGAAATACCTGAAGCTTGTGTAAAGAACCCTTTGGAAGGTGGCCCTTTCCTTAATCGAACTTCGCTCTTGGACTTATTGCATTTAATTCCTGAATTGTGCAATATTACAACGAAAGATATTGAGGGCTTCGAATTACCTAACTTTCAAAGTGTAACGAATTGGGTTCTAGCTTCCTTCACCTCCCCATCTGTGATTGAACTTATTTGCAACCATTCAAGGTCTCACGAATCTGGGATTTGACACCCTTGTTTTTTGTTCACCTTTGCTACCAGTCTATGCCCCAGAGCTCAAAACTCAGGCCCAGTCCAGAAAGTCCCAGGTGAAGGGGGGTAAAGGGGGTGCGGGATGCTCTGATTTTGGGAGAGAGGGACAGAGGTTGGTGAGCACCTGGGTTAGCCCTCTCCAATTGTCTTGTTGAAATAAGGTTTGTATTAACCTACCTTTCCGGATGATGTCCAGGAATACCAGCGGTCCTCAGTCATTATTGAATAACAGTTCTGTACTCTATTACATGATGTATAACAATCTATTCCTTTTGCAGGAGACCTTGCTTACGACGCGATTTGACATAGATGTTGATACTTTAATCTTTTTGCTTTCCTCTAATCCGATGGCCGGCCAGCCTGTAGGAGGGCTATGTATAGGCGCTTAGGCCATATATCATAAGAAACGGATTACTAATGCCTGTATAAACGAGTATTTGCTTTGTGCAGTATTGTCTAGGTCTCCATTTGGTGGTAGAAGTTTGCTTGTAATCACGTTGTATGATCCCCAGGTGGCCGTATCACTTCTGGTCTAAAGAAGGCACTTATTGACACCTTACGAATAATTATGATGCGATTTCCCAAAGGGGGTATCATGTTGGCGGGTGATTTTGATGTTGATTGTTACGATTATAGCCTAAATATGGCTACAGGTCCTGTGAAGGAAAGGAAAAGCTATCAACAGGGAAAATACTGGAGAGAACTGATGGAGAAGTTTGATCTATATCTTTTAAACCCCACCAATGAAGAAATTACACTTGGTCCAATTGGAGACAGCCATTAAATAATTAAAGAATAATTCTTCCAAAGCACATGAAAGTCATTTGTTCGTTCCATTGCTTTGACTTTATATTTACTATTGGCTCAGTGTTGAATAATTTATTGCCATTTAAAGTACTTCTGGTGTCCATGATTTGTCCTGCAATTCTGGAATTAGAGCTGCAGCTTGGCTATACTGAAACATCAGAAGAATTATTGTATTACCCGACTACCAGTGCGCAGGGTAACAGACTGGGATGGACTAAAGGGTAATATGTCAAATCTAAATGCTAAACTGATAAGGGCTGGTGAAATGGGAGTCTTTGTGCTGACGTCATGTAATTGGAAGCTGGATGCTCGACTTGATATGAATGGGCCACATGAGAAAACATCTGGGCAAGCCAGGCACTCCACATGAATGTTAGATAGCCAAAAGGAAAAGAGAACTGCAGGCTGTTGCTGGCAAAGTAAGGAGGAGCTACAGTCTGTGTGAGGTGGAAAAAAGAAAAAAGTATGGGCAAAACAAGAGCATAATGTTATGTTATGTTACTTTGCATTTATATAGCGCCTTATGTATCATTAGTATGATCTCAAAGCACTGGTAGGTTGAACGCCCTTGGGAACCGTAGTTCAAGTCAGTAGAGAGAGAGAGAGAGAGAGAGAGAAAGAGAGAGAGTCTTAAGGTGTGTGGGTGCACCGGATATGTATGCAGCTGGTGTAGCACTTGCATGATAGCTGCTTATTAGCGGTAGGTGTGGTGGTTGGGAGGTCAGGAATATGTGTTCATTCTGGTGGGTTGATACCCAGACTGCTTTCTGGCTGCGTTAGGCCTGAGGAGACGCTTAGGCTAGCGGTGTGTGCTCAGCTAGCTGTGTTTAATTAGGATGAAGAGGAGAATGTGGCGGGTGTTAGTATGAGAACAGCTATACCGAATGTGTCATGGTATCGCTGTGTTCTAGTTGAGTGGTGGTGTATAGGAGAGAGTAAGCGTGTTGGTGTGATATGGTGGGTTTCAGTAAGGCGTTTGAGATTGAGTGCTTATCTGTACCATCTATTCTGTTTTATTCATTCTGTCTGTTCATTCAGCTTTGTCTGTTCTTACATTTCATCTGGTTCATCATTTAGTTTACTAGTCTTTCCATTCATTGCATCATTCGATCCTTCATCTACATAAACTACTCCATCCAATCTGTTGATCCATTTCATCCTTCCCATCTGTTTAGTGTGTTCCATCTGATCCATATTTTTATTCATTCGATCTGTTCCATATGTTTTACTCACTTCATCGGTTCCATCCGCTGCATCCGTTCTAGCCACTCCATCCGTTTCATCCACTCCATCTGTTCCATCCACTCCATTTGTTCCATCACTCTATCAGTTCCATCCGTTCCATCCACTCCATCCATTCCATTCACTCTATCCAGTCGATGCACCCCAACCGTTCAGTGTACTCCCTCTGTTCTATGCACTCCCTTTGTTCTATGCATTCCATGCACTCCATCCGTTCCATGAATTTCATCCATTCGATGCACTCCAACCGTTCCATGTCTTCCAACCGTTCCATGCCCTCCAACCGTTCCATGCACTCCATCTGTTCTATCCACTCTATTCCTTCCATCCTCTCTATCCGTTCCATCCACTCTATCCATTCCCTTCACTCTATCTGTTTCATCTACTCCATCCGTTTCATCCGTTCCATCCACTCCATCCGTATAATACAAACAATGGTTTCTAAACCATCACTATAATAGAGCCAGTGCTGGGTGGAAGCTTATTAACCAACTAATGAATACAGGGGACTCCAAAAAAAAGTGGCATTAGATCCACACTCACGTGGCTGGTATCAGGGCCAATGAAGTCTGTGGCCTTGCTGGAAATGATTGGGAAGCATATATCAGAGACAACTATTGGGTGGAGGATGAACTTGACACTGCATTGCATTACATTGCAAATCCATGGTTAGCACCGAGATTTGGAGGCATGTGATGGGCGCTGATCTGGTTGAGATCATAGATACATTAAAAGGGTCTCGATAAGCTGACCCTGATGGACTCCGCAATATTATATTCAGGAGCAATCCTGAGTATTGAGCAGAGGTATTGTAGTCGATGATTGTGCATATATGTCAGACCGAAATGGTCCCTAGCACACAGCAACAATCAATACTTTTCCTGCTTTTTGAGAAAGGTTTGCGGCAGTCACCGTATAATTACAGACTGCTTGCAATGTTGGACAGCAGCTCCAAGATTTTTGCGAAAATTCTTTTGGGGCCGCTGTGTACTTGGGCCAAAATCAGGGGCTTTTTTAATGCTGTTGGATTTTTTTTTTCTATTTCTTAAACATTTGCAGAGAGAAAAGACTTTGTAGGAAATGTGGAGAAGGTGTGGAAGCATCTTGCCACATTCTAACAAAATGCTCACTCTTGCATCATTTGTATGATAAGGGATATGCTAAGTACCGGGACATTGACCAAGACTCATTTTGGAGTACGCTATATGGGACGGAATCACTTGTAGTAGTATCTGGTGCCTATTGTATATGGCAGATGGTTAAAGGTAGACTGACAGTTTGTATTGATTTTTAATGGAATTCTTTATGATGTAACATGAAATGATGAACTGGTATTTATTTATTTATTTATTTATTTATTTACTTATTTATGTATGCCTAAAATGTGAATTGTTAGATATGGTTTTGTATGTTTTTTTAATAAGGATGTTAGTGTGAAAGGATGATTAATCAAATGCACTTAAATAAAAAATAAATAAAAAAAATGAAAAATAAAAAAAGATGTCACATCCCATGTGCACTTGTGACTCTATGTAAGCCTCCTAGTCGACTGAGAATTCCTGTACTATTTGGTTGTACTAAATAGGTGGCATACATGCACCTGGAAAAAAGCGATGTAACGCGTATTTATGATAAGTGATTTATTTTTTTACATACTAAAATAAACACAGATTTGAGTACTTTAGAAGATGGATTTGTCCTGATGTTTTTCAGGGCATAATATCAGAAAACATTATTTTCAGCGTGATTGGATCTCTCACATGAGATGTATAGTTTCTGTTCGCTCTCTGTTCTATTTCTTAGAACAAGCATCGCACGATTGTGTACTTTTTAGATTTGAACACGTATGCTCATTTGCACCACCCGTATTGTTTACACATTGGTTGTAGTGTTTGTGATATATTTTGTAGTGTGAATAAAAATGTTGTTGTATGTTGTTTTATATGTTTTACCAAAAGTATTCGTTGCTTTCTTCATGTTTATGCTTAAAACTGACCATTCCACGAATAAATAGGCTCTATGGTATTTTACTGACTGTCGTTGTTTCAATGGAATTGTTTGCTGACAAAAATCGATCAGAAAATCTCATCGAAACACATTTTCTTAAATGTGGGGATCTCCCCCTAAGCACCCATTTCCCTATGTTGTTACCTCAATCCCAGAACCCCAACCCTTCTACAACCTTACTCACCACCATTATACATTTCAATTCGTTTTTTCCATGGATTGTTTCTGGCAAAAAATCCATCGAAAAAACGACAGTCAGCAAAAGGACGGTATCCAAAATAAATGCAAGCTGAGTACTGCTCAATACGCTTTTTCAGTGACTGGGTTGCTACATTGAAACAAAATAAGTTTCAAATTGCTCAAACTAATGGCATCATAACAACGATGGTGGAGCGGGAAATAATTGGCGGTAATGGAATTACCACAAATATTGCCATTCTGCCATACTACTAGTATGACCCTAGAGTGGATGATTTACCTCCAGCATCATGCTGAAGGTAAATCCTGCAACTCACTGCTGAAAAAATGGCAAAATCACTGGAATTGCTTCCGCTGGATTGGCTGCTGTGGTAATTCGGCCAAAAAAGCCCATAGAGTCCTATGGATTCTTACAAATATTTGACGGTAATTCTGCTGGACCAAGTGGTGGTAACGGTAATTCAGCTGGGGCATGGCACCTTCCTCTGCCCTCCAGAGGGGAGTTCTGATAAAGGATATCTGCAAGGCAGCTACCTGGTTCACCATCCACACGTTTACAAAACATTATTGTTTGGACACCTCTAACAAGGAAGGAAGATTTGGGAAGGCAGTTCTATGCACCATTCTTGACAAACATTAACTCTCAAATTCTTAATCCCTCCTCCAAAAGAATCTAACAGTGCTTTGGGAGTCTATCATAACATGAGGAATACGTGGGAGCACACAATCCATTCGAAGAAATAGTTACTTACCCCTGGTAATGTTCCTTTGACTGGATGTTCCTCACATATTCCTCATCGCCCTCTCAACCTACCCGACTGTAGAATTTCCAAGCTTTAGACTTTGTGCTCTTTTAAGGTCTGATAAATTAAAGGCACTTATCAAGGACGGTAATTTTGCATATTGGTAGCGTAAAAACAGAACTGAAGCCAACAGGCACGGAACATGGAATATGTACTCGATGATGACGTCACCTGAGATGGAGGCCCTCGAGGGGCAACAGGTTGACGGTCTTGACCCACAGTGCCCTCTACCGAGTGAAACATTTTTCCAAATCAGTTGAAGCTGGAAACAAAGTCCCAACTCGCTATGAGGCCCTTAGTCTCTATTAGGAAAACTACCTTTGAATAAAACGGTTAGCACCTGTTTACCACCTCACCTTATTGTGGGTTTGTAAACCCACAGGCAAGAAAACTGCTTCCTTGTTAATGGTAGTGTTAAGCACCACTAACATTTTCCGTGATTATGCTGGTGGTATTAGCATGTGTAGTAATACCACATCTCCACTATGAAATCCTTTGGGACTTCAGAAACACCCTAATCCAGCAGATCAGATATAGGCATCTTCCCTTATTGTTAGAGTTGTCCAAACAATAATGTTTTGTAAACATGTTGATGGTGGACCAGGTATCTGCCTCGCAGATATCCTTTAGCGAAACTCCCCTCTGAAAGGCAGAGGAAGTTGCCATGCCTCAAGTGGAATGAGCCCTTAAGCCTTCTGGGAGATCTTTCCCAGCCAGCCTGTGACACTCAGAAATAGTCTGTGTGATACATCTGGACAGAGTTTGTTTGGTAACTGACAGACCTAGTTTGTATCCTGTATAACCAATGCAAAGATGGGTGTGCTGTCGCAACTTTGCCATTCTAATACTACAGTGTTAATATCATAATGACGCCACAGTTAATGCACTACTTCTTTTATTCTTTGCATTCTGGTATTAGTGCTCTATCATTTGTCAGGGTAAGGCAGCATGTTCCTGAAGGCAGAAGAAGCATCAATATTTCAGGCCTGCCATCCAAACTATAAAATGCAATTGAGATGAATGGGTCAAAAAAAAATCCAACAGCATTATATATTATCTCCACCAAATATGTTTTTCCTTTCTACACACCAGAACATGCAGACACACCGTAACCTGCAGACATGTAACTTCCTTTCCTGTGTCACTTATACTCAACAGTTCATCACTGCAGACAGAGGTTCTGTTTCATTTGTACTGGTACCGCCTGAGGAAAACATGGAGTCAACCTATTACAAGAAGCCTATCTGCAAGGTGCTCTGTTATTTTGAAAAAGAAAAATAACCCGCACTGCTTGGTTGCCTAACAATATATGTCTCTCTCAATTGTATTGTTAATATTTGCTCAGTGCTCTTGCACTGCATTGTACTTTGTTAAGTGTCATCATTAAATGTAATTGCCTGAAGAATCATAACAAAGAGAACGAAAAGTGGTTGTTCTTTGTATGTATGCTCGTAAATTAGTCGATGTGTAATTGGTAATTTGAATAGTTGTTTATGGGAACATTGTGCTTAGAATGAACTCATTCTTCCCTTACCAGTTAAAACATGACACCCTAAACCCGCTCCTTCAAGACATCTGTGTTTTTTCTCTGGTCGTGCATGAGTCCGCAACAGTTTGTGTTGACTCTAGCAAATGCCTGCTTGACGGTGTGGCTCTCATCCAATTCTGGAGAGACAGAGACATAGAGGGAGACGGAGAAAGAGAGATCGGCAGAGTGAAAGAGAGTGCAGGGAGTGAGTGTAATATGTTGGTGCCTTCCTGTTTTCCCACCCTTTTTCCTTACTTCAGCAGGCCTACAGCCGCTTTCTTTCACTCTGTCTCCACAGGCCATCCCCTACATCACCAGGCAATGCCAACGACATCACCCAACCTCTAAGGCATGGACTCCGCAATGCAACAATCTCACCTAAATCAGCCTCAAGCTCATCAGCACCCCCTCACCATCAAGAACGCAGAAGTGAATGCTTGCCAACGTCCGCTCACCTGGAACCCATGGAGCAGACATCATCAACCTCATCACTACACACAATCATGACACCATCTTCACCACAGAGGCCTGGCTCACACCCACCTCCACTCACATCCTAGATGTCCTGGTCCCCGATGGGAACAGTATCCAACACAGAAACAGGCGGAACAAGAAAGGTAGAGGCCTCGCAGTCATCCACAAGACCTTGTGGCCCTGCACCAGACTTGGCATCGACAACATTGGCTCCTTCAAAATCCTCTCCAGCCACCTCCTGCTCTTCATGTTGGACACAGTCAAAGTTCATCTCAACTACAGACCACCCAAAGTCAACTGAGACTTAATTTGAGAATTCACTGACCTGGTCATCACTGTGTCACTCACGCACACCAACAACATCTTCCTAAACGGCTTAAATCTCCCAGGCAACAAGGCCACCAAACAGATGAAGGGAGCTCTCCTCGGCCTTCTCAACACGCTCAGCATCACACAGCACTCAAAATACCCAACACACAAGAAATGTACCATCCTCCACCTAATCATCACTGCAATGCCTTCCCTCCACTGCAGCTCCCCTCTCCCGCTTTACGGATCTGACTACCTGGCTGTGCCTTTCAACTTCCTGCACACCACCCCAGTCACCGCCTCCTAGCAGAAACCTTTCAGACAAATCTTCAGGTCCTTCCAGAACTTCCTGTTGGAACCACTCATGGAGGACATCACCAACCTCCACCTCACATATTGATGTTGATAGTTTATTTGTATAGTGCCTATACACAATGTGTTTCAAAGTGTTTCAAGGTAGGGAGGGAACAAGGGAGAATACAGTGACATTCCTACAAGTCCTTATACATATCAGAATGTGAAATTTACTACCGTACTGGGCCTGGCGACATTTCAAATAGTGCAAGTGTTTCAACCACGATAAGGAGGGGAAGGGGAGTGGGAAGGACAATGAGACAGACAAGCGGCTACCTTACTAGGCCTGACGACAATTGAGGTAGTGCCGGAATTTAACAAGAGGGGAGAGGAACAGAGGAGATGGCGATGAACAAAACAAGCAACTATCATACATGGACCGAACACCCCCACCCAAACTGCGACTCTCTACTGGAAGCACTCAACGCCACTGTTTCAGCCTCCATCGACAGACACACACCTCTGGAACAATGCACCTGCAAACCAAAACTGTCGACACCCTGGTACATGTAAGAGCTCAACCTCAGCAAAAGAGTATTCATGAAACGAGTGAAAACCTGGTGCCTCTACAGGATGGCATCTGACCTGGCACTTCTTAAGGAAATCTGAGCAACCTGCCAACAACCAGCCAAGGTCTCCTACTATCAGAACACCATAGCAGAAGCTGACAACAAAAACAGTGCCCCTTTCAAAGTGGTCAAGCACTGTGTCAACCCACTATCCAACCATGCCATACCACACTCAATCTAAAAATCCCCACCATCAACACCTTCTTCATCGACAAAATCAGCAAGATCTGCCAGCACATAAGACCCCACACTGCATCCACATACCCACCTCACATCCCTCCTTGTGAAATCTCCACACTCTGGACAATATTCAAAACACTCCATGCAGAGGACCTGGTAGAAACACTGGCCTTCCTCAAAGCCACATCATATACAGATGATGTTCTCCCAGCATCCAACCTCAAGACCCTCCCCCAGAAGCTCTTCTTCCCTACCCGAGATCATCAAGAGCTCCCTAACTCAAGGCACCTTCCCATCGACCCTAAGGACAGAACAAATCATCCCTCTACTAATGAAACATATTCTGGACCCCCACAGCCTACGTAACAATCACCCCATCACCCATCTTCCCTTCTTAGCTAAGATCATTGAAAAAGTGATAGCCACGCAACTGCATTAACACATTGGGCCTCATAACTATTGCAGAATAGGTTTAACGGTGCCGATAATGGTGCCAGCACCATTAAACCCATTCCGCAATATTACGAGGTTCCCTCGCGGGACCCGCTCTGGATGTCTGGTTTTTTACCAGACGTCCATAGTGGGTCCCGCGAGGGGACCAGAGAGCTAACAACAGGCCCATTATGAATGGGCCCATTGTGAGCTCCCTCCCCACTCCCATTGAGCCTTATGGGGGCTCGAATGGGAATGGGGAAGGACCGGGCCCGGGTTCCCTGAAGGAGGAAATACTGGGTCCTCCATACTCGGAATGGCCCGGAATTTCCCCATTCATGGAACCCGGACCCAGACACGGTTTTGTAGGCAGCCATGCTCTTATTAAGGGCATGGCTACCTCCAAAGTCGTAATGAGGCCCATTGACACCAACAATAATCTTCGAACCAACCAAACTGGGTTCAGACCCAGATGCAGCAAGCAGACAGCAATCATACCGGTGGTCAAAAATGCCCTACACATCTTTGATGATGGCCACCCCTGCCTCATGGTTCTACCAACCTTTCTGATGCTTTTTGACACAGTCCACCATGCGCTCACGGACACTGTTGGGATGAAAGTACAATGTCCCAGCCAGACAAAAAAGCTCAGGTTGAGATAAACCTAAGTGCAGTATAATGAGAGCAGGTTGTGCTGCAGACAGTGCATACAATGTCTTAGGTCTGATAAATATTAGATACTCACACATAGCAACACAGAAATAGCAAAAAGGTTAAAGATAGGGCAACATTGTAGGCCCGGTATTTAGTTGTTGTATTATTAGTAAGTATTGACATGAGATATGGGGGAAGAGCAGACATAGGTGTTAGATGGAGTCTGAAAGGTAATGTGGCATAAATAAGGTCAGTATGTTAATGTGACAGAAGTAATGCCATTTTCGATGCGTAAGCCTAGTGCACAAAGAACAGAAGAGTGTGCAGGCTTGGTGTGAAGCTGCATACTGGTAGTTCATTCTCCAAAAATATATTTCCTTTCCTCGTTCCCCAGGAGAGAAGCCAAGGTCAGAGGCAACTTTGGTGCGCAGACGGGATGTTAGTTGGTAGAAGAGCAGGAAGGGATGCACCCTTTGAAGGACAAATTCATGAGATTAGGTCATGACGCTCTTTCATGCCAAAGAGCCAGATAAAGCTTTAGAGCATTACTGCCCTCAACCCGGGGCAGACACCCCATATAAATTACACCGAGACACACAATTTAAGCAAACAAATCCTTGAATCGCAGACTCTACAGCGCTGCCCTGGTCCCGTAATCCCTGAGCACTTGGGGATAAAAGGAGATTGTGTCTGGAACTAGAGAGTGCCCATCACGTGATGGTCTTAGATTTACAAACTTATTGATGAGAACCCACCAATCATCTACCGGGGTTCGACAGTGACGAAGTAAGGGAATGGGGGAAGCGTAGATGTGGCCAATCAGTGAAGGGACTCTAGTGGGGGTTAGCATGTTCTACAGGTCGTAGCCAAACAATGAGGGTGGTGGGATTATGTTGAGCTTATTATTATGCATAGTATTGTTAATTTACTGAATGTCCACTATATAAGCTGTAACCCTTTAAGGTAAGATGAGCTCCGAGTCATTTTGTTTCTAACGGACCGTCTGAGGGGCGTTTTGCACATAATAAACCTTGATTTTCTTTGCAAAGATGTGCAGTGGTTATTTGGCCTCTTGGATTGTTTTAATCTCCCAGTTATTGGGCTACCATCCTTACAACACCTTACTTCGGAGCATGGGGATCAGCGACCTTGTCCTACGCTGGTTCAAGTCCAACCTCGCCAACCGCCAGCAGTTTTTTCAGATGTACTTCTGTAGATTGTCATTGCTACCCACCACCTGTGGAGTTCTGTAGGGCTCCATCCTCTCTCCAGTGATCTTCAATCTATACATGGCAGCCCTCCTAGCCACACACGAAATCCGCATCCACCAAAACACAAAGACACACAGCTATAGCTCAACATTAACTCCATCAAGGACACCCACAGGCTCAAACCCTGCCTCTCGCTGATCCAGCCCGGTATGTCCAGTACATACTTGAAGCTAAAACCCTTCTAAACCAAATTCCTCCTACTCACCAAAAACACCCAGACATACATACCTGGCTATCAACCATGAGCCCTGAGGGCTTCACACCCAAGCTCACCTCTTGGGCCATGAACATCGGGTTCCAGATCTACAAACAACTCTCTTTCAAGACACACATAGCTAAGAAAATTTAGACAGCTTTGTATCAACTCTCCTACCTGCGGAGTGTCAAGCCCTCCCTCCTCTGGACAGCTTTAGATCCACCATTCAAGCACTCGATGGGGACAATGCCGTCCACATTGAGTGGGTCCACCACTAGGCCTACTCTCACCAAATCTGTTAAGACCTACACCACCCCCTCCCTAGTCGCAAACTAACCATGGGCTAGAGAGGAACCGCACCCTTGGGGCGCCATTTAGTAATCCTACCTCCTTATCCCCTGACAGGCGTGACCGCGCCTGTTGACAAGATGACGACTGCATCCTAAAGAAGTGGATCCTTCCAACTCTTAATCTGAGCCACTAAGCTCCTCAGATTCGGCAAGCACCGGCATCTGCCTTACATAGTATTCATAACTTCTCTCTGCTAGATCTTTTGCTGACCACGTACATCCTGACACGCTCTTTGTCTGTTTCACTCCTACAGACCACATAGGACCCTCCACTCGTAAAGACACTCCTGTCCTGATGAAGGCCTACACCATTGGAGCCCACCTAGCTCCACGCAAAATGGCCTAAACACTGTTGTGTTGACATGTATTATATGTTGTTGTTGAACTCTTGATTGTGCCCACACTCTACGGGCCCCGTACCTGTCTATGATTCCACTGAATTCTCTAAGTTTCCTTCCCAAGGAACCTATAGAGAATGAACAAACTTTACAAGTAGATGTCTCAAATATTGACTACTTGATCATTCATACTTAGGTACTACACTTTGTATGTCCTCAAATGTGAATGTCCTATGTTTTTGAAAAAATACCAGTGTATTACTACACCACTGCACTTCACAATAAAACCCTTTTGTGCAGAAGAACAGTTTCATGAGAATTCTGTGACCACCCACACAAGGGGTTACCCACTCAGGCTGTAGCAGTGGTTACTTTTCAGCTGAGAACGACCTGACCTTGCTAATTCGTTTGTTGATTTTACACACTTCCTACACCCTGAGGAGACTTCAGTCACAAGGACAGTAATGGTATTTATATATCTAACTAGTATACTTTGCAGATTCTGAGGTTGCAGAAAGGAAAGCTTTAAGGAAGGAAAAATGTTAAACAGGTTCTCAGTATATGTGAAGACACTTACATCTTCCAATGAAATCCAGACAAGCCTTTCCCAGCAGTAACAATCTAAAACAAGTTACCACCTATAATGGACAAACAATATCAAAGTTAATGGGAGAGAAGAGTCTGCAGGGAGCCAATACAGCCAAAGTTAATCTGAAACAGTCTATGGAGCTGAGGCACTTTTAGAAACAAAGTCTTGCACAAAGTTAGAGAATTTGTTAAGAAAAATCAATTGTAGGGTCACAAGCTGTTAATCCTGTGGAAGGAGAGTTGGAATCAACTCTAAAGTTAAGCCACTGCAATTCCCAACTGAGGAAAGCGCATCTAAAAGACAAAAGGGTAAGTACTCCAAGTCTAAACAGCACCTCTGGTTTGAAGAAGAGTAGTCCAGCTGGATTCTGTCCTGCTACAGCAATGCAGACCCTGTGCTCCTGAGCCGCAGTCGTGGGGACAAGACGGTGGCCATCTAGAGGGCTCGTGGGGCGGTAGTAGGGAGGTGGTCGAAAGCTACGGGCTATTTTCAGTTCAGCAGCACTTCGTGGTTTCAGCGCTGAGTAAACAACACTGTTGCGGATCCCGGATACCGAATGGGCTTCCTTTACTCCTTAGGTCCTGCACTCTGGTGAGGGGACCCAAGCTCTGGTCATCCTGCTTCTGGAGGGTCCTTAGGACTACGAGACACCTGGAGCTTCATGCCGGATTTCAGACGTTGTACTCGACTATGGATTTCTCGACCCCTGGCCCTCGGTTCTTGCAGCATTGAATAATTACAGCCAGTCAGGCAAGATGGTCCAGTGGAGTTTGTCTCGGGGTTAGTTGGTCCCACTAACCCAAGGGAAGAAGTCATCCCTTCCGGAATTTCTCTGTCAAATTGAAAAAGGAGTTTCAGCACAACAGCAGGGCTTCACCAGTCAAATTCAAAGGTCCAGGAGGATGCAGCAAACTATGTTCATTGTTTCTTCATCGGGTATTTCTCCCAGTGGTCGACTCTACCTAAAGTCACAAAACTTCACCTTTTAAGCAGGTTTCTCCCATCCATGCACAGCCTAGGCTGTCAATCACACAGCAGGGTAGCTGTCCTAAAAGGACAGCCAGCCAGCCAACCAGGACTGGTTGCATTCAGGCATTCCTATAGACAAAGGACAGGGGAGTTTCAGGAACCACCCTCATATCCTGCCTTTCCAGACACACTGGAGCCATAGGCGGGCTTCAGGGCTGAAGCCCGCCAAAGGCAAAACGAACAAAGGGCTCAAACCTGCCTCAACACACAGAGTAAAGCCCAAGAAAGACCTCACAAACAGAAAATGGCATAAAAAGAAAACCAGGGCCATTTTGACGAAATGGTCACCCATGGGTGATGAACTGCAGCTGAGGATTCAGCCTGCAGTAGAAAAGCACAATGGTCAGAAAATGAAAACACTGCCACCAGCCATTTAAAGTAGTGAGGGTAGCATAACAATGTTACATGAGAATGTAGGATAAGGGGCTACTAGGTAGCCCCCCAGCACTCCACATAAAATGGACTTACAGAGAGAAAAGGGAAGTAAAGTCAATTTCACATGACTATTCTTGGGAACGGTAGTTCACACAAGATAAGGTATTTAAACCTTATGAGAAATCTAAAGGATTTCTCTGTGACACTGCACTGAAGGTGCTGTGTGTCACCATACAAAATGTAGATGCCAATGCAGTTTGTCAGACTCCAAAAACAGTGAAAACACATAATCCAAATTAGGTCAAAACACATGAAAGAGTGAGAAAAAAGGTCTCACTCACTCCAGGGTTAAAGTAAAAAAATCCTAAAGTCCAGCAAAAGAGCTGCAGTTCTCCAAGGTTGAAGGGAATTAGCACATAAATGAGAATTCTCCCTAACACTATCGCTCGTACCCAAGCTTCTGGTCATTCTTCACTCTTTCGTACTATAATTACTTCCCCAACTCTTTATCTCTGCCTTTGTGATCCTGCATCTCTCTTAATTCCTCCCTCACTCATCCTTTCTGACAGTGAGTGTGGCATTTGCTGAAATACTGCCCAATCATGCCACACACCTTGTGGCTAGTGATTTTGGGGATGGTAAAGCAATTAGCAGTCTGTCTTCTGCTTGGGAGCAGCAGAGCCAGCTGATGATATGTGGGCACGCATTTCAAATTAATGTTTGAGCTCCCCTCGACTTCTTTTGGGAAAACCCACCTGCCTAATCATAAAACTGCATTGAGCTGGTATAGTAAGCCTTGAAAATGCAAAATGGCAGTGAAAAGAATTGCTAAATGGTGTTTTGGGGGAATCAGCAGTTCCATTAGCTGCAGCTCTGTATCCCACGAGCACAAAGCTTAGTATATAAGATAGGGAATGAAAATAATGAAATCAGTGCAATATAGGTAAAGGACTTCACTAGGGGCAGGTGTGTGGTTAACTGAATATGATGGAGAGTATGTTTCCCAAATGTAGACTCTAATGGGTAATTTCTTAGGCTTCATCATTAAGGTTGCATAATATGAGCCTCGCCTTCAAATTGAATCATCTGCAACCATGATCACTGCCTCACATCAGTGAAAGCAGGGTAAAACATGCCTGTACAATTTAACATCTTTTAAAGAGATCTGTGTTTGGACAGCAAATGCACATTTTTCAAACTGGTGTCTCTTTAGAAAATATGTGCATATCATCAGTCTCATTGTGCTACTCCATTCTGTGGTACATTCCTAGCTAAAGTAATGTGGGGAGTAGTGAGTGGCTGCAGTAAATCACTTGGTGGGTTATCAGCCTAATATTTTTTGTATTTTTTTTTTTATTGATTTAAAATGCTCACACATTTTTTTACAATTTCATTCTAAATTCCATTCTAAATTCCAGGTCCAACTTCTTTTTTGCTGCTCCGACTTTGGATTAAGATTTTCCGAGGTCAATGTGCTGTGAGAATTGCGTGACTGCAATTATTTCACTTCTCCTTTCACCCTCCATTAATCACTTCCAACAATCCTGTTCTTCGTAGGAGTGCAAGTCCTTGAATAAATGAGCCATGTGAGTATTTCTTTCCTTCGTAAGGCCCTTACAATTCAAAAGGAGATGCCTTAGTGTTTCCTTTAAGTCAGGTCTCTCACAGAATCTACATCCATTTGTGGTTGTAATTCCTCTGATTGCCCTTCATTAGTTGTCAGAATATTGAGCCGTGCTCTCATAAAAGTTTGTCGGTGTTTCTATTTGGGAAGATCTTCAGATATAGGGGGTAATGCACAGAATTTAGCGCAGAAGTGGCTCACGCGGCTGGCGCTCATTCGGAGCGTGTGCCAGTCTGTGCCAGCCGTGTGCGCCAGAACTAATTTTGACGCACCGCGTATTCATGGATACGGACCTCCATAACTAGCCGTGGCGCAAAGTGTGGCAGAGGCCCTGGAGCAGCACCAGTTACGCCCCCAACCCTACCCCTTGTGCCAAAAACATTGCACAAATCCCATAAATGGTGCAAAAGCTAGTGGACCAGCATACAGACCCCCAACCACGAAAATGCGCTAAAAACGCCACACAGCACTCGCACGCCAGTGAAATTGCGTGTAAAACTCCCTCACTCATTGATGTCCCGGGCCAGGGCATTATCGAACTCCACTTCTACGTCCCGGAGGCGGCCTCTTCCCTGGCCCGAGGTCTCGCAGAGATGCAGCCATGGCCTCCTCCAACTCCCTGCAAGTTGCCTCGAGGGACTCAGCCCGCCTCAGCCCGGCGCATGGAGATCTCCGCCCTGACTATTGTGAGCCATGCCTTCTCCGCCCGCCACCGCTCCGCATCTATCTGCCGACCCAACCGCTGCGACACAGAAGACGCTCGCAATCCTGGGTCTTCCTGCCCGCCGGCCAATGCCTGCCCCAGGGATGTTGACAGCCCCGAGCCATGATCACTCCCATGCTGAGCCTACTTCTGCCTCCAATCCAACTGCCTCTGGCACCGCGAAGGCCAGGAGGCTGATGGAATGCTCTGGTGCTGCTGTGCACGTGCCCTGCTTGATGATGCCTGCACGTCCTCCATTTGCTGGGGTCCAGTTGATGGGGTGGACACCCCTGCTGGAACTCCGACTCCCGACTGTGGCAGGGATGTGTCCTCTACCAGCCTGGTCGCTGGCTCAGGGGCAGCTCCACAGGGGGCCCAGGTGATACTTGGACGGGAAGATGGCATGGAGGATGACTGGTGCATAGGGGTTCAGTTGAGGAGGGGGTCGCAAGAAGATCCACGACACAGGCAACCACCCTTCCATGCCCACACGTGCACAGAGATTGCCTTCTCTGGCATGCTGTGTCCCTGCAGCGCATGATCACTTACCATTTCCGGATTGTGTACATGCGTCAATGGGTTATTTGTGTTGGTTTTCCTTTTTATATGATGCTCAAGGTGTATCCCCAACACAATGGCTGCTCACTGTGCTGTGTGCTAAGCGTTGTGTTGCAAGAGACACACACAGCACACAGGTTTGGGATTTGCGGATTTGGATTGATTTCTTTTGTTGATGGTACCGCTGGTGGCATGCATTTGTGTATGACTTTGTATGTGTGGGAGGTTGTTGGACAGTCATTTCATCTGATTCCATGTCAAGTGTGATTGTCTCAGGCCTCTTTCCATTCATCACGTGTCACTTTGTATGTAATTGGTCACGTGTTGTGCTTTTGGTTTGCTCTTTTGCTGTTGCATGCCATGTCATGGTGTGGCCGACAAGGGTGATGTGGGTTGGGAGGGTTTGGGTGACATACCACTGATTGTCATGGCCTGTTTTTCAGGGGGGGGGTGTGAAATGCACCTTGCATGTGTTCCTTTTGGTCACACAGGATTGGTAATGTTTAAGTAGTTAGGGGTGCACACAATGTAGCATTTCCGTGGCAACATTCTCAGGGTGGTAAGGCTGTGACAGTTGACTGTCTCTTTGTCATCATCGATTGTCAATAAGGATGTGCCAGGCCTGTGTGCACTCCGCAGGGGTGGGGGTTTAGGTGAAAAATGTGGCCACAAGCTAAATCCGGGCTGCCTCGCCACGTGCCATTTCCCCTCCCATGAGCAGCGCCTGTGACTGTGGTTGGGAATGTGGGGGCACCACTATATCCACCGGTATGCCCTGCCATGTTGCAACATTGTGTAGAACACATGCTGCCACAATGATCCTGCACACTACTGGGGGTGCATATAGTAGCTGCCCGCCAGAGGGGGCAGGGGAGCGGAAGCATGACTTGAGCACTCCAAATGTGCGCTCCACTATGTCCCTGGTTGCAATATGGGCAGCGTTGTATCTTACCTGGGGTGGTGTGGTGGGCTTCCGTATTAGCGTCATCATGTGGTTGCTCAGAGGGTAGGCACTGTCCCCTGGGGAGGTGAGTATAGTTGTCATTAGTTGGGTTTGTGTATTTGTCTGTGTGTGACATGCATGCATGTGCACAGACATTTGTACTCACCAATGAGCCATGTGTCGCTAGGCTTCCCAGCTTACAGGTCCCGGCTCAGGGCGGACATTCTGTATATGAAACTGTCATGGGTAGACCCAGGATAGGTTGCATAGACAGAGGTGATGATTCCATGGGCATCGCCTACAACCTGTACGTTGATGGAATGCCAGTGCTTGCAGTTGCGGTAGATGTGCTCAGTGGCCCTTAGTGAACGTAGGGCCACATGGGTGCAATCTATGGCACCGAGCACTTTGGGGAAGTGTGCCACCCTGTGAAAGACCTGGACCACGGCCTGCCTTTCTGCAGGTGTTCTGGGCATGTATATGTGCCTGCGGACCGAGGGGCGCGCAGTCATGATTGCCAACACCTGGTGTAGGCAATGTGACTGCGTGCCACCATTATGGCAGTTGTCTACTGAAATGACCCAGTGGCCAAAAAATGCTGGACATTGAGCACCTTTTCCAAGGGGCTCAGTGCTTGGGAGCACAAGGTGGGTGATGTGAGGTCATCCTCCCACTCAGTGACCAGGTCTAGGATGGTACGAGGTGGAAGCCTATACCTGCCATAGACCTTGTCATCAGGCATCCCAAAAAGGCTGATCCTGGGCAAAAAAATGCAGGGCCTGGCTATTTTCCTCCTCCTGCGGTGTCCCAGGATCAGTGCTGCGAGAAATGGGACATTCATCGTAGCTGTTTATACGTGTTTGTTGTTTGTGCGCACTTTTATACTGTGCGGGGACGCTTCATCCTGACGTCGTGTGGCGGATGCATTTACGTCTGTGCGTGTCTTTTGGCGTGCACAGGTTTCCCTTATTCGATTCCATGAATACGTGTTGTTCACATTCTGTATATGAAACTGTCATGGGTAGACCCAGCATAGTTTGCATAAACAGAGGTGATGATTCCATGGGCATCGCATACAACCTGTACGTTGATGGAATGCCAGTGCTTGTGGTTGCGGTAGATGTGCTCAGTGGCCCTTAGTGAACGTAGGGCCACATGGGTGCAATCTATGGCACCGAGCACTTTGGGGAAGTGTGCCACCCTGTAAAAGACCTGGACCACGGCCTGCATTTCTGCGGGTGTTCTGGGCATGTATACATGTAGACAGTCATGATTGCCAACAGCTGGTGTAGGCAACGTGAATGCGTGGACTGTTAGACGCCCACCACTATGACAGTTGTCCACTGAAATGATCCAGTGGCCAAAAAATGCAGGACATTGAGCACCTTTTCCAAGGGGCTCAGTGCTTGGGAGCACAAGGTGGGTGATGTGAGGTCATCCTCCCACTCAGTGACCAGGTCTAGGATGGTACGAGGTGGAAGCCTATACCTGCCATAGACCTTGTCATCAGGCATCCCAAAAAGGCTGGTCCTGGGCAATAAAATGCAGGGCCTGGCTATTTTCCTCCTCCTGCGGTGTCCCACGATCAGTGCTGCGAGAAATGGGACATACATCGTAGCTGTATATATGTGTTTGTTGTTTGTGCGCACTTTTATGCTGCGCGGGGACGCTTCCGCCTGCTGTCGTGTGGCGAACGTGTTTATGCCTGTGCGTGTCTTTTGGAGTGCACAGGTTTCCCATATTCAATTCCATGAATATGTGTTGTTTGCGCGCGTATGGGCATTTTGTGTATTTCCCAGCAGTACCTCCCCTGTTACGCCCTCATTTTCACACATTGTTCCCATTGCGCGTGTTCCACCCCCTTTTTGGTGTGCGCGTTACACGTGCGCTTTCGATGTACGCAGCGCACATGGCATTCAGGATGTCGCAGTGACGTGTGCGCCCGTGTGCGCCACCCATGGATTTGGCACACATCCCAGTAAAAACAAAAATGTGTTCCATAAATTGGCCCCATAGTCTTGTGTCGTTTAACTTTCTGCTTAGCAGTGAAATATGGGCTGCCAGTTTGTACGATCCCGCTTTATCTTGTGTGTTTATCCAATATGAACTTTCCCATTTTGTAACTGCTTTTGTTGGGTTATTCGTTAATTCAGCTTCCTATTTCCTCCAGTGTTGATGTAATTTTCTGACACCAGACCTTTAAAGTTTTAGAGTTTGTTTCAAAAATGTCTTTATGGATGATGGCAAAGATGTTAAAGCACTCAGGGACAATGACTTTCCTGAAAAGCATCATTCTATTCCTCTCAAAAATGACTTGTAAGGATCCAATACATAATTCCCTTCTTATTAGAGCCATTGGTGTTGCGGATGGTAGGTTTAGTAACTGTCTCCAAAAGTAACTTTTCAGTTTCAGCCACAAATCCTCCGGTAAGATCAGAAAAGCCTCAGCCCCATATGCTAGTGATGGAATCACTTTTGTCCGGTAGTATTGGAGAATTGTTTTCAATGAGAACAGACAGAATTTCCTCTCAATAGCCTTTGCTTGGGCTGTTAACTTCTTTACTTTTTCCCATGGGTGTTGCTGCATGGTTGTTTCTGTTAGGTCGTTACTCATGATGACTCCCAAATGTATGAATTCTGAGACATTCTGGATTTGTACACCCTCTAAACGCCATGTAAATGTAATGTTGGGTCTGATGGCTTTTTGCAGCAACATTATCTTGGTTTTGATCTTATTGATTTCCAAGTTGTTCTTTCCAATATACTGGCTCAAATTGTCCAGCTGTCTCTGCAGACCTATTGGTGTTTGATCTAATAATATTAGATTGTCTGCATATAGCAGGCGAGATATCACCTCCCCTCCCATTTTTGGTGGGTATGATCTCACTGCAGTCTGTGAATCTTTTGAAGTCCCATAAGTAAGCGTTAAATAGCGTGGGAGCCAAAGGACACCCCTGCTTAACCCCTCTCGATGTTTGTATAGGGATTGATAGCGTGCCCTGTTGATTCAGGCGAATTGATAGGGACGTCTCACTATATAGAGCTTGAATTTCTTCCAGTATGTTTCTAGGACATTCTTTAGCTTCCAGTTCTCCCATAAACGCTCCCTATTGACCTGGTCAAAAGCTTGAACCAGGTCAATGAAAGCCATATATAGGCCCAGTCTTTCGTTCCTTGGTCCTACATTTTAGGATGTTGATCAGGAATATGTTAGCCAAGGTTCCTGCGTTCTTTACAAAGCCCGACTGGAACAGATCCATTAGATTGTTATCTGTTGCCCACTTCTGGAACAGCTCCAACAGACTTGAACCATAAACGTTGCCAATAACGTCTAAGAGCACCATTGGCTGGTAGTTCTTCGGGTTGTGCCTGGGTCCATTTTTGTAAACCGGGACTATAATGGCTTTTTTCCAAGACCTGGGAATTGTTTTCGTTTCAGTGATGGCACTGAATACTTTACTGATGAATAGCGCCAAGTACTCTGGTGCCTGTTTTAAGTGGGCGTTTGTCAGACCATCAGGCCCTGGGGCCCTGGAGGTGTTCAATTTTTTGATGTTTGTTCTGATTGATGTTACATCAAAAGGCAAACCCCATTTTACTTTCGTCCTGTTATACGATCTCGTCGTCCCTGTGTTTGGATTTTTGAAAAGCGCTGTAAAGTGATCTTTCCACTTCTCTTCTCCTACGTAATTATGGAGGATATTCAGTGAAGAGCCTGATAGGGTCTTGATCACTGACCAAAATGTCCTAGAATTTCGTCCGTTTATCAGTCTTAACATCTATTCTGCATCTGCCTGATGCATAGATGCCTTACGGGATCTTAGCCAGTTCTTGTATGATATTGTTTTACCTCGAGTGCTGCTTCCATACCCTTTTTGTCAAGAGTCTTATTTGCTAATCTCACTGAATTTCTTACTTTCTTTCTTTCTTCCACCAGGAATATGTCGTAAGTATGATTATGATCATTGGCATTTTTCTCTGGGTTATTAACTTTATGTTTATAGATGTTTAGACATTGGTCATAATCCACCACCTTGTCTTTTTGGTGGCTAGTTCTTTTGGTATATGTTTCAGTTAGCGTTCTGACATCTTCTGCTTTCACGCTTAGTCTTATTCTTCCGCTTGCTTCTTCAATCTCCTTTCCCATATTTTTCTTATTTCATGTTTGGAATTTCCACTCATATTCAAGCAGATAATGGTCACTGTTCTTAGTGCCAATAACCTGAGATTTGGCGATGTACGTCAGGAATTTGCGAGTTACAAAGATGTAATCAAGTGTAGCTGAAAACAAATCCTTTTCCCAAGTTGGTATAACATTTTCCTCTTCGTCTTTCAGCTTCAGATTTTGGGCTTAGGCTCTATTTTTCATGAATTCCTGAACTCAATGGGCCTGATTCACAGCAGTGTTTTATAATGGCACACTCCCACTGGAAAAAGCTCTGTGAATAATGCCCAAAGTGTTTGCTCACTTACTGGATTACCTCTAGTTTGTGACTGGATTTTGGTAGAAAATTGGATTTGGTTCAAATCCCCACAGCGCCTCTCAGCTCATCATGGCGCTTACGTGTATCCATGCTGCCCTACAATGATACATGTATAGTCACTGTGGGGGCGGTTTGCACATGAGCTCTTTCTTCCATGCTGCCAGAGTGCTATCATGGAGGCATGCCACCTGACTTTTCACCTAGGTCTGTGGTGCAGCAATTCTATATTACTAGCCTGCACTTCAAGGTTAGAAGGCAGCTTTCTGCCTCCTCAAGATCCTTCAGAGTACTTGGATAACTGACAGTGTACACACATACACACACACACAATCCTGCACACCCCTTTGGTACACCTGTTTAATTTAGTTTAGGCCCTGAGGCAAACACTATTGCCCCCTCCTCCTCCCAGGGCATTGGTCCCAGAAGCAATGACTGTAGCATGGATAAATGGCGACCTCTGTCCTGGTTCCCAGTGTCAGCTCACCAGGTTTGGGCAGCTCTCACTGAAAGTGTGAGGGGGCCAAGCTGCAGAAATATGTGGTAGAAGAGAGCCACTGTTCAGGGAACAAGATGTGACTGAGTTTCTGAACTGCTTCGGCCGTGCTGTGTCGCGTGTGTGAAATCTCTCAATTACTGGAGAGAGGTGCAGATGATCTAGAGGCTAAAGTAGAGTCCATGGCACTTGTGTGACACACTGGGGACCCTGGGAATTACAGGTCTCCCAATTCTTAACAGGCATCACCAAGGCCTCCCAGGTCAACGTACATAGGAACAACTGCTCCATCCCATGGTGGCAGCTACCCAGATCTTGACACCTCCTTATGAATTCTGGGTAGAAGGTACAAAGAAGACAAGGCAGGATCCTGAAACCAAAGAAACTCTAATGCAGCCCATTTAGACGAGCATCAATGAAATAACCCTAATGTATGGCATAGCATTCATGGTCACCCAAGAGCCTTCTTAGTTCACATGCATAGTCGTCAGTATCTGGGATTGCTGCGCATCTGCAATTGTCTATTTCCTTGATGGCCACATGTTCATCAGCCAACAGGAGGTCAATAGCCCTGTCTCAGACAGTGCTGCTCTGTCTGCTCTGTAAAGAAATTATAAATCATTACATCTGTATTTTCAAATATTTTGACAAATACTAAAGAGCCAGAATGTTGGAATATATTTTGAGTTAAAAAATGATGCTGCTCATGAATGAGTTTGGCACAACTTCTAACATATATATCACTCTAAATTAGGATAGACATGTATAAAGAAGCCAGTGGGGGGCTTCTGTACTTCTGCTCTCTATATGGTAGAGGAGAGGCACAGAGGACCCCAGCCAAGATTCTCTATTGTTGGTATGTGGTCGAGCAATCAAGGGCTAGCTTCTCAGGAGGTGATGCAGGCTGGTTCTTAAGTTCAGTGTAGTCCCCAAGCCTCCACAAAGGAATGTCCACACACTGTAGTGTATATTCAAGTTTATGTACACTATCACGATAACGCGCTGTGTGCTCGGAAAATCAACAATGGTAAATATATACAGTTCTAAAGTGGTACCACAATGATTATTAGATCTCATTAAAGTGCATCAACTATACGGTCAAAATGTCACACAGATCAATAAAGAGGAAACCAGCAGTAGAGAGAGGAAGAAAAGCAAGATGGTTGAACAATTGGCAGAATACTGGTCACTACCGTTAAACACAGCTCTGTGTGGAGATCCCCCCACCTGGGCAACCTGTAGAATAAAGATACAAGCCCAGTCATATATTGTTCACACTAGACTTCCCAATAGTTCTGCAACCCCAAAGTACCTGGCGTTGTAGCATTCCTCGTCAGAGAATCGACAGCCCTTCTTGAGTGCCCTCCCTTTAAGGCAGGAGTCACGGGTCGTCAAGTGTCCGATGGAGAACAGGTCGAGCTACGACGGTGAAGTGGCAGCTTCGTTCCTAGCGGTGCTCGTTGACGGGGAAGCCTAAACATCCTGCAAGAAAGAGGCGTGTGGGGCACCTCGGGGTCAACAGTTCTGGACCGCAAAGAGTTTGAAGAACTGTGGCCCAGCAAGGGCGTCGAGTCATCGGCGTCTTTGTGGTCTTTAGGTGGCGGGAAACCCGTCACGCGCCGAGGCGGATGCTCCTCAGCGCGTCGACGGTCAGGCCTTCTCCAACAGGATACAGCGGCGACGAGGCGGACAAGAGCTTCCATGGATCAATTAAGTTCTTAGGCAAAACGGGAGCACAGTGGCTCCAGTCGGCGACAGCGGTCATCCACAGTTGCGGACAACAGCCGGGTGCTTCTTTTTGTGATTCCGCGGCTGTCCGCGTCTCAGGTCGGCAGCCTGTCGAAGGTCTGTCTACCAGGGAGCTTTGGCATCACAGCATCACAGTCACCCCCCCCCCCCCAGACTGAGGTTAGGGTGCCTAATCTCCCACGAGATAGACACCCTCATCCAGACGGTCAACATACCTTCTGGAAAGGCCATCTGCATTATCGTGACTCTTCCCTGGTCTATGCTCTATGGAGAAGTCTAGCCCTTGCAGGCTAATGGACCACCTGAGCAGTTTCCGGTTCTCACCCTTCATCTGCATAAGCCACTGCAAGGGTTTATGATCGGTTTGGACCTTGAGGGTAGACCCGGTAAGGTAGGGTGTAAAACGCCTAAGGCTCCAAACTATACTAAAACATTGCTTTTCAACAGTAGCCCACCTAAGTTCCCTAACCTTATGTTGTCTGCTGATGAATATGATCTGATGTTCTCTTCCTTTGTCATCTAACTGGGAAAAGACAGCTCCAATTCCAGTGTCGCAGGTGTCAGCTTGAACGATAAAGGGCTTGCTGTAAATCTGGTGCACACAACACAGGTGCCCTGCACAGACTTCCTTTCAAGCCATCAAAGGCCCTCTGACAGTCTTCCACTGGCGTAACAGGGGCCCCCACACTGCGGGGGCCCCACCAGCACATGTCCTGGGAGGAGCCCCCACTTGTAGAAAAAAAAAATATATTTCTTTTTTTGCAAAAAAAAACATTTTTTTTTTCTTTTTGAATTCCCTCTGCATTTATAAAGAAATTATTTCTTTAACAGAAATAATTTCTTTATGAAGTTAGAGTGACTTCAAAAAGAAACGATGGGCCTCATTACGGGTTTGGCGGCAACCGTGCCATTGCTACCAGCAGGCTGCCACCAGACCCATAATGATTTACCAGCGCCCGACTTCACGGTAACACCGGGGGATTACAACCCCAGCGGTCTGGGAAGTAAGGCGCCGGCAAATGGTAAGTCCCCATTTCCATAAAGTCCTATCGGACTTGAATGGGGACCATAGAAGCACCGGCACCGTTAATAACGATGCCAGTACTTCCGTGAAAACTATGCGGGTGGGTGCCGTTCTGCCCGGCAGGTCTGACCTGCTGGCCAGGACCGCAACCACCCGCAGAGCTGTAATATGCCGGCCCGGAAACAACAGTGCCGGTGAGCTTACCAGCACCGTTGTTTACAGTCCGGCATTGTTGTAATGAGGCCCAATTTCTTTTTTAAGTGTTAGGGCTCCCCTCAACCCCATGATGTGTGCGTGTGTGAGTGTATGTTGAAAGGGTTCACACTTAAATGTATAGGTGACTGCCTGTGCGAGTGTATGGTGAAATGGTGCACACTTTAATATACGGGTGGCTGCCTGTGTGAGTGTATGGTGAAAGGGTGCATGCTTAAATGTATGGGTGGGTTTTTATTCTCCCTCGTCCCAGTGTGTATGAGACAGTACTTGTGTATAAGGCACTCTGCCTCATACACAAGTACTGGGATGAGGTAGAGGTACATGGAAGTAATGCTTGATTTAGCTACCTGTAATCTTCATTACTCCTAGTCCCACTCTTCCTCATCCCAGTACTTACCTATGAGGCAAGGAGCCTCAACCGTAAGCTCTGGGGCAAGGAAGAGGGACGTTGAGGTAATTCTGGGCCAAGGAGCTGATTTTGGAGGTTGGGGTGGGAGGGAGAGGGGATGAGTGGGGGGGCCAGGGCTATATGACAAATTATAATGGCTGTCCATGTCCAGGCTAAGCAGGCATGATATGTGGTACTAGTGGCTAGAGAGGCATTTTGGTGCAGCCAGTCTAGTCATTCCTCAGTTAGGTATGACTTTTTTTAATGGGGAATTTATGATAAAGCAGTCCTGCTAAGTGAATTACCTGGCTAGACTGCCATTTGGGTGTTGCCATTCAGCCATTTCTTAAGGCAGCATTGTATATTTTTCTGGGCATCTGTGATCAAATGATATGATATAAATCATGTATAACGCACCTGCACACAAGTGTTTCTAGACACGACAAGACAAGGGATTGAAGAAAGAGGGAGGACAAGACAAACGATCTTACTAGGCCTTGTGTCATTCAGATCATGCAAGTGCGATAATGAGAAGCGCAAGGGGAAAGGGACGGGGGAAGTGCAAGGGAGAGGGGAGGGGAAAAACAGGGCAGCAATGCTCTGAGTAAGTGCTGTCAGGGCAGCACAGCTCTGGGTAGTGCAAGGAGAACAAGGGACTGTAGGGTTACAGTTACAGCCCTTAAGTGCATGGTAGGACCAGAGGCAGTGCAAGGGTGACTGATCAAGAAAGAGTCTCGGCTCAGTGAGACTCTGAGGGTAGCCAAGCAACCAGTCAGTACAGCAGACAGGTAGGTCAGGTAGGCCAGCAGGGGAGGGAGAGAGAGAAAGCAGAGGAAAAGAGGAACGTTTTGAGCTGCTTCCAGACCTTCAGGTGGTCTGCTAAAGCTTGAGAGGGGCAGGGAGGCTATTACAGAAGGTGGCACCTGTAGAGGAGAGAGATCTACCCCCCCCCCCCACTCTCTTCCTGGAGAAGCGTCTAACCCTTAGAGAGTTGTAGGTAGCTGAGCAAAGGGCTTGAGAAGGAAGATATTTTGGAAGAGAGCGTTGGATGTAGTTCGGGCCCCGGGCCCAGAAAGCCTTGTGGACAATGCAAAGGGTCTTGAACTTGATACTTGCAGCAACTGGGAGCCAGTGGAGAGATTTCAGGGCTGGAGAGATACGATCCCTGTGCTTCAGGCCAAGGATAAGTCTTGCAGTCCTTTTCTGGATTAGTTGCAGGGGCTGGATAGTAGAGGAAGGCAGATTGAGAAAGAGTCTGTTGCAGTAGTCCAGCCTAGAGAGAACCAGGCTCTGCAGACAGTGAGCTTCTGGGGGAAAGTGAGAAAGGGAAGAGTCTTTGAGGAGGAGCAGCTGGTAATGGGACTTCTTGGCAACGTCTGAGATGTGAGGAGAGAAAGAGAGTGGAGTCAAAGATGACACCAGGGTTGTTTGCCTCACAGGAAGGCGAAGGAAGAGGGCCCAAGGTGGGCGGCCAGAGTGAGAGAGGGAAAGCAGGGACAGGAGTCCAAATGAGAAGGATCTCCAGTTTACTGACATTAAGGCAGAGATAGTTGGAGGCACACCAATCCTGAATCGTGGATAGACAGTCGAGAATGAGCGAGAGATGAGATGAGTCTGAGGGGAGCCTGAAGGAAAGCGGAGTGTCATCCGCATAACACTGAAAGTTTGAGGAGAATGTGGAGATCAGGTGGGTCAAAGGGGCCACATAGAGGTGGAAAAACCGGAGTGAGAGGATGGAGCGGGGAGAAAGGGACCAAGTTGGACCTGGGATGGGCAGTCCAAGAGGAAGGAGGTCAGCCATTCCAGGGCCTGATCCGTGATGCCCAGGTTCTCATGGAGTTGATTGATCAGGATTGATCAGGATGGCATGGTTGACCGTATCGAAAGCACAGGAAAGATCGAGGAGGATGAGGACAGAAGGAATGCTGGAATCAAGGTTAGAGAGCAGAACTTCACAGGTGTTCAGGACAGCAGTTTCCGTGTCTCTGGCACTGAAGCCAGACTGATGGTCATGGAGACAACCAACAGATTCCGTGTGGAGAGTAAGCTGGGAGATGGCCAGCTTTTTCAACAGTTTGCCCAGGAAAGGGGTGATGGAGATTGGGCGATAGTTTGGCGGGCAGGCAGGATCGGCAGAAAGCTTCTTGAGGAGTGGGTGCATAAGGGAGAGCTTAACGGGAGAGGGGAAAGAGTGATTACAGAAATTGGTCAAGGCTGGAGCGAGGGTGTCAATATGGTTCTTGAAGGTTCTGGTGGAGAGCACATGTTTGGATGACAGTTTCATAGATCGGACTTGTCTAGAAACCTCGTCAGGTGTTGTCAGAGAGAAAGAGGAGAAAGGAGGAAGAGAGGTAGAGATGGCCAAAGGGGGGCCTAGAGAGGAAGAGGGAGAGGAAGAGGAGATGGAGGAGAGGATCTCCTCATTTTTAGCATAGAAGTGAGATGACAGAGCCATACAGAGGGCCTGGGAGGGAAAAGGAGATGTAAAGACCTCAACAGGATTGACCAGTTCTTTTCAGATTTTAAAGAGTTTTGTCGTGTTGTTAGAGGCCACAGAGACACAGGCTTGAATGTGTGTTCTAT
Source organism: Ambystoma mexicanum (assembly GCF_040938575.1). Lineage (NCBI taxonomy): Eukaryota > Metazoa > Chordata > Amphibia > Caudata > Ambystomatidae > Ambystoma > Ambystoma mexicanum. The sequence continues at coordinate 1,188,141,121 of NC_090926.1, forward strand.
TCTTAATGAGTGTTATTGCTTAGACTGCCATTTTGGTGCAACCAGTCTAGATATGTCTAAATGTGGCCTGGCAAGCTTTGCTATATTGTTATTACATGTCGACACTGGTCTACCTTGTGCAGTCAGTTGGACATTTTTTCATTGTGGCATGGCATTTTTAATAGCAAAGCTTTAATGTTCCTGTGCTCTGTTGGTGACTTGAATCTATTGGATTGGTGTTACCCTACAAAACAATTGCAAACACTCTGGCTTTTTAGCCAATTTTTCTCTGACAGTGTGCTGTATGTTATATTAAAGCACATATGTATATTTTTCGCCTAGTGTAGTGTGCGGCATATCCGTTCAGCAGCATGTTTGTGCGTATTGCGCAAGTGTGATAATGTAGGCTGGCCCAGAGTGTGGCGCGACCCTTGATTTGTTGCTGAGTTGGGGGGCCCCCTCAGCATGGCTCGCAGGGGAGCCCCCACATCTTGTGTTACACCACTGCAGTCTTCAGTCCAATTAACCTTCCTTGGCTGTTTTGGCGAAGTCAGAGCTGTCAGGGGTGCAGCTATGGTTCCATAGTCCGCCATGAAATTGCGATAATACCCAGTGAGGCCTAAAAAGACTCTCACCTGGGTTTGAGTAGTGGGAGTCTCCCAGTCCTGTACATCCTGTACCTTACTGGGGAGAGGTTGGATTTGACCCCCTCCTACCTCATGACCAAGATACGTGACTTTCCCCTGAGCTATCTGGCACTTGTTGGCCTTCATAGTGAGGTTAGCCCTTTTCAAGGCCTGCAACACCTCATCCAGATGTGTCGAATGCTCTTCCCAGGTGGAACTGTAGACGGCAATGTCGTCTAAGTAAGCCACACAAAAGGCTTCCAGCCCACTGAGTGCATGGTTGACCAATCTCTGGAAAGTGGCAGGGGCATTCTTCAACCCAAAAGGCATGACCCGAAACTGATAGAGTCCCTGGGGTTGAGAACATCATCTTTTCCTTGGCATGGTCCGTCAGAGCTATTTGCCAATAGCTTGAGGTAAGGTCAAAGGTGCTCACAAATTTGGCAGCACCTATGGTGTCCACAAGCTCATCAGCCCTGGGCAATGGGTGCGCGTCAGTTTTGGTGACGGCATTGACTTCTCGGTAGTCCATACAGAACCTCCAATCCTTGGTACCTGTCTGGGAACTTGCCTTGGGGACAAGGACAACGGGACTGGACCAGGGACTGGTTGAGAGTTCTATAACACCCAGATCCAACATCTTAGCCTGAATGTGGTCCTTAACGGTATCTGACATACAGTAGCACCTGCTTTTGACAGGCACACTGTCACCAGTGTCAATCTTGTGCCTACACCACGGGGTAAGGCCTCGTGTCAGTGAAAACAGAGAGGCATACTGCCGGAGCAAAGCCCTGCAGGCCTTCTGCTGCTCGGTCATCAGATCGGGGGAGAGATGTACTCCCTCCACTGAGCCATCCTGAGGGTTACTATGCAGCAAATCAGAAAGGGGCTCACTCTCATCCTCTTATTTCTCTGAATCTAGCAAGAGACATGAGACTTCGGCCCGTCTGTGGAAAGGCTTGAGCCTATTAACATGGGATACCTGAGGGGCTACCCCAGAGGCTCCCATGTCAACCAGATAATTGACCTCACCCATCTTGGAGATTATCCTGAAGGGTCCAGTCCATTTATCTGCCAAAGCCCGAGACTTGGTAGGCTCCATCACGAGGACCTCCTGTCCCGGAGTCCAATCCACTTGCGATGCATTAAGGTCATGCCAGTACTTATTAAATTCCTGGCTGGCCTTGAGATTCGCTGTTGCCTGACCCGTCATCTGTGTCATCCTCCTTCTGAGGCCTAACACATAGTCCCCCACTTTCTTGGCGGGACCTGGAGGAGGGCTTCCAAACCTTCTCTGATTAAGGCAAGGGGCCCCCTCACGGGATGTCCAAAGAGTAACTCAAAAAGGGTGAAACCAACACCCTCTTGAGGTACCTCTCGGTAAGCAAACAGCAGGCATGGCAGGAGAAGATCCCACTTCTTCCTTAGGCTCTCTTACACAGTGCCTAGCATGCCCTTGAAAGCTTTGTTAAATCTCTCAACCAGACCATTGGTCTGGGGGTGGTAAGAGGTGGAGAACTTATAGGTTACCCCGCACTCTTTCCACATGGTTTTCATGTAACTCGACATGAAGTTGGATCCTCTATCAGAGACAACCTCCTTAGGGAATCCAACAGCAGGCATGGCAGGAGAAGATCCCACTTCTTCCTTAGGGGCTCTTACACAGTGCCTAGCATGCCCTTGAGAGCTTTGTTAAATCTCTCAACCAGACCATTGGTCTGGGGGTGGTAAGAGGTAGAGAACTTATAGGTTACCCCACACTCTTTCCACATGGTTTTCATGTAACTCGACATGAAGTTGGATCCTCTATCAGAGACAACCTCCTTAGGGAATCCAACAGCAGGCATGGCAGGAGAAGATCCCACTTCTTCCTTAGGGGCTCTTACACAGTGTCTAGCATGCCCTTGAGAGCTTTGTTAAATCTCTCAACCAGACCATTGGTCTGGGGGTAGTAAGAGGTAGAGAACTTATAGGTTACCCCACACTCTTTCCACATGGTTTTCATGTAACTCGACATGAAGTTGGATCCTCTATCAGAGACAACCTCCTTAGGGAATCCAACATGGGTGAAAATGCCCAGGATAGCCCTGGCAACCACCTTGGCAGTAACAGTCCGCAGGGGTATAGCCTCAGGGTACCTGGTGGCATGATCAACCAAGACCAGGATGAACCGATGTCCACCTGAAGTGGGAGGGTCAAGGGGACCGACAATGTCGATGCCCACCCTCCCAAATGGTGTGCCAACCACTGGCAATGGTTGCAGTGGGGCAATGACACTGCCTCCAGCCTTGCCAGACAACTGATAAGTTGGGCAGATCCTGCAGTGGGACTCAACTTCTACTCCCATCCGAGGCCAGTAGAAATGGGCAGAGAGCCTCTGCTTAGTCTTCTTGGTCCCAAGATGAACAGCCAAGGGCACCTCATGCGCCAACTGCAACAGGAAGGGCCTGTAAACCTGGGGTACCACCAACCTCTTGAGGGCACCAGGTTCAGGCTTAGTGGGCTCACTAACAAGGAGCTCACCCTCCCAATAGATTCGGAATGCCTAGGCACTTTTCTGTGTGCCTGGGACAAGGCCTGTTTCCTCAGACCCTCGAGAGAGTGCCACTCTCTATGTCAGGCATTGAAGGTCGGGGTGGTCCTCTGGGTTCAGAACCTCTCGCACAGGAGAGTCTTCTATCTATTCTCCCTCAGGAGTTGAGTTTGGGTTTTCCACTGGACCCAGCCCGTCCGGAGCATGGATCCCAATGAGTTCTGTCGGAGCAGCAGGCAGAGCAGGGGCTCCTTCCACAGTGGAGGCCTTCTTACTCTTCCGTTTCCTTCATGCCTTGGGTTTCCCCATCGACAAGGATACCGGCTCGCAGCCGTACCCTGTGTGACCTGCGATCGGGTGACTGCCACAGCAGCAATGGTTAGACCATCCGTGATCATCCCCAACTCGACTAAATCGGTTCCCAACAAAATATTCGCAGGCACGTTGTCTTGAGCCAGGACCGGAAGCTTTGCTGTCTTGTCCACAATCATAATGTTGACTAAGGCTACAGGTGATAATTTGGGAGGCCCACCAGCTAACCTGGTGGTTCTCAGAGGAGCACCTACATAGTGCTCTGGCTTGAGCAGGGTCCTGTCCACCACTGTCATGCTTGCCCCAGTGTCTCTCAAACCAGTAGAAGGCTGACCATTCAAGAGGACACTTCTCAAAAACCTATGAGTGTTCTGTGGGATAGTCGCCAGTACTTCTGCGTACTGGTCCCAGGCCCCAAGGGACACTAAGGAAATCTCTACGGGAGCACTGAAGGTGATTCCAGTGGAGGAGGGGAGGACAGTGGCCTCCACCTCAAGTACGGAGAGGGATAGGTCAGGCTGACAGCCTGGACTCCAAGTGCCTACCCTTTCACTTGGGGTCACCCCTGTGGGATGTTTTTACCCATGCATCCGAGCCCTACCTCAAAAACTGTGCAGTACTGGCATTGAAAACATCATGATGGCCAGAGCTTCCCAGAAAATGCCCAGGGAAATGCATGAAAAATATCCTGCCACCCATTTTTGCCGATGTTATGGGCACAGAAGGGCACTGGCTAAAACCACCATTGGACTACCCACACAGTAGCCTGAAACCATTGGGAATGGCAATGCTGATTTCCAAAAGCAACCTAGAACTGTGGGGAATTCATTTTCTTAAATCCCAAAAATGGTTGCATTACCAGTACTCACCACTATCAGAAAGCCGGCGTTTTAAAACAACACCAGACATTTGTGTAAAACTGAATAAATGAACCCAAAGCAGGCCAAAGAAAGACTTACTAAGAGGTAGATACAATGTAAAGTTATATTCTGAAGTGACTTGAAGGTTTATAACAAGACTGGCTGAGCTCTGCAGGTCTGCAGCGGCTTAAACTGAAACTGGATGTAAAATTACCAAAAATCGAAATGTGTAAATAAACTGAGGGACAGACTTGTGACTGCCACGTAGTTTGTCACTGTTAAAATGTCATAGTTTTGAACTTAGAATCAGCATTCTAGCTGCATGTGTAAAAATTGTTAGTTTATTTGAATGCAGAAAACTGGCTAACTAGAAGTGACATTAGCTGGGGCCTGGCTTAAGGAACTGCATTCTGCCTGACATCTACCCCCACATGAGTTAAAACCTGCTCAGCCACTCTTCCCCTTGCCAAAAGGAGTTGTCACCTCTCTGATTAGATTAGGGGTGGAGCAGCTACAGGGAGTTGAACAAAGGCCTGTCCTGGGCCCAGGCAGATGGTTTATTAGGGTAGTCGTAAATGGCTTCCTCTTGAACAATGGGCCTTCCAGGGCCCAGGCAGATGGTTTATTAGGGGGACCGTAAAATAGCTTCCTCTTGGCAGAAGCTGGGAGGGGCATGGTCTCTGAGCTTGGCAGAAACTGGATAAACTGGTTTCTACACCATGTGACCTGGGAAACCACACCCCTTTGGGGCCAGAACATAAATCTAAAAAGATGGATCATTCATAGAGCGGAATTGTGAAAATTTTATAAGTGATATCATTATTCTTGTGATTTTTCGGTGCACATTTGAAGACGTGTTAGGACCCGGTGGTATGTTCAGGGGTTTTTTTAGCGGAAAAGAGGATATTACTCTAAATGTATGTATGTTAAAAATCTGACACTCCACCACCTAATGCCCACATGCTTTGCAAACATTTGTGTAAATGCGGGGACAAATCCAATATTGGTAACCCGACCAAAAAGTGAAATATGTTGCCATTTTTGAACCCAAGCTCCTAGAAACGACAGAATTGGAACAGGGGCTACCATCAGTAAATGCATGATGTGTGTATGTAATTTCAAACCACTGTGTATCTATGAGATATGTCTTTAGGTCAAATATAGATTGTGTGTAAAGTTGACAGGGGTGGGTTCTCTGTATCATAAACAGACCTCATCATGATGACACTTCATTTCATTCCCCCAATCAAGGGGAAGAGGAGGAAGTGGCCAATGACAAGTGGAGAGGGGTAGGGCCTAGAAAGCTAGCCTCTCCACCCACTTTCAAAACACATAAAAGCAGACAGTCAGGAGAGATAGGGACATTCTATTCCATCTGCTGCGGGACGCTCTGCCGGGAAAATCCATACTTTACCTCCATCAACCTCCAGAGAGCCAACATAGAGACTTGAATCTATCCACCTTCAGAGACCAAGACTTTACTTCAGAATTTGTAGCAGAGAGGTCAACTACAAGCTAAATCCCTCTTTAGCAGGCCTCAAATCATTGCCACTATTCACAGCCAGGCGAGCTGTTTGAATTCTTTGCAAGAACTCTTGCCATTTGCCAGAGAGCAGTGTTGTATCCAGAGAGAGACCAGCTGAACCGGAGACCGCTGTTAGCAGAACCAGAGAGCTGACCCAGATCACTGTGAAGTGCCGAGACCAGACCGGAGTCCAGTCCAAAACCTGACCAGATCCGTGGCGAGGCCTAATTCAAAAATATATTGTGAGTACCTAGCAGAACTGTGCAGAACCAATCTCTTAGTTAAAATAATATAATTCAATCTATTTTAATCTAACCAGAACTGCCTCCTAACTGTCACCTGTCATTTGCAAAGCTGTCACCTGTCATTTTCTATCTGCAAGCTGTAACCTGTCGCTTTGAACTTTTAAAATTTCAAATCCCAAAAACGACCTTTATTTAATCGTCCATATCTCTGGAACCGTTTGGGCTAGGAACTTGGTTTAATCACGATTCTCACACTCGCGAATTTTACCGCGATTTGCGATTTGGTTAAAAATCCAGCCACGTGTGAAAACAGCAGCTTCCTTGCTTTCCTTGCTAAAAATTTGTTTGCCTCTTAAGAACCATCCCTGAATAATTGCTAGAGTGAGCCTGGACTAATATTAACTAGATACCACTCACCCTGAAGAGGGAATTAAAAGCATTTTAGCATATTTTTCACTTCATTGCCAACACATATAAAAGCATTTTGGGCCTGTGTTTCAAACTTCTGTAGTCTAAGCTTGCTGGGGTGAACTGAATTACATTTGATTGCATTTCTGAGAACTGTGTGCTTTTCTTCCATTTCCTTGCATTGCATAAAGGGGGGAGGGGATTGCCAGAGAAAAGTGATTACATTGTTTTGTTGAAATCATATTGAGTATTTCTGTACTGCAATTTCATTCCACCTTGCATCCATTTGAAACCATAAAAGTATTGTTGCTATCTTATCGATCCTATAACCTCTCATCATTGATTTTAAAGAAGTGTGCTAGTGCCGGACTATCCATTATTGATTACTGCTCAGATTAAGTGTGATATTCAATTATTAATTTATTATAAAGTGTGATATATATATCTATTGTTTAAATTATCAAATAAACCTTTTAAACTTGCAAAACAGAACTACTTCTTGGCTCAGTGGGGTCAGGGGGATTCCAAGAGAGGGGTGTTATGTAGGGGTAGTCATCCAGAATGCATGAACTGGACGTAAAGATATATCAATAAGGGTTTCCATTCAGTATCCCAGACTAGGCATTGACTTAGCTGTAGTGTTGAATTGAATCCTCTTACATATTGGGGGCTCGAGCCGGACGTTTGGGTTAGATCTATCACTTGTGCAGATTAATACAGTGTGCCAGCTGACCAGATACACATATCCGGTCGGATCACCACGCTGTGTTACGCTGTAAAGCACTCCTCAAAGGAACGCTCTAAGGAAAAGGTCTGTTTTGTAAAAATAAAATATAAACTTCTGTAAGTCAGGAAGGAACTCAAATTCCAGAATGACGACCTTGGTAGATATGAAAATAGCCAGAGAACACTTCTTACATAAGCTATTTGTGAGAGGTGAGTGGCCTCATCAGGACCAAACGGTCTGGTTGCAGGCAATCGCGCAACAGGTCACTGAAACAGGGTCAGATATATGGGGAGATCAGGGTCGCCTACATGTGGCTCTGAGCGAACTATACATGGCCCCGAAGGCCAAGGATGAGCACCACAAGATTGCGAGGGTAGCGGCATATTTATATTTACATATGGGAGCCATGCAGGACAAATGTGCTGAAGGCCAAGATCTGGCGAGTAGGCAACTGCTGGCACTACAGAAGGCCCAATCTGATCTGGACTCTTCTGAGCAGAGGCTGCTCAGGAGCCAGGAGTCAGAAAATGACAGCAGATGGTACATCACTAAAATAAAGGAGGATATGGATGTGCTGCAACAGGAAAAGGCGGACCAGGATACCAGATTTCTGGCCTTGCAGAAGGAGTACCAAGAAGGTTTGGACTCCCTACTGCAGAGCCAGAAAAAGCTGGAGCAACAGTTAGACTTCAATAGGGCATGTGCTGAGCAGGTAGTCACCCTGCAAAGCCACCTAGATAGGGAGAAGGCAGAGAGCAATAAACTGATTTTGAAAGACCTGGATACCCAGGCAGAGTTTGACCAGGAGCGCCAGAAAGCTGGTGCCTTCCAAAGGCAAAGGGACGACCTGGCGGCACAGATGCAGGCTCTTAGTCAGGAAAGGGATACCTTAGGCCAGGAAGTCTGCCACTTAAAAAGGAAAATGGAAGAAAATCACCTGGCCCTCCAGGGACTGGGTGACCTCCAAAAAGAACACCAGAACTTGTTAGAGCACACCAGGAGGGTGGAGGATGCTCTAGCAAGAAAGGAGCAGGCCAATAGGGACACAGCTCAGGAGGTTACCCTCCTGCAGCAAAGACTGGCCCAGTGCTCCAGGACCAATCAGGAAACGCAGAGAGAGAATGAGGTTCTCTGCCTGCACAATGATAGGCTCCAACAACAGGTAGCGATGCAGGAGAGACTGATAGAGTCTAGTAAGGCCTTAACTGAGGAACTGAAGGCGCAGGCTCTTGCATTGCAACAGGGAGCAGGGGCGGATAGAGACCAGGTTCGCTGGGAAAGGGAAACTCCTGAGCATAACCTCAGGAGCCCTAGTACCAGAGGCATTTATCTCTCTCAATCCCTGGACTCTGCCACCCCCCTGTCCCATGGCGCACATGAGCACCGGGCCACAGGGATGGCAGATTACTATCCAGCCAGAAGCATGGGGCTCATAGGCCAGTAACTCCCAGGAATGGATGGGCGGGCATCCGGGTATGGGCACCCAAGCACAGTGTAATTTAGTGGGGAACCCCAGGAGAATAGGCCCATTAAGGGCATCCTGAAAACTTCTGCCCAGTTAGGTCAGTGGGGGGGGGGGTACCCATCAAATCCTGGCAGCAAGGAGGAATCTGAAGACTCCTCTGAACGGCGCAGGATGCAGGAGACCAGGTCCCCACATTCTGCCAGCCATTCCCAGGCTCGCAGAATCCGGGAAAACCTGGAAGATCAGACAGGAACCTCTGGGAGCAGTGCCTCTGAGTCAGAGGATGAATGGACCAGGGTTACCCGAACCAAAAAGGCCAATAAGGCAAAAAGGGCCTTGCTTAAGGACCCATTGAAACAGATTAAGGCAATCAGGAGTGTCATCAAGCCTTATCATAAGAACGCCAAGTACTCTGTTTGGGAACACTTGGAGCTCTATGAGCAAATGATGGAGACTTTTCATTTGAAGGACAGCCAAAGCTGTATCCAATATGTAAAGTGGACCTTCTCACCAGAATACTCCAGTTTCTTTGCGGGGCTGGAGGACCAAAATCATTTAAGATGGTCCACCTATAAGGCGGCCATCTTGAAACATTTTTCTGTTCACAGAAATCCTCAAGAGGCTCGCAAGGCAGCCTACAATTTGCAATGTGGGGAGGATCAGGCCCCACAAGAATTCGTGCAAGAACTGAAACGTGCCTTTGCGCAGACCACCAGAAGGGTGCGCACAGACAACAGAGAATTTGTTAATACTTTTTTCCATGCCTTGCCCAAATACAAAATGACCCAGCTCGTGAGAGATTTTCATGAGAAAAGATCTTTAGAATGGGTCATTGAACAAGCCACCCGCATCTACGAGGTGCAGAAACCGGTGGAAAACAAAAACCAGCAGGAAAATCCCAAAACCAACAGCACCCCTGCTGCTGCCAAGGTGGCAGAGGTAAAGGTCACCCCCGTTTTGGATTTGGAGATGGGGGGGCCTAAAAACCTACCTGCACCTAATAATGTTAGGCCCAGAAGGTCCTCGGGCCAGTCACAGACAGGGAGTGAAAGAGGTAGTCCCACAAATGAGGTCCCTCACTCTCCTGACTATGTAAGTCCCCGTTACAAGGGAAACAGACCAATCCTGGGTTATGTGTGGACTCCTCCTGCCCAAGGGGGGGGATCCAGCCAAGCACCTGACCCGGGGAACTTCCCTCCTAACTTCCCCAAGGAGGGCAGAAATTCTCCAAATCCTGGGCAGAACTTTTTCCCCAGGTATCCACCCAATTTCCTGCCCCAAAATTATCCCTCCTTCTTTCCCCAATTCCCTGAGCCCAGACAACCTAATCCGGGAGAGGGGAGGCCAAGGGTGGAGGGGTACCAAAATCTTCCCAACCAGGGGTACTACCAGAGAAGGGATAGCTACCCTTCCCGGGATCTGCCCAGGGGAGAAAATAGAGCCCCGTATCAGCCTGAGCGGGTTTCCCAGTTAGAGCGCCAGGTCCAAAATATGGCACGGGATCTGGGTCACATACTGAGGGCTCAACAAAACCCTCAGATGAGCATGCCACCGCAGAATGCCCCAAACTCTGGACCTGGTGCTCCAGAACAATGACGGGGCAGCACCCCGATAACACACCGGTTCCCAGGGAGGAGGCACAAGGGGAAGGGGGGTGTAAAGCCTTGGAGGAAGCTTCCTTCCCAACTTGTAAACAGCCCCTGGAAAACCAGGAACCGGAAACAAAATCTCCTGCCCCTGAAAGCCTGCCTCCCAAGGAGCAGAGGGGGGGTAGAAGAAACAAAGGACCCAAACAGACCCACTTTGTGGAGGAGGTACAGGTCTTCCAATTTGAGGGAGAGGGATCCTCAGAGGATCCTGGGGAAAGGACCTTCTCCTTCAGAGATGGTGGAACTCCTCCCAAGGAAAAATGGGTCCCAAGGGATGCCAATTCAGACTGGGGAGATATGGAGACTGAGCTACCGCCGCCCATCATCTCATCCCAGAACCCACAATACCAAAATCCCCTGGTTCAAACCCATCCTGATGACTGCCTCCAAAAAGGGGGGGGCGGCCCAGAACCGGAACCAGGGGAACCAACAATGGCTCTGATCTCCAGTTGCCAACTTTTTCTTTCAGATTCCCAAGGCTCTCCACAGAATTCTGCCCAAATTTCTTCTCTTGCAATGTCCAAAACCAGAAAGTTAGCCCATAGATTGTCCAAAAATGTGCATTATCTGTGCCCCCTTGAGGAGAAGGAGGGAAGATATTATGCCCCGGTACAAGTACAGGGGCAGGGTACGATTTCAGCGCTGGTGGACACGGGATCTCAAGCTACCCTTCTGTCCAGAAGGGCCTTTGATGAACTGAATGCAGGAAGGGGAGGGAATTACCAAATTCCTCTCACCTCACTTCCTGGACAACTCCAGAACTTTGACGGGAAGGAAATTCCTGTCGAGGGGACGGCAGATTTGGACATTAAAATTGGGCGACACAAGTTGAAACACCCAGTCATAGTAGTGACTCCAGAGGGCACCCCTTGTTTACTAGGGAATGACCTCCTGAGAAGGTTGTCACCTCTAATAGATTGTGTAAACAAGGTCCTCTGGACCCAGACTAGCCGACCAATAAAATTAAAACAGAGTGTCAACCATGTTAGTTTAAACGGCACCTGCCACATGGTTGAACAAAAATCTGACCAATTAGAATTTCACTTCCAGAACAACCAAACTCCAGACGTGACAGTAATAACAGTAGGACAACAGACTGGTGATGGGGGGTCCTCTCTATTTCTGAAAATCAACCTTCCTTCCAGTTTAAAGTGGTACTCCACGCTGGAACGAAACACTTTGAAATTCTTTACTAATCCACAATCAGAAGCTCCCACTCCTATAGTCCAGAAAGATGTGAGATCAGCTCAGAGCCAGGCTGATATTCAGCAAATTGGGGAGCAGTTGTTCATCCCTGTTCAGTTAAATGATGGGAAGGACTCTGTTCTCGCTCGAGTGTGTGTGAACAACGGTAAGAGCTTCATCAGCGAAGCCATGTTCCGCCAACTCCCAAAAGATCCAGCCATTCCCACATTCAAACTGATAGACAAATGGGAAATGGACCTGGAAGCACCCAATTCCAAACATCTCCTGCCAAGCAGGTGTATGCTCAAAATCTCCATTGGCAACAAGAGCATAGTCCACAATTGTTGGGTCGTGCGAGACGTCACTGCCGCTTTTTACTTAGGCAGTGACATTCTCAATCGCTTTGCCATTAGTTTGGACCTAATAAACTTTAAAGCTTGGTCCCGATTAGCGGATAATCCCATGGGCTTTGATGATCCAGAAAAAGCATTTAGGTCAGCTCAATTGCTACCTTATGCAGTTGAAATTCAGATCAAAGAGGAAGTCACCATCCCAGAAAGGACCCGACAATTCACCCTGGAAGTGAAAGTTAAAAGAGGACAACATTTGAAAAACCCTGATGCTTACATACATCTAAACGCTTCTCTCCAACAGCAAGGGTTGGAGGTAAACCAAACTCCATTAGTCAACATAGAACATGACACCATTCTAATAGAGGTGGATAACAGCGACTTAAAGATTATTACTCTAGCCGCAGGCACCATTATTGGAATGGCTGTTGATGACCGACATTTTTCCATCGATTTAGGAAATGAACTGTTAGGACCAATCCCCAAGGACTGTTTTGACAGTGACAGTGAGGACAATACAACACCAGACAGGACTTTTACCCTGCATGGGGGGAACTTCCTGGTGTACACTTCCTGCCCCTATGGTAAGGAAGATGTGACTTGTGACTTCAGGAGGGATGAGGTGATTTTCCAGGTCCATGAGGGTTGCCTTTCCCACCTGAGGCCTCCAGTCCAAATCAGCACTCTGACCAGGGACTTCTCCACCCAGCTGGAGGAGGCCGCTGAGATAGCCAAACCAGAAGTCTTTCCAGGCTTCAGGCAGATGGTGGAAGCGAGAGTCAACCTAGCTGATGCCTGTGTGACTCTGGAACAGAAGCAAAAGTTAAAACAAGTTTTCTTAGATTTCCAAGATCTCTTTGCGGTAGACTCATATGACTGTGGTCGCACCGACATCCACACAACAACAATCCCCACGGACCCTGGCATGACTCCAGTGTTTGTGAAGCAATATCACTTGCCTCTCGCATCAATGGAGTCCCTTACTGAAATAATTAAGAACCTTGAGTCCAGGGGAATAATCCGTCCCGTCCACAGCACCTTCAATAAGGTACTTATAAATCAGCTAAAGTGTTGCCATCCCAGGCACACTCTGCAACAACTGGAGGAATCCTCTGGAATCCTAGAGGGTACTGTCTCAGATTAATTCAGTTCTAACTTAAAATATCCGACATATCGCCTATCAAATTCTGAGTTTCTCAATGTGGGTGTTTTGGTTTTTGAATGCAAAAAGAAATGTGCATGTTCATATGTTTTGAATATAAATTTATATGCCACCCCACTATATCAATGGTGGGGGAAAAATGTCTATGAATAGGTATTGCCGCTCTTCCTTTGTCGTCCTAGGAGAAAGAAAACCTTGAGACTGGCCAGGGAGGACGATCCGGAGACCGGGAGCAGAGACGCAAGGGGCCCGGGGTACCGCCCAATCTTCCCATCAGGACCGGCGAGGAGAACCGATCGATCTGACCGGATGGAGAAAAAGATGCTGAACTGTGCCATCTATTGGAAGAAGATGAGGAAACATCCCAGATCTTGCGAGTTCCATCAGTGAAACAGAATGGCCATCGCAAGAGGGGGGCTTGTGGGATGTTTTTACCCATGCATCCGAGCCCTACCTCAAAAACTGTACAGTACTGGCATTGAAAACATCATGATGGCCAGAGCTTCCCAGAAAATGCCCAGGGAAATGCATGAAGAATAGGCTGCCACCCATTTTTGCCGATGTTATGGGCACAGAAGGGCACTGGCTAAAACCACCATTGGACTACCCACACAGTAGCCTGAAACCATTGGGAATGGCAATGCTGATTGCCAAAAGCAACCTAGAACTGTGGGGAATTCATTTTCTTAAATCCCAAAAATGGTTGCATTACCAGTACTCATCACTATCAGAAAGCCGGCGTTTTAAAACAACACCAGACATTTGTGTAAAACTGAATAAATGAACCCAAAGCAGGCCAAAGAAAGGCTTACTAAGAGGTGGATACAATGTAAAGTTATATTCTGAAGTGACTTGAAGGTTTATAACAAGACTGGCTGAGCTCTGCAGGTCTGCAGCGGCTTAAACTGAAACTGGATTTAAAATTACCAAAAATCGAAATGTGTAAATAAACTGAGGGACAGACTTGTGACTGCCACATAGTTTGTCACTGTTAAAATGTCATAGTTTTGAACTTAGAATCAGCATTCTAGCTGCATGTGTAAAAATTGTTAGTTTATTTGAATGCAGAAAACTGGGTAACTAGAAGTGACATTAGCTGGGGCCTGGCTTAAGGAACTGAATTCTGCCTGACATCTATCCCCACATGAGTTAAAACCTGCTCAGCCACTCTTCCCCTTGCCAAAAGGAGTTGTCACCTCTCTGATTAGATTAGGGGTGGAGCAGCTACAGGGAGTTGAACAAAGGCCTGTCCTGGGCCCAGGCAGAGGGTTTATTGGGGGGAGGCCATAAATGGCTTCCTCTTGAACAATGGGCCTTCCAGGGCCCAGGCAGATGGTTTATTAGGGGGACCGTAAAATAGCTTCCTCTTGGCAGAAGCTGGGAGGGGCATGTTCTCTGAGCTTGGCAGAAACTGGATAAACTGGTTTCTACACCATGTGACCTGGGAAACCACACCCCTTTGGGGCCAGAACATAAATCTAAAAAGATGGATCATTCATAGAGCGGACTTGTGAAAATTTTATAAGTGATATCATTATTCTTGTGATTTTTCGGTGCACATTTGAAGACGTGTTAGGACCCGGTGGTATGTTCAGGGGGGTTTTTAGTGGAAAAGAGGATATTACTCTAAATGTATGTATGTTAAAAATCTGACACTCCACCACCTAATGCCCACATGCTTTGCGAACATTTGTGTAAATGCGGGGACAAATTCAATATTGGTAACCCGACCAAAAAGTGAAATATGTTGCCATTTTTGAACCCAAGTTCCTAGAAACGACAGAATTGGAACAGGGGCTACCATCAGTAAATGCATGATGTGTGTATGCAATTTCAAACCACTATGTATCTATGAGATATGTCTTTAGGTCAAATATAGATTGTGTGTAAAGTTGACAGGGGTGGGTTCTCTGTATCATAAACAGACCTCATCATGATGACACTTCATTTCATTCCCCCAATCAAGGGGAAGAGGAGGAAGTGGCCAATGACAAGTGGAGAGGGGTAGGGCCTAGAAAGCTAGCCTCTCCATCCACTTTCAAAACACATAAAAGCAGACAGTCAGGACAGATAGGGACATTCTATTCCATCTGCTGCGGGACGCTCTGCCGGGAAAATCCATACTTTACCTCCATCAACCTCCAGAGAGCCAACATAGAGACTTGAATCTATCCACCTTCAGAGACCAAGACTTTACTTCAGAATTTGTAGCAGAGAGGTCAACTACAAGCTAAATCCCTCTTTAGCAGGCCTCAAATCATTGCCACTATTCACAGCCAGGCGAGCTGTTTGAATTCTTTGCAAGAACTCTTGCCATTTTCCAGAGAGCAGTGTTGTATCCAGAGAGAGACCAGCTGAACCGGAGACCACTGTTAGCAGAACCAGAGAGCTGACCCAGATCACTGTGAAGTGCCGAGACCAGACCGGAGTCCAGTCCAAAACCTGACCAGATCCGTGGCGAGGCCTAATTCAAAAATATATTGTGAGTACCTAGCAGAACTGTGCAGAACCAATCTCTTAGTTAAAATAATATAATTCAATCTATTTAAATCTAACCAGAACTGCCTCCTAACTGTCACCTGTCATTTGCAAAGCTGTCACCTGTCATTTTCTATCTGCAAGCTGTAACCTGTCGCTTTGAACGTTTAAAATTTCAAATCCCAAAAACTACCTTTATTTAATCGTCCGTATCTCTGGAACCATTTGGGCTAGGAACTTGGTTTAACTTTCCTCTGAAAGCTTAGAATCTCAACTTATCAACAAGCCTTCCTACTCCTCATACTTTTGCCGTAATCACGATTCTCGCACTCGCGAAATTTACCGCGATTTGCGATTTGGTTAAAAATCCAGCCACGTGTGAAAACAGCAGCTTCCTTGCTTTCCTTGCTAAAAATTTGTTTGCCTCTTAAGAACCATCCCTGAATCATTGCTAGAGTGAGCCAGGACTAATATTAACTAGATACCACTCACCATGAACCTCTAGAGGGAATTAAAAGCATTTTAGCATATTTTTCACTTCATTGCCAGCACATATAAAAGCATTTTGGGCCTGTGTTTCAAACGTCTGTAGTCTAAGCTTGCTGGGGTGAACTGAATTACATTTGATTGCATTTCTGAGAACTGTGTGCTTTACTTCCATTTCCTTGCATTGCATAAAGGGGGGAGTGGATTGCCAGAGAAAAGTGATTACATTGTTTTGTTGAAATCATGTTGAGTGTTTCTGTACTGCAATTTCATTCCACCTTGCATCCATTTGAAACCATAAAAGTATTGTTGCTATCTTATCCATCCTATAACCACTCATCATTGATTATAAAGAAGTGTGCTAGTGCCGGACTATCCATTATTGATTACTGCTCAGATTAAGTGTGATATTCAATTATTAATTTATTATAAAGTGTGATATATATATCTATTGTTTAAATTATCAAATAAACCTTTTAAACTTGCAAAACAGAACTACTTCTTGGCTCAGTGGAGTCAGGGGGATTCCAAGAGAGGGGTGTTATATAGGGGTAGTAATCCAGAACGCATGAACTGGACGTAAAGATATATCAATAAGGGTTTCCATTCAGTATCCCAGACTAGGCATTGACTTAGCTGTAGTGTTGAATTGAATCCTCTTACACCCCTTCGGTGATCCAGAGCCCCACAATCCCAACAAGTGCCAGGAGTGCGGGGTACGGTACCGGAACAACTGGGCCCCTGCTCTGCAGCAGGCAGACCACTACTCTTACTCCCACCCACAACAGACTTATCCCCACTAGGTTTTTGGATCTTCGGAGAGGAAGGTTTTGGTTTACCTGACTGTGACTGCTTTTGGGACTCCTCAGCTTTCTGAGAGGCCCCCTTTTCTTTGTCCTTGTCCTTCCCTCTGGAGTCCTTAGGGGACACCCGGTAAGAGACCCACTTGTCAGCCAACCTAGCCAGCTTAAATGTTCTGGTCACCAACATACTGATGCAGCTCTGGTGAACAGGTTTCCGAAAAATGCTCAAAAAACAAAAGGTGGGACAATTCAACAAACGTTTTCACTTTGTAACCATCAATCCACCCCATCATGTTCATGTGCGCAGCACTCACCCAGTCAATCCAAGACACATTCTCTCATTTCTTAAAATCCCTGAACCGTTTAAGGTATTGGGTAGGCGTCTTGCCAAACTTGGCAATTAAAGCAGACTTCATGCACTCATACTGACCCCTTTCTTCCACTCTCAGTTTCAGAATACAGTCATATCCAGTTTGAGGCACTCTGCTTAACAAACACTTAGCCCAATCTCTCTTATCAACATCATGAATTGCACAAGCCATTTCAAATGCTTGAATCCATTGGAGGATATCAGAACCCTGCGCATACACACAAACCAAATCTTACATAAACTTGGTTGCTGGGGACCTGACACTCTCAACTGGTTTAGCTGAAGTCTCCACTCAAGCTTTCTCTAACTGGATTTGCTGACATTCAGTGTCCTTGTCTTTGAGTTCAAGATCCCTATTTTTGAGTTCCACTTGCTGTGCCAACTCCTCTTTCTTAAGCTCAGCATCTATGTCCAACTTGTGATATTCAAAGGCCAATTTCATCCTTAATAACTCAAGCTCCAAGGAAATGCTGGGGTTTGGAACGGAGGCAGCAGGAAAGGTGGCATTCCCAGAGTCAGATTCAGCGACAACCCTTGGGGTCGAGTCCTCATTGGTTGCATCCCCCTTCAAGAGCTTCACAGTCAGTCTGGTAGTCCACCAGGGCAGCTATCAGCTCAGCCCTAGACTTATCCACAAAGTCTAACTCCCTGGCTTCACAAGCACTCTGGAGAGCCTGTAAGCTCATCCGAGTCAATTTACCATTCACAATAGATTCCATTGCTTGTAGTGCAGTTATCTTGTACACAACTAAACCTTAATTTAACAAAGTGCAGATATCCTTGTAAGTGTCACAGTTATACACTGATTCTTAAAACCATAAGCATCCCACCGCTGACCCCACTGTAAAGACGCCGGTAGGGGGCTTCTGCACCTCCGCTCTCTATATGGTAGAGGAGAGGCACAGAGGACCCCAGCCAAGATTCCCTATTATTGGTACGTGGTCGAGCAATCAAGGCATAGCTTCTCAGTAGGTGATGCAGGCTGGTTCTTAAGTACAGTGTAGTCCCCAAGCCCCCACAAAGGAATGTCCACACACTGTATTGGTTAAAACGCAATCTTTATATAATTAATATTCAAGGTTATGTACACTATCATGATAACACATGGTGGGCTCGGAAAATGAACAATGGTAAATATATACAGTTCTAAAGTGGTATCACAATGATTATTAGATCTCATTAAAGTGCATCAATATACGGTCAAAATGTCACACAGATCAATAATGAGGAAACCGGCAGTAGAGAGAGGAAGGAAAGCAAGACGGTTGAACAATTTGCAGAATACTGGTCACTACCGTTAAAGACAGCTCTGTGTGGAGATCCCCCCACCTGGGCAACCTGTAGAATAAAGATACAAGCCCAGTCCATATATTGTTCACACTAGACTTCCCAATAGTTCTGCAACCCCAAAGTACCTGGCGTTGTAACGTTCCTCATCGGGGCATCGACGGCCCTTCTTGAGTGCCCTCCCTTTAAGGCAGGAGTCATGGGTTGTCGAACGTCTGACGGAGAACAGGTCAAGCTACACGATGGTGCTTGTTGACGGGGTAGCGTAAACGTCCTACAAGGAAGAGGCGTGCAGGGCACCTCGGTGTCGATAGTTCTGGACCGCAAAGAGTTTGAAGAACTGTGGGCCAGCAAGGGCATCGAGTCGTCAGCGTCTCTGTGGTCTTTGGGTGGCGGGAAACACACCAGCGGATGTTCCTCGGAGTGTCGACGGTCAGGCCTTCTCCAACAGGATACAGCGGCGACGAGGCGGATGAGAGCGTCCTTGGATCAATGAAGTTCTTAGGCAAAACAGGAGCACGGCAGCTCCAGTCGATCGACGGCGGTCGTCGACAGTGGTGGACAACAGTCCGGGCGCTCCTCTTTGTGATTCCGCGGCGGTCCCCATCTCGGGTCGGCAGCCTGTCGAAGGTCTGTCTACCAGTGAGCTTTGGCAAAGGTCTGCTGGTGCACGATGGTCCCTCGTAGCTCGGGAAGAAGGCGCCTTACCATGTCCTCTCTGGGTCAGTCCTTGGAGACACAGCAGCTTTCAGATTGTGAAGGAGAGCAAAAGCAATTCTTCTCGTCCAGCAGGGCTTCAATGTCAAGCTTCAGCTACTCCAGTTACTCGTCGTAGTGGACTATAGATTCTGAACATGAATTCTAGCAGTGAGAGGTCCCCAGATATACTGTTGATCTCCAATTAATTCCGCTGGGTCATACTCAAGCATCCAATCACGACTAAGGGCATTCAGGCAGGCAGGCAGTCAATCAGGCACACAGTGCATTCAAGCCATTCACTTCTCTCCAAACACTCAAAACAAGTTATGTGTATTGGAACAAGTACCGAGCCATTCGACACTCCACACTGCATTCATACCGGCTTCGGGCAGGGCTGTCTTAGTCATTGTGTCAACCACCAGATACTAGACACCCACAACATAGAATGCATATTTGTCACACACTCCATTCACCCAGGTCCCACCCACAGGCGTACCCACAACATACGGTCATTGGGAAAGCTCCAGCCAGTCTGGTCAGAACTTGCCCACACTACCATATATGGAACTTCCACCCAACAGCCAGTCAGGGGGAAGGGACAGAGTCAGGGCTTCCCAGGACTTCGGGAAGATCAAGGTAACAGGCGATGGAAGGCAAGATGCCATGGGGGCCATTTTGTCTCCATCAGGATTCTACCGATTCCAATGAGAAGACCTAGGCATCCCAAAATGGAGGACGCTCAGGGCACCAGTCAATTCAGCACGGAGCTGCCACCAGCCCGTACCCTGCTCTGTGGGTCACAAACAGGTGCCCAAAAACATACACTAGGGGCACAGGGTTGCACCCCTACCCATGGATGCCATAAGGGTATCCCATGGGTCTGTTCACCAAAACCAAAGGAGAGAGCTGCACCGCCAGGAGTCCCACATGAACTCCTGCGCGGAAAACACAACAGAACACATGATAAAAAGCAGTAAAGGACAAGGATACGGAGGCCCTGTCCCTCAGGTGCATTTCCAGCATCACAAAATGGTTATAGGCTTACAATGGTGTGAAGCTTATTTATGGGCTATTGCTGGATAAAATCCCCAAATGTGTCCTATCTACATTTAAGAGGCACAGAGTAAAAACAAGTTCTATTACGCATACATCTGCATGGTACACGTTTGGAGTTGCAAAGCACCCCCCGCCCCCTGCATCTCCAAAAAGCATCCTTAACTTCCTTCAGCTACCCACTGCCCCTCATTGCCCCTCTTGTTCTTAGAAACACAAATCTAGCATGCCCCACTGCCAGGGGTGTTGCTAGGTCTGGAAAAGACCTAGGGCTACGCTGATGTCGGAACTGTCGGGACTGGGGGCTAGCCAGCCTTTTGGTTGTAGCTCCTGAGATTCTATCCGGGGCTGCAGCCCAAAGACCAGGGGCAATAGCCCTCTCAGCCCACCCACCCCTAGCAATGCCTCTGCCCACTGTCCAGCAGTGGCGTGCCGTGCCCCAGTAGGGTTATGGTGTGAGAACATGATTACTGCCCCACAGGTGTACAAGGATGAATAGTGACTTACATGCCCATACAGCTCTCCCTACTACAAACCCACAGTGATCCGAATCATACAGGGGAAACAGACACAGTCAAGAGCTACGCCTCCTTCGCCTGTTGTTGGCCAAAGGGGTGCTATACTCTTAAGGGTGTGAGTGTGAGAGGGTAGAAACCCAAATAGTGGCGTATAGCAGTCCAAAATAAAGAAATGTCCAATCAAAGTACTTTGAACATATATATACTTTATAATTAAACACACCAATGTGCAATACAAACTGTACTAGAAAACACCTAAAAAAACTCACCCCTTTAAATGAAGACAGAGAAATGCACGATGTAATGATGCGAGCACTTCGAAAACTAAGCAGGGAGGCAAAGGCAATAAATCAATTCAATGTTGGATATCTTTCTTGGGAAACAGATGGAAAAGTGTGCTTAACCAGTCTCTAGAGTCCCAACAAATGGACTCGGGGAGGGAGGAGGGAGCTGGGACCTTCCAAATGTGCATTAATCAGTTCTTCTTGTCATTGTGCGTGCCGTTCGAAACAGGTTCCAATGCAGAGATTTGCAGCAATCTAGGCGGGGAGCAGGTGTAGCATCGGGTTCAAGATGAAGCTGATGTGGAGTTCAAAGGATATGGCCAATGAGGTCACCAGCGTTGTTTCAGCATTCGAGCTAGGTTTGGTGATAAAGATACCGGTGGTTTGAGGCACTGTTCTTGTTTTAGCAGAGCAATCAACACACTCATCTGGCCCTCAGCAGTGGTGAACTGTTTTGAGGAACAGCAGCAGAACTTCAAAAAGATTTGAAGAAGTGCCAAAGGCCGCAAAAAGGTTCTGCTGCTTCGAATGGGCTGAAATGTTGTCAATGATGGTGCAACAGAAGATCACATTCGTAGAATGCAAGAACCCAACTACTTTGCTTCTTCAGTTACTGCGAGAACACACCTAAGGGCTCAGGTACAAAATGAGTCCATGATCTTGTTCTCCCAACCCAAGGAAGCTGTATAGCACCTGTAGGGGTCCCTGACCTCCGGTGGCGTCATGGGTACCAGTGTAGCTGGTTGAGTGGTAGTTCTTTCTTCGCCAGCATTTCACCCTCAGTGTGCCCCTCAGATGGGTAGGAAGCAGATTCTGCCTTGGTCTATTCCTTCTTCACCTCACTGGCTGAGACATTTCAAAGGTCAACTATCCATAAAAGAGGTCCAAACGAATCATTCTTGAAGTCCAGGAATGAATCCCAAAATAAATCAAAGAAAGAGGGGATATGTTAAAAAGAAAGAGTGCTTTAAACGGTCCAATCCTGGTTAAGATAACACGTTACTTGTGCCTTGTTGCATCTTTTCAAAAGTGCTCTGCTGTGCAGGAAGTGTAGTAGATAGGAATCAAAGAAAAGAGCACAGAAAATCAAGATGGACGAATCCTTTCTCCCTTGTGCTCTGCCAGTCTGTCAAACCCCAACACTTTTCTAGCCCTGTAATTCAAAAGCCCTTTTGTGTGCAAATCCATGTTTTGAGACATACCTTTGTTAAGGCTCTCCTCTTTTGAAAGCAGGCTCCCGGGATATATGCTATGTGTGGTCATTGGGCCTGCCAGGGAGAAGTTACCTCACCTCGCAGAATGTCAACAGATGCAGACCCTCTGTCCTTTGTCCCATTCACTGAAATTCAGACAGGAAGATGCGTGGAACCTGCATAGCCTTCCCTGTCTGCCTGACTTCAGAAGGTTGACACTGGTATGTTACAAATCAGATGGGGCTTTTGATATTTATATGAACCATAGTCCAACAAACCAAAACCAAAACCATATGACTTGTAGTTCCACATTAGCCTTGGTGGAGTTGCGTATACTGCCCGTACATGGCAGGATTAGGGGGAAGCAGGCTGATGCACACATATGGGAGCAAAGTATTAGGGGTGGGCAGCACAGTGTAGGTCTTAAAAATGGCTGCACTCTTTCACACAACTGGATTGCTGATGGTAAGAAATGTGCTGCCTCTAACTACTAAAAACTCACCATTCTGCATGCTCACCTGCAAATGCTGAACTCAACACAACCATACATCTGCGCTCCACAAACCGCATGCACTTCACAAACCCCAACATCAAACCAAACAAGACACAATCACACCTCAATGACACCAACCAAAAAAGCACTAACGCTCAGAGACCGATTTCTCTGAACTGAAGCTGCCAACTGCACATAAAAGATCTCTTGCTTCTCTCCCCCCCAACCCCAATAGAAAACGCCCCAACAAACTTCCTTCCATTGCATATCTGCCAGAGTGCCAAGAGACCATATAAGTGGCAACAGTGTGCGGTACAAGACCCCATAACAATAACAATACAATTATCCTGCCGCTAGGTTGATAGTTCCTCATAGTTATGTGCTTTTGGAATAGAAATGTAGCCTCTGCAATGCAGTGACTTTGCTGTGACAGGATCTGTCCAACAGGGCACCTGTGACCTCTGAACCTGCGCTGCCATGGGAGAAAATGGATGCTGCATGGCACAGGTGCACACTATGCTTTTGACATGGAGTTTGATGAAAAGGTTGCCTGGGCAGCAGATCACCCTTTTCGAGATGTGAACAGTCCCTAAAAGGGGATGTGTATTTGAGTATTTTCCCCCCCAAAAAATCTGGTTCAATAGCATGCATAGCTCCGCAAGCAATGCAGAGGATTTTAAATGTTATTCTCCTCCCTACAAGGTACTAAATGTTTGAAGCAATATAGAGTGCCTGATTTAAAAGCAATAATTAACAGGCAAGTAGAAGAATTAGGTTTTCTAGTGGACTCTTGAAGGGTGGGTGAAATCTCATAGTATTTCGAGGCAGTAATTCGGCCATTTTGTTTTGCCTGGGGTGGCTAATTTACCTTCAGCTTTTAGCTGGAGGTAAATCAGTGCCCCAAGTAGCAAACCTGTGTATGCCTGGTGCAGGAAAAGTGCTGGTCGCGGTAATACTGCCACGTTTACTTTCACCATCCAGAAGTGTATATTTTTTTTTATTTGATTCTATTGTTTAAAACACAGAGTGTGGGTAGCTTGCATTTAGGATGCCATCTTTTAACAATGAGGCAGTAATGTGAGATGGTCTGTTCATCCATTGGAATTAGTGCTTGGTCATGTGTTGTTGAAAAAGCCATGTTTTGAGAGATTTCCAAAATTGGGAAATTATGGAGGTGTGTGACAAGAGAAGGATTGTTTGCTGGTCCTCTCTTTGCGGATGAGTTGTGATTAAAGCCTGTTGGTCAGTTTGCTGCACAAGTAGCGTGTACCACCAGATATGTCAAGCTTAGCCTCCATGTACCCTGCTGTGCTACCAGTGACTGCTTTGTAGATTCTACATTCAGTCTTTACCAGTATCCTGGCGTGGAGAGGAAGCCAATGTATTTCACATATGACGAGGTGGATTCAGCTGCCTTTCCATGCACCCGTGATATGATGTGCTTCAGCATGGTGGACTCCTTTTATGTGTGGCAAGTGAGCAGCTGCGAGCCCCGGCAGCAGGGCATTTTCCCAATCTATGCGTGAAACCACAAGAGTCTGCACTATGGTCCAGAAGGCCTGAGGCGGGAGGAATAGGTTATAGGTCAAAGTATTGACTCAAAAGGGTCAAATGACAAAAGGGTTGAGTCAATTTGACTGAAAAAAAGGATTGAATGTTTTTTTATTTTTGGTGGGGTCCCCCAAAACCTCTGTTTTTGGTGTAAAAACACCTTTTTTTAGATAGCAGAAAAGAAAATATACATTTTAAAAAAAATGTGATCCTTTTGTTTTCGGTCGAATTAACTCTCACCTTTGGCATTCGATCCTGTTGATTTAGGTACTTTAACTGGACACCGGAGGAATAGTTTGTTTTTGTGAATGGTGGAGATTCTTAGCCAGGCTATTTGGGTCTTCTTCGCTCTGTGTTTCTGAATAGACAGACTGCTTTCAATGGTGAAGGATAAGGATGTAGCTGATTTTGAGAGTTGTGCATCAAGTCCTATTAGGCGCATATCATTGAGTCATTGTGGGACAAGTTGTTTAGCAGGCAGACCGATGAGGACGCATTCAGTCTTTGATGGGTGTAGTTTGAAGTTTACAGTCGACATCCAGGATTGAATGATGGGTAGGTAATCATTACGGGAAATAATGTTCTGCGCACTATTTACTCTCATGCACAACTGAGTATCATCCACCTTTTCGTGAATGTATAGCCTTACTGCAAAATCACTTAAAAATAAAATGATTTAAGTGCTTTGGAATCAGGCACACAGGTTAATGGTGGGGCTGGGATGAAACAAATAATTGCCTTTTCTTTAAATTAATCATGCACTGACAAACAGGTGTTTATAATTGGGTTAAAAGTCCAGAACATTGTGCGCCACCCTTCACTATATACATTAATTGTTGATGTTTACATTTGTTAAGAAAGTCACTGCTAGTGAAGACACTTTCTCAGAACAGTTTTGTACAAGATCACAAAGCACTCCAGTGCAATCAAAGCACTTTTGAACACCTATTAAATGGTAAGTCAAAAGTACAACACAGAGCAAAATTCAGTTGAGTGATGTAAATACAATGAAGTGATTGTCTTTCAAATTAACAATACATCACAACTTTCACCTCTATTTGGGCAAATACACTTATCTAGGCTAGTGAAACACTATTGAAAAATGTAAATAAAAGAGAACAGTGCTTCTACCATCTTAGAGTTCAAAGTGCTCCAAAATTGAAACATGTTGTGCATAGAGCAGTTGAGGGAAAACAGTTGATGGAGATGTCCGGTGGGGCTACATTGAGATACTGCTAAGAGTACCTTCTCAGACATCTCTATGTCTACTTCAATGGCGACCAGTGACCCGTGATTGTGCACCCCTACCCCACTAAAGGCCACAAATCTGAAGGAGTGGCGACTGGTCGAGAAACAAAAAAACACAATGTCTTCTGCAGCGAGAGGGAAGAGAGAGAAAAGCCGTTGCGCGAGTACCTGAGGTAAGGGACCCAGAAACACCCATGAACTGAGGCTGCTCACATCAGAGTTCTTCCCCCAAAATAACCTTGCTAACATGCAGCTGAATTGAGTGAGCGACTAAGTGTTAGAGGAAAGAACCCACTGGCATCTCAGCAACCTCATTATCATCAAGAAACACACTCCAATGAGAGCATTGTCTATGGAATAGCATCCCCACGTTGCTTGGTAATGACGTCAGAGCTGCAGCCCTTGCAGTGTATGATTTGGGACGAAAAGAAAATAACTCCCAAGAAGCACATATTGATTATAGGACATTTGCAAAAAATCAGGAATAATGTGAATAATAAACTGGTGACTGCTCTGAAAATTGAAAGGAATAAATAATAGATAGGCACATAAATGTTTAAGAAAGCAAAACAACATAGTGATCTAAGACTATCCACAAATTACACTACCATTCAAGGGATGTCAACTCCAAGTTTTTTCTTACTCTCACAAAGGGAACCCACCATCCAGTGGAAAAGGTGGAAAAGAAACTTTGAACACTAAGCACAAGCAATAGAAGGCACAGACTATGCATCTGTTCTCATACATTGCTTTTGAACAATTCGAGAATGTATCTGCAACTGAACAAAACTGCAAGGCTTACATGAATATGACAAGTGCAATACGATGCTTCATAAACATAACAAAAAGAAAATTAACATTTTGCTGAGGTGCCATTTTGGAAAAAGGGTTCAAGAGTATGTAGAATCAGGAGAAACTACATTACAGCTATAAGAGGAGTAGCTTCCATGTGCGAATTTGGTAGCAATATAGAAGACAGACTAAGAGATCAGTTCATGTATGAATGTGAAGACAGCAGGGTGTGAAGCATTGTGGGCTAAAGGAAATCCTACATTAGATGGCTTCCTAAGGGGGTAAACATACCAACACATGTGTTTAAGAACAAGAAAACAAGGAGAAAATAAAAAAAGACATGAAGAGAAGTGAAAGAAGTACCCAAATCACTACAGAATTGTTATCTATACATAATAAGAAACAAGAAAAAAGAAACAACAAAACTGGTAAAGACACATCATAGCAAAACAAATTGAGAAGGATGACAGGAAAAAGTGGTCAGGTGTGGAAGTTTCTTCCACATATAAACTAGTGACTCATGGCCAGGTCTTAAAGTATTTTGTCAAATCTGCAACAAACTGGGACATTTTGTTATATGTTGCAGGAATGCCAGCAACATTACAAATTTCACAGGAGAGCTATGTGAAGAGCTGCTTTGGCTCTCTCTTCATATGGGTGCGAATCCTAGACTCACCTTTTCTGGATTTATGGTGGTCCTCTTGCTTTGCTACTCCTTAGTTGGTCAAAGCCAACCTGATAAACTATCCTGCCAGGTACTATGACTATGAAGATTACTGTTGGACACTTTGATTCGTTTTTTGTGGGTGCGGGTCACATACTCGCCTTTGTGATTCTCCCTTCTGTTAGCCATCCCACCAAACATTCCATTCTCCAGACCTCTCTGGAAAGCTTATAACTAGTACTTGGTTGTTTGTGGGTGCTTCAGCCCTTCTCAGCTTCCCTCCTTGGCTTCCAGGTACTGCGGCGGCTCCCATCCTCTGAGCTGCACAGCTCGGCTTCTCCATGCACTCCCGGCTTCCCATCTGGTTGGGGCTCAGACTTCTGCTCCTATCAGGTATTGGTCAGCGCCAGATGCCTCTGGAATGCCTCTAGCAGCAGGTAAGGGTGTTGCTCCTGGAGCCATCAGCATCCCGTCTCCTCTTCTGCTGCAAGGATTTTAATATCCTGCTTCCTCCTGGAAAGGCTTCTTTTTTCAGTAGGTCCTTCTTTCCTTTTTATGTACCATTACAATTTCCATGACCCAAATTAACTAGAAAGTTCATAGTGGTTTGGTGGATTATTCCATATTACTATGCAGTTCTTCCTTGCCGCAGTACTACAGTCATCCGTGTTCTTCCTTGTCTCAGTGTTTCTTGGGGAATTGAAACTGTCTGTTCTATGGACATACTTGAAAGTGTGTGGGGTTATTATGTCTTGTGCAGGGCAACATGGTGAGGGAGGTTGCAATGTAAGGGAATAATACCACGTTTCTCACAAGGTGTCATCACTTGTCGCATAGCGAGTTTCCCTCCCCATGAGATCCACCCGCTGAGTACTACTCTCAGGGGAACTATCGGATAGTGGACTCACCTCTCTGGCCTCATGGGAATTGGCTTCCCCCATGGAAGAGGTGATATCATCCTGGGATTCGTCGCAGCCTTTAGTTTTATAATGTTTCCTGTCTAGCGCAGCAGTTTGCGCATGTGTCATTTGTAGTTAGCTTTGACATATATTAGAAGCATCATAACGCCATACAGAAATAACAACAATGCAATGACATTGTGGATATTAATGTAGCAGCTAGGGTGATGTGCAGCAGTTTTTGCATTTAGCAACAGTGATTTATGTAGTGCTTTGAGGAGTATGCAAACAAGTAGTTGAAATAGGTTACAAGGAAGAGAGGGAGTCAGAGAGGTATTCCAGTGACCGCACAGGCTACGTACCGAGTAAGTGAAAGTCCTGCCATGTTATATCTAGGGCCTAGTTATAATCCATGCATCTTTTGGTAGTAGGACAAGCAGACCCTGTTTGAAGCTGAGGCTCTGTCCATTTTTATTTAGAAGAAATCAATTTCGCTCCCTGTGAATTTTCAGACATTCAAGGTGGCAGGAAGACGCGCTGTGCAAATAATGGATAATTGTATCAAGCTGTGCAGCTGAAAGGAGCTGGGAATGGTATTCTGGGTCAGGGCCTGAAGATTAGCGCTGCAGCTGCACAGGCTAAATCTTTGAGAATAAAGCCGGTTGTCCAGGGTGCCAAGTGGTACAACTAGATTATGGAGCAATGCTGCACCCCTTGAAAAGTGGTTGGCCCACTCAAATTGCAGCGACTGTGCAAATGGGATGAGTAAATAAGCAAAATGAAGACCTGAAGAGTGGATCCCCAAACAAGTCATTCATGAGCATGTGGATTCCCATGGAGATGGTGGACGAGATGTGCTAGATATGTACTGTGTTCTGAGATGGGAGTAGTAAGAGCTGATACCAATAGATTTAACTCCGAGTTTGCAGGAATTATTGGTGCATGCCATAGTGTCTAGTATAATGTGAAGTCTATTGTATTACAGAGCAGGGGTGACCTTGTCATTCACACTCACTCCCTGATTAAGTCTGTGGAGGGTATGCACATCACAAGATAGTCTGCACTACCTTACCCAATAAAGAAAGTGTATTAGTGCAGCAAAGTACCTCAATATAATGCACCAATGATATTACAGTGTTTTACAATGATTGCACATTATGTCATTTCCGAGAGGTTGTCCTTAGATAAAGTGTGACTGATAGTGTAATGAACAATTGTGGATGTTTAGATATTTTGTGTAGGTATTGACCAACTGGGAATGTGCTATTATGGTGCGTAACTAATAGGCTTAGTTTATGTTAATTGTGGTTTCCGCTATTAAAGATGTAAAGTGAAATAGACAAGCCAAGTTCTTAGTTTCGTTTTCACTCCACAAAACTGATTAAACCTCTGGATGTATTTGCATGTAATAAACGTGTTTTTCTTGCAAAGGGTGCCCTGTTTATTGGACCCTCTCATTTTTTATTTTTTTTATCGATCAGGTTTTGGGTCCGTGCCTGGAGATTTGGTCACCCCAGTGATTCCAGATCCTCTGTCAGGCTCCGGTATTCCCTGCTGTGCATCCTGGGTGTCATCGCCCATCTGCAGCAACCAGTCCCACATGCTCAACCTGAGAAGGTTTTCATGTGTCGTGTTGTAAGAAGGACTGCCTGTTCCTTGGAGTAGGGTGCCATGCCCAGTTGAGCAGGTGATTAGAGGGGGAAACCACATCAGAAGAACTCAGAAGAATGCATAGAACGTAAGTGCACTATTGCTAGTGAAAACACGAGGGGAGGTGTTAAAACTGGGTTGAATGTGGGAGCATGAGTGCGAGGAGAAAAGACCATGTGGCAACATTACATGAGGTTGAAGTAGTGGCCAGGTGAATCACCTCCATTGTGAAGAAAGATGAAATCATAAGTAGTGTAGTAGGGATACAGGAGAAGAACTGAAACGGGGTATCTCCTTTGTAAGAGGAAAGACAGTGCTGTCATTTAGTGACAGGCCGGTATATAGAGGTCCCGGGGGATCTCGCTGTCCTGTACAAAAGGGGGTGAGAAGGATTGACTTCTCTCGTCACAAGAGCAAGGCGACTGAGGAAGGGTCTATTACACTGCTTAAATAATTGTGTTTGTATTAATGATATTTATTATTAATTGTCTATATAGAATTGTGTTGGTGCGGGGCATTGAGTGCCCAGTTATGGAGATAAGAGTGGTGAGTGCATGAGTAGAAGCATTGGGAAAGTGGCAGAACTGAAACAGCGGGGTGGGACTGGGTTTATTGTGAGCATTGCCCTGTGGCTTGTTGTATAAGCGCCTTGCAAATTCACAATAAATTAATACAATAATTATTGGGTGGGTTTTGGAAACGCTGCTGGACTGGTAATTGGTAAAATTAGAGATTTAGAGTAAGACAGATTATGAAATGAAGCATGTGTAGCACCTTGGAAAACATGTGCGCGGCACTTCCACAGTATAAGGAAAACATATTAAAATATCACCAGGAATGGGTTCAGGGTACTGTTGGAAGGATGTTCACACCTTGGACCAAAGAAGGTTTGAACAACAAGGAAGTGCTTGAACACATGTGCACATATTAACCTCAAAATATAAAGGGAAAACATTAAAGAGTCGAAACAGCATTTTGGAACTAAGGAAGATGTTCGAAGATATACAAGATACCGCTCAAAGTAGTGAGAGGACTGATCCTGTGCCTGCCTCCATATTGGTGCTTCCCTTTACAGCCCACCGTGGGACACACCAACCCACAGTATGCACCTGAACTCAACCCGCAGCCCCAGGAGGACATATCAATGCCACACAGGACTTGTTTATGGAAGTAGAGAATAAAGCGCAAAGAGAATTAGAAGCCACGCTGATTAAAAAAAATGTTGGAGCTAGTGCAAGCCATGCAGGGGACACAGCAAGGGGCAGTGGAGAACAGGTGAGATTTTATTTCTAGTTGACAGCAGGATCATTAAGGATATCCAGGTAGCAACAAGTGAGGACCACCCCAATTCAGGACATCTCATAGAGGATTTGCAGTGTGCCATTAGTGTGGATTATAACTCAGTGCATACAGAAAGGGAATGGGAGGTTGCATAGGAGGAGTGGGCAATGGATGAGGAGCAAGGGACAGCACAAGAAGGAGCACAGAGGGCAGGGACCCAACGGGTGCTGAAGCTGAGGTTGCATCCAGGTTGAGTGGCCCTAGTGAAAGGAAAGAAGGGAGTGAGCATGCCACACTTTAACTAGATGGGAGTACTGTTCCCATTGTTACACAAGGGACTAGGGAGAACACACTAGGTGCCATGGCAGCCTATGGATCGAATCAGCTTAAGTGACGGCCTTACCCTCACTCACAGCAGGAGCAGGAAAATTGATATATTCTTTGGAAAAGCAGGCAACAGGGATTACATTAGCGGTAGGAGACATTAAATGTTTATTTGCAGCATTGTTGGGGGAACAAGCAGATGACATATGTAGGAAAGCGGAGTATCTAGAGGAAGAGTCGAATAGTTACAATCATGTTTTTCTCTTATCAATAGGTTATCTTATCCATTGTAGATGTGTAGGGGGGCACAATCTTTTTGAATTCTGTTACAGTAACCTAATCAAAAATCAGGTAAAATATGTTTTCCTTTATTTCTGTTAGCTGTCAGCAAATATATCAGATTCATTGCAAGTTAAGATTTGGACTCTGAATGTGACACCATGTATTTGCCTTAAAAAATGGATTCCATATTGTATGCCTGCAGATTTAACTTTAACATTTTCCATTTTCTGGCCTCCTAACTGTGGTCCACAATTAAATTACAGAAAAACCGGACATCAGCTGTGCACCAGAAAAGACTCCACACACCCGTCTGACAGAGGATACAGATCCTGTAGCCTGTCTTTGGTTACTTCATTTTGGGACAATGGATTTTGCAATCACTCTATTTACCCTTATGCCCATGCATGGGTGTCAATTAATGCTAGCACAGAATTTAACATTTTAACCAACAATGAGCAAGAGACGCTTTGTAGACACACTCACAAAGTACTAAATAAAACATAAGTTGACAAATTTACTAGGATTGTGCATTCAATAAACAACCGACATTGAACATTGAACATTTAGAGAGAAGTGTTACTGTTCAGAAACACTGCATTCAAAGAAGAGCCTTGGCCATGCACATTTTGCCACTCATCAAGATGTGCCGCTTGTCAAGCTGCGCCAAATACCAGGCATGGCGGCATGTTTCAATTTGTCAACCGGCCTCAAATGATATGTTTCTTCTCTTCAGTATCATCCACCATCATCTTAACCCTCACAACCTGCATAGTTCCTTCTGAAGCTCCTGATTCCCTCTCTCGTTCCTTGTTCCACTGACATCAACTTTTTTACTCTTCTTCATCATGTTTATTTCACTCTTCTGCCCCACTTTGCCCTATTTCTTTTCTTTCTATTTTCCCTCTGTACTCTCCCTCCTCAACTTATTTCCATCTCCACCATGTTCCCACCCATTCCATATCCTCACAGGGGCTTGCATCTGTTGCAGCTGAAATACTGCTTGAATTGACAATGTAACAATCATTCCATTAAGCTCATTATGCAATGCAGAGACAAATGGTAGGAACATGTGCAAAATTACACTCAGTGGCAGTGAGTTTGCAATAGAGAATGAGATACCCAAAACACTCTCTGCAAATACTGAATTCCAACAGGTGTGACCGCTCATGGCTGCTCTTAAATGGCATTTAACCAATCCGTTTTTCTGCTTTGACCTACAAAAACAGTCATTCACTTTCTGGTTTGTAACATAGAATTCAATTTTAGTACCAAAATGTATCACTAGGCTATTTTACAGTCTATCAGTAGCACCAAATCCTATACAAAAAAATAAACATCTGATTCCTTCCATCCAAGGCTTCAGGAGCTCCACATAATATCATTATCAATACACTTGTATAGAGCGCAACTAATCACCAAAGGCATCACCGCGCTAACATGAGAATTGAACAGACAAAGAAAAGACATATCTATGCAAATAAGTACGTTTTGAGAGAAGCTTTAAATCTCTCAAAGTCAGGCAGGCTATGCAAAGTTAAAGGAAAGGAGGTCCAATGTTTAGATACTTCCACTGAAAAGGAACGGCCACTGCAACGTTCCAGTTGGAAGGACGGAATTGCTACCAGAGAAGAAGAAGCTGACTGCAGCGGATGTGTAGGCTGATAAGGGAGAAATCTCTCATGCTGGGACAAACATCTCTTTTTTGTGATAAGCTTGATAAATCAAGCAAAGAGACTTATATTTGATACACGCTGCCACAAGAAACCAATAAAGGGCTTGCTGGACTGCAGAGACGTGATGGCCATATGGGATACCTCTGGCAAGGCCAACTGCTGAATTGTGCAATGCCTGCAATTGATTGATCAAGTAGTTAGGTGAAGCTAAGAAGGTTGCATTTCAGCAGTCAAAACTACCATTGATGGAAGCAGTTATGACAGGAGCTTAGACATTGATGGGGATAAAAGGCAACATTTTTCTCACCTTGTTAAACTTGAAGAAGCCTAGTGTTTACTTGAACCTTGGATGAGAATGAGCTAGTCCCATTCAGTTTCAACCAATGTTTGCTCATCCCAGAGCTCAACGCTTCCAAACAAGCACACAGGTGTGCTGATGTACTCACCTGATAGCCATCAAGATGAAACATGAGTTGGGTGGCGTCTGCATATGAGAAGAAACGATAGCCATGTGAGTGAATCAGGGGAGCAAGTGGTTGAACATAAATGTTAAGCAAAGGGAAGAGGGCAGAGCCTTAAGGGACACCACAAGTGACCAAGGTTGGGACAGAACGGAAAGGAGGTAAAGAAACAGACTTAAGCGTAGAAGCCAAAAAAGCTTGGATCTAGGCTGAAACAGAACCTGAGATACCATTCTTCTAAAGCCTAAGCAATGTGCGGCAGGGAACAGGCAGAGATGATTTTTAGTTTTGCCGAAAAGATTGTCAGTGCCCGCAGATACCCTACCTATTGATATGGGAATGGGAGGGAGATTCACAGGAAGAGCACTAGTTTATTCTTCAGGAAGTCCTGAAAAGTAACACCGCACAAAAAGGGTTATTGTGGTGTTATTGAATTGCTTTGGTCTCCTAAGAGAAGTTAAGGGCATACACTCTGGAGGCAAGAGATGGCCCAAAGCTTGTGATGTGCTGCCAGAGTTGGTCTCCGAGGTAGTACTGTGGATCTCTGACTCACTCCACACTTCCCAAAACCTCATGTATCATGCCATCAGGAGACCTTGTACTCTTTAATACCAAGTCAGAGACAAGAAAGAAGAAACGTCTTAATAATGTCAACAGTCCCTAAATCACAAAGTCGTCTGTTCCCTTTGTCAAAGAGAACCACCAGCAGTAAATTAATTTCCACACATACAGCAAGCATCACACATAAACACACGTGCACAGGGAAGTAAGTTAGAGGCAGCAAGCATGCGCACAGATGCACTACACTTCCCATAAAAACCCCATACTTTCTCTCTCCCTAGCTCAAGAAGATCACATGTCCACTCTAGATTGATGGCCTGGCTCATTGGAAAGACATAACAGGAACTAAATGCTCAACCACGAAGCAGCCGCAAGGATCAGACACTTCCACCTGACTTGAAAGTTGTAGACAGGGGTATTAAAATCTTGCCCGCCACAATAAGTGGCGACATTATAATCAATCACAGAGGCAGACAAAATGAAAACTTAGAGCTGAGGAACATTTGATGGAAATGGGAAACACTTAAGGAAAGTCAATGGTTAGCACAGTGGGGCCAATCATGACATACAAGAAACAAGGTAGAAAGAGCCCTAATCATGAACCTTAGGCAATAACCAGGGTAATTAGGAAAGCTATAAAAAAAGACACAGAGAACCACAGGTAGTGGAGCAATCTGGACTACCATCCAAGGGGCAGGAGGAGTCAAAAGGAGGGAGTTCTGTGAGTTCACTGAGAGATAGATGTATTCTTATATCACACTTAGAGAATGGAAAAAAAGCTGAAAGCCTGTTGAGCAGTGCATGCCATCCACTAGCTAAATCAGAGATTGAAGCCATACAAGTGGAAAGGCTGTTGAGGGCTTTTTCTCAGTCCTTGGCCAAGAAGAACAACCCAATGCATAGGAAGAAATGCTCGAACATAGGGGAAAGTCACTGGTTATCCACTGAGTCGAGGGGAAAAAGAACATCCTGGGCGAAGAGAGTCAAAGGAACACTCTAAGTAACAAGAACACGCTTGGATTGGCAAAGTGGGAACAAGGTGCTATGATCTTGGGACTGGGAAGTCAAGAAGCATGCTGGGCACAAGGTCCCTGAGGCGGTGTATTAGATTGGGGAATCTGATGACCAACAGTCCTTTTAAATAGGGCGTTCCACCATTTTAGTAAATCCATTCTGACGCTTTGAGTATGGTAGTCCTTCTTCAGTTTTAGTGATACCAGTGGACCCGATGGATGATCACCTCTATCCCTACCCATTAAAGCAAATGGCTGTCCTAGGGGTTACATGCTGTCGACTGACCAATAGGATATACAATAATGGACTTGGTACCGCCATTAACCCCAGCATCTGACGCTTACCCGATCCTAACGCTCTTTACTTAGAATATTCTCACAAAAGCATATTCCATTTTGTTAATGCTCTTTTGGCCCTTCCAAGAGTTCACCCCAGACAACCTCTTGTGTTTAAAAAATACAGGTGTTGGTCTTTACCTATAATTCATGTGTTGAGTTGATCCTTCACTTTAAAACAATGGGGGTGTCCTGTCAGTGAATTTTAATAGTTGCAACCATTTCAAGCAATCTTGCTTAACCTTTGTAATATATCACTGGGACCGGAACCAATTAGTCTCACTAATGACCAAAGCTTAACATTCACAAACGCACTTCAACTAAGTGGTATTCCGCACAGCTTTTATTATTTGGCTGCTGATTTTATATAAATATGTTTTTTTTTTTCCT
Organism: Ambystoma mexicanum; assembly: GCF_040938575.1. NCBI lineage: Eukaryota > Metazoa > Chordata > Amphibia > Caudata > Ambystomatidae > Ambystoma > Ambystoma mexicanum. The sequence continues at coordinate 1,188,176,936 of NC_090926.1, forward strand.
TTTTAGAAACTTTGCTGAGTAGACACAGTTCAAATTATTTAATAGTTGCTAGATAAGAAAGTTTTTTTGTAAAATGCAAAACAACATAAAAACAGGACTTGTTTAATGATCCACAAACACATTTTCTGTGCTTTTATCCAGCAGAAACAGTGTATAGACAAGAAATTCACTACAGTGAGAATATTTTTGAAAAACATGTGATTACCAAATTGGCTAAGTGCATGAATTAGATTTGTTTGTAGCAAATATTTCTTTCTATGCCATACATTAGTTGGACATAGCAAACACTATATTACAAGCTGTAGTACAAAAGCAGGGCTTGAGAACAGTGCAGAGCCCTATACACGCAACACAATTGTACACACATTCAAAGTTCTACCGGGTATGTGTAATATCACACTTCTAGGTGGGAGCCTTGGAGAGGTCTACCAGTGCCGGGCAGTCACGTGTTTGTGGATCATGTTTTTATGTTGTTTTGCATTTTACAAAAAAACTTTCTTACAGAGCAACCGTTTAATAATTTGAACTGTGTCTACTCAGCAAAGTTTCTAAGAACGAAAAAAAACATATTTATATAAAATCAGCAGCCAAATAATAAAAGCTGTGCCGAATACCACCTAGTTGCAGTGAGTTTGTGAATGTTAAGCTTTGGTCATTAGTGAGTCTAATTGGTTCCGGTCTATATATGATATATTACAAAGGTTAAGCAAGTTTGCTTGAAATGGTTGCAACTATGAAAATTCGCTGACAGGACACGCCCATTGTTTCAATCTGTCTCCAGCCCATAGTCCTGTCAATGTATGGGCTGTCCATCCAGTTGATCCTTCACAACATACACATATGCCAGTCTATCACAATCCGATCATACACATGGGGACTTACTACGAGTTTGGTGGTATTTTTGTTGGAGGTAGCGCCACACTCAATTCCGCTACCACAGGTGGTAAGCCTGCGATAGTGGGCAATCCTGCATGATTCATTGGCCCTCATTACAACTCAGGCGTTAAGGGTTTAACGGCGCCGTCGGCGCCATTAACTCTTAACGCCTGATTACAAGTGTCCCTTTGCGGGTTGGTTGTCCCTTTGCGGGTTGGTTGTCCCTTTGCGGGTTGGTGTTTAACGCCTGCTTTTAGCACTTTGGAGCTAATTACGGCACCGTAATTTACGGTGCCGTAATTAGCGCCTTCCCCGTTCCCATTATGCCCTATGGGGGCAAAAATGGGAATGGGGAAGGGCAAATGGTGAATGGGGAATTACCGCCCCACTCACCTTGGAATGGGGCGGTAATTCCACCATCCACCATGGCGGAATCGTAACCTTAGCGACATGGACCATGGTGCTAATAGCACCATGGTCCTCCGCCAAGGTTGTAATGAGGGCCATTATCATGCAGCGCCTTCAGGAATTCCCCATTTTGGAGTCCCATAGGACTTGTTTGGGAACATGCAGCTCTACAACGGGCGGTCACACCACATGGCACATGGGTAACGGCGCCCGTGTGAACACCTTTGTGTGCATGTAATTTCATCCACACAAAGCAGCCTGAAAAGATGAGTTCCACTTCTGAAAATCAGAATGTGGTGTAGTGGTGAAACATTGGGCCTTCTACAATGACGGCTGTTTCTACCACTTATTCCACGCTAGTAATGAAGCCCATAGTGCACAGTTCTTCTGGAAACATTAAGCACATGATTTGCCCTGTATATTGCCTATGTGTGTATCTTCATCCCCCTTAAGCACCTTAGGAGTACATCACAGTGTTTACTGTTTGTGTGCACAGGCTGTCCGCTCTTAAGGACATCATTCAAAAAGTACCTTGCATATGATAATCATGAAAATAAGAATATTAATATAAAAAAATATTAGCTTGGTGGGATTCTGTAGCATCGCTGGTGTTACAGAATCTGAGTCTGTGAGATCACACTCCCTGATGCTGTGGATTTTATTCCTGAGAACACATACTACCTTTACGGCTGCAGGAAGGAAACCTCCCGCAGCTGCTGATGATATAGGCATAGCTCCCCAGCCCCCATTTGTTAGTGCTGGGAAAGGCAACCTGTCCATGATCTCAATTCCATCCCCCTATGGGAGCACTCCCTCACCATACTTTGCCATCTGCCGACTGCCCGACAAGGCCTTGTGGCATCTGGCGGTCCTAGCAGGAGCATTTGAGTGCGCGCCAAATCCAAGATAACATCCTAAATTGAATTAATTGGAATAGCAAGAGGGGTTTAGGGATCTCATTACTAATGTTGATGATCAGCAGAACTGTCATATTATGTACCTCTGTGTGTAAGTGTTTAGCATGTGTGTATGAATGCATGTCATGTCTGAAGCTCAAACCTAGCAGCGGTGAAATGGAGCGCTGTACGATACAGACGTACCCAGGTTACAATTAAGGTGGAGTGGTAGTCGAGAAGCAGGGTGGGGGACTGCAGAGGGGGAGCAATAGGGTTGAGTAGAAAGATCGGCGAGTAGCTACTGAGGACATGTTCTTCGAAGAGCAAGGTCTTCAGGTCCTTGCCGTAGGGTGCGATGAACGAGACACATCTTATCTGCATTGGTAACTTGTTTCAGAGTAAGGGTTTGTAGCAGGAACTGTTTCTTTTTCACTTGCAGTTGTTTGTTTCCAGCCTGGTGATGTTGTGACCTCTGTTGCTGTGCTGACCACCGGAGGCGGTGAGCTTCTTAGCCAAGTACACTATTGTTTGGGTTGTGACTGCGTTTTAGTTGATGCAGACGGTCTGCAACATTAGGTGTACTTGTAGGTTACATGTGATTTCAATGAATGAAAAAACAACAAATAAAACAAATATAAAATAGCTTATACCAAAATAAAGAATTTCTTTTTTGTTGTTTTTGGGGGGCGGGGGAGCGTTTCACTGCATACCATACTTAAAGGAGTAGTCAATGCAGGCCAGTGCAGTTCCTTGAGAATGGAGGTGACTGCCAGGCTCATACAGTGTTGCCCTACCCTCCCCCTTGGCAGCCAATTTTGGTATCCAGAGCTTGTTGCGATTTTTAGATTTTTTTCGACAGCGCTCTATTTCTTTTGTACGTAGGCCCAACAAGTGATCAATAAAAACAATCCAAGGGATCACACATGAATGCAAGTTGTGTAAGGAAAGCAAGTTCATTACAAGAAAATATGGCCGGGAAGGTCAATCACCTCTGTAGAACTGCAAACTGAGAACTCACTCGACATGTCCAAATACAACAAGAACCACAAGAGCTACATTGTCATCATGTATTCAATAAAGTGTAACCCCACATTTCCTATGTGATATTCCCAATACAAAAATGTAGACATCACCTATATTTTAATACCTCATTGGTTAATTATATATCTGTAATGACATAAGTGCAGCCCCCTGTGAGTGACCTAAGTGCGCAGTCAGCAAATAATATGTTGTTATGATTGGTCCATTACATTCAGGTAACTTCAAGCAACAGTGGCCTTTCTTTATTGGTCAGAACAACTTCAGATAATGTGTTATGTGAATGCACCTCAAAAAGAGCCAATCATGCGTGAATGTGAAGTTAATACCGTGTGGCAATGAAGTGAATACAATACTACTTTCTCATAATGGGGGAAGTATCACCAAAACATAGTCACCACTGGAAGTACTCACTCCCCACAATACCAATACAACTCAGAATAAAGGACATATCCCAGTAGGGAATGAGACCACGAGAGTTGATTATGAGGTTGTCAAAGATTTATATGATATTCAGCATCCAGAGAACTCTGCTGCCTCGAGAGCGCTCTGGCAAACATACAACACAATGGATTATAAAGTGAAATAGTGTCAGCAATGATGTTTGCTATATGGGTTACAAGTTACATTTCCATTGGTCACAAAACGAGATACATAGGTGCCTTTAGGGGTTGGCTTCTCAGGATTGGCGGCTGCTTTGGCAGGAGGGTAGGCATCACGTGGTTCAACTGGACCGGTCCGGGTGAGGTGAAGGGTGGGGCAGGTTGAAGATACGATCGAAACTGGCTAAACTGTCCTACCCACTTATCCTGGATTTGCAATGAACAATGAGCATCAATATACATTTCAGTACATTTTAGAGACCTGTAAATTACACACACATGATTGCATTGTCTTACATTGGTTCATTCATAAGGGGAAGGGTGCAGGGGTCTTGCCTTCTGCGATAACCTGGGGACTGGGCTGGTCTTGCACATCAGGGCGAGGAGGGGAATGGAGTGACACATGTTAGTTTAGGACAAATATACTGTGACAGGGGTCTGGGTTTATTGGGGGCACTCCGTGGTGGTAGCACAGTGGGGGCACACTTCTGTTACATCAAGAGAATACCCTAGGAGGGCACAGTGTTACACAAGCAGTAATTTTCCAACCACAGGGTGAGGGGTGTAGGAGCAGGTTTGCAGAGATGGATGAGCTACAAATCATGTTTCAGACCGGTTCACACACTGGAGAGTGATCTCAGAGGAAGAGTGATACGATACATAGTTTTAATTGTAGCAGTTAGCGTCAGCGCATCCGTGAGAAAGGGACTTAGGATGCGCAGAAAAGGTGGGGGCGGTTAGTCCTCGCTGTGCACGGCGCTGCTGAGGGGAGAGGAGTCTTCATAGTGCCGAATTGCGGCCTCGTTCAAAGATGGAGTTGAGGGCACTCAAAATGTATTCCAAGTGTGTCTTGCAATAGCCCCACCTCTGTTTCTGCCAAGGCCTTATTCCTTGTGGCAGCAAAAGGGCGATGGAGGCGTGTCCCAATAGTGCAAGAGTAAGCGGTTCATTTTGCATAGAATGTATGGGGGGGCTAATCCGCCCCTGCCTTCCTTAAACCACCTTGGCAATGTCTGAACACCATGCCTTGTTTGCAATAAGATTTGCACTTCACAGCTGCTGCACTAATCTAATCATCAGGAACAAAACTGATATATTATGAACTCTGTTCACAGCTCCTGTGGACTGATATGCCTTGCACCATCAATTACTGTTCCTGTAGTGCTTCCCCCTTCCTCCAGTGACCTTGGCTGTCTTAACACTTATTGGGGGGAAGCAGGAATACAATCTAATTAAATAAGCAGAACACTAGCTCCAGGATTCCACCTAATAGTCTGATAAAAGCTACAACTCATAACAGGGCTTGATTCAAAATGACAGAACTCTTGCTAACGTGGCTAACAGCCCTTATTTTCCTAAAATATTACCATCTATCCTACGTAATGTTTACTCTACGTGGCATTTCAGCCACCAAACAAAACACATTCTGAGCTCTTCTAAATACAAACAAAACATAACTTAATTCACTAATGCTTGCTACAAAGCCCTTAAGTACCCTAGACCTAAACTCTAAATATAATAAACAATATTGCAGCTGCTCCTTCTTTCACCAGGGGATGCTCTCTAAAGTGTGTTAAAGCTAACTACATGGTGCATGTGCGCAGACACGCTAAACCAAACAGTGAAACTTCTGATACTGAATAGCCACCTCTCCTTGCTACTAGAATTCACGCAGTCTGAACCTCCTTCTATGTTTGGGGCATTGCACTTGCATCCCAACAATTCCCCCTTAAGGTAATTCATTAACTACTCTCCTTGCTTCCCTATCTCTATCAAAGTCATCCTTGGGCACCCACACTTCATACACATTACGTATGTTTTCTCCTCCCATTGCATATTCTTCTGGGGTACTGTTACATTCTGATCATCTCTCTGTGGCAAGCAGGTAATTGTAGAATGGAATGGTATGGAATCTCTGACATCATGGTGCTCCTCTGATGGCCATGGGAGTGTTCCGTGTTGAACAGTTCAGAAAGCCCTGCTACAATAAGGATGGGTGACCGGAGTTCTGCTATTGATTCTTCTATTGAACATAATAACTGAACTTGCTTGCTGCATGCTTTGACTAGAGGCTTGCTGTACTTGAATTAACGGCCCTATATGAAGAAGTAGCTGCTGTCATCATTGAATGAAACCTCAGGATATTATAGGTACATGTTAGAAAACAGCATCCCCATCCACTGTGGGATCTACCCAATGCTCTGTATAGATCTCTAGAGTGGGTTGTAGGGATAGGAAAATGTCTCTCGGGAGCCATTCGGATGGTCTGTCCTGGCCATTCTATTTTCAATCTCACCATTACATTTGTCTGTCTGTGTATGCACATGTTTTGAGAGGGGAGTGGCCTCACCTGTTTTAAAGGTTAGGGACGTCATAGTCGTTCCCTTGGATAGCGTTGTCATGCAGCACCTTAGGACCAGCTGACAGGAGCAAAATAGGACAAGCAACAGAACGATGGAAACTAGCCATTTTACTGCTATGCTCATCTAGGAAGGAATCCATGAAAACATGGCAGTTAGCCAATTGGGCTCTATCGCCTCACGGCCCTATTCCATTACTGCACTTACATTGTGTAGAGCCCCATGACGTGTGTCAGGGATCCGCTCTCAGGATCATGGGGTGGGATATGCATGCAACAAGAGCTGCCTTTCTTGGCGCAAACCCTGACCTCTGTGACGGTGAGGAGATCCAGTATGTAGGAGATCTGCAGTGTCATTAATCAGATGGCCCTTAATTTGTCTCTGATTGTGTTGAGGTCATGCTCTGTGTCATTTGCGATCTGGATCAACTCGCAGCGTGTAATTTGTAACCACTTTTAGTTTACAGCTGGAATGAGTAGGGAGGTGAAACAAGTCTCTGTCTTGCTGAACAACTGATATTGTTCGGGAATAGTACTTGGATTTTCTGTTGAGTCTTGAGAAAAATAGTTTTAAAGTTCGGGGTGGCAGAGGCCCATTGATTGGCAGGCCTGCTGGTAGGTACGGGGCCCATGTGTGACTGGGGGGGGGGGATATTTATTATGGTGAGATGGGCATCTGGCACAATGGCACAGGGGAATATAATGTTGTTAGGAATCAGACCCCCTTCCAGAACGCTGGGAGCTAGATGAATGCAAAACTCCCAGGTGTCCAAAAAACATCCATGATCACTTCTCTTCCTCCATTGAGGTCTGAAATATTAAGTTTTTCCATTACATAATCCATTTGTACCAACAGACACACTGCCATTGCCCCTGAACACATGGATAATGGTGTAAGGACAACATAACATGTCTCATTGATATCTACTACTACTTCCTCCAAAAACCCCACCATTCCTGCTGCTTTGCATCCCACCAGTCCCTTCATCCACTTATTGTTTTGAAAAACTGTGCCTTTCAGCTGCAATTGGGGTCTTATTCTACACCGCAACTGCTCCTGCCGATTATTCTCAGAGCATTCATGGTTGTCTGCATCTAACACAGTTTCTTGAACCTTATGTCCCTGAAGCAACCCATACACCCTGCTTAGGATAGGTTCATAACCCATTGAGCTATGAGAGGTGGTATTTCTTTGGGCATAAACATTCTGGGTTTGCCAGTTGCATGGGTAATTAAAGAACAAATATAAAATAATCATTTGACTTCCCTCTTCCCACCTCCACACATGTGATTGCAGAGTAAGGGGCTTGCCTGTCTGCGCCTGTCCGCGGCTGGTACGTGCAGTACCCTACTTACCTGACCAAAGTTAATCAGTACCTACAATGAACGCTCGGAAGGACATCTACGCTGATATACTAAGGTACTCTGATTTAGCTGCCCTATACTACCCACATCATATGAGTATCATGCTATATTGGCATTTGACTCCTGTAGCACTAATGTCTAGCTAAGACCATTACATTACCAGCTGAACTCTTCCATGATTCTCCTGTGCATACTTAGCTGCCCTGCCGTTTACCGCTTAGCCTCTGCGTACCGACCTGTACACCGATACGTATGTAAGTACACAGCACCATTTATTACTTATGCAACAACCATTGTGATGCTTAATCATGCGTAATTGCAAACTGTCAACGCGCTGAACAACATCCTTGCGGAACACTCTGAATCAACACTGATGCTGCAGTAATAACTATTGCCTAATTAAACATACTGCTTTAGCACATAATAGTACAGATGTGCTTTACCAGCAAAGTTAGACATAATGGCTGTATCCAATTGCCCACTACTATGTTGCCGGAGGCTTTTTGATATGATTGTATGAACCTGATCGTTCTTATGATTATACACTATTATCATATGTACAGATTGTGAAGGAACTTTTGGGTTGATATCACTTAGAACCCCTGCAAGCTGATTCAATGCAAAAATTTGCACTGTCGCATTGGTGTGCCATAGAACGCAGACTTCGAATTCCTCAACTCCGTTTGTTTAATTAGGAAACCAGGCTGCTGTGGTCACTCCTTATTAATTCGCCAGAAACAAATTATTCTGGAGACTAAGTCCAATTGCTGTTGTGTGATAAGAAAGTTGAATTGATCTGCCCTATGGATTACACGTGTTTCGGCAAGGTGCCTTTCTCAAATCTGGGCTTATCTAATTGTGACCCATCATAAGTGAAAATAATAAATGCACCATCCAATCCCCATGTACCAAACCACATCGTAAAAATCAAGGTAAAACGGAATATCCAGAAAAGAAAGTTAAGTAATTCAATCAAACATTATTGAGAAGAAAACAAAAGCAAATGGCATTTTTTAAAAGTATGCATTTCCATTTCAGTTTCCCATTCACAGAGAGAGAGGGTAGGGGATAAGGGATGGATGTTTAGGTTTGGAAAAGTCAAAAGGAAAAAAGGAAAACACATTAGAAATTAATAATTGGTGAGTGGTTGTGATTGAACAAACTCGTGCTAAGTGTGCTGTAATGTGAGAAAAGATTTCTTACCCAACTTTATTTCTCTTGATCATTACTGGAAGTGTAATAACGGGGATCAATCCTAACTGTGAGGTAAGGGCGTGGGAGAGAAAGGAAAGAAGGTGGCGGTTTGTGAACACTTCTATGCACATTGTCAGCTAAAGTTGCAAAAAGGCGCTTTTACTTTGAATGCGGGTTGCATCATGTTAAAAAGGCTTGCGCTGCCCTTGGTTCCATTTTAATAGAAGTTAAGACTAATTTGCTAATATTTGTGGTTGTACATTAAAAGCCACAAATGGCGTATGTGCTGTCAGTTAATTTAAATAGCTTAGACCCGATTTTTACATCACATGTGGCAATAGCTGTAACTGATTCAACAAGTGCTACTCTTTGTATTAATATTAATGTTTGCGGTTGTACAGTGAAAGCCACAAATGGCGTAATTGCTGTCAGTTGATTTAAATAGCTCAGACCCGATTTTTACATCACATGTGGCAATAACTGTAGCTGATTCACCAAGTGCTGCTCTTTGTAATAATTCGACTATGTGCTGGAATTAAGCGCATCCTGGTGCGATTGATCCTGAGAGCAGGTGGGCTGTCAAGGACCCCAGGGCTTACCTGCAAATATCATTGCTGCGTCCCGCGTTCAAGCAAAGTGTTGCTGTGGTCCCTGCTTGTTGCCATGTAATGAGGGGATGCCTTGGCAACGAAGTTCCTTGTGTGTGTCATTGCCAACTGTCTGTTTGTCTACAGGTTTAGAGTCGGCCATGTTGTAATGTACTTCGTGATAACCTCTTCATGGGAGACACGAACTGAGTGCTAATCACAGCGTTCTATTCCTTAGCTGTGTGGGAATCTTATGTTGCCATTTATTATTTGATTCATACAGGAGTATTTGAAGCTCGAAATGCATTAAAACTCGTAGTCACGTTCCAAATGTTACTAGGTTTGTCTCATGGGATTCTCAGTGGTGTATTGTGGGAACCGTAGTACTGTGTGGGTTACAGTTCTGAAGAAGAACGCAGTACACCAACCAGCTACTGTTAAGCGGCTTCACTTCAACACTACAGCTAAGTCAATGCCTAGTCTGGGATGCTGAGGGAAACCCTTATTGATATATTTTTAGGTCCAGTTCATGTACTCTGGATGACAACCCTTATATAACACCCCTCTCTTAGAAGAGGATGAGGTAGCTGAAAATTCTTTATGGTTTCAAGGAAATGCAAGGTGGAATAAAATGCAGTACAGCAAATAAACTTGATATGATTTCAACCAACAACAATGTAATCACTTTTTTTTGGCAATTCACCCCCCCCTCTATGCAATGTAAGAAATGGAAGGAGATGGAAAGAGGGGCACACAGTTCTCAGGAATGCAATCAAATACAATATGAAATTCAGTTCCCCCCCCAGCAAGCTTAGAAGTTTGAAACACAGGCCCAAAATGCTTTTAAATGTGATGGCAATGGATGGGAAAAGGTGCTAACTGATTTTAATTCCCTCTAGAGATTCAGGGTGAGTGGGAGATGAGTGTTGGTATTAGTTCAGGCTCACTTTAGCAATGCTCTATGAGTTATTACCAGGTTGCAAACGGATTTTAACAAAGGAAAGAATGGAGCTGCTATTATGACAAGTGGAGAAATTGAGCCAAATCGCAAATCGCTGTAAATTTCGCGAGTGCGTAAATCGCGATTGCGGAAAAAGTAGGGAGTAGGAAGTTGGAAAGCCTAGAACCACAGCTTTAAAATTAAAGTTAAATTTTATTCCTAGGCCAAACGGTTCAAGAGATACAGACAATTTAATAAAGGTAGTTTTTCGGATTTAAAGTAAACTCAAAATGACAGATGACACGATTTCTAGGAGGCTGTTTTAATTAGGTTAAAATAGTTTGGATTAGATTATTTTAACTAAGAGATTGGGTTCAGCACAGTTCTGGCGGATACTCACTCCTAATTTTGAAATGAATGGGCCTCGTCACGGATCTGGTCAACTGGACTGGACTTCGGGCGGTTCTGCTCACAGCGTCTGGGTCAGCTCTGCTCTGCTGGTCTAGCCTCTCTGGATACAGCACGGCTCCTGGTTCTGGATGTTTCTGTCACAGGGTTCTAGGCCAGAATCAAACAGCTCAGCCCGGCTATTTGAAGAGTTCAGTTGCAAAAGATTTTGAGGCCTGCTGACAAATACCTTTGCTTGCAGTGGGCCTTCTTGGTTCCAAGTTCTGTAGTCTCTGTTTAGCTTGGAAGTCTAAGTGTTGGATCTCTGGATGTGAAGTCGTCAGTCAGCACGCTCCGCAGCAAATGGAATTGAATGTCTCTACCTGTCCCAGCAGTCTCTTTTTATGTGTTTTGAAAATGGGTGTGTGTCTGGCATAACTGAGCCTGCCCCTCTCTACTTGTCATTGGCCCAATTCTCCCCTCTCCCATGATTGTGGGAACTGGGTTGTGAGTCAGAGTGATGAGGTCTGTTTATGGGTCAGAGGATCCTCCCCTGGTCAATTTGCCCACAAATCTATATTTGATTCAAATACATATTTCCCAGATACACAAGTGGTTGACATTACATGTACACATTATATATTCCTTATGGTCCATGCTTGTCCGCCTCTGATCTTCCTGGGGTCTTGCATTCAAAAATGACAACATTATGCGCTTTTTGACTGGTTTACCAATATCGGACATTTACCAAAAATTACACACATGTGCGCAAGGAGTATTGACATTAATTGAAGTGTCAGATTTTTAACATGCAGACATTTGGAGTAAGACCCTATTTTCCGCTAGCAACCCCCCAGCATACACCACATGGTCCTAACACCTCTTAAAACGTGCACAGAAAAATCACAAGAATAATGATATTACTTATATAATTCTGACAAGTCCGCACTATGAGTTATCTATCTTTTTAAAATTATGCTCTGGCCCAGATGGGTGTGGTTTAGGTTCCAAAGCACATGGGGGAAGCTTCTGTCTGCCCCCGCCTCCAGCTCGGGTGGCTCCCAGAGGCACTTCTCCTCCCACTTCACCCAAGAGGAAGCCACTTTACGGCCCCCCCAAAATAACATTTGCCTAAGTCCAGGACAAGGCTTTGTGCAACCTCCTGCAGGTGCCCCTCCCCTAATCTAATCAGAGAGGTGTCAACTCCTTTTGGTGGGGAAGCAGGATGCAGTAGGCCTGGGAAGAGTGGCTGAGCAGGTTTCTCCTGTCGGGGGTAGTTGTCAGGCAGAATTCAGCTAAATGTCACTTTAGTTCCCAGTTTAAATCAAACTTACAATTTTTACATATACATTAAATAATTACTTCCTTCAAGTCATTTCAGAATATAGTTGTACATTGTATCCACCTCTTAGCAAGTCTTTCCTTGGCCTGGTTTGGGTTCCTCTGTTCAGTTTTACACAAAAGTCTGGTGGTTTTAAAACGCCGGCTTTCTGATAGTGGTGACTACCGGTATTGCATCCATTTTTGGGATCTGTCTTGAATTACTGCATTTCAATAGAGTGGTCTTTTGCTTGATAGTATAGGACCCTTGCTTAACATTGTTTTGATGGCATCCTTACAGTAGAGTGGTGATGTGGAACCCCCCACAAGAAGGTTGTATCTTTGGAGTGGTCTTGCGCCAACTGCGCAGTTCTCCTGGATTCTGGCGTGAATGTGGGCAGCGACAGCTCATCCCCACATCCACCCAGTCTATTGATTTAGTTTGTTCTGGGATAGAATAATGTGCGGCGACAGCTCATCCCCACATCTACCCACTCTAAGGATTCAACATGGGTCAAAACCCTTGACACTACACATACCCCGCATCCAGAGAGCTACAGCAGGAGGGCTCGGTTTCTCATACATTGCACCCAAACTATGGAATGCACTCCCTGCTCCCCTCAGGGCTGAATCTTCCATCCATGCTTTCTGCAAAAACCTGAAGACTACTCTCCTGAACCAAATCAGCTAGCACACCCATTGCTCCTGAAACACATACTGTAATATAAATGTAATCTATGTATATACCCTATCTCTGCCTATCACCCGTCAAATGTACAAGTATTTAATACAATTTATACGTACGCCATGTAACAAATGTCAAGTGATACTTTCGTGTAACAAATGTCAATGATATTTTTTCCTGTAACTAAGTATGCTTGTGTGACAAGTGCCACCATGCTGTACGCTATATAAATATGAATAATAAATAAATAATTAAATAGATAGATAAATAAATTGTACCATACATTGGCTGTGTTGGGTTGAAATACTGTCCAAAGACAAAGTTGTTTGATGTTTCCCTGCTTCAGAAGCAGCTGTTAAGTGGCCATTCAATGGTGGTGCATCTTGATGTTGACAATAGATCCTTTCCTCTATTGTGTTCGATCACATTTGCATTCATGTGAATGTAGAGCATGGAGACGGTACAGCCCGAGGGTTCTGCATGGTACCACCCTGCTTTGCGGTGCTGCAGAGGCGAAAGGCGATAGGCAGAGGCGGAAAGGGGAGGAATGGAGCAACAGAGCTGGCCATCACCTGCTGCCACTCCATCCACTGCTAAGTGCTGTGCTGAACTCTGCTTCCTTCCACCCACCATAGTGGTTATATAGGCACACTGTACAGAGCCTGGTGAGTGTAACATCAACTTTTGTTGCATTAGGCTGCTGGGAATAGGATTGTTCTTTTCCTTTCAACTCGGAAGAAAATCATTGCTGGGGGCTGAGACTCCGCTAAAGGTGGAGATTCTTTTTTTCCTGGAGAATCTTGCTTCTGCTCCTCCTATTGACAAACCTTGGATATGGTATTGACCAGAAAGGGGACTGTGTGTGAAATCTCTTTTTCACACAATGCTCGATTATCTAAGGTACAAGCTGTTAGTGCTTGTAGGAAAAAGCGAAGTCATAAAACCAAAATGAGTTTTCATGAGTGAACTACTGGGAGAGGGACACCTGAGGATACTGCCAAGCTGGACGGAGAATCAGGGGATTCTAGCCAAACAGGGGATGATTTTTTCTATGGCTTTAGCTATTAGTATTGAGTTATTATCCCCACTGAATATGACCTCACCCCAGTCATATGTTGATAAAAGAGAGACAAGTAGTATGGCACGCTCTGTACATCTCGATTCAAATAAGGATCATGTTGCTGAGTTGGAGTTGCCTCCCAGCCAATGGCAGTTCATAAGGTAAGGAATTGCAGAAGAACGACTTGATTGTAGAAACTATCACAACTTTGACATTTGGCTGGTCATGCTGGATAAAGTAGCAAGACTGCAGCACCCTGTTATGGTGGATAATTCTTGTCAGACTGTATTGTCTGGGTTCCCGGACACAATCAATATTGTGCTGCCAATCATCTGCTCAGGCCTCTGACATCCCAACAACTATGGATAAGTGGAGCCAGAATGAGCCAGATGTTTTGAACATTTTGAAACCGCTGGTTGTAGAAACTGTGGTGTTGCACCTCCCTACCACCATATCTCTACCTCCCTCCACATGTACTGCTGGAAATACATGTGATGTTGATGCTGTTGTGGGATCTTCTTCCTTAATGACCTCTAATGCCTGTTCTAAACCCGAAACCCATCCTTTCTGGGGTGTTTGTCACAGTAAAATTGAGATGCCACTATTGTGGATAAATCATTCAGAGAACTAAACATGGACCTAAAATATGTTGTTATCTCCAATGTCTTGTCGCCTCTAAGACCGTACCCTACATATGCCTTGATGGTCTTGCTTTGAGACAGAACTCAACCAGGTATTGTTAGGAGTCTGGATCTGAAGATTCTGCGTAAGATTAAGTTGGCCAATTGGTGCTTGGAAGTTGATAAAGATTGTGTAGTCATTGGTTGTGGCCATAGTAACCTCCCTACTTTTCTGGTAAATTTTACCAATTTTTCTAATCCGCCTTCGGACCTGAACCTGATTGTGGATAATATTTTGCCATGTTTAGTTTTGTGGTATCTCTTTATGTGTGTTTCTAGTGTACCCTGAGAGCTATTAGTTATACCCTTCTGTTCTGTCTTTTGTGGTGCCCTGATGCCTGCGGGCTCTGGAAAGAAAGAAAGAAAGAAAGAAAGAAAGAAAGAAAGAAAGAAAGAAAGAAAGAAAGAAAGAAAGAAAGAAAGAAAGAAAGAAAGAAAGAAAGAAAGAAAAAAAAGAAAAGGAAATAAACAAGGGCCCTGATCCACAGTTTCCCTTTTGCTAACCCGGATACTATATCTGTATCATTATATCCCCCTTTGCTATGCCGTGAAGACCCCCGCATATGGAAACTAAGGCACAATCACCATGTACTAGTGACACAACAGACACAAGGTTCGATTTTCCTAGGAATATGGTTTATTTCAAAGTATGCTCAGCCGGCCGACTGGGGTCTAACGTTTCACAATGTGTGTCACCCAGACCTCATGAGATGCAAGAGAGCGAGCAACGCTCAAGCAGCAATGTATATACAAACATGCAATTTTTGAAGGCAAATCAAACCGGCCATAATGTATCTTCTAGGAGTAGGGTTCGGTGATTGACAATCATAACAATTATGACACATTATGACAAGTTTCTTATTCAATCTAATTATACTTATTCTAGCAACAGTTGCAGAGACAGTTCTTTGTTATGGAAAACATAAAGCACTTGTTCAGCAAGGACATCATGTTCATAAGAGAGACACATCCCTTAGTATGTTATCTACCCGTTTCTATTCGTGAACTAGGGGTCATACTGTTCTGAGGCAGATCCGCCAAGGAGGACTGCTAAAAGAATATAATTTATACTTTAATTGCCTATTGCTACAGCTTTGGTAAGACAGGCCGGCACCTCGGCCACTGATTAAATGCAGTTTCTGCTTGCCTCCAAGGACTTGTGAGGGAGGAAAACAATGTATTTCTGTACTGTTTGGCATTCCTGTCTGGGTTTATCTCGCACCGTGTATGAGCTTGAATCATAGAATACATTTAGACAGAAAGGAAAAAAGCAAATGGCAAATACTTTCACAAAATGGACGCCCTTTGGTTCCATTGACGGTTCTGTGTTTGCAATGCTTGTCACACGTATTTTACGGCCAATATAATATATATATATGCTATACAACCTATAGGGTTGTTTCTGGACTAACACCTTCCCCACTTTCCCACCCCAACCATATACATCTTGTCATTAAAAAGGAGAGAGAGAGAGAGAGAGAGAACAGATTCATAACACAATTCTCATAATTGTATCCACTGTCCCTGGAGGCTGTGAAGAAAGGTTATCATGTGTCTCTCCAAAAGAATGCACTGATTTCAGAAATGTCAATAACATATTTAAAAAAATACTCATATTTGGGGCTCCCCCATGTCCTGCCCCTGTGGAGAGGGCTGGTGCTGGTGTACTTTCAAATGTCCATTAGATGAATCCAGGTTTTGTGTCCTTTAACCTTCACAGCAGTGGTGTGGTGCAGATGACCTCGCAAGGCCCATGGAATCTTCTTTCATTCCACTTTTTTACAAATGTCAGCAGAAACACTTGATCGCCGGGAAGCGCTCTGGTTGCTGCAGAGATGTTGGGTTGTTGATCTCCAGTGCAGCTGGCTGTTGTGGATGCCGTCTAAACTGTTGAGATATAACTTGAACACATTTGGTTAGGTCCCTAAGGCATCCCTGAAACTCATCTCCTAATACTTCAGCTGTTTTCTGGGCATCAGAGGCTGTTAGTGCAGGTGTGAGTGCCGTGTGCAGCCTCCTGCCCAGCACGATCTTGTGTAGTGTTAAATGGTGGTTGTTTCATGGTTGGTTCCTGAGGCTGTACAAAGCAATGGGAAGGCAATATAGCCAAATTGTACTCAAAGAATGACACTTGTTGGCCAAACATGGTTTCAATAGACCACTAAGGCACTCCATATCCCTATTGGCTTGCTGGCGAAAGGCAGAGCACAGTTTGTGCCTCATGCCTAATAGGGAGGTCATTTCTTTGAAGAGTTCATTAAAAAAGTGTATCTCATTGTCAGATTTCAGGACATCACATATTTCTCAGTGAGGAAATACCTTGGGTACCAAATATTTAGCTGCTGATTAGACATCAGGGTGAGCACAGGGGTCCTGCTTAAAGCCAACGAGAGAACAGGAACACTACAACAATTAAATACCAAAGGTTTCTGCACCTGTTAACCAAGTCGACATAATCAATATGGAGTTCCTGAGAGAGTGTTGAGGTCAGGGGAAACGTTCCCTACAATGTTTTCTTTTTTTATTTTCAAACATTACTAAAACAGATATATAAATATATCTTAAGGCACATTGTAGAACACTTCAGAAACACAAACATCATCTTTCAGTAAGATCCCCTACACATTCCCCACCTTACTTCCCGTATGGAGAACAAAACGTAAGAAACACTACAGTGGCCACTGGCACGTATCGCAGACATAGCCAGAAGGCCTGTGGTCTCTACACCTCCTTGGGGTGTAAACCTCATATCAAGCAAGCACCATCCCCATCCATCATGATAGGTTATGTATAACACGCTGATAGGTTATTCATAACATGCTTAATAACCAGGTTTCTAATCGCGGACCCGGGGATCGAAACTGTGGTGCTCCGTGTCAGATTGCTTCCAAGGCAAGCACCTTGCCCCTGAGCTAACCTCTTGAGACAGAAGCAATCACCATGGGAGGGGGTATCGCACTTCGTCCTACAACCGCCCCACCATTTCCAAGACCCAGCATGCACCCATCATTCCCTTTCTCGGGACTGAGTATCGCCATACTGCCTGTGAAACCCCAGCCACTGCATTTCCACACCGGCATTGTTTCCATGTAGCACTGTCATGAGTCTTTCCTTTAAATATGGATCCAGGCTTTCCTGCACCATCTGTTGCAGTCATCAACTGACCCCTTTTCCAGAAAATCGTCAAGCGGGCCGAGGCCTTTTACAGCAAGAAATGGGCAACGTGAGGAATGGCCCTCCACTCCCTCTCAATCTCCTCCAACCTAAAGAATATCAGCATGGGATCAGGACCCCTCTCTGTAAAGACTAGAGGGGGTATCTGTAAATCTGCTCCATATAAGTCAGAGTAGAAGCACAGAGCACCCCGGCCAAGGTTCTCTATTCGGTAGCTGTGGACGAGCAACCAAAGCTTCAGCTCTCGGGAGGTGATGCAGGCTAGTTCTTAAGTACTGTGTAGTCACCAAGCACCCACAAAGGAATGTCCACACACTATGTTAGTGAAAACACAGTTGTTTATATGATATGATATGATATGATATGATATGATAATTTGTTTGTATCACACTTGTATCACGCTCGTACACAAGTCTTTGTTTATGTACACATATAATAACGCATTTTGTTCTCAGGCAATTCTAAAATGATAAATATATACAGTTTCTATGTGGTACCACCATTACCTCCTTGATCCCATTAAAATGCATCAACTCCAGGCAGTTTCAAAATGGCATACAAATCAATTAATAAAGTGAACCAACAATAGAAATAGAAAACAAGCTGGTTAAGCAATTGGCAGAATACTCGGCCCCTACCACTAGACACAGTTCTGTGTGAGTATGCCCTCACCTGGGCAACCTGTAATTAAATATATAAAACAAGTACAGTACAGATATTACTTTAGCAGAGTCTTATTTCCTTCTATAAAGTTTTACCACCCCAATGTACCTTGTTTGGTTTGACGTCAGGTCGTCGACATTTCCTTTATGAGTGAACTCCCTTTAAGGCAGGAGCCACGGATCGTCGAGGTCCCTTGAAGAAAAAGATGAACAAAGGCGTTGAGGCAACAGCTTTGGTCCTGGCGGTGCTTGTCGACGATCAGTCGTGGACGTACTGCAAAGATGAGACGTTTGATGCACCTCGATGATGATAGTTTGTTGCCGCAAAGAGTCATTGAAGAACTTTGGCCCAGCAAGGGCGTTGGGTCGTCAGCATCTTTGTGGACTTCGGGTGGCGGTAAACCCACCAGCGGATTTTCCTTGGTTCGTTGGTGACCAAGTATTGTTCAAGAGTAGTATTGAGTCTCTCTGTTTGAAAGGTACATTTGTGGATGGTACCCTGCGGTATGGGAATAACCAGAGATATCTTATGCATGTGAGTGTAACAAAACTGGCACAACCCACTGTAATCCCCACAGGTAAGGAAGATTGTTCTTGCAGGAGAAGAGAATACCACAGAGTGGTATACTATCAACCAACCCCAACAGCAAAGTACAGCCATAGCGGACCATTAAGAGAAGGAGAGAACAGCCTGCAGCAAGGATGGGGACGAAACCCAGCAGGAGCCCAGATGAGTGAGAGGAATGCAGGCAAGCGAGGTCCATAGAAAAGACTCCGTCCACGAGCGATCGGGAGAGTGCCAAGACTGTAGTGGAGTGAATGCAGAGCAGAATGCAGAGCGGGGAGAGGCTAGGAGGAGGGACTCACTCAGAGGAAAGGCGAAAGTGGAATGAAGTACAAGCATGGTAACCTATAATGATATGGGTTGCAATGCTCCGAGCCGCGTACTGGGATTCAGTAAATAGTGGTGGTGGACATCTTGGAAAAGAGCTAGAGCACTACTCTGGATATGTGCATAACGTGGCAGCCTGTTAATGGTGTCTCCAGTGCCTCCAGATGGGCGGAACATGACACTACCTCACAGTACAGGGGAATGGAGATAGAGCAGAACATCCCCAGAAGGGCACCAGATATGGTGGCCTAAGCGGGAACACATGCCGTGGCTTCCTTGAAGGATATGAAATATGTGCCATCAGGAAACTGATTGATTCTTGGATTATTATACGGCATGACAACCAGCCCAATGAAAACCTGTGGATTGGCACTTTCAAAGCAGCATGAAGATCAGTACGGGGCAGCACAAGTCGCAGGCAGTCAGCAGACAAACCACATTCTATGTTCAGAACTCTCCTGACATCACCATGCAAGCAGGCAAGAGATGGGAGGCAGAAAGCACAACGCAGCAGCTGCCAGTACTGATTCATGATGATTTTGTAGGAAGATCTATATATAATTAAGCCCTCCCCTCTCAAACCCTGAAATCTCGAGCAGACCAGGTTTATATAGTTAAAAATATGAAGTGCATTCAAAAATTCCAAGAGCCTTAGAACTTCCACACCTCCAGTCCATCCACACCCTCCCCTCAGATAATTGAAGATTGTGGTAGTAACACGCTGCACCCTTGTTCAGTATAGCTCAGGCAACATCCATCAGTGGGCACATCACTGTTAATTCCAGAGCTGGCCAATTACATCCATCGGTGGGTTCATCAGGACACCTCCACTGTTGGCTCAATTGGGTAGACCCACTATGTATGATGATACATCTTTAAGTGGTACAATCAGGACACAATCACCAGTGTGCCGATCATGAAGCAGCATCCAGCGTTACAATCAGGCCACAACCACCAGTGGGCCCATCATAAAACATTATCCAGTGGTACCATCAGGACACAACCACCAGTTTGACTATCATGAAACTGCATCCAGTGTGATAATCAAGACACAACCACCAGTGTGCCCATCATGAAACATAATCCAGTGGTATCATAAAGACACAACTACCAGTGTGCCCATCATGAAACATCATCCAGTGGTACCATCAGGACACAACCACCAGTGTGCCCATCAGGATACGACATCCATTGGTACCATCAGGACACAACCACCAGTGTGGCCATCATGACACGTCATCCAGTGGTGCAATCAGGACTCAACCACGAGTGTGCCCATCATGAGTCATCATCCA
Organism: Ambystoma mexicanum; assembly: GCF_040938575.1. NCBI lineage: Eukaryota > Metazoa > Chordata > Amphibia > Caudata > Ambystomatidae > Ambystoma > Ambystoma mexicanum. The sequence continues at coordinate 1,188,197,356 of NC_090926.1, forward strand.
TTGGTTCCTCAGGACGCGACCACCAGTGTGCCCATCATGATACAACAAGTATCCACAGCCACCAGTTTGCCCATCATGAAACATTATCCAGTCTTACCACCAGGTCACATCATCCAGTGGTGCCATAAGGACACAACCACCAGTGGGCCCATCATGAAACATCATTCAGTGGAACCATCAGGACACAACCACCAGTTTGAATACCATGAAACTGCATCCGGTGTGATAATCAAGACACAACCACCAGTGTGCCCATCATGAAACATAATCCAGTGGTACCATAAAGACACAACTACCAGTGTACCCATCATGAAACATCATCAGTGGTACAATCAGGACACACCACTAGTGTGCCCATCATGAGTCATCATCCATTGGTGGATCAGGACATGACCACTAGTGTGCCCATCATGATACAACAAGTATCCACAGCCACCAGTGTGCCCATCATGAAACATCATCCAGTGTAACCACCAGGACACATCATCCAGTGGTACCATAAGGACACAACCACCAGTGTGCCCATCATGAAACCTCATCCAGTGTTACCACCAGGACACATCATCCAGTGGTCCCATCAGGGCACAATCACCAGTTTGTCTATCATGAACCATCCCCCAGTGGTGCAACCAGGACACAACTATGAGTGTGTACATCATCAAACAACATCCAGTGGTTCAAACAGGGCACAACCACCATTGTGCCCATCATGAAACGTCATCCAGTGGTACCATCGGGACACAACCACCAGTGTGACAATCATGACACAACCACCAGTGTGCCCATCATGAAATATCATCCAGTGGTACCATTAGGACACAACCACCAGTGTGTCCATCAGGAAACATCATCCATTGGAACCATCAGGACACAACCACCAGTGTGCCCATCAGGTCACAGGATCCAGTGGTGCAACCAGGACACAACCACCAGTATGCCCATCATGAAACATCATCCAGTGGTACCATCAGGACACAACCACCAGTGTGCCCATCAAGAAACTACATCCATTGGTACCATCAGGACACAACCACCAGTGTGCCCATCATGAAACATCAGCCAGTGGTGCAATCAGGACACAACCACAAGTGTGCCCATCATGAGTCATCATCCATTGGTGCATCAGGACACGATCACCAGTGTGCCCATCATGATACAACAAGTATCCTCAGCCACCAGTGTGCCCATCATGAAACATCATCCAGTGTTACCACCAGGAGACATCATTGAGTGGTCCCATCAGGGCACAATCACCAGTGTGTCTATCATGAAACATCCCCCAGTGGTGCAACCAGGACACAACTATGAGTGTGTGCATCATCAAACAACATCCAGTGGTACAAACAGGGCACAATCACCATTGTGCCCATCATGAAACATCATCCAGTGGTACCATCGGGACACAACCACCAGTGTGACAATCATGACACAACCACCAGTGTGCCCATCATAAAATATCATCCATTGGTACCATCAGGACACAACCACCAGTGTGCCCATCATGGCACAGCATCCACTGGTGCAACCAGGACACAACCACCAGTGTGCCCATCATGAAACATCATCCAGTGGTAGTTCAAAAAAGCGGGTGCGAGGCGCTCACTCCAATACCTGGCCAATATATGACCTGAACAAGTATCCAAAAACAATCACAGCGTTAAATCCCAAAGTGTCCAAAATATTCACAGGGTTAAATCCCAATAAAATTCACAGGGTTAATTCCCTTCTTGCATTGTAGTACTCCTCCAAGCGCTTTCGTATCTGCAATACTCATCAGGGAGGCTGAGTTGCCATTCAATTCAGGCAAAACCAATATAAATGCAGTTGCATTCTCTAGGAATTATGGTCAATGTAGTGAACGCATTTAAACAATTCAGGTGACCAGTAAAAGACTCCCCTCCAACACGCACATCATACCCTTAGCAGGGGAGGGGGGAAAACCATGATTATGGCTCTCCAGTGTACGGCAAAATAACCCTGGTTCTGCAGCCTCTGGAGTCCGGATCGCCACAAGTTAATTGTTCAAAAAAGCAGGGGCAAGGCACGCACTCCAATACCTGGCCAATATATTACCGGAACAAGTATCCAAAAACAATCACAGGGTTAAATCCCAAAGTGTCCAAAATATTCACAGGGTTAAAGCCCAATAAAGTTCACAGGGTTAATTCCCTTTGTGCACTGTTGTACTCCTCCAAGCGCTTTCATATCTGCAATCCTCATCAGGGAGGCTGAGTTGCCATTCAATTCAGGTGAAACCAATATGAATGCACTTGTAGTCTCTAGGAATTATGGTCAATGTAGTGAACCCATTGAAACAATTCAGGTGACCAGTGAAAGACTCCCCTCCAACACACACATTATCAGGGGGGGGTGGAAAACCATGATTATGGCTCTCCAGTGTAGGGCAAAATAACCCTGGTGCTGCAGCCTCTGGAGTCTGGATCTCCACAAGTTAATTGTTAAAAAAAAGCAGGGGCGAGGCGCTCACTCCAGTTCCTGGCCAATATATTACCTGAACAAGTATCCAAAAACAATCTCAGACTATTAGAGCTACTATTTGCAACCACCTGCATACCAGCACAGCCTCCCTGATGAATGTTTGTGACAGGAAAGCGCTAGGAGGAGAACAAAAACAGAGCAACAGAACAGCAGAAGGGATCCAACACTGTTAATACCTTTTCATTGTTTTAGGATTCAACCCTGTTAATACTTTCTAAGTTGTTTTGGGATCTAACCCAGTTATTTTTTATCAGGTATAATTTGACTGGGAACTGGAGTGCACGCCTCGCCATCCTCTTTTTTTCTGTTTCCTACACTGTGGAGTTCCGGGCTCCAGAGGCAGCAGCATCGGGATTACTGTGCCCCACTTTAGAAACCATATTAATGGTTTTCTCCCGTCCCCCAAATTTGTGAAAGACTTGTGTGTTAGGAGGGGTGTCAGTTCCTCTTCACCTGATTGGCAACATGAGACAACTACAGCTACCAGAATCCCTAGAGACTATTAGAGCTACTAATTGGAACCACCTGCATACCAGCACATCCTCCCTGATGAATGTTTGTAAAAGGAGAGTGCTAGGAGGAGAACAAAAACAGAGCAACAGCACAGCAGAAGGGATCCAACCCTGTTAATAAGTTTTCATTGTTTTGGGATTCAACCCTGTTAATACTTACTAAGTTGTTTTGGGGATCTAAACCAGTTATTTATTATCAAGTATAATTTGACTGGAAACTGGAGTGTGCGCCTCACCATTCTCTTTTTCGTCATCCAGTGGTACAATCAGGACACAACCACCAGTGTGCCCATCATGAAACATCACCCAGTGTTACCACCAGGACACATCATCCAGTGGTCCCATCAGGGCACTTCCACCAGTGTGCCCATCATGAAACACCATCCAGTGTTACAATCACGACACAATCGCCAGTGTGCCCCTCATGAAACATCACCCAGTGGTGCCATCAGGACATAACCACCAGTGTGCCCATCATCAAACATCATCCAGTGGTACAAACTGGGCACAACCACCAGTGTGGCCGTCATGACACGTCATCCAGTGGTGCATTCAGGACACAACCACCAGTGTGCCCATCATGACACATCACCCAGTGGTGCAATCAGGGCACAACCACCGGTGTGCCCATCATGACACATCACCCAGTGGTGCAATCAGGGCACAACCACCGGTGTGCCCATCATGACACATCATCCAGTGGTGCATTCAGGACACAACCACCAGTGTGCCCATCATGACACATCACCCAGTGGTGCAATCAGGGCACAACCACCAGTGTGCCCATCATGACACATCATCCAGTGGTCCCATCAGGGCAGATCCACCAGTGTGCCGATCATGAAAAATCATCCAAGTGTTACAATCAGGACACAACCGCCAGTGTGCCCTTCATGAAACATCACCAAGTGGTGCCATCAGGACATAACCGCCAGTGTGCCCATCATCAAACATCATCCAGTGGTACAAACAGGGAACAACCACCAGGGTGCCCACCATGAGACATCATCCTGTGGTGCAGTCTGGACACAACCACCAGTGTGCCCATCATGAAACATCATCAGGTGATACCATCAGGACACAACCACCAGTGTGCCGAGCAGGAAACATCATCATTTGGTACCATCAGGAAACAACTACCAGTGTGGCCATCATGAGACGTCATCCAGTGGTACAATCAGGACACAACCACCAGTGTGCCCATCATCAAATATCACCCAGTGGTGCAATCAGGGCACAACTATGAGCGTGCCCATCATCAAACATCACCCAGTTGTACAGACAGGGCACAACCAGCAGGGTGCCCACCATGAGACATCATCCAGTGGTGCAGTCAGGACACATCATCCAGTGGTACCATCAAGACACAGCCAACACTGTGACTATCAGAAACGATACATTTGTACCATCAGGACACAACCACCAGTGTAGCCATCATGACACGTCATCCAGTGGTGCAATCAGGACACAACCACCAGTGTGCCCATCATGAAACATCACCCAGTGGTGCAATCAGGGCACAACTATGAGCGTGCCCATCATCAAACATCACCCAGTGGTACAGACAGGGCACAACCAGCAGGGCGCACACCATGAGGCATCATTCAGTGGTGTAATCAGGACACAACTATGAGTGTGCCCATCATCAAACATCATCCAGTGGTACAAACAGGGCACAACCATCAGGGTGCCCACCAGGAGACATCATCCAGTGGTGCAGTCAGGACACAACCACCAGTGTGCCCATCAGGAAACATCATCCATTGGTACCATCAGGACACAACCACCACTGTGGCCATCATGACACGTCATCTAGTGGTGCAATCAGGACACAACCACCAGTGTGTCCATCATGACACATCATCCAGTGGTACCATCAGGGCTCAGTCACCAGCGTGCCCATTACGAAATATCACGCAGCTGAAACATCCTGATACATACACCAATGGGTTCAGGCACATGTCCCTCAAATCCTGTTAGGGGTACAATAATAACATAGATGACACTCTTTTAATTTACTATTACAGATTACAATGGCCAGTTTACTAACAAATAAACACAATGTTTTGGTTTAATTGCAAATGCATCGTACGTGCACCAGCTGAAACGCGCGTCAGAGCATGACCTGAGCGACTGCTTCCCACTAAATCATCCTGACTGCTCATGCCTTGGATGCATACTTTCATTTGTGATTTATGAACATATTATAGCAAAATAATTGAGAAATCTAACAAAAGGTGCCTCTACCCCGAGAGCCCTTAAATGTGTGTCTTATTTCATGAGGACGATGCAGCTTTTTTAAAAAACAATATGTAAATGAATTTGCTATGGAGGGCATTGATCAATCTTTTGTATAATATTTTGGGTGTTCAGCTGACTCCGGCTGGAATGATTCTGCTCAGATATAGCCAAAGCTGAAATTAAAATGTTAAGATAGTGCAGAGAAATCTTTTGCTGTTATGAGCAATTCCCCTGTGTGTGTGGGGGGGGAAGGGTGGGTGTTAAAATGTTAATGTTAATTTTAAAGGTATTTGTACCATGCACAGTCACCAACGGAATTGGTCCTCAGGCGCTCAAGTGGATCTGTAAACAAGAAGGCAGGGTGGGTTAGTAGGATGAAGAGCGAGTAGGAAAGTGAAAGAAGTAGTGTGCTGTTGGCAGCTTCAGTTTTGGTTTTCACAGTGCGCTGAGCTTTGGTGTGAATATCGGACCGAAGTGAGACCTTGCATGCCGTTGGTGCAATTTATGTGTTGTTTGTTTGCTGTTGCGGTGTGGTGAAGTGGGTGCACTTTGCCGAGCGAGAAGATGGTTGTGTGGATTTTCGTGTGAGTTTAGGTATGCAGAGATTTAAGCATAGTGTTAGAGGGCTGTATATCTCTTAGTCGTTATAAATCATGTTATATGTGTCCAGTTGTCCTATAGGTAGGCATAATTTCAATTTTTCTTTCCTGTCCATCTAATTATTATGGGTGATGTGCCACATTCCCAGCTGTGTTGTTTTGAACTTGTGTGATAAGTAAGGGCCATATCTTGTCCCCCACTCTGGTATTGGTGTTGTGAGTTACCAGTCACCCACTCCCTTGTTACCTATTTTCTGTTGGTGGTCCATTATTGTCTGTATGTGGTTTGTAGGCCAAGGTGTTATAGATATATATTGTCTGTATTCATTTGAAGGTATTGTCCTATTTATATCTATCTCTCAAGTTGGTAGGGTGATATGCCGTGGGTTGTTCTTCCTCTGTTTATGAGCCGTAGCTTAGGGGGATTGGTTTCTACGCTCAGCATTGTTATAGCTGTGTATATGCCCCCATAGGTGTTCTAAAATCCAGGATTTGAGGAGTTTTCTGAATAATAGGTGGTTTCTTGTGTTACTTATGTTTTTCGGTAGCTCGGTCCAATTTTTTTTAGGGAGATGAGAGAAAGAAGATCCTACGAATTTTCTTTTGTTGTAGGGTTTTGGTTGATGTTCTATCTGAGCGTCCTTGTTGGGCGATGTAGGTTTAATTTGTCTCTTAGGAACTCTGCACCTTGGTTGTGGATTGCTCTGTGTGTAATGCACATTTATTTGAACTTGATTCGCTATTTCATTGGTAGCCAGTGTAGTGTTTTCAAAGCAGGTGAGATTTGTTCTCTTCCGGGTAGTTCGAGGAGCAGTTTGACCGCCACATTTTGTATGCATTGTAGTTTCTTTACAAGTCGGTCAGGCATGCCCAGATATAAATGAAACAACAGCAAGTCTCAGTCACACTGCACCAAGAAGGTATGCAAAATCAAGCTTAAAGTCCAGGATTTATTTGGAGGAGGAACAGCCTGACACGTGTTTCGAGCTTAAAACAGCTCTTCATCTGAGGCTGAAGTATCACAAAACAATGTATAATGCAAAAATTCCACATTTTGGTGAGGTTAAAAAATGAAAAATTTAGAGATAAGGTAAACAAAACAAAAACAAAAGCGAATCATCTATGGAAACGACATATAGATGACGTCATTTTGATTTGGACAGGCACAGAAGATTTACTCCTTCAATTTGTTTCCTTTTTGAATAGTAACGATTAGGGTCTCCACTTTAGCTCAACTTGCAGTCAAACTCAGATTGATTTTCTGGATCTTTCCATTCATTTAACTGCAAATGGCTTGTTAACTAAAACTGTTTGCACATCAACCTCTGTTAATGCAACCCTACAAGCCCAAAGTTGCCATAGAAAACAAGGAATTACCAAAATCCCCAAAGGGGAATTTATCCGTGCAAGGAGAATTTGTTCACACTTACAGGATTTTGACCACAAAAGCACTCTCATCAAATCAAGATTTCTTGCGAGAGGGTATCATAAAACTTGTCTTGACAAAACCTCATAAGCAGTATGCCAGCTTAAGAGATCGGATTTGTTAGTCCCCAAAAGTCGTGCTAATTCTTTAGCCGAACAGAAAATCAGGTTGATCACTAGATTCAATACTGACAGTTACAAAATCAATAATATTTTGAGGAAACATTGGCACTTGCTACACCTTGACACACACATCTCTAATTGGTTGGACCCCAACCCTAGTATCACGTACATCAAAGGGAAGTCCCTCAAAAATAAACTCTGTCCATCATTTATGAGTATGCCTACTCCTACAACTACATGGCTTCATTCTGCGAGAGTCAAAGGCTTCCACAAATGTGGATGCTGTAACATGTGTAAATTTGCTTTTGAGACATCATTGGTCTCCTTTGGGCCACGGGGTGATCATGATGTAGAATCATTCATCAACTGTGACACAAAATGTGTAGTTTATTGTATTATTTGCATTTGTGGCCTTAAATACATTGGCAGCACTATTAGACCCCTTAAAATACGCATTCATGAACATCTGATATACGATTGGTAGCCAGGATGCTAAATGCCCACTTGCCAATCATTGGCAAAAAACTCATCAATTGGATTGCAAGGACAACATCCGTTTTGTCGGACTATCCAAAGTTTCACTGCCACCCAGAGGTGGCAACCAAACTCTGAAATGACGGCAATTGGAAGCCAAATTAATATGTAAATACCGAACGGTGCATCACAGACTAAATTCGGACCATAAATTTGCAATTTTTCTTTAAGTCATTTTTTTCCAGGCATAATTATCAGCCTGCGTCCATTTCTAATACTATTGGTGTCAATGTAATCTCTGTATTTGGACTTCCCAAAATGTATTTCCCCCTTTTTTCTTTCCTTTCTGAATGTTTTATTGATCCATATAATTTCCTTTCTTACGCACAAATTTCACTTATACCATTCTGGTGGCATTCAGCAGCGCGCTCATTAACACCGCTTCCAGGCTTGTGTGTGTCAACCTTGATCTTTGAATTATTTTATTGCGGCGGCACGCCTCAATTTAACTCCAATTTTTTAATACCTAGCTTGCCTAATTTTTTTTTCTTCTTTCTCCATTTCTAGTTAGGGCTTATCCATGCCTGCGAAACTGTACTTGTAATTACATGCCAAACCAGCAATCACATTATACCAAATACGCTTCATAAATGATTATACAATTAAATTACATTTACTTATACATGGACATATGTCTTCAATTCCCCTTTTTCCATTAGGATTGTTGTAATGCAAATTGTTACTGACTCATGCCATTTGACCGCCCCCCATTTCTCCACACCCAACATGGCGGACGCAATTCAGACTTTGTTCCTTTCACATTAACGGTTCATACAACATTGCCTTCCCTGCGTTGGCGATGTTTTTATATCTCTCACTTCCTACGTTCGGCTGCACTCTGAAACGTTGTTGTGAATATTGAGGTCCAGATAGGTACGACGTTTTTGTATGATCCCCCATTCTTTCTCCTGAATAGTTAGAACATATTCACCGTATCTCGCATGATGTACGGAGCAATGTAGTAACCCATAGATGCCTGGCAAATACTTACGTTAGTAGTTACGCAGCATTTCTAATTGAGTAAATCATTTTTTATGAATTTATTTCTGCTTAATTTATAATCATTTGACGATGAAGGATGCACGTCTTTGTCTTTATCCCCTTTTCATGCATATCATGCCCCATGCATACTCTCATGTATGGCCCATATTCTTTCCTCATTTTTTGAATACTGGTATCATCGGCAAATATGATAGTACACTTTCATTGCCGCACACCTATTGTCACTCACATTGAATTCACACTTATGGCATAGTTTCTAGGAAGGTAAGCAATTGCCTTCCCTTGATTCTTTGTCTTCTCTGCTTTTTAAATTTCAGCCTTAACCCATTTGCAAAGCATAAGAGGTATACACATGGTATTTTTCCTATGCCCTTTAAATTGATGGCTCACCTTACTCTTATAATACTACGGTGTCTGATTTTAGAAGAATTTCCTTTGGCGCTGGCCTTCATCCTGCAATTGGAGCTTTTTGTAATTTTCAAGTCAAGGTAATTTTTCTTATGCTAAATTTAATTGAATTTTTACCTTTACAATGGCTTTGGAGAAGGTTGTTTAAGATTGTGGTGTTGCAACCACTCTGTCATTAATTCTGTACATAGTCTCTTTCTTTCTCCCTAGGTTTTCTACCATCTATTAACCATTGGACTTGAATTATGTGCGGTATATATATGTATTTTTTCAAATGTGCTTATATAAATTTATATGATTATTTATTTTTTTTTTTGCATAAACTGTTGTAGATCATGTATCACAATGCCCCTGCAAACTATCCCTTGTATTACCGCTTTCCCTTTTGTTTTTGTTTTGTTTACCTTATCTCTAAATTGTTCATTTTTTAACATCATTAAAATGTGGAATTTTTTGCATTCTAAATTGTTATGTGATACTTCAGCCTCAGAAGAAGAGCTGTTTTAAGCTCAAAACACGTGTCAGGCTGTTCCTCCTCTAAATAAATCCTGGACTTTAAGCTTGATTTTGCATACCTTCTTGGCGCAGTGTGAATGGGACTTGATCTCATTTGATTTGTACTTTTCTAGTGGTAGTATACTGGCAGTATACCCACACCCCCCAGACTCTTGCAGCCTTGAGCTGTTTCCTTAATTGTTGTGGAATACTGACTTTTTCTGCCAGCATTTGTTTCCATGCTCAGATATTAGCTATTGGCGTAATCTACACTGGACATGACGAGAATGATGACAGTGAGCATTTAGTTGGTGAATGCCAGGAATGGTAGGATCTTGCGAATGACAGGAATGGCGAATGATTGCGTTTGTTGGTTTATAGGAGAGGTGTCCAGGACATTGGACTGTCAGTTATGTTCTTTTTGGTTTTTAAAACATTACTGTTGTTGTTGTTACTGACTTGCTTTCTTTTCAGAGGGGGAGGGGTACGGTTCACATCTATTGGTCATTTTTTGGGTTCTGTACATTTAGCTGAAGCTGCAATATTGGGGCGATTGGATTTATTTGGTGAGATAATTAGAATGGCGGGAGATCTGCATGTGATCACATGGAATGTGAATGGGTTAAATAACATAAAGAAGAGAATGCATGTTATGTCCTACTTGAGGGAGCAAACATGTGATATTGGTTTTATTCAAGAGACTCATCTTCTCAAAGATGAAATTGAGACCATGAAAAAGGGGTGGGCTGGGAGGGTTTATGGTTCATCCTTTTCCTCTCGTTCTAGAGGGGTTGCTATTTTGATCAGGAGGAATGTTCCAATAAAAGTGTTGAGAGAATTGTCGGAATGGGAAGGGAGGATGGTGGCACTACTAGTTAACATACAGGGGATTGTTGTGGCATTATGTAATATCGACGCCCCTAATGCGGATGATGGGTCATTTTACACGGGAGTGGCTCAATCATTACAGAATTTGGGCACGAATAATAACATTTTAGGCTGTGATTTTAACACTGTTTTGAACAAAAGCATGGATAGGAGTATGTCTGTGGCGAGTAGACATGTTGATCGCCATTATCAATCTCTACGAGACTTACTAGAAGAGCACGCCTTGCAAGATTGTTGGAGTTTAAGTCATCCATCTGCAAGGGAATATAGTTTTTATTCGGGAGCACACTCTAGGCTGGATATGATTCTGACAGCTGGGAAAATGACAGAATACCATAAGGCCAGTACATTGGGTGATATACTATTGACGGATCATGCTCATGTATCTATGTGCATTGCATTGGCTGATGTAGAACAAAGGCAATATACTTGGAGGATGAATACTGCAGTCTTAGAGGATGATGAGGAGGTTGAGAAATTGAGGTCTGAAATAGACTTTTTCGTGTCTGTGAACTATAAGGATGGCATCAAACCTGGAATTGTGTGGGAGGCTTTCAAATGTGCTATGTAAGGTTATATGATTGGATTAACGTGTGTTCTGAACAAGAAGTGCACTAGTAAGCTGAAAGATCTTGAGAAGAGAGTTAATGACTTGTCTAAAAGAATTATGGCGGGCCCAACCGACTTGGATGGCACTAAGGTCTTGTTGAAGTTGAAGAGGGAACTTAGACTCGAATTTGATGAGCAGACAGAACGGAGGTATCATAATCATAAATGTATGCACTATGAATATGGAGAAAAGTGTGATAGATGGCTGGCCTACTGGCTGAAAAAGAGGGAATCTGAGAGATCAATAACTTCAGTTCAAGCTAAGGATGGTCGGGTCACGTTTAATCCTAGAGAGATCAATGGTATCTTTCGAGATTAAAATGCTACTTTATATAAGAAGGACTTAGGTACACCTATTGGCTGGGGAGACTTTCTGGAAAAAGGTGCAGTCGACCCGGCTCTCTGAGTCTGATTCAAAATTACTTGATGGGGACTTGGCTTTGGATGAGATTAAAAGGGCAATTTTTAGGTTGAATGTTGGGAAGACGCCAGGGCCAGATGGCTTCCCAGTAGAATTCTATAAATGATTGCCAAACTCGGCGCATGAATTGCTAAAAGATATGTATGTGGCTTCTTTGAGGGAAGGCCTTCTACCAACTTCCACGAGTCATGCGAGACATGCGTCGATAACAGTACTTCCAAAAAAGGGGAAAGATGAAACGCTTCCCATGAGTTATAGACCGATCAGTCTTCTGATTAACACAGACAATAAAATTTTGGTGAAAGTCCTAGCTATCAGACTAGAAACTTTGCTTCCTAATTTGATTGATGTGACCCAGTCAGGTTTTGTGAAAGGCAGAAAGACTTCGAGTAACATTCAGAGGCTATTATGCACGATTTATAAGGCGTCTGATTCTCTAGATGGTGCTGCTGTCTTCTCGTTAGATGCGGAAAAAGCGTTTGATCATGTAGATTGGAATTTCCTCTTTTGTGTATTGGAGAAAATGGGCTTTGGGGTAAGGTCTAGATCGTGGATTAAACTGTTGTACACAGAACCGATAGCTGATGTGAATACTGATGGTAGGCGCTCAGACCTGTTTAGGCTAGAGAGAGGGACTAGACAAGGGTGCCCTCTTTCACCGCTACTGTTTGTTATTGCTATCGAACCCCTGGCAGCGGTGATTAGGAAAGATCCGGATATTTGTGGAGTTTCATGATGGGGGTTGCAACAGAAGCTATGGATGTATGCAGATGATATCCTTTTGGTTCTCCGGGACTTGGAGAAGTCTTTACCGGTTCTTATGGAGATCTTGGCAGAGTTCCATAATTTATGGCTTTAAAATTAATTGGACGAAGTCTGAGGTGCTACCCTTGAACTCTTGTTGAAGTAAACAATATGTTACAGATTTGGGGTTCAGGTGGTATTGTGATAGAATGCTGTATCTCGGAATCTGGAATCTGGATTACTCCCAATATCAGTGGATGGATGAAGGAGAACATGAGCATGATTGTTGTGACTCTTAGAAATTACCTAGAGAGGTGGGGACTATCAAATCTCTCATTGTGGGGGAAAGTTAATGCCTTAAACATGGTTTTGGCTCCCAAAATCAATTACGTTTTAAGTATACTCCCAATAATTTTGAGAATCACTATTGGAAGGAGTTGGATAGGCTTGTTCAAGGGTTTTTGTGGGATAAGAAGCCCCCTAGGCTACGACTATGGAAGTTACAACTGCCCCTAGAGAAGGGTGGCTTAGGTGTCCCTAATTTCAGGGCCTATCATCTTGCATACATTTGTGATTTCATTGTTGATTTCTTGTTACCCTCGCCCGATGATTGGGTTAGGGCAGAGATGAGTTACAATGGCCCATTATCACCAAGGGCATTACTGACTTTGGAATCAGGAGGGAGGAATGCAAAGGATCCGCTGGTGGCCTGTTTGAGGGGCTCGTGGTCGAAGCTGGCTGGATTTTTGGGTCTAGATGCGTACAAGAATCCAGATACTTCCATTTGGCTGAATCCCTCTGTTAAGTTGGAGAATAAATCATTCTTCTGGTCGGATTGTTTCTTGGGGGTGTTAATTGGATTGGTGACTTGCTCTCAGATGGTAATTGGATGACTGCCAGAGAGTTGCAACAACGATTTAAGATTGACAACTTTAGGATTTCAGACTACAAGCGATTGAAGGCTGCTACTGGTGGGCTTGTTCCTCAGGCGAAGGTGGATTTGAACTTTATCACAAGGAAATCAGTGGTGGGTGAGAGTGGCCTGGCAAGCCGGATGTACAAACGGATTGTATGTGAATATAAAGGCAATGATGTGCTGAGAGACGAGTGGAGTAAGAGGCTTGGTGTTGTGATAACGGTGGATACTTGGACGAGGATATGTGCGAATGTCAGTCTGTGTTCCCTGAGCCTTTCTGAAAGAGCCAGACAAATAAAGATTCTAAATATGGTGTACTGGACCCCAGAAAGATTGTGGAAGAGGGGTTTGAGGGATGGACCGGAATGCTGGGCATGTGTTCTTGAAAATGGTACTTTTGAACATATGTTCTGGACTTGCATGAAAGTAAAAGGATTTTGGAGTGATATAGGTGGTGTTATGGAGAGTGTCTTGAATGAGCAAGTTTGTTTGGATTTTGAAACCCTAATTCTGTAACACTATTGAAGGAAGAATGGTTGAATGAAATGCACTTCCTTGCAGCAATTGAGAAATGTATATATAGGAAACATGGCAAAACAGGATTGTTCACGAAGATTTGTGGTGAATTTCTGGCAATGTACTGAACCTGAATTTTGAGTACTTTGTAATGTGAACTGTGTACATACTGGGGAGTTGGGGGGTTGGGGTTTGGAATTACTATGTTGTAGTGGTATTATTCTTGTAATTTGTATATATTTGTATCTTTTATCATTATTGCTTATACTGTATGTAAATCATAAATAAAACATTCAAAACAAAAAAAAACAGTGGCGTGCATGAAGACCAGTGACTTATCTGTCACTGTCACATTGGAGAACGTTCAAGTCAGCCACAGCATCCATTCAAAGAAAAATAACAGGAAAGATACTCCAGATTAAGAAAACTGGAGTGGTTGGCTGAGGCACTTGCTACCAAAACCAGCAGAGCATAACAGCTCAAGTAAACAGATCTTAAGAACCTAGTAGTAGGAAGTTAGAATACAAGAGGGTTCAAACACCTATTTCGGTACAGTGATCTGGGCTTTGACACCTTCAACATAACTTGCCTCCAGGAAACATGGATGAGGAGTGCACCTATTCTATCAGGATACACAGTTTATTTCAACCCAGCCGTGAAAGGGAAGAAGGGGAGACCAGTGGCTGGTCTATTAAAAGCCCTGAAACACAAAGCTAATCTGGAATTCTTGACCTTGGAGAATCGCAATCCGTACATCCAGGTCCTTATGATCAGGGTGCAGGGGTCTAACACCACACAATCGAATACACTGATCATATTTAACCTTTACTGGAATACCTCTGCCCGAGAGGCCACTCAATTTTCTTAAACAATAATGGACTCTTTGGATGGGGCATCGGAATCATGGCTGGATCCTCATATTATACTCTTTAGGGACTTACATTTTCATTGATTTGATAAAAATAAATGCCTCATTGAAGACTCTAACCTGGCAGCAACTGAAGCAGCAACAAGAGGACTTAGGTGGTGTGAGGAGTTGTCACTAAGAAACATTCATATAATAAATGGAAATATCAAGAGTGACACTCCGCCAAGTGAAACATGGAAAAATGGCCCAGATGTCAAGATCCTGGATTATTTCTTTGTTTCATGTAACATGCTAAAGTTTGTGAAACATCTTGTTCTTGAAACGAGGCAGAGTGACCATAACATGCTTAACATAAGCTTCACGGTTCTCAATGTGAAAATGCTCGAAAAACGCTCTACAGTACTGGGTGTGACTGCGGGGAGAAATCGACTCATCCTCCATCCGGAAAGAATCGATCTGTTGACCATGAGATTCAAAGCCCAGGTGAACATGGAAAAAGCACTCCCTATTGAGCAAGGCCTAGATTATCCTCAATTGATGATGGACTTTGTGGAATTAAAAAACACAGGACCCAAGATGTTCATTGGTACCATTTGACACTTACGATCATGCAGTCTCCTAAAGAAAAACGATCACAAATTCCAAACTGAGGCATCTAAAAAAACTGGAATCGAACAAAGCTAGAATGATCAGCAAGAAATTGAAGCAAACCACTGTAATTGGGTCTGATCGCAAAAACATGACTTGTTACAGCAAGATGCCAAAAACATGCTGATGAGTATCAAGTCCAAAACACAAGCAAGACGTGGCAGAGGATCTATGGCTTAAGTGCCCTTCAGGAGGTGCTATTGATCAATGCAGTTTCAGCCAGTGCCTAGGAGGAAAACTTCGCCTCACTCTTCCTGATGGCTGAGACTTACTCACACTTTGGAGGGTGCAGGATGGACCCTTTGAGACCACTAGAGATGACATCCTGTCCCTCATCAACAAAGCTAGCAATTCTAGGGCCCCGGGACTGGACAGGATGTCTAATGTAATGCTAAATAGGGACCTGGAGCAGTGAGCTTCTTTCCTGTGGGTGTTATTTGAAGAAATTAAAAAGGCAATGCGAGTACCATCCTCGTGGAAAACATCAATTATAGTTCCCATCTTCAAAAAGGGGGACCGGGCGAGTCCTGCCAACTACAGGCCCATAGATTTGTTGGATGTGGCAGTGAAGATCATTGCCACATTAATATTGCAGGGCCTTTCTAAATGGAGCATGATCTCTGAAAATTACGACATCAGGCAATCTGGCTTCGTTAAAACGTATTTTTGATCAAATTCCTAAAAAGTCGTGTAAAGGAGAAGAAAACCGTTAAACTCTACTTGCCCTTCATAGATCTGGCCCAGGCCTTCGACACAATCGATCGCACACAACTCTGGTCAAAGCTTGAAGAGTGAGAAAGCCCTGAAGATCTGGCTGAAGCTATAAAAGACCTTTACTCTGAGTCTTCTCTAAGAGTAAGATTAGATGAGAGGTGCTTGCTTTCAGAACCCATTAAGACCATGAAGGACTTGAAGCAAGGCTGCTCTCTAGGCCCAGTGCTATTCAATTTGTTTGTATAGGATATTCATAAATCATTGAAGAGCACAAGAAGCTTCCCCCCAAAATTAGCTGGAACTCACCTTAATAGACTCCTGTATGCAGATGATCTTGTCCTCATTGATCAGACCCCAGTAGGTCTGCAAAGGCAACTAGATGCCCTACAAGTATATGTTCAAGAAAACGGGCTAAAGATCAATGCAAATAAATCTTGCATACTGATCATGGAACCAGGGTGCAGCAGAGGAAGGAACATGAACGGCGAGAAGCTCACTCAAGTAAGCTTGATTACTTATTTGGGGATCTGCTTAAACAACAGTTCAATCGATGTCCCAACAGAGATTATATTGCAAAGCAAGGTTAAGACCCTTGCTGCACAGGCCTGGATAATCTTGAAAAATTATTGCAAATTCACACTGAGCCCTCTGCTATCATTTTATTGCATGAAGGTAGTATCGATCGTCACCTATGACGCTGAAGCTTTCTTTGCCCTTCTGGCTACAGTATGGCCCGTCTTGGAGGGCCTATTTTGGAAAAAGGTACTTAACTTTCCAAGAGGTACCCCAATTCAAGCTATAAGAAGGAAGCTCGGTTTAACCTCCCTCTACAAAATGGTGGTTTGGAAGTCCTTGGTCTTGCTCCGGAAATACATAGTACCATCACCACCAATGGGTTTTAAACTCCTGCAGGATGCTCTCTTGGAAGGGGAGGATGGCGTGCTACACAAATGGAGGCACATCTGTACTGCAATTCTAGAAGGCCTCAAATCCTCAGAGGAAATGATAACAACTAACACGATCAGAGTGAAATGCAAATTGTGGGCTCTAGACTGGATTCAAACACAGCATGAAAGATCAAGCTTCACGTGCTATGGGAAATCCCTGAAGCACGTTCATTTAACACATTAGCTACATATTTGTCATAATTCCCAAGCAGCTACCAGCCTACCCAGTTAATGTGTGTCCAACCAGAGAGATCTTGGGTTCCAGGGTGGCAAGGACTTCAGCTGACTTCAGTTGTAGACTGTGCTGCTGTAAAGACTCTAAGGAATCACTACAGCACTTGGTGCTAATCCGTTCAGCAATAACAGAACTGAGGACTAAATCGCTGGAAGACCACGTTAATGAACATCAGTCGCTATCAGCTGACCAGTGGTGGATCGATCTGATTCAGGGGGAAAGACTGTCATTAACCCTGGCTTTGTTAAACTTTCTTTTAAAAGAAACTTTCAAATTAATAGAAAGGAAAGAAATTGCAACGAACACACAACAGCTCTAAAACGTTTTCCTTCATATTTGTACATTTTAACAGATGGAAAATGCTTGATGTTCTTGCATGTAACTGGTAAAACTTTTCTTTCCATATTCGTCAATCTTTACAGATGGAAAATGCTTGTTGTTCATACTTGAAACTGGTAAAAAAAAATGTTTTAAACCAAATACTAATAAAAAGAAAATAGGAGAAAAAAAAAAGAATGGCGAGTGACAGAAATGGAAAGATCTTGCAAATGGCAGGAATGGTGAATGACAGGAATGGTAGGATCTGGTGAATGGCAGGAACAGTAGGATCTGGTGAATGACAGGACTGGCAGGAAAATAAAGTTTGGCAGTGCTGTAATGGATGGCTCTTGTGAAATGTCTCTGCAGATCCCTGGGCCCTGAACGTGTTGAAATGCACAACTAACATCGACGGTTGTCATTGCAGGAACAGAAGAGCCAATGACACACCATGACCATACTTTGTGTGACAAAATCCTATTCTGGATAGAACAGGTGCGGTGGGTTCAATGGTTTCTATTCTCTTTGCCGAAACTTGGAGTACAACTCGGCCTGGCGATGTTTTAGTAATAGTTACACCTAGTCCACCACGTCGTCCCACCCCCTCCCCGCCCCCCGCACCTCCTGGCTCGCTGGACAACGTCCACCCCTCTCCTCCCTGCAAGCCTGTACAGCTGTACTCCTCCCCTGTGCCCCTCTGTACCTGTTATGTTCTGAATGTGCTCCAGGGACCCCAGTGGTTCTGGGACACAGTCGGCAATTGAATGGGAGCTTGGCAGAGGTGCATGCCGCTCTCTGTGCTCCTTATCAGATACACGTGTTTCTGCCAAACGTACCGTATCCTGTGCACGGCATTCCTCACATCGCTTGGGAGGTGTTTTAGTAATAGTTACACTTAGTTGATCACGTCACCTCGCGTGACACCTGACTCGCTGGACACCGTCCTCCCCTCTTCTCCTCGCAACCCTGTACAGCTGTACCCCTCCCCTGTGCCCCTCTGTACCCTACCCCTGCTGCATATCTGTTTTGTTATTACCTCTATAAAGTGCTTCGCTAATTCTTGAAGCTAGGTCCGATATCAATAAATATAATAATAATAATAATAATAATAATAATAATAATAATAATAATAATAATACTCATAATACTAATAATAATAATTGTTAAATTGGTGAATGTAGGCAGTATACCACTTCAGCTCTGTTTTGATAGAAAGTGCTGAAGGTAGGGTGCAGTAAATTCTCCAGAGATCTGGGTCAGCAATGGAAGCTTTAGCAATAAGAATGTGTTCAGTAAAAAATAAATAAAGGTAATGAGCAAGCAAGGTTCTATACTAAAAACACTTCTGCAAGGGAAATCACATGGTAATACATACTAGATATATACAGTGCTCACGCATCCTAATCCTACTTCATGAACTCCAAAACTCTGGACTAAGGTCCTCCGAGGTCGTTCCCACTAACAGTGCATTGAGACTATAATAATGATACAAGGAGCTATATAAATGACAAGCACAGTGCAATGCAAAAGAGTACACTGCTGGGTATGCTGAATATTCTGGGTTTGTTCAGATGGAGGTGAAGATTATGTGAAAATGCTAAGAATTGTCAGGGTTTACCATTTAAGAAAAACAAATACACCCTCAGCACTTAATTGTTTAAATATAGTTGTGTAGGGTATGGGAATGATGCCAACCCAGTCTTTTGGGCCTATGGTAAGATTAGAGAGTTAGGGTGTCTAGGTTGTGTGGGGAAGAACACATAGCTCAGAGTTTCTCTACTGTAACCTATGGATTAAGATGGGCAGAGGCCCGCTGTTCTTCCCTGCATTTCAGACAGGAACAGGGTGAAGTGGAAGGTGCGGTCCAGAGGTCCCAAACTAAGCAAATGGCTTGAAGACACTGGATTGCAAAGTAGGTGGTTTCAAACTAGGTAGCTTCAATGGTTTTCTAGGGCAGTTTACCAGGCATATAAATCATAGCTCAAAAGTCTGTTTGCTGCTTGAATCTGTATCACTGTTTGATCGTGGCCTGACTGGTTCTACCAGGCTTGAAGACAATCCAGACATTTGCAAGGTTTTAGAGTCAATGCATTCACACACAAGGTCGGGAAATATCTGGGATCAATGGGGTCAACTAATGAGTCAAGAAAGGTTAGGAAACTACTTCCCCCATGTGTCTGCTTAATCATTTGAGACTCCATGGGATTTTCTGACAGCAGTGGCTATATGTGGAGGGTTCTTCTCTATAGCCCCCTTCAGAATGGCACTTAAAGTTCAGCTTCTTCCGGAAATGCGTATCTGCTATCCAAGCTGAAATTCGATATTTTCCTTACTCTAGGAATCTTTCAAACTGCTGCACTACTTTATTGAATCATTTCCAAGAAAAAATAAAATCATAATAAGACTGCATGCATTCCTTATATCACTTTTGAACTTGAACGGCATGCATGCAACCAAACCACTGCTAATACCAGGTATCCTATTTACTACACCACAGCTTTAAGAAGCAAACAAGGTATATTGGTGAATAAATGTATCGTGGCCAGTGTACTAACACAACATATAAGGTTATGTGCCCCGCAGTACTACTACTCACTGCATTTGCACACTTGCTGGAATTACAATAGACTTCTCATTTTGGGAAGCTTGCCTTAATGAGAACCAGTAAGACTTCCCATTAGCTAGAAACATTTGTGGAGTCTTCACAAAGAGCCAACTTAAAGTCTCCTCACTGGTGGCCAGGGGAAGGCAGACACTTCCTAATCCTGACCCTGGTGGTGGTATCAGCCAGGAGGATCACCTTGGAGGAGAAGGGCCCTTGGGGAACATGAGAACTCTGTTGGGTTTGACGCATTATGTGTCTTCCACAAAGAAATATCAGTGATAGCATAATATGTAACAGCTTGCGGTCAAAGAGATATTTATTTCCCCAAGCTAACTATCTGAGTGTGGGTTAAAACAATCAAAACCTTTTATGCATTGGGAGTAAGAAACCCTTGTTTAAAGTCACTGACATTCATAGAGGTAAAAGCTCCTATGACCCCCCGGGGAATATTAAAGATGTGTGTTTACTTATTTATACTTTAGATTCTAAAACCATAATTCCCTGGCAAATCAAAACCCATCATTGAATCCTTCTAATACTCCTTTAGGGAATACTATTAAGAAGAGAAATGATTTTAGTAATGATATGTCCATTAGAAAAGATGATTTCAACATTGGGGACTTCAAGTCCCACAATGCCCAAACTACTGGGATGAAGAAGAGGGCTATAGAGGCATGCGACTGCACGTTGCAGTTTAATAGTTGCAGTTTAATAGTATTATTTATCCATACCTGCGGGAGACTGAGAGGCATAAAGTGCTCCCTCAGATGCAGGCCAGAGAGAGCAGTAGCAGGAGGTGTAGTAGTCGTGATACATCCACTTTGCATCAAAAACAGAAGCCGGATGCCGGGACCACCACCATCTACCAAACAGATGGCGGACATGAGAGGGTCTCTTCTTTCACAGACCTTGATTGCAGATGTCGCAGAGCTGAGAGAGTGATGTGGCAAAACAAACCTTATTTTGAATACTGAACTGATATAATGCAGAATAATAATCTATTATTGAATTGAAAACCAATCTGACGTAAAGAGGAGACGGTGGCAGAATAAGAACTTGAAAACAGACTATAAAGGTGTGATTGTATTTATGTGAGTCAGAATAATTGCCAGCAACAAGAGAGGCCAGTCATATGAGAAACTTATACAAACAACTATTACCGCCAAAGCCAAAAGTGAATAACATCAAGGCAAGTTCAAAAGAACCAAAATTGCAAAAGCCAAGAGAGAGCAATTATGAATTCAAGTGTTTGTAAATCATATCACCAGTGTGTAAAACAGGCTATAAGAGGAACTGGCTTATACCATCATTGCCAAAGCCAAAGAAGTGTAAGAGTGAGGGAAAACAATTGTCAGCATTTGGTTAATGCAGACGTGGGGAAACAAGAGTGGCAGGAAGGCTGTCCTTCTAACAAAAGATATTCAGGAGTAGTGGAACATAACCTGCACTGTATGTGGCAATCAAACCTGTGTAACAAACAGCACCAATGTGTTTCTTGTTTTCCCAGTAGAATTAGTCAAACTTGAGATTGTGAAGCAAAATACATTGCTAACTTTTTAGAAGCAAACCTTTACCACAGAAGTACTTGTAGTAGGCAGTAGTTTAATTTCTGTCTTGGTGGAGAGTACACCATGGCAAAGGATCTTATAGTGGTAGACCTGGCAGGTGAGCGAACCAGATGGAAATCAATGAAGTACTGTGGTAAACGAATTGAGGAAGAAGTGGTAGAACCAATAAGGTTTTTTGTTAACTGCTGCAGAAGCATCTGACAAATTTATATTGCTGAAACAAGTATTTTGTGAACTGCTGCAGAAGCATCTGACATTGCTGAAACAAGTGTGTCGTGAACTGTTGCAGAATTATCCTGACAACCGCATTTCTGTTGATCCTAATGAATTAGGGAAGCAATCTTGATTCATGAGTAGAAGAAGCTTTGAACTCCTTATCACAAATGGAAAGAGGAACAACTTGTTGCACATTGTGAACTGTTGGTGGAAGATCAAGATGAAAATTTGTTGCGAGCCAGGATTTCCTTATCCTTTTGGAACTGTTGAATAGAATCCTGCTTGAATCTGGAGATGGAGAACTCACCCAGATTATAAGGAGAGACAGTTGCCAGGTCCTGAACATAACTGGTATGTCTGTTATATTTGAACTGCCATATATGACCTTCTTAAGTTCTTGTATGTACAAGTGTGAGGGGCAGAAACCTTTTGTTAGAGTATTTCCTTTAGTTTATTGTGATAGGCAGGGAATGTTGGGAGTACATACAACGTCCACAACATGCACAGAAGTACAAGCTTTGAAAGTCCATACCCATACAGCATAAATAACGCAGCCCAATGCATATAGAATTCTCTGTGTAGGCTCAACATGTACTAATACCTATGCTGCAACAAGCAGTATCCCTGAGAAGATAAGCCCTAAAGCACAGACCATATACCTGAGTAGAACTACATACCCCTAACATGTGTAGTAACAATTGACATTAGACGAGGCACCATTAAGGACACTCGTAGCAATGGCAAATGACAGAGTTTTAACTAATTGGATGAGCAACATAAATAGGCCTCAGGACACATTCAGCCATTGCTAAAGCTTAAAGATCTTCATCGTTTAAGAGAAAATATCAGCCAGACCCTTGCAAAGAAGTGCATACATACAAAGCTTTAACTTCCCACAGCATGATTAAATGCTGCACAGTGATCAGTCAAGGCAAGGTGGGTGAACACATTCCAAAGACTGAATTGTGGTATTAAAGTCATGCAAAAGCAACAAAGAAATATCAGACCCAGAGTTAAGGGACAATTACTGCACACAGATTGGTTGAGATACATCAGCTTAGCCGAGTTCCCAGGCCTGTGTTCAAAGGATATATATCAATTTATGTTCCTGGCTAGTACATTGAAATGTACCACATTGAAGGTGACACGTTGGTAGGAATAAAAAATAAAGAGCAGTGAAGAGCATGTTTGTTAAGAAAGAAGGAGCAACACTGCCCTCCGTGGGAGCAATCGAACTGAGATCGAATTGCTAAAGGTGGGGACCATACAAAACACCATCGCATATAGAATAGAATTAATTAGGTACCAATGACTTTCATGGAAACCTATGAACAACCCCAACTGCACATACACAATATATGTGAAGAGTATGTTTATAATATTGCAAGCAACATACATATATTCATATCATTGCAATAGAATTAAGTTTGCAAGCATCAAAATCCCCACCTCATAAGGTCAAAGGCAGGGCAAATGGAGCCATGCACAAACCATGAGAAAGGAAGGGGAAGCGAGTATGAGGAGGAGTTGCAACATTGAACTGCCGATTAACAGTAAAGGATGTAAAGTTATCATTTTATTGCCATACTGTCGAACCTCACAATAGGGATTGGTGGAAATATATTAAGTCACCCACTCCACAAATACTCCTCCTGGAACAATCATTCAACAAATTAGTCTAGAGGATACAAATTACAAAGGGTAGTGTTCAATCAGCATCATGGGACGCAAGCTGATCCCAGTGTTAATTAATAACTTGATGTCTTGCCATGGCCACAAGGGTACAATAATCCAATCGGGCTAGGTAGTGCATAGATTCACCTATACTGCAAATGATGATGCCCAATCACAGGCTGGGGATTTGTGAATAACCTGTAACATGTGTTGTCATTTCACCTCTGATATTTACTATACATTCATTTTTGGCTCTTTAGATTGATTTGTATTATTGGATTTGAGGCTTGTATTACATATTTGGTGTCCCGTATGGCAATTCAAGTCTCTTCCGCACAGCCGTGGGATCCTCCGCCACAATCCTGGGCACCCAAGTTCCACCTGCAGGTAGCAGAAGACTGAACAGACCACGAAGAGGCAGCAAGCACTGGGGTTACCGAGAGGCTTACCTGATCACTTCCAGCCCCCACGAGTGCAGGCCATCTTGGGGAGAGGCAGCCGCAGCAGACTTCATAAGACAATAATGAGCCAGTGCACCTGATCTGGGAACTACAACAGGAAAGTGTGTATCTATGCAGAAGTAGAGTGAGTGACGGTGTGAGCCACGTAGTCCTGTTGCCTTTTTTTTCTTTTTCATTTTAGTAGAAACTGATGAGGGCTCCCCTAGCGAGGAGCTGTGATGTCACATTAGTTATAAGACTTGGTAAGTGAAGTGTACACATTCATCTGTAGGGGAGGGAGGGCAGCGCTCTTTAGAAACAGAGTGGGACGTCCTGTACTAGGGAAAACTACAAACTAACTCCGCTGTGAGGGACTAGAGCAGAGAACATAAAACCTTGTCTGAAAAAGTGTGATTTTCAACTGCCTTGTATAAAGTGTATATAATATATATATAGTATATAGGAAGAGCACTTTTTGGGCGGCTTATAACTTGGCTCCCCCTGGACGAATCCTTACCAAAGTTTGAGAAAAAAGTATATGGGCCACTCTGAATTTTTTTTCTCCAAAGTTTGGAAAGGATTTGTCAAGGGGGGCCAAAGTTATAGGGGGGGGTCCCAAAACGTCTTTTTTTCCCATAGACTGAATGTGGCAAAAATGTTGCGCACGGCTACAGGCCAAACCACTGGACGGTTTGTCATCAATTTTGCGGCAGGGGCTTGTTCCCCAAAGCGTGCTTTTGTAAATTTTGTGATAAATCTTATTGTAGTTTCCTTTAAAATTATCAAAAAATAGCACTCTAAACATTAGTGATATCTATGTCCGCTCCGCGGACCCACTTCCCTGTTCGCTCAGTAGAGAGTATTTCTATTAGCTAATCCATGGCATGCTGTCAGTCAAGATGTTGCGCCTTCACCCATTGGGTCTGCCGCAGCGTCAAGTGCGTAGCATTCTTTTGATACGGCCGCCATGGTCACTTAGTTTTTGAGTTGTACGCCAAAATCACTGCAAACAAACCCTTTTGGAACCTTGTGTCGAAAGGTAAGCATTACTTATAAGTGGCAGTAGAAAGTGAAACAGTACTTTAATCTTGTTACCACCATCGTACCGTGCACTGCAACTTGGTAGACAATGTACTACAATTATTTACTGCGTCTATGTAAGAAGCCAACATCAAAATTACTGCGGATAGACTGGCGTCCTATATTTAGGAATGTGAGGGAGCCACCTGCACGGTTTCATAAACAGAGCGCGTCTGCACGTGGTCGGGAGAAACGGTTCTCATGAGTGACTGCTGATATGTAGTTGCAAAAAGAGAATTTATTTACATTCGGAGTGAAGGTCAGTTCATCTCATTTCATTTTTTCAGTAGGCGCTCAGTATGGTCGAGGATGCACCAAACCTCATAAGGGTCAATTGTTTTTCGACCTTGACGTACAGGGACCAGAGACAGAAAGAATGTAGGGAGTAACAGTTTGTGAAACATTCCCTTTGATAACTTATGCTTCAAAAAGGTTTGTGAGGCACTTGAAATAGCAGTTCCCAAGGAGGTCTTCTAGCAAATAACTACTGTGTGACTGCGGAGGTCGAAATTGAGCCGGTGCATATCATGTAAGCTTATTTTAGAGGCCTGTATACCAACCTGCCATTATTTACTTAGTCTGAAAAAAAAACAAATGTATTACTAGCAATGCTTTTGGAAGTTTGTGTGCCGTTGAAATTTCATATTGCACATTACCGCACTATTGGAAGTTTGTGTGCCATTCAAATTTCATATCGCACATTAGCGCCGTCTGTACAATGTCACTACAATTTCCATTATTACCTATGACATTTATGTGACAATCAACTTTTTTTGCCTATTATGTATATTGTACATTGTCACCTTTTCTAAGGAGTCAATACATTTTCCCATATAAAAACAATTGTTTATAGAAATGTAATGTGTTACCCTTTAGATTTCCGCAAAGACTTTGTATTGATAGATTTTTTATTTTTCTTTTTACCCGCAGCTACTTCCTTCCGTACTGCGAATGCCATGGCCTTCAGCGTCTGACTGATGTTTTTTTAATCGTCAAGTGCAGCTTTTCATCACCGGTTGTATGTGCGTCAGTATTGAATGGGATGACCTCATCGGACCTCTATGTCTCCGTACGCGGTTGTAGCAGTAAGAAGCAACATACCATCCTTTCTGGTGTCATAGTTCGCAGCCATTCACGTCGCCTTCTAAATGACTGTGACAGGAATACGCCTTCTGAGTCAACAACGCATAATTTCAGTGCGGTTAAACACCAACATCACCATTGGCAGTAACATTATAAGTAACATGCCATACTTTCTGATGGACTTTATCACAGCAATTGACGTCGTCTTGACAATGAATGTGAGAGGAAACCGACTACTGTGTCGCCACTGCATACTGTGTGTGTGTTAAAAACTGTGGCGCCAACGCATGGAGCCTGTGTGGGAAAACATCTATGTTCCCGTCAAAAGTAACATTTGAATTGTGCTGCTGCGACACAAACTTCCAATTTCTTTGCAACTGAGAACAGGGTGATGATTTAACACTGTGCATTGGGAAATAAAAGTCCCTTACTACTGATCACATGGTAGTGTGATTTTTAACGATTTCATGTTCCCCTTCATATTCTGCCATGCAACGTTGCAGGTTGTAGTATGTTCTTTAATAGGTGGCGTATGACACTACGTGAGCCTTTATGGAATCATTTCTTTACGCTGCCAAGGTATGTTATCCAGAGCGCTATTGGACACCACTTGTTTTGGCAACGTTAGGCTCAGTGCCATCTATTATGCTTTTGTGCCGTTAGGTTACTTTTTGAAACCCAGATGCCCCAATTACCGACATCAGTTCTGCATGAAGACGCTATGTTGTCAGATTTGGTATCTTTCTGTAAGTGGAAAAATGAGATCAGGTGCAGTGAAAGTGTTTGCTGTACAGAAACGTTTCAAAAGCAATGCTTCCTTATAACTTCTCAGTACACCTTTCTTCACCCATTTCACCTTGTGACACTTACATAAAAATGTGTTCACAGGTCAGTGGTAATGGTGTTGATTGCAATATTTCTGCCATTACTGCATTTTTGCCAAACATAATCCCTGTATATTCCACACATTTATGTACAGTTCATTGTGCACAAAAAAACACCTTTTGTGTTTTGCATGTGGTACTATTTTCATATTTCCTAAGTGTCGTCATGTACATAAGAAATCAACGGTATGCCTTTCGTCTCTGAAGGGTACGCTGTAGATATGCTTACTGACAACAATGTCGGGAGATAGATACTGCCATTTACTAGTTGCGATAAAACATTGATTTGCAGTCACCATGTCCACCAGGCACCGGCTTGCTGTTACATTTGTTGCTGATAACTTCACATTTTAGAATGAATACAAATTTTCTTCGCCCACTACGGTCACACGTTTCCCTTTTTCACTTTCTGCCATCTGTAATGGAAAGCAAAAAAAGACTTTGTATGCAACGGCTGCCTTCCCTTTCAATGGTGGCCATCTTGGAAAAGGATTTGTTTTCTTCAATCGGGAACGCCGGAGGCGTTCCGGTTGAAGATAAAAAATCCATTTTTTTTGGTGCAATGGGTTAGTGCCGCAAAATCTGTATTGGCAATGGCATTCAGCCCCCATTTATTTATGGTGTAATGGGGTTCACTGAATAAAATACCTTGGTATGCACTCTTGCTTCTATTGTCGTGTAAACCTGCACTGTTCAGTTGTGCACGGGAATTGTTCCAGTTACAAGTTCGTACAACAATATACAATGGGTCTCATTACAACCCAGGCGTTAAGGGGTTAATGGCGCCATGAAAGGTGTCGGCGCCGTTAAACCCTTAATGCCTGATTACGAGGTCCCTTTGCGGGTTGCACTTTAACACCTGCTTTTAGCAGGCGTTAAAAAACCAACCCGCAAAGGGACCTAGGAGCTAATTACGGCACTGTAATTTACGGTGCCGTAATTAGCACCTTCCCCAGTCCCATTGAGCCCTATGGGGCAAAAATGAGAATGGGGAAGGGCCATAGCTAATAGCGCCATGGTTTAGCGCCGGGGTTGTAATGAGGGCCAATGTCCTTCCGCATTATCAGCGACTCACCCGTACCCTTGTAAAGTGTGTATGAGTTCTGCACCATGTGGGGATGCTGTGCAACTGCATATGCTACTATGCAATTTGTAAAAAGATGGACAGTGAAGTCAAATGTTGCTTTACAGTATGCTTATGTGTTACTATTGGAACCCTTCTAAATACTCAATAAAAATGTTGGTTACCTAATGTTAATGTACTGACAAATGCAAATCATTGAAAAAACATTTCTCAAAGGGACATTACGGTTACGTGCCCTACGATGGCATCAGTGATGGCATCAATGACATGTGTTTTGACATCTTTTAGGTTTGGGGTGGTAGTGGTAGCTGTGGCGAGTGCTGATGGGAAAAATGGGTGATTAGCCTACCATAACTTCCGAATTTCAGTGGTTTTAGATGTTATTTGTAATCATAAGGTGTTTTTGTACAACGTTTTTTGTGCAGAATGGCATAGGTTTTTAATAGGGCAACTTAACCATAACATCCCTTTTTTTATAGTGAATATATATATATATATATATATATATATATATATATATATATATATATATATATATATATATATATAAAAATGGTAAAGTGGTATTGTGTGATCAGAGGCAAGTGCTTGACATAGGGATTTGCGTGTGGGGAAAAGATTGTGATGGAGATATATGTTCGAGATGGGGCGTGGTTTTGGAAATTGTGTTTGTGCGCAGAGCCGTGCTGTGATTTTGTGTTCAGGTGTTGTGTTCATTGTTGTCGTTTTGTGTTTTGTGCTTATGAGGTAACTCAGGTGCATGCCATAGGGAGATGAAAGGATTTGGACATTGATAAATGAGTCAGAGGTAGGCTGATCTTCTTTAGCTTTTATTTCTTTAAGGGACTCCACAGGTTGAAAGATGTAATACAAGTTATGATAAGTAAGCAAGTATCATTGAGGACATCCACCAGCCCCTCAGCTCGGCTGGCCACATCAACTGTCACCTTTGGTATCATCCCAGCCACACACATTCCACTACATCAACATTCTAATATGTGTGACATAATTCCTTCAAATACCTAATTCAATTATAATTATAAGTAAATCACAACAGGGGACTGCCATTAGAGGTGCCATTGAAGATATTGTTTTGATTTGTTGTGAGTAGTAGATACTGATCTGTTGTGTTTGTGACTTTTATTGTTTAGAGGAAAATTAATACTCTGGTAGAGCCTATGTGCAAAGAGCTCCAAACGTATAGGGTGAAGATAATTAGGTACAGCAATGAGTGGGCTGTGGAAACCAAAGAGAAAATGTTTACAGCATGTCCTGCTGAGGGCACACATAATAACAATATAATCCAGCATATGTACACTCATTTGTTGTTCACAGATAAGGGTAAAATGCTGAAAAGATGACAGAGGGCCTCATTACACGGTAGGCGGTAAGGGTTTACCGGTACCGGTAAGGGCACCGGTACCGGTAAATCCTTACCGCCTTACTACGAGTTCCCTTTGTGGGACCCGACCTTAACGGCTGGTTTTACCAGCCGTTAAAGTAGGGTGCCGCAAAGGGACCTTGTTGCTAAATATGGTAATGCAAATTGCGGTACCGTAATTAGCGCCTTCCCCATTCCCATTGAGCCCTATGGGGGCAAAAATGAGAATGGGGAAGTGCCTTGGTGAATGGGGAATTACCGCCCCCGCTCACCTTGGAGTAGGGCGGTAATTCCGCCATCCACCAAGGCGGACACAGTAAAATACCGGCGGCAACCATGGCGCTAATAGCGCCATGGTTACCGCCTACCGTGTAATGAGGCCCAGAGTATTTA
Organism: Ambystoma mexicanum; assembly: GCF_040938575.1. Lineage (NCBI taxonomy): Eukaryota > Metazoa > Chordata > Amphibia > Caudata > Ambystomatidae > Ambystoma > Ambystoma mexicanum. The sequence continues at coordinate 1,188,227,426 of NC_090926.1, forward strand.
AGAGCTATGGAAGTTGTATAAGGGAGTTGAGGGCGGATCAAAGAGAAGGGAGATGCAGAAGGTATAACAGTCGTGTCCTTGCCCGACAGCAAAAGTACAATACAGTCTTTGACGCCTGCACAGTTGTTACCCCAGACAAACTCAGTACCACACACCCGGTCGACACAGGCTCCAGTCCCTGCTCTGGTGACAGCCTGTCAGGTCCTGTACCTGTGTCTGCGGAAGCTGCTGAGCCCCAACAATCCCCCGAAACCGTGAAGTCAACTACCGGTTAAAAACAGCAGAAATCTCCACAGCTTCAAGGGAAAGGGGGAAGTGGAGAAAATGACAACAGACACAGGTAACTCCTCTTGTAGTCGAGAACCTGTAGAAATAAATAAACAAACACCATTAAAATCTCATTAACTAAAACCTTTCTCCACTGTTCCCACTTTGTGTAAAGAAATACCTGTAAAGTCTCCCTGAAGAGCTGAGAGACTTGAAGTGTTGATGCTTAAATAGTTTTTTTTAATGAAAATTGAAGATTTCTCTTAAAGTATTACAGATAAATCTTGTAGTCCATGACTCATTAACAAAGTCCATAAGATTTCCATTTAGTTCTCAGAGAATGCTATACACATTCTATTGGTAGTCAAATAGAACTTCTTTAACAAACTGAACACTCTCTTAAGATATAAATAATCTGTTGAATGGTAAACCTTTGCAACACAGATAAATGGCACACAAGTTCAGAAACAGTTTTCCATTTAACTTCTGCATGCAAGTTTAAACAAAGTGTTCATACAAACTGTTAATTTCTCAAGCGTGTGTGCAAGTAAAATGTAATCAGAAAATAGCATTAAACTCCTAACTCGCTAGCGCGAGTCAAAGTGTTCATTCAACCTTAAAAACCTCTTTTGTGCATGCGCTAGTAACTAGTGGACTGAAATTACATGAAACTCCAAAACTCGCATGCGCGAGTAAACAGTATTCAAAGGTCTTTGAACAAATACATTAGATGCGCATGCGCGAGTAAATAGCATTCATTCAAAAGTGAACCTATTACGCTCATGCGCGTTCAAAATAAAATAAAATACATGTGCAATAGACGAGAACACTTCTCTTAACCAACCGTCTACTGCGCAGATGTAAGCAAGTAGGGAACCAGAATCATAACATGCGCGATGACAGGAATTTACTGATTCCTACAACTCCGTCATACGCGCATGCACATAAGCCAGTAAACATTTCAAAGCGCGAGACGTGTTACAAACCGTCTTGCATCTTTTTTTTAAAACTTAAATGATAGAACCATTAAGAATGAAATCGAAATAGCATTTCATTAAAATAAGAAACCCAATCCAAATCCGAGTTACCAGATAACTTGGAAACATTACATACACAGTTTAAATTTAAAGTCAAAATTATAAAGTTGCGTGAGGGAAGAGCTTCTTACTCCTCTTTAAACATACAGTAACTAATGAGCAGAATCCAAGTTACTCCTTAACTAAATACCTAAACTAGAATAAATATTCTTCTCATCAAAGTCATTAATACTTGGATCTTCACAATCTTCAAAAAAGAAAGGCTTTAGAAAGCAACGCTCCCACCAATGAATCCGCTTGTCTTGTCCAACGAAGAAAGTTCATTAAACATTGTGAAGGGCAATGAGAAAGAGGGAGGGGTCTTGCTCTATGGTAGATGCTGAGACCAGGGCAGCAGTAGAAATACCATTAAAATTGAATAAGGCAAGGATAAAAGATGTGAAGATACAAACTGAAAAGCCAGAGCAGCATGATGTAGAGTACGCATTTGAGGGGATTGAAAGTGAATATGAGCAGGAAGAGATTGGGGAAAATTGAGAATCAGAAGGGGATCAGGAAGAAAGGACTCCACGGGAGAGAGGATTAAGACCTCGCTATAGAACAATGGCAGTAGTTAGGACAAGAAAAAGGCTAGGACACATCAAAGCCCAAAGGGAGGAGACAGTTTCCATTAATACAAAAAGTTGTAGACAGATCACAATACATACCATGTTCTCATGTGGACAAGAATAATCTGATCAAGACCCTACCACCCCTTACAGCTGGGACGGTTAAGTGGATCCACATTAGAAAAGCACATAGCAGGGGCTACTCTAGCAGTAGAAGATATGAAGGTTTACTAGCCCACATAATAGGAGATCAGAGAAACACTGTTTGGGAGAGAACAAGGTACCCAGGGAAACACTGGGACACATTAGAAAATCGTTGAATCATAAGTGCAGTTTGGAAGGTTAAAAAATACATTTTCACTGCATTTTTGCATCAAGGCCCTAGTGCAATGATGTGCAACTGTACACTTTTTACTGGTGCAAAGTTGCTATCATCTGAACCTTGGTGTTATCCTGTTGTCCCCCTCTTGGGTGGGTCCAACTGGGTCTGTGTGTTCAGCCACTTTTAACTGCACCTGGTGCATCTTCAAATAAACCTTAGGCATAACAAAAGCCCCAGAGGGCATGGAAACAGCCACTAATGCATTACTTCATCTATACATGGGCCGCATTTTTGGATGTGGGGATTTGGTGATTGCAGTTTGAAACCTTGGGGGTAGAGCTCACGGGTTGGAACTGTAATCTCAAAATTGCATATCTGACAGTACATGCCAGCCCTGCAAGTGGCATTTGAAATCCAATGAAAGACGAGCGGCTGCTCTGCGAATGGAGCACATGTTGGAGTGCTAAAATTTAAACTAATAAACTTGTAGACTACACGTGAATCTGCTGACTTCATGCCACTATACATATATGCACATGTAAGTTAATATTGTTTGCCACTTTAATATCAATAATTCTAGCCTCCCCCATATTGCCATCTGCTCACACCACCTCCCAGCTCAACTCCCAATACGCACATATCATGCAATTTCAAGAACCACCACTCCTACTTTCATTCACACAGGAAGATACATGTACCTCTAAGGTTTCCAATTTCCCCCAACATCACAGGAAAACATGCTGCCCATCTATACATCAAGACAAGGCTCCCCATAAACACACTCTATGTTTGTTCAATTTACAATGTATACATCTATATCATTGCCGCTTAACATTTGTAGTAGTTCTTAAGTTAATGTTATGAGAATCACGGAAAATAACCTAACACTTGCTGCATCCTTTACCTGTGGAAAACAACATTCAAGTTGGTCTGTTTTTCTTTTTCCTTTTGATAACATCCTGGAGTGAAGATTCTGTTTTGGGGTTCTGGATATCTTCTTGTGCAAGGCAAGCAGCATCTGTGAAGTGTTGTCCCGAGATAAGAGCGTGGATCAAAGCCACTCAAAATGCCCAACCATATGGGTGGTCAGGAGACCACTGGCCAAGTCTGGGGCAAAGATAACAGCTAGCTGTGTTAAAATATGTTCTATATGCTGATGTATGGCAAAAAAGGAGCTCAAGGGAAGAGTGAAGCCGAGGAGGTCATTGCTTGGAGTTAATGCAGGCATTTAACCCAGTGACTTCTATTGTGAGATGTCCCCTCCTTATGTTTATTACCTCATGCATTCTACTATTGCCTAGGCAACAGAGATCACCATGGAAATAAAAGGTGGTTCATAGCCACAATTGGCCAACACGGATGCCAAATTCCATTTTCGAAATGTGATGTCTTTCCCATTGCTTATCAGTTCACCCTAACCTAAAATACTTCATTACCAACCAATACATGTGGCAACCCCTTTTTTAATTTCCAGGAGTGTATCTCAAAATGCACAGTCGTTGGCATTAGAGGCCAATGATAAAAAATATACAATTTTGAATAGCGAGCTGGAAAAAAATCGGCTTTACCTTTCATTCAGAACCGCGTTGATACATTTGAGAAATTGAGTTTAAGAAATTCTAATGCACAATCAAATAGTAGTAAAAATGTCTGATGCTTATCTTCATAATAATGGTGAGGAGCCATCATCATTTATGGCTAGTGTGATGACCAATATCAGAGTTGCAAATAGTGTAATCACACGATGCCAGCGCATTGCACCATGGTGGAAATATTGAAGTAATCAACAGAGTCTTGTAGACTGACGGTGGGGTCATTGTCTTGGAGTAATCACCCACCTTCAAGTTATGGCCCAAGGTGAAGCCAAAGGCTATAGGTTGGGGAGTGGGCATTATCCCAGGCGTTAATGACCCTTTCTGAGGTTTCCATTGTGATAAAGAAATATCGGTTTTGGAGTTGTGGTTACAATAAATATGGCTAGCTTAATAGTGAGTAAAGAAAAAATATGAATGTCAAGTAAATAGAGATTTTTATTTTCTAGTAATTAAATAACAGGTTGTCTTTATGAGGTAATTTATGGGGCATTGGGACCATTGTTTTAGTTATGTCATTGCCTGGACTGCTTCATGTTGACCCATTAGTCACCTGTGTTTGCTTGCTGCTGCGGAAGGACATGGCGGAATTCTAAAGTCTGGTGAAATCATCAGTGGCCGTTACTTTGTTGTGGCCGTAGGAGGTGCTCTAAATAAAAGTACTTACCTTTTTTGGCGAGTCCTGGACTTATTACATCGCTACAAGATGTTTTCTGCCGTTTCCCTGCTTGCTTCTTAGATCGAAATGTTGAAAATGCAGTAAAAAATGCCAGTTATTGCCAGTTTTCTGAACATTGTGATTGGCTCAGAGGCACTCAATAATGCCTGGCATGTGCTAATACGTCCCATGTGATCATACATGCTAGTCATCATTTGATGCATTCACAGCACAGCGCATAGTGGGCTTTGAGGTGGTCACTCTCTCTAGCCTCTATCATTCCACGTGCTCTGTTCTGAGACATCAGCAAGCCTCATACAGAGTCAGCAAATTGCCCTCCAAAGATGCAATCTCAATAATGTGGATGGTAAAACATCAGTGCCTGAACCAAAGGTCTGGCTGGTTAAACAAAGGGAGAGCCATTTCTAGCTATGTTATCATGGTTCTGAGGTACGGGTGGTAAAGCTCAGGCGTGTCTTGGAAGCAAGACAACATAGAGCAACACAAGTTGGAATCCCGGGTTTGCGCTTAGCTAGAAACATTTTCGGTATTAAGTGCGTTATCATTAACCAATAATAATGTGTGATCTTGTGTTCAAATAAAGGATCAGCTGCATGCTGAAATTCCTATTATGTGTGCCGGGATGAGAAAAGTGCATTTGATTTTTACAAGATCTGGTTAACTCAAGGAAATGGTAACTAAGCAATTCGAAATTATTTTACAGAACTGAATTACAAGAAAAGTAGCTGAACGATAATAGGAACGCATGACACAGAACTTAATAGCAAGCATTGGCAAACCACCATTTGGGGATTTTGTGTATGCATGAGAAAATATTACCCGACCATAAGACTCCAACAGCTGGAACATGTGTGTGAGTACCTGAGCATACGGTACCCATGCTCAGCAATTGCCTATCAACAAGGCAAAACTGTTGGCTTTGTGAATCCTGGCTGTTAAAAGGTCTTCAGTTGTAAGGATACACATACTGCGTATAAATCAAGTGCCTGAAGGTACTCTTTGTTAAGACACTTTTATTTTATAGTAGCATATTTATAGATGCAATAAAGCCATTCAAATGTGTCAGGGTCACCTCAGAACTCACCAATAAAATTACAAAAGTAGAAGGCCAGAAGTAATGCAGGTTTATTCAGGGCCCAGGCGCAGCTGGGACAGCAATATTCAAATAGATTGTGGAATACAACTTCATGAAAAGGCACTGCGAAAGAAACGCCCCCCAAATCTTAAACTTGTATAATCATTGAGCTAATTAAAAATAGTAACTTAGCAACATGAAAAAATCCCCCCAGAACGAGCTGATTGTTACTTGCACAACAGACCCTTACAGAAAAACATACATTATGTTCTGGAATAGGATTCACAAACCTTCACACACCGCCCACAATTCAAATATGTGACGTCACAATCCAACTGCCATTTCCCACATCATGATGACAATTCATTGAAACATTTAGAGATGACCAGCGGATCTTTATTCATTTGCACCGGTCTAATTGTGAGAAGTGCTCCCTACCAGGACACTGCCAGACCTTTGCACTTCTGACGTACTGCTATACGAATGTTGTATATTAAGAACTATTTAACCTTCTTTCTTAGCAAAATGTGCTAAGAGGCAATTTGAATTGCTGTGGTTCTCTGGATTCTATCTAAAAATCCTGTTTTGCAAATCATTTTCAATTTTTAAATGGTTATGCTCTCCAGGTCTTTCCGCGGGACCCATGGGTTCTAATCTGTGACCTTGAAACATAACAACTATTGTTGTGCTTCTTACAATACCGGGATGGGATTGTGGGAACTGAAATGTGTTACCAGCCAGTGCAGCTTCGTTGCAGATTAAGAAAAAGCTAACGCATATTGGCTGCAAAGGCATGTTATGAGGCCTATTTACCGCATGTTAGCTTATCTCTAGGTTTGGTTATACTCACCTGTCCCTCTACAATTCTTTTATATGTACATTACTTTTATTTTGGGTTTAACTTATGTAATGATTAAAAGTAGCCCCCTCCCTTTTTACAGTGCTACTCTCGCAATTGATACGTGTGCACTTTTTCACCGCGCATAACTTGCATTTTTATTACAAACTCTCAGAAGACTTTTTTTTAAAAAAACTCTCTTCATCTAAAACATTCTATCTGCAATCTCGTAGTAGAATACATTTTCAGTAACACATCCACACGTGGACAGCACCGCTTAGAGGCCATCACTGGAATTTCCCCAACAGATCATAGCCATGCAGTAATCAATGTGGTTTTGCAAATTAATTGAAAAGCTTGTTGTTTGTTCCAATTGACAATTTGACTAAATTATGATTGCCTTATAAGGCAGTTCTATTTTAGATATAGCTTGTTTACACAAGATAGAACAACCTACCGCATAACATTGGCAATCCTTTTAAAGAACAACGTCTGATGTTACTGCTTGACCGAGCAAGCTCAAAGAGATCCCAGGGGAATGGATTTGGGTGGGAAGAGGCAAATAGAGGGTGAATATGTCCATAGGGACAATCATGTTGAAGGACGGTCATTAGGTGCTGTGATGAATCTGATGATGTTATCACTCCTTTCCAGCGGGTAGCATCTCCTCATATGGTCAGGGGGACAACAGTCCCTCCCTAATCCTGACCATGGGGGCTGCTATATGAGGGCTTCCCACATGGGGGAGGGCTACCCTCAGGGGAATGACACATCATCAGAAGAAGTCACATACACCCTATTCCCATTTAGGGATGTTCCCTCCCTTCCTCATGCCTTGATGGCAAATTGCAACACTCTCTCTCAACCACTTGTCAAGTCTACTTCAAGTGTTCCCCAATATCACCCAAAAACTAAGAAGAGGAGGAATCAGGGAGCAGTGATGATTACTCCCAATGAGATCCAACATCAGCTTCCCCAATATCACGTAAGGAGCAGTATGACAACAACTGAGAAGAATAAGAGGTGAGACACATTGATGATTACTCCTAATGAGAACTACTATCGTTGGTCCAGTTGCTGGGGAGATTCGATTGACCTGACACGGTTTAAAATCATGCCAGGAAGGGAAGAATGGAGTTCTCCAGCTCAGGACAGAGTGAGGTACCGGCTGCGACACAGAAGTTCGAGCAGCTACACGCAGCAAGAGGGCCGCCCAATGACCGACACACTCAGAGAGGCTCTGCAGAAACCACAATGAAGAATGAGGAAGCAAGTCATGCTTCCCGATCTATGCAGAGGCTGGAAAGCTGACCAAAGCTGGAACACCTACTGGAAGTGCCGGTATGGGCAGAGAGAGATGCAGAAGACTGGAGAAACATCCAACTTGGAGTCAGGAAAGCCAAGAAAGCACAAGAAGAGAACCAGTGAGACCAGGGAAAGGGTTGGGATGCTGAAGCACTGTCAGGTGAGATAATGAAAGCCCTAGACAGTGGGACTGGGGTCTGGGACCCTCAGTACGAACTTGGCAGAAACCAAGAAGGGAATCCAGAGAGACATTACATGTTGAAACGTGGCAGAAAACTAAACCAAGTGTTTGGAAAGCAAGCTGAAAGGTTATATTAAACATACCAAACAGACATTGTTGAAAGAAACTACATAGAAGTCCTGGTAGGAGAGTTTACTAGGCAAAGCCAAGTGTTTGAAAGGCACTAAACAGAAGTCATGGCAGGAGAGTATATCAGGCAAAGCTAAGTGTTTGAAAAGCACTACACAGAAGTCCTGGCAGGAGCGTATACCAGCCAAAGCCAAGTGTTGGAAAGAAATTGCATAAACATCCTGGCAGGAGAGTATACCAGGCAAAGCCAAGTGTTTGAAATGAGCTGCATACATGTTCTGGCAGGAGAGTATGACAGGCAAAGCCAAGTGTTTGCAAGAAAGGGAAAACAACTGTATCCAACACCTGGCATGAAAGTATACCAAGCAAAGTCAAATAAGTGTGATCAACTCTAGTAAGAAGAGAATTATCAAGGAAGATCAATGCCCTTAACAATGTGAATTGTTATGAATGTGGAAAAGAGCTTGTGAGGTAAGTATACCAGGTGACCTGTGAGTCTGGGCCCCGCGCCCAAATTGTAATTTACTGACAAGAGAATCCCAAGGAAGACATATGGCCAAACATGTTTGTATTACCTGGAAGTCGTTTGGCTGTATTACAACAAAAAATACAATTAATAAAAATAACCAAATGAATCTTCATTTATTTAATTGGCCTGAAGGCCTGGGAAAGACTTTGTGAAACAATCTTCTTCAAAAGATACTTGAATGTATATGGCTAATATTCAACGGGCGATGTGACATTGCTCGGTGTGCAATTGTTTTACTCAAAATGACCACAAGTAAAAGGGGCTAATTTCAAACAGTAGATAAATCACCTAATCAGACATGAAGCCATGTTAGTTATATTGATATCATAAACCCCTTTATTTTACCGAATATGGAAGATAATGTTACTACCCAATCCGGGGCTGAATAGAGGTGCAGTTTGGGTTTATTGCTTATTCCTTTTCCTGGCCGTATGGAGCAACCTGAGTCTTTCTTCTCTGGTGACTGCCAGTTGTCCCGAAGCTGAAGGAGGTGGACTTTTAAAAATCCCTGCAGATCATGGAGTGGCATGGAGCTGAATAGAGATGCAGTCTGAAAGGATTGCATATTCATTTCCCTGCCGTGTGGAGTGGCATGAGTGTTTTTTCTCTGATGACTGCCAATTGTACCAAGACTGAAGGAGTTGGACTTTTAAAAACCCCTTCAGACAGCGGAATACCGTGGAGCGGCACAGAGATGCATAGAGGTGCAGTCTGGGCAGCTGTGCAACTGTGTATCACCTTCTCTTTGTTTGTGACTAGTGTTAGTTCCTGCACTCTGGTTACAGTTGGTCCCCCACCTCCATGTACGATCTGCAGAGTGGTTACTATATTATGCACCAACAGTGTGGATTTAAGCAAATCACGAACAAAGAGATGATGGCGGCCACAAACCTGCTTCTTCCTCCCTCACCCGTTGTTAGCCCCTCTGATCGTCTTGGGTGTCTGCAAGTTTTTGATATGGTTTCATTGAGGGTGTTTGGAGGGGGGCGCTATCTTCAGTCCTTGTCTTCTGCCCACACCATCATGAATGGGCCCCTGCCAGAAAATGTCAATTTATTTTTCTGATAAATGAAGGACAATGGCTAGAGTTTCAAAGAGAGGGGGTTCATTTTCCACCGACCCGCAAGGATGTTAAGAATGTGATCAATTTGGTTGGTTGCCCTTCCTTGCTAAACAACGACTAAGCTTTGATGATACTCTTGCGGAGATGGGACCAAGTTATGTACCCAATTTTGATTAAACTTTTTCCTCTGTTGCCCCATCCTCACACTTTGTGCCTTTTAGAAGTCAATTCCGCAACCCCCCCGCTAACACATAATGAGCTGGAGATTTCTGCAGTACCATCGCTTGTTGAAATAAACCGGGTGCTTTGTATCTTAAAACTGGAACCAGAAGCCAACTCTGTTCTTCTTGAATCGCTTTTGGTTAAATTTGACAACATCAAGTTGTATACAACTGCAAAGGACTTTTTGTTTACTTATGACCTGGGTGAGTCGAGTGCTATGCCAGCTGCTTTAATCAAAGTATTGTCGGGGGCACCTACACATGACAGGATCCCCGGACAAGTCAAAAGTAATGGGGACTTCCCTAACTTAAACATCTTCAAAAGTGTCCTTTTGGAGAATAGATCAGTGATACTTGATCGATCTAATATTCTTCGCCTACTTTGGGGGGTGCCGCGGCTGGCCGGTATTTCCACTTGTGACCTCCAGAGAGTTGATGTTGCTGTTGCATCTTCATCTGATGGATAGGGCCCTGGAGTATTTTTGTTCTAACTTTGTTTATGATTTTGCGATGCATGAATGGGACACATTGCATGCACATGGATTGGACATTACTTCTTTTACTGAGGACAGGTTTGCTAATTTGGCAACTAAAATGAGCACCCGTAAAAACGTATTGCAAGACGAAATGTCCACCCTTAAATGTAAAATGAGGGTATCAGAGGAGACGAGTGATTGGTCTTGATTGTTAGGAGCGATTCACCAAAAAAGGGAATAGACCTTATTGCTTGGCCACTCATGCTGCTACATCTAGTTGTTTTCCATCCTGTCCTGGAACACTAGTGGACATTCGCACTTATTTACTAATCCTTTGCTAGGCATTCAGCTTAAGTATGTTATGATTGTAAACGTATAGGAAACCTGGCTCCAATTTTCTCCTTCTTTTAATGGTTACAGAGTGATTTTTCAGGCTGCCAGAAGAGGCAACCAGAACCTTCTGTGGTAAAGTATTAGAGCCCTCAATGTGGTATCATGACAGTTCACTTGTGCCTTAATGGCAGTCATCCTTGTCATTTTCTTATTTTTAATGAGTACTGGCATGAGGGTATGAGTGGTTTGGTAAAACGTTTAGAGAAACTTGCTATCAGTTTTAAAGATTGGCGTGGAAAGTACAATAATGGAAACATTGTTGATATGGGTGATTTGAACTCTGAATGTATTAACGCTTCTTCTTTACAGGAGCATGACTTATTGGATCCTGCGTGCTCCTCCAAACAACGCAATGGTCGGCCATGTTTGGGAAATCTGGAGGGTCTTGGTTTGTACCCTCTGAACGGTACTGTACTTGGGAACATACCGATTTCACTGACGTGGTCGAATGGGAAGGTGCACTCGACCATTGACTACATCTTTGTAGAGGCGCAGATGATTGAACATTGTCCCATGCTGTATGTGGTTGCATCCTCTGTTAGTGACCATTCAATGTTGCAGGCGCACGTCAACATGGAATGGGAGTCACGAAATCTGATGGAATATGGTGCTAAGGATTTACAAGATAATCTGGACGGCAACATAAACTCCTGGATGTGGCATTGGCAGTTAGGGTGAATACATCCCTTGTTGAATGTATACATTCTACCTCTTTGAACTGGAAATATAATACCTTTTCAGTAGAGAATTTTGAAATATTGGCTAAGAACTTAGTTAATGCCTGTCTCCGGTTGAAAGCCAGTTCGCCTAAACACTGCAGCCATTCCCATGCGTATAGTGTGGAGGTAGAACAAAGGAAACATGAAAAAAGAAGAACAGTACGACGGATAGGGAAACGTTCTGATCTTTCTCCCATGAGGAAGCGTTATTTGATAAAAGGACTTTGTCAAACTTATAGGAACTGGACGCGCCACACTCGAGCCAAAAGGAGTCAAGCTGATGCAGAAATGATGCTTGAGACTTTGTGTAATAAAAATGTGCAGGTTTTTTTGGAGGTTGATTAATAATCTGGACTCTCTCAACCCTGTAAGCAGCTGAACGCAGTTGTTGAGAACAATTGGGTGCACCAATTAAAACTTTGTACTTCTGCACTTTGGGTGAACCTCACAAGTTGTCTCTGAGTTGTGATCTCGAAGACAATTTTGGCCTGTCGTCAGGGGTGTTGCTAGGTCTGGAAATGACCCAGGGCTACGATGATGTCGGAACTGTCGGGGCGGGGGCTAGCTAGTCTTTTGGTTGTGGCTCCTGAGATTCTATCCGGGGCTACAAACAAAAGACCAAGGGCTATATCTCCCTTAGGCCCCACTAGCAACACCTCTGCCAGTCATGTTTTGACTATGAATATGATTTGGCTGTGATCTCTTGCATTAGCTCCTCTCATGCGCCAGGACTGAACAATTCACAAACTATCTTTTTAAACAGGATACTTCAGCATGGTCACAAACCTTGTCTACTTTTTTAAAATCTGGTGTTTGTTCTGGAATTTTCCCAGAATCCTGGTCAAAATCATATATAGTAGCTTTATATAAAAGAGGAGTGAGATCTAACCCTTTAAATTATAGGCCAAATGCAATACCTGATGCTGACAACAAGGTGTTCGCGTCTATCCTGCTGTCCCATCTTGAGTCTTGGGCGTTCACTGCTGGTAGACTCTGTAAGTGGCAAATAGGATTCAGGAAGAGGTAGACTCTGTAAGTGGCAAATAGGATTCAGGAAGAATCTAGGTACATCTCTTAAAGGCACTATGATCAAGAGCATTCAGCAACTTAAATTGGGCGTTAATATAAGTCGGTGTTCATTGCATCTAGAGATCTAAGGGCTGCTCTTTATGCCATTGACTGCAACTTCTTGCAATTAACATTTAGCCAATGGGAGATTCCTGGTCTTTTGCAGCTGTTAATAGGTCTATATTCCAACTCTAGAGTCCAGGTCAGACTGAATCAGCTCGGGCTCCTTTCTCGCCCGATTAAAACCTCTTGTGGTGTCAGGCAGGGGTGTGTGTTGGCCCCCTGCCTGTTTAATTCATATATATCTGATCTTGGTGACTATTTGAAACCGGCAGCTTTTATTGCCCCAAACCTTTTCATTTGCGTCCTCTTTGGTGACTTCATGCGCACGACATTCTCCTATTCGATTGTACTGGGGTGGGTTTACAGCGTTTTCTAAATGTTTTCTTAATCGTTGTGGAAAACATTTTTTTTCAAATTAACCCTACAAAAACAAAAGTCCTGCAGTGCACAAATGGCAGGAAAGAGTGTCTGTATCACTGGCACATTGGCACAAAGTCCGTAGCGAAAGGTTCATCACGTATTTATTTGGGTTTTTGCTTCAATCTAAATCCCACTTAAATAGATTACAGGACTGGTTAAAGAATCGCGCCTCGCCTCTTGCGAGTCAGCTTAGGAGAGTCGATTCCGATTTTGACAGTTTCTCGTTGTTGCCTTCTATTAGCTACTACAAGGGTAAAATCATACCTAACAATCTATACGGTATCAACGTATATGTCCTTACTATTGTGGACCACTCATACCTTCCTAAAGCATTATTCTTTAGAAGGGAGCTACATTTACCTAATTCCGTACTTATACATGCACTTAGCTATCAGTTGGGTATCGACTGCCTTAAGGGAAGAGCACAGTGGAAGATTGTGTTGGCCCTTCAAAAGATGTTGTGCCTGTTTGAAGGCTCTTTGTATGGGACTTAGGGGCCGATTCATGGAACAAACGTGCGCCGAAAATCGTTGCGCAAGCAGGCGCAAGCGCAAAGAAACAGGCGCACGCGCACGCGTGCGATTCATGGAAGTCCCTGCGCGTGTCCACCTCGGGATGTGCGCCAAACCCATGCATGGCGCACATGTCACTGCAACATCCCGAAAGGCGTGCGCGACGCGCACAGTGAAAGCGCACAACCTCGGCACATACACCAGAAAGTGGGCGGGACACGGGGCGTAACGCGCGGAATGGTGAACAACGCGCGAAAATAAGGGCGTAACTGGGGATGTACTGCAGGGAAGCAGACGGAACGCCTACACGCACTCGAACCACACTTATTCATGGAATCGAATAGGGCAAAGCCACGCACAGCCAAAGACACGCACAAGCTGAAACACGTCCGCCACACGAAGGCAGGCGGTAGAGTCCCAGCGCATCACAAAAGTGGCAACATACAGCAGTTGGGCCTGTGCGAGCGGGGCACGTGTATTGCGGGGGTGCGCGGGAAGCAACACACACGATTGAGCGGGGTACGTGTATATCGGGGGTGCGCGGGAAGTTAAATACGCGATTGAGCGGGGTACGTGTATTTCGGAGGTGCGCGGGAAGTTACACACACGATTGAGCAAGGTACGTGTATTTCGGGGGTGCGTGGGAAGTTACACACGCGATTGAGCGGGGTACGTGTATTTCGGGGGTGCGCGGGAAGTTACACACGCAATTGAGCAGGGTACGTGTATTTCGGGGGTGCACGGGAAGTTACACACGCGATTGAGCGGGGTACGTGTATATCGGGGGTGCGCGGGAAGTTAAATACGCGATTGAGCGGGGTACGTGTATTTCGGAGGTGCGCGGGAAGTTACACACGCGATTGAGCAAGGTACGTGTATTTCGGGGGTGCGCGGGAAGTTACACATGCGATTGAGCGGGGTACGTGTATTTCAGGGGTGCGCGGGAAGTTACACACGCGATTGAGCGAGGTACGTGTATTTCGGGGGTGCGCGGGAAATTACACACGCGATTGAGCGCGGTACGTGTATTTCGGGGGTGCGCGGCAAGTTACACACGCGATTGAGCGGGGTACGTGTATTTCGATGGTGCGCGGGTAGTTACACACGCGATTGAGCGGGGTACGTGTATTTCAGGGGTGCGCGGGAAGTTACACACGCGATTGAGCGGGGTACGTGTATTTCTGGGGTGCGCGGGAAGTCACACACGCGATCTCATCAGGGTACGTGTATTTCGGGGTGCGGAGGAAGTATCCCACGCAACATCAGCAGGGTACGTGTATTCCAGGGGTGCGCGGGAAGTTCCACACGCAATTCCATCAGGGTACGTGTATTACAGGGGTGCGCAGGGAGTTCCACACGCGATATCATTAGGGTACGTGTATTACAGGGGTGCGCGGGGAGCAGCACACGTGAATTTTACGTGTGGGTCCTCCCAGGTGTTCCCTCTACACCCTCCATGGCCCCTGCAGGTGGCTCACACCACAGGGGCCTACCCAGCACATGTCATGCAGGCACCCCATCCACCATGGCCATGCCCACCAGCCAACCCACATGTCAACTTGCACTACTGCCCACCAACGCATGTCCCCCTGCACCCCCAGCCACCAGGGGAACCCTCCACCAGGCCCCCACCCATGTCTCCCACCCCCCCACCCCCCAGTCACCAGGGGCAGCCTCCACCAGGCCCCCACCCATGTCTCCCACCACCCCCACCCCCCAGTCACCAGGGGTACCTGCCAGCAGGCCCCCACCCATGTCCAACTCATGTTCCCCACCACCCCAACCCCTCAGGACTGTGGGGCACCTGCCAGCAGGCCCCCACCCATGTCCAACTCATGTTCCCCACCACCCCCACCCCCCAGCCACCAGGGGCAGCCACCACCAGGCCCCCACCCATGTCTCCCACCACCCCCACCCCCCAGCAGTGCAGGGGCAGCCACCACCAGGCCCCCACCCATGTCTCCCACCACCCCCACCCGCCAGCAGTGCAGGGGCAGCCTCCACCAGGCCCCCACCCATGTCTGCCACCACCCCCACCCCCCAGCAGTGCAGGGGCAGCCTCCACCAGGCCCCCACCCATGTCTCACACCACCCCCACCCCCCAGCCACCAGGGGCAGCCTCCACCAGGTCCCCACCCATGTCTCCCACCACCCCCACCCCCCCAGTCACCAGGGGCAGCCTCCACCAGGCCCCCACACATGTCTCCCACCACCCCCACCTCCCCATTCACCAGGGGCAGCCTCCACCAGGCCCCCACCCATGTCTCCCACCACCCCACCCCCCAGTCACCAGGGGCACCTGCCAGCAGGCCCCCACCCATGTCCAACTCATGTTCCCCACCACCCCCACCCCCCAGCACTGTGGGGCACCTGCCAGCAGGCCCCCACCCATGTCCAACTCATGTTCCCCACCACCCCCACCCCCCAGCCACCAGGGGCAGCCTCCACCAGGCCCCCACCCATGTCTCCCACCACCCCCACCCCCCAGCAGTGCAGGGGCAGCCACCACCAGGCCCCCACCCATGTCTCCCACCACCCCCACCCCCCAGCAGTGCAGGGGCATCCTCCACCAGGCCCCCACCCATGTCTCCCACCACCCCCCCCCCCAGCAGTGCAGGGGCAGACTCCACCAGGCCCCCACCCATGTCTACCACCACCCCCATCCCCCAGCCACCAGGGGCAGCCTCCACCAGGCCCCCACTCATGTCTCCCACCACCCCCACCCCCCAGTCACCAGGGGCACCTGCCAGCAGGCCCCCACCCACGTCCAACTCATGTTCCCCACCACCCCCACCCCCCAGCACTGTGGGGCACCTGCCAGCAGGACCCCACCCATGTCCAACTCATGTTCCCCACCACCCCCACCCCCCAGCCACCAGAGCAGCCTCCACCAGGCCCCCACCCATGTCTCCCACCACCCCCACCCCCCCAGCAGTGCAGGGGCAGCCACCACCAGGCCCCCACCCATGTCTCCCACCACCCCCACCCCCCCAGTCACCAGGGGCAGCCTCCACCAGGCCCCCACCCATGTCTCCCACCACCCCCACCCCCCCCAGTCACTAGGGGCAGCCTCCACCAGGCCCCCACCCGTGTCTCCCACTACCCCCACCCCCCAGCAGTGCAGGGGCAGCCTCCACCAGGCCCCCACCCATGTCTCACACCAACCCCACCCCCCAGCCACCAGGGGCAGCCTCCACCAGGCCCCCACCCATGTCTCCCACCACCCCCACCCCCCCAGTCACCAGGGGCAGCCTCCACCAGGCCCCCACCCATGTGTCCCACCACCCCCACCCCCCCAGCCACCAGGGGCAGCCTCCACCAGGCCCCCACCCATGTCTCCCACCTCCCCACCCCCCAGTCACCAGGGGCACCTGCCAGCAGGCCCCCACCCATGTCCAACTCATGTTCCCCACCACCCCCACCCCCCAGCACTGTGGGACACCTGCCAGCAGGCCCCCACCCATGTCCAACTCATGTTCCCCACCACCCCCACCCCCCAGCCACCAGGGGCAGCCTCCACCAGGCCCCCACCCATGTCTCCCACCACCCCCAACCCCCCAGCAGTGCAGGGGCAGCCACCACCGGCCCCCCACCCATGTCTCCCACCACCCCCACCCATGTCTCCCACCACCCCCACTACCCAGCAGTGCTGGGGCAGCCTCCACCAGGCTCCCACCCATGTCTCCCACCACCCCCACCCCCCAGCAGTGCAGGGGCAGCCTCCACCAGGCCCCCACCCATGTCTCCCACCACCCCCACCCCCCAGCACTGTGGGGCACCTGCCAGCAGGCCCCCACCCATGTGCAACTCATGTTCCCCAGCCAACATGTCATCACAATCTAGATCCCTGGTCCCTATGGTCAGCCTCCAAATGCAAAACACCCACCCGAGTATTGCATCCACCCACTCATAATTTGCAATTACATCACAGAACACCAATTGCAAGTTCCGAAACAAACACATTTCCCTCACATACACCCAATGGGTGTCAGTGAATCGTAAAACACATATCATGAAATGCATGAAACCAATGAGATACCACACAAAAATAATATGTATTAAAGGAAACATCAATAGAACAAAAAATGAAGAAACAGAAACGTGAATGTACAAAAATGAAAAGAAGCATGTCCACCAAAAATAAAAATCCAAAGTAATGTCCAAAGTAATGTCCACAAAACAAAATCCAATGGGAAATAAAAAAGAAAGCCATTGCTCCATGGTTAAAAATAGAAAAAAAAATACAATCCAACTGTCAACTATGTACATGGGAACAATCCAGGGTCCATTATCCCAACAAAATAAAGGAAACCTATCTAACTACACTAACTAATAAAATAAACTATATACAAAAATGTGGCCAGTGTCCGAAAGGTCCAAATAAAATAAAAACAAAAATTAAACCTAACACTACCTAGAAATTATGTACAAGGGCAGCGGGCTAGTTTCACGGCTCACTTGTGGATGTTCCGGGCCAGGGCATCATCGAACTCCTCCTCAATGTCCCGGAGGCGGTCCTCCTCCATGGCCCCGAGGGTCCGCAGGGCCGTCGACGTCTCCACCTCCAAACCCCTGCGGATTGCCTCGAGGCACTCGGCCCGCCTCAGGGCCCTCCGCATGGAGTTCTCTACCCTGACCATTGTGAGCCGTGCATCTTCCGCCCGCTGCCGCTCTGCATCTATGGCGTAGCCCAACCGCTGCCACACGGAAGACACTCTCTTTCCTGGGTCCTCCTGCCCTCCGGCCGATGCCTGCCCCTCCGATGTCGAAGGCCCCGAGCCTTCATGGCTCCCACCACGTTGCTGATGCTGCTGTGCCTCTGCCCGTGCACTGCCTCCTGCTGCCTACACATCCTCCGCCGGCTGGGGTGCAGTCGTAGATGTGACCACCCCTGCTGGACGTCCTACTAGCGACTGTGGCAGGGATGCCTCCTCCACCAGCCTGGCCGCACCGTCAGAGGCAGCTCCACAGGGCACCCAGGTGACTGATAGGTGGGAAGATGGCACAGAGGACAACTGGCGCGTAGGGGGTCCAGTTGAGGAGGGGGTCGGAGCAAGCCCCATCAGACGGAGGAATCCGGTCTGGGTGACCTGTCCCAGCAGGCTGACGTGGTCAACGAGCCATTCGAGATGACGTGCAGTCTCTTCATGAAAAGACTGCAGGTCACCTCGCATGGCCCGTTGACGCAACGCCACACCAGCCAGGACAGGCTCAACCCGGACCTGGATAGCCACGTCTGCAGGCAGAGGAAAGCCAGTTGACGTGAGCTCATCCCCTGCCTGAAAACGGGTCTGGACGTAGGCATCCCTGCTGGTGCAAGATGATGCAGGGACAGGATCGGGGACAGGATTGCACACAGGCACCTCCGCGGCGGCCTGTGCTGCCTCCTGTCCCTGGTCCTGCACTGCACCACTTGCACCAGTGGGATCCCCACCTCCAGACCGCGTCTCTGGTGCTTGCACGGCCTCCTCCTCCACCAAACCCCCCACCAACCTGGATGACTCCGTGCCATCTTCCCCTGTTGGGCCCTGTGGGGTCCCAGCTGCCCCTTCTGCTGCCGAGGAGTCCAACTCCAACCTCCGCCTCTTGGACCTCCCCCCGGCAGCTGCGGCCTGGGACGCGGCACCGGACTCCTCACTCCCCGACGAGATCACAACACAGGAGGGGAGCCGGGCCTTGCGTCTCCGGCTGGCGGTGGGATCCCCGCCGCTGTGCTCCACAGCACCTTCTCCGCCCTCTTCATCAGTTGACGCTGCAGACAGGGAGAAACAAAACACAGGCATCAAGGCACTGTACAATGGACACAGAGCCCCGAGCACGCTCCCACCTGCCATCTGCTGCTGCCTGACTGCCTGCTGCCCATGTGCACTGCCATTTGCTGCCTGCACATCAGCCAGGGGTGCTGTTGCTGTGACCACCCCTGCTGGAACCAAAGACTCCCGACTGGGATTCCATCGCTCCACAGCCCAGCCCCAGGACCCAGTTGCCCACCCACTCCTGCCTCTGGGGTTGTCATGTCGGGGCAAACACCATCTGTGACCACTGACAACCCCCGGCCAGAGAGGCAGAGGGGCACCAGCTTCAGTGCCACCGAAGTTGGTGTCCTGGTGGAGCAAGTCCTGGGGCAGTATGATGCCCTCTTCGGAAGTTCCCGCGCCGACAAGGAAGGACGGACTCGGATCTGGACTGACATCGTGACTGCCATCAATGCGGAGGGGGTGGCAGTCCGCGACTTACAACATGTCAGGAAGCGCTGGGAGGACTTCAGGTTCAGGACCCTGAACAAGGCCCGGCGCCTCTTGAAGGCAGCAGATGCCAAGGGGCGCCGGGGCCACTTGTCGGAAGAACAGATGAGGGTCCTGGAACGCATATCCCCAGCGCTCCACGTCCAGGTCCTTGAGAAGCAGACCCGTCTGGAGTCGAGCGGTGAGTGTACATGCATCCTGATTATGAGCAGTGCGTGTGGTGATTATTCAGTAGTGTGCAGGTTGCACATCTGTTTGTATGGGGTCGAGTATGAGTGGGGGTGTACAGGGCCATGGGGCTGACACATGCGAGGGCTGTAATGTGTGAGACATGGATGGTGCTTGTGTGTGTAGGCTTACATGCCAAATGCAGTTGTGTGGGCACACATGTTTGGATGAATGTGTATGTTGTTTGGATGAATGTGTATGTAAGTAGACATGTCCGTGATGTCACGCATGTATGTTGTTTTCGGCTGCATGTATCAGCACTGTGTACATGTGCATGTGTGTGTATTTGACAAGGGTGCAACAGTGATGCAACATGGATGCATGTGACAGCGGTATGTGGAAGCCTGATTGGCAGATGTGACATGGATGCCCGTCTGAACAGTGCGACACTTGGCAGAGGTGTACACATGCATGCAAGTGTGGTGGTGTGTGTACATGTGTGGTGCACTTCCTGTGTTGCATGTGATGTCTGGCTCACCTTTGGCTGCTCATGCTGTTGTATGTGTATGGATGGTGGTGGCAGTTGCGATATGGCTGTGGTATGGCTCATGTGTGCGAGTTGTAATGACATGTGTGTTGGGGATTGTGATGACATGTCTGAGGTTTGCCAATGCCACTCATGTACAACTGTCATGTGTGTATGTGTCCATTGTACAGTACCCTGATGCCTGTGTTTTGTTTCTCCCTGTCTGCAGCGTCAACTGATGAAGAGGGCGGAGAAGGTGCTGTGGAGCACAGCGGCGGGGATCCCACCGCCAGCCGGAGACGCAAGGCCCGGCTCCCCTCCCGTGTTGTGATCTCGTCGGGGAGTGAGGAGTCCTGTGCCGCGTCCCAGGCCGCAGCTGCCGGGGGGAGGTCCAAGAGGCGAAGGTTGGAGTTGGACTCCTCGACAGCAGAAGGGGCAGCTGGGACCCCACAGGGCCCAACAGGGGAAGATGGCACAGAGTCATCCAGGTTGGTGTGGGGTTTGGTGGAGGAGGAGGCCGTGCAAGCACCAGAGACGGGGTCTGGAGGTGGGGATCCCACTGGTGCTAGTGGTGCAGTGCAGGACCAGGGACAGGAGGCAGCACAGGCCGCCGCGGAGGTGCCTGTGTGCAATCCTGTCCCCGATCCTGTCCCTGCATCATCTTGCACCAGCAGGGATGCCTACGTCCAGACCCGTTTTCAGGCAGGGGATGAGCTCACATCAACTGGCCTTCCTCTGCCTGCGGACGTGGCTATCCAGGTCCGGGTTGAGCCTGTCCTGGCTGGTGTGGCGTTGCGTCAACGGGCCATGCGAGGTGACCTGCAGTCTTTTCATGAAGAGACTGCACGTCATCTCGAATGGCTCGTTGACCACGTCAGCCTGCTGGGACAGGTCACCCAGGCCGGATTCCTCCGTCTGATGGGGCTTGCTCCGACCCCCTCCTCAACTGGATCCCCTACGCGCCAGTCGTCCTCTGTGCCATCTTCCCACCCATCAGTCACCTGGGTGCCCTGTGGAGCTGCCTCTGACGGTGCGGCCAGGCTGGTGGAGGAGGCATTCCTGCAACAGTCGGGAGTCGGACGTCCAGCAGGGATGGCCACATCAACAACTGCACCCCAGCCGGCGGGGTGCAGTTGTTTTTGAATACATTTATATTTTCATCCTTCAATGTGTCGTATCATCTCATTGCTTTCATGCATGTCATGTTGGGTGTTTTAACATTCACTTGCAGCCATTGTGTGTGACAGACATGTGTTCATTTGCATTATTTACATTGGGTGTGTAACATGTAATTGCCTTTGATATGTGGGTGGATGTGATAGTTGGTTGGGCCTTTTGGCAGGGGAGGATGGCCATTACGGACATGATTGGGGATTGGTGGGACCCAGGTGCAGGGGGGCATGGATGGGACATGGGCGAGGGCCTGGTGGAGGGTGCCCCTGCACTGCTGGGGGGTGGGGGTGGTGGGAGACATGGGTGGGGGCCTGCTGGCAGGTGCCCCACAGTGCTGGGGGGTGGGGGTGGTGGGGAACATGAGTTGGACATGGGTGGGGGCCTGCAGGCAGGTGCCCCACAGTGCTGGGGGGTGGGGGTGGTGGGGAACATGAGTTGGACATGGGTGGGGGCCTGCTGGCAGGTGCCCCACAGTGCTGGGGGGTGGGGGTGCAGGGGTACATGAGTTGGACATGATTGGGGGCCTGCTGGCAGGTGCCCCACAGTGCTGGGGGGTGGGGGTGATGGGGAACATGACTTGGACATGGGTGGGGGCCTGCTGGCAGGTGCCCCACAGTGCTGGGGGGTGGGGGTGCAGGGGTACATGAGTTGCACATGGGTGGGGTCCTGCTGGCAGGTGCCCCACAGTGCTGGGGGGTGGGGGTGGTGGGAGACATGGGTGGGGGCCTGGTGGAGGCTGCCCCTGGTGGTTGGGGGTTGGGGGGGTGGGGGCCTGGTGGTGGGTGCCCCTGCACTGCTGGGGGGTGGGGGTGGTGGTAGACATGGGTGGGGGCCTGGTGGAGCTTGCCCCTGGTGGCTGGGGGGTGGGGGTGGTGGGAGACATGGGTGGGGGCCTGGTGGTGGGTGCCCCTGCACTGCTGGGGGGTAGGAGTGGTGGGAGACATGGGTGGGGGCCTGGTGGAGGCTGCCCCTGGTGGCTGGGGGGTGGGGGTGGTGGGAGACATGGGTGGGGGCCTGGTTGTGGGTGCCCCTGCACTGCTGGGGGGTGGGGGTGGTGGGAGACATGGGTGGGGGCCTGGTGGAGGCTGCCCCTGGTGGCTGGGGGGTGGGGGTGGAGGTAGACATGGGTGGGGGCCTGGTGGTGGGTGCCCCTGCACTGCTGGGGGGTGGGGGTGGTGGGAGACATGGGTGGGGGCCTGGTGGAGGCTGCCCCTGGTGGCTGGGGGGTGGGGGTGGTGGGAGACATGGGTGGGGGCCTGGTGGTGGGTGCCCCTGCACTGCTGGGGGGGGGTGGGAGACATGGGTGGGGGCCTGATGGAGGCTGCCCCTGGTGGCTGGGGGGTGGGGGTGGTGGGAGACATGGGTGGGGGCCTGGTGGTGGGTGCCCCTGCACTGCTGGGGGGTGGGGGAGGGTGGGAGACATGGGTGGGGGCCTGGTGGAGGCTGACCCTGGTGGCTGGGGGTGGGGGTGGTGGGAGACATGGGTGGGGGCCTGGTGGTGGGTTCCCCTGCACTGCTGGGGGGTGGGGGTGGTGGGAGAAATGGGTGGGGGCCTGGTGGAGGCTGCCCCTGGTGGCTGGGGGGTGGGGGTGGTGGGAGACATGGGTGGGGGCCTGGTGGAGGGTGCCCCTGCACTGCTGGGGGGTGGTGGTAGACATGGGTGGGGGCCTGGTGGAGCCTGCCCCTGGTGGCTGGTGGGTGGGGGTGGTGGGAGACATGGGTGGGGGCCTGGTGGTGGGTGCCCCTGCACTGCTGGGGGGTGGGGGTGGTGGGAGACATGGGTGGGGGCCTGGTGGAGGCTGCCCCTGGTGGCTGGGGGTGGGGGTGGTGGGAGACATGGGTGGGGGCCTGGTGGTGGGTGGCCCTGCGCTGCTGGGGGGTGGGGGATGGTGGGAGACATGGGTGGGGGCCTGGTGGAGGCTGCCCCTGGTGGCTGGGGGGTGGGGGCCTGGTGGTGGGTGCCCCTGCACTGCTGGGGGGTGGGGGTGGTGGGAGACATGGGTGGGGGCCCGGTGGAGGCTGCCCCTGGTGGCTGGGGGGTGAGGGTGGTGGGAGACATGGGTGGGGGCCTGGTGGTGGCTGCCCCTGCACTGCTGGGGGGGTGGTGGGAGACATGGGTGGGGGCCTGGTGGTGGGTGCCCCTGCACTGCTGGGGGGTGGGGGGGTGGGAGACATGGGTGGGGGCCTGGTGGAGGCTGCCCCTGGTGGCTGGGGGGTGGGGGTGGTGGGAGACATGGGTGGGGGCCTGGTGGTGGGTGCCCCTGCACTGCTGGGGGGTGGGGGTGGTGGGAGACATGGGTGGGGGCCTGGTGGAGGCTGCCCCTGGAGGCTGGGGGGTGGGGGTGGTGGGAGACATGGGTGGGGGCCTGGTGTAGGGTGCCCCTGCACTGCTGGGGGTGGTGGTAGACATGGGTGGGGGCCTGGTGGAGCCTGCCCCTGGTGGCTGGGGGGTGGGGGTGGTGGGAGACATGGGTGGGGGCCTGGTGGTGGGTGCCCCTGCACTGCTGGGGGTTGGGGGTGGTGGGAGACATGGGTGGAGGCCTGGTGGAGGCTGCCCCTGGTGGCTGGGGGGTGGGGGTGGTGGGAGACATGGGTGGGGGCCCGGTGGTGGGTGCCCCTGCACTGCTGGGGGGGTGGGGGTGGTGGGAGACATGGGTGGGGGCCTGGTGGAGGCTGCCCCTGGTGGCTGGGGGGTGGGGGTGGTGGGAGACATGGGTGGGGGCCTGGTGGAGGGTGCCCCTGCACTGCTGGGGGGTGGTGGGAGACATGGGTGGGGGCCTGTGGAGGGTGCCCCTGGTGGCTGAGGGTGCAGGGGGACATATGTTGGTGGGCAGTAGTGCAAGTTGACATGTGGGTTGGCTGGGGGGCATGGCCATGGTGGATGGGGTGCCTGCAGGACATGTGCAGGGTAGGCCCCTGTGGTGTGAGCCACCTGCAGGGGCCATGGAGAGTGTAGAGGGAACACCTGGGAGGGCCCACACGTGCAATTCACGTGTGGTGCTCCCCGCGCACCCCTGTAATACACGTACCCTGATGAAATCACATGTCGAACCTCCCCCGCACCCTGAAATACACGTACCCTGATGGAATCGCGTGTGGAACTTCCCGCGCACCCCTGAGATACGCGTACCCTGCTCGCACTGGCCCAATCGCGTGTGGAAATTCCTGCGCACCCCTGAAATACACGTACCCTGCTGAAATCGCGTGTGTAACTCCACCTGCACCCTGAAATACACGTACCCTGATGGAATCGCGTGTCGAACTTCCCGCGCACCCCTGGAATACACGTACCCTGCTGATTTCATGTGTGTAACTTCCCCTGCACCCTGAAATACACATACCCTGCTGATATCGCGTGTGGAACTTCACGCGCACCCCTGAAAAACACGTACTCTGCGGGAGTCACGTGTGTAACTTCCCCTGCACCCTGAAATACACGTACCCTGCTGATATCGCGTGTGGAACTTCACGCGCACCCCGAAATACACGTACCCTGATGGAATCGCGTGTGGAACTTCCCGCACACCCCTGAGATACGCGTATCCTGCTTGCACGGGCCCAATCGCGTGTGGAAATACCCGCGCACCCCTGAAATACACGTACCCTGCTGAAATCACGTGTGTAACTTCCCCTGCACCCTGAAATACACGTACCCTGATGGAATCGCGTGTGGAACTTCCCGCGCACCCCTGGAATACACGTACCCTGCTGATTTCACGTGTGAAACTTCCCCCGCACCCCAAAATACACGTACCCTGATGGAATTGCATGTGGAACTTCCAGCGCACCCCTGAGATATGCGTACCCTGCTCGCACGGGCCCAATCGCGTGTGGAAATTCCTGCGCACCCCTGAAATACACGTACCCTGCTGGAATCGCGTGTGTAACTTCCCCTGCACCCTGAAATACACGTACCCTGCTGATATCGCGTGTGGAACTTCACGCGCACCCCTGAAATACACGTACCCTGCGGAAATCACGTGTGTAACTTCCCCTGCACCCTGAAATACACGTACCCTGCTGATATCGCGTGTGGAACTTCACGCGCACCCCGAAATACACGTACCCTGATGGAATCGCGTGTGGCACTTCACCCGCACCCCGAAATACACGTACCCTGATGGAATCGCGTGTGAAACTTCCCGCGCACCCCTGAGATACGCGTACCCTGCTCGCACGGACCCAATCGCGGGTGGAAATTCCTGCGCACCCCTGAAATACACGTACCATGATGAAATCGCGTGTGGAACTTCCCGCGCACCCCTGAAATACGCGTACCCTGCTCGCACGGGGCCAATCGCGTGAGGTACTTCCCGCTCACCCCAGTGATACATGTAGCCCGCTTGCTGTGCTGGTACAGAGTTAGCGCAGCCCTTTGCGCTGGATTGGGTATATTGATGGCTTTTCCCTGCGCGAGAGGCGTTCTTGGGGGCGTAACTGGCGCTGCTGCAGGGTCGATGCGCCACTGTGCGCCACGGCTGGTTTTGGTGGCTGGAATCCATGAATACGCTGTGCGCGGAAATGGATTTAAGCGCACGCGGCTGGCGCAGGGATTCGCACGCGCACACTGTGCGCCAGCCGCGTGCGCCACTTGTGCGCTGAATTCTATGAATTACCCCCTAACTCTTTTGCATGGCTAAATGAGGTCTACTCAGACTGTTAAATTCTTCTCGTTGCATTGGGTTATTCTTTTGAAGAATGCATCGATAATCCTATTGGAGTGAAGAAATTATTATATGAACTCGATTGGATAAAAACTACGGAAATGATGCATGCGTTCCTCTCCTTGGTCCATCTGAATTGTGATCATAAGAGGGTTGGCACCTTGGCCCCTTACTTAGCCATTTATCTGGCCAAGTATGATAGGCATCTCTTTTTACGCTTTAGATGGAATATGTTGGT
The DNA here is from genome assembly GCF_040938575.1 of Ambystoma mexicanum. Classification (NCBI taxonomy): domain Eukaryota; kingdom Metazoa; phylum Chordata; class Amphibia; order Caudata; family Ambystomatidae; genus Ambystoma; species Ambystoma mexicanum. The sequence goes on from NC_090926.1 coordinate 1,188,253,937, forward strand.
GACTAAACTATTGTTGGTCAGGTTTGGTATGCTAGATTCTAACCAAGCAGTCTGTAGATTTTGTAATATCGAGTCTCAGAGTGAAACTGCAAGATATTTATTCATCAAATGTTCTGCAGTTTAGGGGCAAAGATGGAACCATCCTGGGAAATTCTCTGGATTATTTGTGTTGGGAGAGGATGAACAGATTTGCATGACATGCTTAGCAACCACACAACTTCTACTGTGCTTGCAATAGTGAACTTTTTTAAATCCCTGAAATTGGATGTTTTTTAACATAATTTGCTTGAGTTTTTTTGTGTATATGAATATTTCGGGGATTGGAACTGCTTAGTGCTTTTTATATTTTTTCTTTGGGTTGGTTTTGGTAGCATGTTTACCCGGCCACACGACTTCTATTGTGGTTGCAATAGTGAACTTTTTTAAATCCCTGAATTTTATGTTTTTTAAGATAATTTGCTTGAGGTTTTTTTTCTGTATATGAATATTTTGGGGGTTGGGATTGCTTAGTACTTTTTATATGTTGTCTTCTCCTTTTGTATTTTATATGTACTGTATTCTGTATTGATGTATATTGTGTTTTGTTAATTTATTTGTTAAAGGTTACGGTTTCTTAGACAACAACCATAAAAATAAAAAAATATTCCTAATACAATATAGATGTTAAACAACTGTATTGTATGTTGTTTCATCAAAAAAGTGTTCTGTTGTTCTTATTTCAAACATTGTGATTCAGAAATGATACATTTAGTGCCTCATTACACGGATGGCGGTGGACCAAGGTGCTATTTAGCACCTTGGTCCATGCCGGTAAAATACCAGCACCGCCTTGCTGGAAAGGGGAATTACCGCCCTATTCCAAGGTTGGTGGGGCGGTAATTCCCCCTTCCCCCATTGCCCTTCCCTATTTCCATTTTTGCCCCATAGGGCTCTATGGGAATGGGGAAGGCGCTAATTATGGTACCGCAAATTGCGATACTGTAATTAGCTCCCTGGTCCCTTTGCGGGTTGTTTTTTACCGCCTGCAAAAAGCAGGCGTTAAATTCCCCAACCCGAAAAGGGACCTCGTATTAAGGCGGTAAGAGTTTACCAGTACCAGTAAAATATCGGTACCGGTAAACCCTTACCGCCTACCGTGTAATGAGGCCCTTAGTATAGAAAATAGCTAAATTAGTTCAAGAGACCAAATAGTGACAAGGAATCTTTGCAACTCTCTAACCAAATCCTTTCCTGGGTCATGAGTGGCCTGCAGTATGAGGATTCTGAAATGGCCCTTTCATGAGGATCATGGCCACTGTGTCCCCACGTTGCAGTGCCGAGCTAGCTTTCAAGATAAACCAAGCATTGGCATCGCAGATAAAATGCGTCGATAGCCAGCAAAGTTTCAATGAAGAGCAGATTAAAGCTGGCTTTTAACTCGGGCTCGGTGTGTTCTATTGAGGTTTGTCCGTTTTAGGGCTTATGTTATATTCTCTGTCATTAGCACGTTTTTCATGAGATTGTCGGCAGTATTTCTCCGCCTGAATTGGCCCCAAAGGCAAAATGAAAATAAACAATTGTTCCTACTGGCGCTAAATAAGTCATTTAGCAGAATGCGTGTGAACCTTCTCTGCCTTGCGCGCGCTTCCCAATAGATATGCCATCACCCAGCAGGCTGGAGTGCCAAGCGCTGCTAAGTGACGGTCTGTTTTTACAATTTTAATACTACTGATAGCAAAGAAACTCGTTCCGTATACGTTCAAGGGTCTTTATATGTTACTTAGGCTTACATTTCTATAATCATATACACAGGGCTTCAGATGCTTGTTTTCAACAAAACCTCAGCTGCAAGGGCACAAACGCTGCTTATAATTCAGGTGGCCCGGGGTACACTTGGTTAGGACATTTTTATTACATCAGTAGCTATTATCAGCTGCAATAAAGCCATTACATTTCAGGAGACTGCTTTGCAGCAACGTTGATGGGCAGTTCACAGAATAAAGTCTGAGGTTGCTGTTTTACGGAGGATGCACAGAGATCCTAACGGGATATTTTTGGGGTGGGGGTGGGGCTAGTAGTGGGTGGAAACGGCCATAAGGACTACCATGGTCAGGGGCAGTCAATGGGTGGGTAAATAACCGAACAACACACACAGGCTGTGTCCCTCCTAACATCCCATCACACTCCTATCTTTACTTCCTATGACAATAGTTTTGGCTTATAGGCAGCCCTTTCAGCACCACCTTATATCCAGCACTAACAAGGAATGTAAAGATCATGGTATGTGCTCATGACATTTTAAAGGCACGCTCATTCAATGTGCATATTGACGTTGACAGTGAAAGCATTATCGAGTATTGAAGGACCATTTGTGTTTATCTTAAGGATACGTGGTGAAGTTGGGAGGATACTGAGAGTAAAGAAATAATCTCGCAGTTCTGAAAAGGAATATCTTAGCTTATTGTATCATTTATTATTAGCCTTGAAACTTTTACACCAGGTTCTCAAGTCTAGTTCATCCTCCCAGAGCAAAAGTCAATGCAGGGCTCTAGAGGCATCCTGTTCCTTTATTCCTCTAATGTTTTAAAACTTTCAGGACTTAAAGTCAAGTGTGTGTTGATAATGTTCAGTTCTAATGTTTTGTATTGAATTCCATTTTTGTGTGTGTTACATTAGAGTATTTTAGTTTTTTAGTTTTTTAGTTTTTTTAGTTTTTTAGTTTTGTAGTTTTTTAGTTTTTTAGTTTTCATTTTTCAGTCTTGCAAGCAGAATCAGAAAGGATAATACCGTTGAGATCTCCTCGGGCCATAATGTCTTTTTCTCAGTTCACCCAATGTAATTGGATGATTCATGACCTCTCACCCTTTTCTCTCATCTATCGAAATTTTACAGCAACAGAGCTTGGGTTTTCCTGCATCTAATATGACATTCTCTGATCTTGCAGTCATCCTTCCGGGGGACTTCATTCCATAAATCTGTATTTCCCAAGGAGTGCTGCTGTCACCTCACTCCATCTCTGCCACTCGTAGTCACTTCCATGCCATCACCCACTTTTCTTCTGGCATCCCTGTCCATGCCAGTCTCCCCTATGTCTCCTTCTTTTCATCACCAGCACCACTCTTCGAGGCTGATTTGGGAACAACCACTGTACCCAGCTCCATCTCTACCTTTCTACTCCAACAGGGGTGTTCTTTCTTGGGTTTCCTGGAACCCACCTGTTTTCCTTCCTTTTGCTTCCTTACTTTCCCTATAGTTTCCCTTCCCCCATCCCCCTCATCATCAACTAAGTGTCCCATGATAAGAAGGTCTTTGTCAGGGTCCGGCTTGTCAAAGTTCTGCTGGAGCTGATGCTGCCCCACAGACCCTCACCAGGAGTTCACCTCTCAACCCTTAAGTAATAGCTGAGCTGAGAACCCCAAGAAAGGGAAAGGGGAAGTGGAGAAAATAACAAAGAAGAGACTGCTGCCTTGTGATCTTCTTGTATTCTCTGGTACCTGTGGTAAAACAAATATGCTTCGTTACTTATGCATTATGTAAAATTCTCTTCTCTAAATGTTTTCAAACTTATGCTAACTTCTTTACCTGCTTAACCTCTGCTATGGCATACAGTATATGGGTTCAAAATCATGTTGAAAACCCTAAAAATCTGTCTTGGTTCTCTTTATGAAATTTGCCACAATGCCACATGCAGTCTCTTGAAAACTCTCTAGTGAATAGCTCTTGTAAGTACTCACCAGCCTTGGGTACTTTACACTCTTGCTTCATTAGATATGGATCCGTAATGTCTAATCTCATATGCTTCAATAAATAAAGATTTCTCTTCCTTATTTGCTCCTGTGAAATTTTCCTCTTTCTACTTCCATAAAAAGGACTTCATATGTATGCTCTCCTAATGGAAAGTCTGTGTGAAATTGAATTGTGTCACTCTCCTGCCAATTTATTGTTTTAAAATCTCCTTTTAAGGTAAGAGTTGCCTGAAAACAGATATGTCTTTATTTTCTTTAATTCAGCTCCTCCCGTGCATGAGTTAGTAAATCACACGAGCGTTCAAACACGTAAAATCCTTGCACGCTTTCATTCGCGCATATTCAACGAGAAAATTAACACACACACGCACTGCTCCGCGCACATATGTTAATTTAAAAAATACGTGTTCAAAACTCAGAAAAACCTTGCGCTATTTCTTTTGTTGACCCGTGCTTTTAACATGCGTGCATGCTTTAATTTCTGCTTGCACTCTTCTTTTCTTGACCCGTGCTTTTAACACATGCACATGCTTTAATTTCTACTTGCGCTCGTGCTCTTCTTTTAAAAATGATCTTGCACACAGTTCATTTGGACATGTGCACTGTTGCGCACCACACACAGGCTTCAAAGAACTATGCTGCTAAAGATGCGAAGACATGCACTTGTGCCGCTTGTGCTGTTAGAAATTTAACCACGTGCAAAAACAACACTGTAAACTTTTCGGATGCAGCTCTTTTTCCTTCTACTTATTACTTTAAACAGTGTTTATATTAGTTCTCACACTGCACAGTCATTAAAAAGTATCAGCTCAATTGTATTCCTTAAGTTCTGGCACTTGACAAATTACTTAATGAGCTAACAGCTTGACTAATAACTTTTTACACAATATATATACAGATGCAAAAGTTTTTTTATCTTTTCACATTACAGTCATTCAACAAATGTCTTCTCCTTATTTTCTTGTCTCAATGATTCTGTTTCACCAACGTTACTGATACTCTAGATTGAAAATTATTTGTGAAAATCTATGAACTTTAGGAACAATCCCACCTGAAGTCTTCAAGCTCTCACTGTTACTGCAATCGGTTTTCTTACTTCTTTAATGGATTCTCTGAACTCTGGAAAGGCCTTGCTTAGGGAGCTTAATACATGTACAACCAGCAACTGAATTACTATGGATGAAAGGCAGTTTAGAATCCTGCTCATCTACCAAGAATCCACCCCATTATCCTTCCCAACAATCAGACAAACCAAACATATCATTGTTCCTTAAACCAATCAGATAAGGTTTCCTTCCCTCCATATTGACTTGGGCAACCAACAATCTTTATACTTAAGGAAACAGCGTTCTATTCTGTGAGTAACTACAGGCCCTTTCCTGCTACCAGCACACCTACTCCAGCCAGCCCTGACAGTCTTGAGAGGATAGCTCAGGGGCAAAGCGCTAGTCTTGAATGCAGAGCAACACTGGTTCGATTCGCGATATGCACTTAGAAACCTCTGGGTATTAAGGCGTTATAAATAACCAATTATACATTGTAATAATTAATATTGTTCGCAGTTGCAGGGCAGTGGCATGACGACCTGCTACCCAAATACAGCTGTCCCTCTTAGGGGCTAATTTTATAATGCAAAGTGCTGTAGATAACATGTAATGATGAGCTGTAATTGGCCTGGACCAGTATTTGCACTTGTTTTACAACACTGTGTCATTTTAAGTGTTTTGTGGGGGGCAGGAGGGACTATCAGATTCCTCCTTATTCTTCCTGCTCCGCCTATGAAACCGCTTTAGTTTGTGCCTGCTTGAGTTGTTCAGGCAGCTGTGCAACATGCAGATTCTTAGAATCCGCCTGCATTTAGAGCCTGCTAACAACAGCCAGATTCAATAGGAATTTATTGGAAATGTCATATGCAAAAAATGAGTTGCAGGCAGCATTTACATCTAAGACAAAATGGATAATAAAAGTAAAGATTAAAGGTGATTTCGTCTGCTTTTCCTCTTTTGCTTTTGAACTCCATTTTGCAAAAGTAAAACATTGCATACAAGGGACCCACCAGCACGTAAGTGCTATCATTGATGTCCCCTTGAATACAATTAGTATTTTTGAGAAATTGAGACGATTAGTGTTTTACAACACCTGTGCCTATGCTCCTTATCAAAGATTGTTTTATTAGGTTTTGGAGGGCCCTCTACACTCCTCACACTCTTGATCCACCGCAACATTCACCTCGTATGCGTTCTCCTCCTAGTCACTCTCTCTATTGCTTCTCTCTGTACATTGTTGTGTTCAAGATGATCAGCGTTGTGCCTTGAAGATGTGTGTCTTCAATTCTCTACTGTAGGGTTGAAAGAAAGGAGAGAGTCTAATATGTGCCTGAATACTTGTCTTTTATTAAAAATAGTATGGTAGCAATTCATAATGTATCGAGTGCAATAAATATATTGCCTAGGAATTATAGAACAATTCACTGACATAGACCCCTGAACTGTCTTCTCTGAAATATCGTTCACTTCTAAAAGGGGCTTTAACTGGACTGAGAGCAACACTGATCTCACTATATCACCAAAGACACTCATTCCATTGGCCTGAGACTGCCTGCAGAGGTCAGCAGAACTTCACGAAGCATCCAGGATAGGTCTACACCTCTTATATATGCAAAATCAGACAGATAATTCCTACAGATGACGTCTGCGCCACAGTCCAAGCACTGGTCCTCTCTAAACTGGACTATGGAAATGCTGTCTATTCCCTACCCATTAAGTCATACATTCTCTATGATGATTTTCTTATCTATATTTATTTAGGTTCCATACATAACAGCGGCAGCCTCCTGATTGCAGACCTACTCTCTGGCACGTTTCTCAGTCATCCCAACCATTTTGCTCATCAATATTCCATGTCCTCTGAGCAGTGGCATTCCAGTGTAAACGTTCTACCATCACTAAGAAACAAGTACTTTCATGAGGCACATTATCATGACTATTTAAAAAAGTATAAGTAATAGGGGTTCTGGGAGTTTCTCTCTACCGGCCTATATCCCGGGTTTCAGTCTCAACCAGAGTCTTTAGCTCACCATCCTTTCACAGAAGAGTAAGAGTGATATGTAGTGGACCTTTCTCTTCTGTGAAAGGATGGTGAGGTACAGACTCTGGTGACTCAAATCTGGGATATAGGCCGGTAGTAGAGAAACTCCCAGAACCCCCTTTGGTTTTGCATATTAAGTAGCTTTGGGTTTTCACCCTAAGTTACAAGGGTAATCCAGACGTGTTGCTCTCGCTCACTGTTCTTAGAGAGACACAGCTCTACCTCACTGATGAGGCCCAACCAGGCAAAAACACATGTCTGGGTTGCTGTTGGTGCTCTTGATCAGAAGAAAATTGCCCCTGGGCAGGACAAAGACTGATATTTAGTGGAAATTTCTCTTCTGTGAAAGGATGGTGAGCTAAACACTCTGGTTGAGACTCTAACCCGGGATATAGGTTGGTAGTAGAGAAACTCAAAGAACCTCCCCTTGGTTTTGCATATTTAAAAAAGTAAACATCCAGCACTGTAAGACAGAACACACTGCCTTATCGACCACCTGGTGCACATGAATCATTGTTTGCATTGCCTTTGGCAAATTGGCAGATACATCAATGTAATGATTTATTCAAGCTACCCAGATTTTTTCCACTCACCACGTCATTACAATATAACTGCACCTCCTTGGCCTTCAGCAACTATTGTCCTACCAGAAAACATAGATGCTCCTTTCCTCACCTGCCTGGCTATCTTAGCTTTCACTACTGACCCTGATTCACACTGCATTGTACGCACACAATTCCTGACATCATGCATCTTTTTTGCGGCTGTTACCACATCACACCTTCTTTCTTTAACTCTCATTAAATCAAAGTTTACCATCTTAGACACCGCCACCCAGGCAGGACACAAGTGAGTATTTCGGTTCCTACCTCTGAGCAACTCAAACATCCTAATAATGTCCATAATTGTCCAGATAAAACTTCCCACACACCCATTGCTCTTCGGACGGTAACTGGTAACCACTTTCCTCATTATAAACTCATGCAACCCAGGCCACCAATAATCTGTGTTCATTATCACTTTAGTTTTATCTATACCTAAGTGACCTTCATGTCCCATATCTACAACTTTGTCATGCATCCATTCAAGTACTACCAACATTTGACCAATACAAACATACCCATTGTGTATGCCTAAAACACTGTGTATTCTTCTATTTCGTTGTTCACCTTAACATCATAAATCATGTGCCAACCATCTTCAACTTATATGTCTCATCATCCTGACTCACTTTATCTTCCTAATCCAATCCTCCTTCAACCACAAAAATGTCCTGTATGTCATCTCCTTCACATTATATTTCTAATTCCTATTTAGCATGAACGAATTCCTCAAATGGCCCATCTGCTACAACATTCCTCATTCCTTCTACATGCTCCATTACAAACCTTCAAACGTGCACCCTAGTAGTCCATTTGTCAATCCTTTCTGATACTCCATCTCTACCTTCTCTGTTATGCATGACGTCTAATGGTTTATGATCAGATCATATGCTAAATGATCTACCCCATGAATATATTTTGAATTTGTCAATTGCCCACACACATGCTAGGGCCCCCTTGTGTAATGATTGAGTATGTGGTCTCTGCTTCTCTGAGAGCCTTAGAAGCAAATGTCATGTTACATTCTTGTGCAGAATCACTCTGCAGCAAAACTGGCCCAGTCCAGACTCAGATGTGACTGTGTACATAATTGCATACAATTCCTCCTTAAATCCCTTCAGCATTGATGTTCCTCTTTGTAAATACTCCAAACCAAGATATAATTTTGGTAGTGTTTCCAGAATAAGTTCGACCAAATAATACAATACATTTTATCATTTTGATTGTATTCCATGTCCTGTGAGCAGGGGCATGACTATTTAAAAAAGTATAAGTAATAGGGGTTCTGGGAGTTTCTCTCTACCGGCCTATATCCCGGGTTTCAGTCTCAACCAGAGTCTTTAGCTCACCATCCTTTCACAGAAGAGTAAGAGTGATATGTAGTGGACCTTTCTCTTCTGTGAAAGGATGGTGAGGTACAGACTCTGGTGACTCAAATCTGGGATATAGGCCGGTAGTAGAGAAACTCCCAGAATCCCCTTTGGTTTTGCATATTAAGTAGCTTTGGGTTTTCACCCTAAGTTACAAGGGTAATCCAGACGTGTTGCTCTCGCTCACTGTTCTTAGAGAGACACAGCTCTACCTCACTGATGAGGCCCAACCAGGCAAAAACACATGTCTGGGTTGCTGTTGGTGCTCTTGATCAGAAGAAAATTGCCCCTGGGCAGGACAAAGACTGATATTTAGTGGAAATTTCTCTTCTGTGAAAGGATGGTGAGCTAAACACTCTGGTTGAGACTCTAACCCGGGATATAGGTTGGTAGTAGAGAAACTCAAAGAACCTCCCCTTGGTTTTGCATATTTAAAAAAGTAAACATCCAGCACTGTAAGACAGAACACACTGCCTTATCGACCACCTGGTGCACATGAATCATTGTTTGCATTGCCTTTGGCAAATTGGCAGATACATCAATGTAATGATTTATTCAAGCTACCCAGATTTTTTCCACTCACCACGTCATTACAATATAACTGCACCTCCTTGGCCTTCAGCAACTATTGTCCTACCAGAAAACATAGATGCTCCTTTCCTCACCTGCCTGGCTATCTTAGCCTTCACTACTGACCCTGATTCACACTGCATTGTACGCACACAATTCCTGACATCATGCATCTTTTTTGCGGCTGTTACCACATCACACCTTCTTTCTTTAACTCTCATTAAATCAAAGTTTACCATCTTAGACACCGCCACCCAGGCAGGACACAAGTGAGTATTTCGGTTCCTACCTCTGAGCAACTCAAACATCCTAATAATGTCCATAATTGTCCAGATAAAACTTCCCACACACCCATTGCTCTTCGGACGGTAACTGGTAACCACTTTCCTCATTATAAACTCATGCAACCCAGGCCACCAATAATCTGTGTTCATTATCACTTTAGTTTTATCTATACCTAAGTGACCTTCATGTCCCATATCTACAACTTTGTCATGCATCCATTCAAGTACTACCAACATTTGACCAATACAAACATACCCATTGTGTATGCCTAAAACACTGTGTATTCTTCTATTTCGTTGTTCACCTTAACATCATAAATCATGTGCCAACCATCTTCAACTTATATGTCTCATCATCCTGACTCACTTTATCTTCCTAATCCAATCCTCCTTCAACCACAAAAATGTCCTGTATGTCATCTCCTTCACATTATATTTCTAATTCCTATTTAGCATGAACGAATTCCTCAAATGGCCCATCTGCTACAACATTCCTCATTCCTTCTACATGCTCCATTACAAACCTTCAAACGTGCACCCTAGTAGTCCATTTGTCAATCCTTTCTGATACTCCATCTCTACCTTCTCTGTTATGCATGACGTCTAATGGTTTATGATCAGATCATATGCTAAATGATCTACCCCATGAATATATTTTGAATTTGTCAATTGCCCACACACATGCTAGGGCCCCCTTGTGTAATGATTGAGTATGTGGTCTCTGCTTCTCTGAGAGCCTTAGAAGCAAATGTCATGTTACATTCTTGTGCAGAATCACTCTGCAGCAAAACTGGCCCAGTCCAGACTCAGATGTGACTGTGTACATAATTGCATACAATTCCTCCTTAAATCCCTTCAGCATTGATGTTCCTCTTTGTAAATACTCCAAACCAAGATATAATTTTGGTAGTGTTTCACTCCATGAAAACCAGGGACATGTTTAACATAATCATTTGGAACACACTGGCAGTGGAAGTCCAAATGGCAATTAAACACACTTAAACAAACCCACCGGTGTGATGAACATGGCAATATCTGAAGATTCAGGGTCCAGTTTTACCTGATGATACGCAGATCTTAAATATAACAACGTGAATATCTTTGTTCCACATATTTCAGACAACAAATCATCAATCTTTGATAAAGACAATATTTCTGTAATTACATTCTAATTAACTTCTCTAAGGTCAATACATAACCTAATCGTGCCATTAGCCTTCCTAACTACCACCATAGGGGCTCAACCACCAAGAAGCATATGCCACTTCAATAATGCCTTCTCTTTCTTTGTAATTCTCTTCTACTTTCTCACCACTAACAGGACAGTCCTCGCCCCAGACATATCTGGCACCACATTTCTTTTCAATTTGATTTGATGGACACATCCTTTTAAGAAGTGTTGCCCAAGGCTCTGTACCGGGTCCTATTATTTTACCTCTTTACAATGCTCCTCTTTCTGCCCTTTATGCTCTTCTATCTTCATACAATCTTTCTTTTCAACTATATGCAGATGACACTCAGAATTGTTTCCTCTTTTCCTCCTTGGACTCTGCTACTGTTTCAAACTGTCTCTGTGCTAATCAAAACTGGATGTCTTCTCATTTTCTCCACCTCAACACTTCTAAAACAGAGGTTCTGTTCTTTCCTGCCTCAACTATTCCCCCTATTTTCTCTCTTCCATCCCTCTCTTTTTCTCCATCTTCTCTTCCGTTTTTCAACATCCACACGTAATTTGGCCTCTACCTTTGGTCCGTCCCTGTGATTCCCACTTCACATCTCTTCTATTGCTTGTTATTGTTGTTATGCACTTTTCAACATGTGTTGTGTTTGTCCTTATCTCTCTTTTCATGCTACAAAATGTATTTGTTCTCTTGTCTTTTCTCGCATCAATTACTGCTCATCCCTGTTGCTTGGTGCTCGTGTCTTACACCTCCTTCCCCTTCATTATTTTTATAACTCCTCGATTTGTATCCTTTTTTCATTACCTGTTCAGTCTTCTATTGCATCTTCTTTACTTTCTATTTCACTGCTTCCTTTTGAATTACGACTCCTTCACCACTTTTCTTCAATTGTCTTCAAATGTACCCATGGACTGGCTCCCCCATATCTTTCTTCATTAGTCTCATTCTAAGTTCCTCCTCCCTCTCTCAGATCACAGAATGTATTTCTCTTAACTGTCCCCCACCGCCCCTGTGCTGCTTCTAATTTCCGTTTCTGTGTTCTTCTAGCTCCTAAACATAGGCACTATCTTCCCCTCTCACTTCGCTCTGCACCATCTCTTTGTATTTTTCAATCAAACCTAAGAGCTCATCTTTTATCTTCTCTTGTCAGCTAATTCTGTGTGCTTTTCCCTCTTCCATTTTAAACCATGTTTACATTTTCTTATGATTGTACTTTTTTTTATATATTCTGTTCAGCGCATTTGGTGAAAGGTGCTTTATAAATGCAATACAATTAAATTAAAATAAGCCGACTTTGCCACTGAATACCCTCAGTACGCTTTGTACTATATCTACCTCTGCACTCACACTATTTGATTCTTTGATTTATTCCACTGCAAACACTTGCAGAGACGTATTGGGACCTAACTTGATGTTTAAACCTGCCTTATGATCCCCAGATACTAGATTTCAGTATGCAGTAATTGTATTGAATCCCTAAATATCTAATGCAATTACAAACAATACAAAAAAATGAAAACAAAAATAGTGAATTTGGGGAAAAACTAAAAATGTGGTTGGGAGTGGGAATAGTTGTTTTGGGGGTGGGGTGAAAAATATTAGGAAAGAAGAAGGGGGGTTTTGGGGAGGAACCACCCCAAAAATAATGAAAAATGAATTAGTCATTTTGGCATTAGTTATTTTGGGATTCCATGAAATTACATGTAACCTTGATTTCCCTCATAACTAGTCACAAATATTGTATGGCTTATGCTTCTACTCCTAAATTCCAATTTAGTTTCTACCTCCCCAATATTGATTAACAGTTCCTCTCCACAGACATCAGCTTTTATCTTAAGTTATTTAAATGTACAACATCTCAAATGCATCATCCATGTTTCAAAACTTACTAGTGTATAATTTGCTCCACTACATATTAGAATATCTACCTGTACTCCATTGAGCTTGATTTGTGCATAAGGTGTCTTTCTCCTTGCCCCATTGATTGAATGCATTAACCAACTTAACTTCCTCCTTCTTTTCACACCCCCAATAAACTCTGGAGTCAGCACCACAGTCTACCTCACTAATCATTTTCCTGTGAACATTTCCAAGCCTGCAACATCGGGCATGATGCCTCCTTCTCCAAAACACACTCTGCTTTCTATGTGTACTACCAGATATTCTTGGCCCATGGCCATGGCCAGATGTTGATTACTCCCACATCTGTAACATATTTTGACACTGGACCCTCTCCCAAAACTCATCATGCATGGCAATTGAGCGTGTGTGTCTGTGTGGCTTCTTGGCTGCCATCAATGGAGCCATTGATTGGCATCCTGTCTTTGTCCAATGTTCTCTCCACTGTGGAATAAGCCCTCCCTGACCCGCTGATGACTATGTACTTACCTTTCTCGCCTTTCTCCAAACAAGGTTGAGTTCCTTGATACATCAAGCAGTGTGTTCTATGTTGTTTGCTATATCTCTATCTTTCTCAAGAGTGGGGTCCCTCTCCTTCATTGTTCCATCCTAAATTTATTAGCAATACACTTTATTTCATTGTTCATTTTATTTGAATGTGCTGTAGGGGTGGAAGGGTCCGTATACGCCACCTGTACATTCTGCATGAAATAAGTCCATTTGCTCATCCCATTGTGGGGAGGCGTCCCCCTTGCCTTTCACTGATGACAGTGGAAAGAAGCCATGTGATGATACACTAAGACTCAATTTTGTGCTACATCAGACTCCATTTTTGTATTAGACTGCACAATGATCTCTAAAAGGCCTTGTCTCCCCTCAACCAGCGCCGCACACGGCCACCTCCAACAGCCCCCACCACCTCCTCCCCTGTCTGCACCACACCAGTCCAGTTCTCATAGAAGCCCAGGCTCGAATTGTTGCAAACTAAAAATTGTAATCTTTCTCTTCCTCTGAGCTCACTGCCCTGTGTGTGACCTGCTCCTGCTCCTTAGCCCCCACCTTTAGAAATCATTGCCTGTGCAACCTTTCGCCCCTCTATTCTCCTTTCATGTAGCAGTTGGTTAGACCCATCCCCACAGATCACCTTTGATTGCCCCCAATATAACTAATTCTATATGATCATACATTCCTCTTGGATTAACACCTATCAATCTATTTCTTTGAACCATGAGGCACCAGGGCAAATAAATCTCAGATCGAAACCCTCAGATAAGCCACATGCCAAAAAAGACCACCGCACCCCGGCCCCAAAAAGGCCCAGGTTAAGAATGTGTATAGGTTTGCTCACAATTTATTGGGAACCCCACATTCCGGTATAGGTTTTATGTGTTACATTAGTTATAGCATGTCAAAGATTACTGTGTAGCTTGCGTTAGTTAGAGCAATCACAGATTGCGGATCCAGCCTGACCTCCAGCCCCCCCATGTGAGCCCAGCTGACACACATGCTGTGAGAAGCAACAGCTCCGCACCAACCAATCAAGTTGCACCAACCCTCTATGGACCATACAGTATTGTTACAATGCACCAATGGGTTTGTACAACTCACCCCTTATACTATTCGTCACTGATGACCAAATGTATGTAAAAAGATATGTTGTTTCTGTATTGTTGGCAGAGCGCTCTCGGAGCAGCAGAGTCCTCTGTGGGCATCATTTTACTTCATAAACCTTTACTTAACTTGCAATCTTTCTCCTGGTCTCATTCCCTACTGGGGTGTGCACTTTTATTCTGAGTTTGGGGTTTGTAGTTTGTGGAATGACCACCTTAAGTGTTTTCTCATGAATACACATATACAAGACAATACAAAAAAAGAAATAAAATGATCCAATCTATAATACAGTCACATTTCATAATGTAATAAATGTAGACAATTCACACAATCAGCACTGACATGTGGGAAAGCACAATTTCCTAGTGTTAGATTCAGACTGGCCATACTTAAATCTGATTAATAGATAGTAAAATTCAATACAAATATATATATAAAAGCCGTCTATCAAAATTATAAAACAACAAGTTGTTATTAAATAGTAATGCAACACTAAAAACACAATACCACACATCATTATTAGTTGATGCAAATCTATTACCCAATTTTTAACAAAGGCCCCCTACAGAATAATGTGCCATATGCAGAAATATTCAAGCAATAATTCCAAAATGAATCGCTCTCATATTTGCTCACAAGGAGCCCAGCCTTGCCATATTTAGTGGGCCATTTGTGCGACATTCTGTCAAAATATGTTGAACGGTTTCTTCTTTATCTTCAAGCGTACATATACGGCATATTCTATCCTTTTTTTCAATAGAGTGCCAACTACCTGCATTCAATAGCACCAGTGATTTGTTTAATCTCAGTAGTAATAAAAACATCTGCAAATAAGGCAAAGGACACTACATAAGGTAACAGTGTGGTGCCTTATATGTATGCGTCACAGATTAATATATATATTAATATATATATTATTGAAGCTATTATATATGAATAGCTTCAACAGTGGGCACATGGGATTCAATTTAGCTTTTATGTACAAGAGAAACCTCCTTTTTAAAGCAAGGGCTGGAAGAGAGATGAGGTCCGATTCTAGATGAATGGTTTCAATCAGGCTGCTTGACCCAAGATTTGAAACCCTGCTCGAAAACGTGCACCCAATGGTTTTCAGCCATTTAAGATCTCTCTTGTACATGTCTTCCGGACCATATACTATAGAAGGGGAAAAGGTAGTTTTAGGAAGAATAAGCACTCCTTTAAGGCTATAGATGGCTTTCTCTATGGCAAATTTTGCAATCATAGATATTAATATCAATGCTTTGCATTTTTTTTAGTAGCTATTACCACCTTATAATCTCCTTTAGTGGATAGCTCAACACCCATATATTTAAAATGACAAACTGTTTCAATTTGAATTCCCTCCATCAGCACCCTCGGAATAGTAATAGGCTTGTACACAAAATGCATCCATTGAGTTGTGTTATGATGTATGCGTAAGCCATTGGCTGCAGTGTATCTCTGCAGCTCGTTGAGAGTTCTCTTTAAGCCAGAATAAGTTCGACCAAATAATACAATACATTTTATCATTTTGATTGTATTCCATGTCCTGTGAGCAGGGGCATTCCACCATCCTGAATCATCATGATCTTGCATGAGCCAAATGTTCATAAATATTTACAGAATTTAACATCGAATACTTTAAGATATAAACCTCTCCGCATTGAACTCCCTAACAACACCATTGCCCCTCCGCAAGCAAAACACAATGCAGCAGCCAGAATTATCCTCCATCTACCCAAACATTCACACATCACCCCCGCTCTTGCCCAGCTCCACTGGCTCCCCATACCTCATAATTGCCTTCATAGATCTCTCAAAACTCCATCTTACCTTCATGACAAACTCACGCCCATTACCCATACAAACACCTAAAAAGCCATTGAACACCTTCTAAACATTGCACTCTGCAAACTCAGAAGCACACAACAACAAGCATTAACCCACTGAGCATCCAGGGCATGCAACACCCTAACTCCTCACATACACACTGCACCCTCCATCACCACTTTCACAAAGAGCCTCAACACCTACCCGATTCCCCACACATAACTCTGCCATCCTTCTATGCTATCACTTATTTATCCTATCCTTCCTATCCTTTCCTGACAAGATTTAGTAACTTATGTTTTCAACTATGACATTTTAAAACTTAGAACCAGCTCTAAACAAAACATATAAACAAAAAATAAATAGATGGAAACCGGTACAAAACAGATGTAGACGTCAAGAGTGATCTTTCTTGACTTAGGAGCTGAATAAATATTGGGATTTGGACACGTGACCTACGTTTATTACTGAACTCTGCAGCAGGAGACTTAGTAAACTGAGCTGCTGCAACACCCTAGACTGGCACGTGGATGCAGGTGAGCAACGTCCAAAGTAACCCTCGGATGTTTCCATGTTAACTATTGTAAAATATGATTGCCTCTAATGTACATTTGCAGGTCTCTGGGAGCTGTTTAATCAGACCTCAACCTTGATTTTAAATATTTCTTTGTATACTTTGGTTTTCATTTGCATTTTAATAATCAATAACAACACAGTGCTTCTTACACCCATGTTTATTAAGGTTAGTCTCATCCCCCCTCCCTTTTCCCCACACCCTCTCAGTCAGTGCATTCTTGGAACAAACATGTAAACAACAATAGATCCTCTCAGAGTTGGATACACAGTGATAGTCGTTGTATTAAGTGGTCTAGAGTATATTTGATCAGCTCCCCTCTATCGGGTCAACCCAGCAGATATCCTTGGCACTTTTCCAGCTTCTCCATTAGACTCTATTACCCTCCATCCTGGACAGCAATAACCCCCATTCCTCCCTGAAGGACTCCACATAGTCCTCCACAATGGTCATCAACCTCTCCATTTCAATCATGCTACACAGTTTACATTCCCATTCCCACCTCGTGCACAATCTCCCCACCTTACAATGTTGTGCCACTGCCAGTCGCCAGGCCCTTAAAATCCCCTCACACACTCTAGGTAACCGGTACTCCCCTTGGTCGCTGGTCGCAATTCCTAGTCTCATATTGAGCGCATTGAGGCTCAGCTGGGCCCCTACGAGGTCCTTGATCCAGCTAAGGAGCTCCTGCCAGAAGATGTGAATTCTTGGACATTCCCACCAAACCACAACCCCTGGGGCACATGGGTGATGCGCCTGCAAACATTCTTGACATTTTTAGCAGAACCCTATGCCACCCTTGCAGCATCTTAAAGTTATGTTCAATGACAGAGGTGATTAGATTGCTGTGGAATGTCACCCAGACGATTCTAGCCCAGTCCTCGTACGTAATTTAACCCCCCTGCTAGTTCCAACCAATATCTCTTAAAAGTGTATCTCGCCACCTCTGGAGTTGAGATCATCATGTTATATATGCTAGAGATGGCGCCCCTCCGGGTGGTGAACCCATCCAGCCATTTCTCAAACTAGGTTAGGGGTCTGGATATGCGGGTGTCCCACTTTAGGTCCGTAATCATCCCCTTCACCCTCAGGTATTCAGGGTGACACAATAATCGCCACCCCACCTTTTTTCTTCATATCCGAGGCCATGTGCACCACCCCCACCTGCTCTTCCCAAATATTGCTTCCTTGTCCCTCTGCCAGTGTGTCTTCTGAACCATGTGGAAGTCCAGTTTAGCCCGTCTAAATTTATGTAGTGTCAATGATCGCTTGCTAGGCGAGTTTAGCCCTCTGACATTGATGGAGCCAATCACCAGCTCATTGTCTGCCGACATATCTCCAGTCATTCCTTTAATTAGTTCCATCCCTACCCTTGAGAAATCATACCACTTTGTGATAAAACTGTCCCCTGAACTACTAAAAAATGTCAAACCATGTAAACTCCCTCTGCCCACTCCCACCCCTGAGCATCGACCCCAACACCTGTACTGATATGAGTCAGGATACGCTCACCAGAATGTCCTGAGTCAACAGGACTCTCTCAAACCACACCTTATTGTCAATGAGCTCCTCTCTGCCCCCCCAGCGGTCTTCCAACACAATCATCTCCTTCGAGTTGATGGGGCTCGCTTTTCACCCATCTTACTCCTCTCTCTAGGCCTCCCCCTCACAATTCCCTAAAATATAGCCCATTGTCAGCCCTCATTTTCAACCATAATCTCCCACATAGTCAGTGTGCCGTCAGGTCTCGCTGTCCATCAACAGTTATCAGCCTCTTCCCCACCCTCATATGGCCAGATCATGGGCCTGAGGGGTCCCTCAGTGGGGTATTGAGCTTTTTATACTTGCATGCCCTCGCCATCTTTCAGCTATTTCTGGCTACCGCGGGCTGGGCACTTGATCCGGCATTCTCTCCCGGGGATGACGCCCGGAGCTGTGTGTCCCCCATGAGTTCTTCTGAAACTTTACTTATGTTGCTCTCCCTGGCTAGGTGGTAGTCTTGGCCATCAAATTCAAAGATGAGGGAGAAAGGGAAGCCCCAGCTATATTGCACTCGTTTATCTGACAGCCATTTGGTGAGTGGGTTGCACATTCTTCTCCTTGTAAGAGTCAGCACTGAGAGGTCCTGGAAAATGGTCACCTGGGCCTCAGCATCGTTGATGGGGCCTGCTCTTCTGGCACTCTCCTTTGTACGTAGTAGTGGAAGCACGCCAGTACCGAGCGCGGGCCCCTTCTGCCTTCCCCGCTCTGTGGCCCAGTCAATGGTGGGTTCATCCATGCCGTTGTCTCCGAAAAGCGTATATATCACTTCCTTGATAGCTCTCCTGATGTCAGCCTCTGTCTCCATTTTTTGCACAGAAGCCAAAGAAGCACAGGTTGCTATGGCATTCCCTGTTCTGTACATCATCCATTTTTAGCGTGGTCTCTGCCTCCCTCCTCTCCAGTTCAGCCACCCTCACCACCCCTGTTTGGAGCTCCATGGTGTCCACCAATGTTTGATTAGCCTCCAGGCCCTGGATCCTGTCTTTCACTTAGAGGATTATATGGTCCATCTTGTCTAGCCTCTGGTCCAGAGCCGATCTGATGTTCCTAATTTCCTCCATAAGGGCTGCCACATCAGATTTTGTGGCTGCCGGGTACCCCTCCATGTTGACCCCTGGGGCAGGCGGGCAGCCCCCCCTAACCTCGCGCTCGAACTGCAACTTCTGCAGGGCATCTCTAGAGCTCATGTGCCGGGGGTTATGACCCGCTGTTTCAGAGCAATATTGCTCCTCAGGCCTCCCACCACTCCTCTGTGGTTGTGCCCTGTCCTCCTGCCCCCGGGCCTACGTCCCCAGGGTCTCCAGACCCTCACCGGAAGTGAGGGAAGGAGGGGCAGGAACACAGTGTGTTGCCAGCACTCACTGCTTGTCCTGGGGGGGAGGCTCACCGGTTCTACGTTATTTCGCTGAATGATTTTACATCGTGGGACTTTACATCGCCACCCTTTCAGCGCCAAAAACACCTTTTATTCATTTATGGGGGGGGCTTCGCACCCCCCAAGCTCCCCCTTACTTAAATAAACATACCCCAAACCGCAACAAACACCCCCCCCATAAAAAAGTAAAGTTTTTGGTGATGAAAGGGTTGGCGATGAAAAGTTCCTTGTTGTAAAATCATTCGACGAAATGCGTGTATACCTGCCTTCCTGGCAGCTCCTTAGGATGTTGTCCATGCCCCCTTGTCCAGGGTGCCCAGTGCTGCCACGTTTCTTGTTTGTGGTCTGGGGACTGAGCTGCGGCCTGTACCTCTGCTCCCGGCTGCGGAGCCAGACTCATCTCCTCCCTTGCTGCCACCCACGATCCTTACAAGTCCTAGCGGGCAGGTTATACTGCTGCCATGGACCTGTGAGGTCCCACGGTTGCTTGCCTTTGGGGCCGAGTTTCTTGTTCCACTCACCCCTTCACCACATCTGTCCCTCCCGGCTGTGCTGTCGGCACAGCTATCTCAGCCGCCCGTGGTGGAATTTTCTTTAAACTTGAATCGAGTGCAATCCACTCGTTCCTCTCTCTGAGGCTGCTATCCGTTCCGCTGGCTGGGGAGTTAAAAGTGGGGGATCAGAATCCCCTTTCTCCCATTAGGGTCGGAGCACATGGAGCGTTCAACTTCTCTCCATGCGCCCCTGGTGGGCACCTTGATTTGAGATTTTTAAGATCAGATGGCATGTTCAGCATTGCTAGAAAGGACAAGGTTCATGTTCAAAACTGCACAGATAATATTTTCGGTATTCCTAGAGCAAGGTCTTCCATGCTAGATATAGAAACAATATCAATTTTAGGGTAGACAGGTCACAAGCTATTAGTATACAACATATTCCTACTACAATGCTGCGTGGGGCTCTCCAAATTGGGCAATAGATTTGGGTAAGGGTTGATGGGAGCTGGGACAAAGCTCTGACAGCCTTGTTTGGCAGAGTCATGTTTCACCATTGAGCCGATGAACTTCTGCCCACATTTTATTGTTCTCTATTTACTTATTACTCCTCGTAGTAGAGGGGGGCAGGGTGCTGGACTTGCCTTGATGGTGCAAAGGAGAAGTCAAACCAAAAACCAGACATACAATACCTTTGGTCTATATGATTGAAACGGTGGGCAGCATTCCCTCTGGGTATCAAAACAGAGTATATTTTACAACCGGAGGCGTCCTACTTTACGTAATGTCAAGTGGTGGTCAGAAGTGATGGGATCCTTCTTCTCTGTGGTGGAATTAATGATGAATGTATCCCTTGACTGGTTCCTATGAAGCAAGATGATGGGGTACAGTAGGGTGGAGGCACTTTGCTGGTTTACAGATAAGCCTCATCTGGGTAACACATTGCTAAGATTGAGATGTGTATCTGGCATCGGAGTCCTCGTCCTGATTACTTGTGGTGCGTGGGATGTGGCACCCACTATCCTGCGGAAGCCTGGCCAAGATTCCAGAATGAGTAATGATAAGGCCAGCATTGTGTACTTCAGTATGGTAAGGTATGAATACAGTACATTTGAAGCCATTGAAGCCATTGCCTTGCATAAAATAAAATAAAATAAAATAAAATAAATAACACATACATGCATCTACCTCTTTAGAGTGTTCTCGTAACTATGTCTGCAGCTTGACGTAGTTGGAATGGACATTTGAATTGCCACGTCTCGAATGATTTAGGATTCTGATCAGTAGGGCATACATTTAAAAGTCTGCACACACTGGAACAGAGGCACCTTTACTGTTGGGATTCGTCAGCATGTCAACAAGTAATCCTTAATTAGACCAAAAAAAGGATCCTTTACCCTCTTGTTTGCCTGAAAAGAGTGATTTGCATATGAGTTGTGGCATAGGGGTATTTACTGCAAACATCAGCTCATCCAATGAAAAGGAACATTTGCAATTTGCATAAGTCAGTGGGATAATGCATAGCTTACAGGGGTGTGTACATCAATCTGGCAATTTGCTAATACACCCCCACCCACCTCCCTCCTTACCCTAATAACCTAAGAAAATGGAAGTTAGATTTACAGACAGCTACGTGAGAATGTGAATCAACATTCAGTGCATAACAGCTGGTAGCTGTTGTCTGGCATGAAAAAAGGAATCAGCATAAAAGGGAAGTAAAGGATGGTATACTCCGGGAGTTCTCTCTGGCTTTCTCCCCTGCATTCTGCAATGAGGCATTCATCCTTCCAACTCATGCCCAGGGCAGGGAGAAATACACCTTTAGTGGTGCACCACTGAAATTAATCAAGGTTGGGTTCAGGATCTTTCACTGCTGACCCTTTGGACCGTTGGCACAGGTGCGTGGCTGAGGCAGAGCGTCTCACTGAATATTTAGTGGTGCGGTTTTAGTTCTGGCGATTAGGCCAACGATAAGCCAAAGCTACTTGCATAGGTAAACAGATAAGAGGGAGTTGGAATTTGAATAGGGACGCGCAGCCTGCAGGTGGAGTTTGGCTTCTTACCCAGACATTCACTGCTCATGACCATAAAAAGACATTTCACCAATTAATTCACGGATTCATGAAAAACAGCCCGCTTGTCAACAAACAAAGTGTTCCAAATCCAACCCTACTGTTTTTTTTTTTACCCCCCCCCCCCCTTAGGCTTTCACGCAGTACCATCAAACACTGTTGTGTTATATGACTGCCATATTTAAATTACATACACCCCTATGCATCGCCCCCTAAAAAGTTTCTTTGGTTGCCCACTCTTAAATAATCACAACATACCTACATTGAATATTCCAAAAAACATTATGAGAAGATGTGTGATATATTAATATAAGTGTAAAACAAAGCAAGTGTGAATACAAATAATGTTTGCAATATTCATATGTTCAAAATACAATTTTCAAAAAATATAATTTCCCAATCAACATCGGCTGCAGCAGTCTGTCCCTTCAGCGGTCACTGTCGCAGCCTCAGGTACATGTGTCCACGCATGACCATTTGATGGAGCACCGTCTCCACAGATCCCTTGCATGGAGCACTAACATGTGCCAAGCCAGTCACCGCTCTACGCCGGAGGAGGTGATAACTGCCTAAGTCAGAAGAATATATGCAGTAGCAGTGAACTTCAGCGGACAATGATCAACTCAAGACTTCATCCACACCAATGTCCTCAGTGGTTTGGTTTTCACGTTGTGGCGGTGAAAGCTACTGACACCCGAGGTGAGTCACAGACACCGGACTCTATGCAGGGACCTAGGGACCTCTGAAGGTGAGGTGGTCTTGGAGCCGAAGATGGAGACAGGACTCCAGTCTTTCCAGGACGCAACGCTATGGAGCAAGGCTTGAAGCTGGCGGTGACGTATGGGACTATCCCTTCTGGCACAGGGCTTTTTTGGATGCCACAACAATTTCAAAGCCTCTCCCCCCACCGCCCATTTGAATCCACCCTCATCGTCTTCCTGCGTAGCATCTAGTCTTTTCGATCAACCTTATAGAAATGTTACCACATTTGAGCCGTCTTTACCATGCCAAGTGGCCTGCAGTGAAATTGTTCTCTATAGCTGCGAGGCGGGGGAGGAGGGGGTGGGATCTTGAAAAGTAAGAGCAACATCTTTTGGCACCTTCTACATGTGGGTGTGTAGCATGTCTGGGCCAGTAACCTGTCCCTGTCAAGAAAGAATGTGGATTCTTCTGTATGCAGTGATTATGTGGAATTACAAAATAACGAATAACGAATCCAACGGAAACAGTGTAACCATTGACAATAAACACAAGACAGAGAAAAGACCTAATCACTCAATCGAAGTTTCACCTTTTCCCAAATGTAATACGCGCCCCTAGTAAGGACACGAGCTTCTGCCCCATAAAATAGACTCCAAAATTGATCCCCTTGGGAGGATAGCTCAGCGGCAACATGCTCGCCTTGGAAACAAGATGACACGGAGCTACACAGGTTCGATCCCCGGGTCAGTGCTTAGAAACCTCTGGGTATTAAGTGTGTTTTGAATAACATATAGCATTACAATATGGTGCATAGCCACTCTCATACATAAGTTGAAATCTAGAGCGCTGGGACAGGCCATGTCAGGCTGTCTCGATTGCATCACCACAAAGCCTACAAGTTCTGTGGTCAGGGGGTATACCCGTCCAGGCCCCAGTGTAAGACAACAATGGAAGGATATTTGTATTAGGTACAGAAAAAGGGGGGCTTTGCAGGGGAACACCCCCAAAAACAATGAAAAAGGAATTTGTTATTTTGGAATTAGTTGTAATTGGATCACATGTAACCAATACATCTCAACATGGCATGGATGGCCAACCAGGGTGGAAGCCAGTCGTACCTCAGAGGGGAGGTGTCAGCTGGGCGGCCCAGTCCATTCTGCTTACGCCTGCATGCATGAAAGCAGTACCACGGCTGATCTCCCCATACCTGTCTCGCACAATGCTGGACAGAAATATTTTCAGTTTTTTGTAGTGAAATGCAAATCCTAACCTACCAAGAAAGACGAGAGAACAACCCAAGTGAGACTTCGGAGAACTGCTGTATAACTGTGCTGTGCACCTCAACCAGCAGCCCAGATCAAAGCCACTATGAACCGCATCCCAACCCACACACCGGGAAAAACTCAACATGTGCTGAACAGATAGTATGCCCCACCTGTCCCAGGGATGCACAACAGCTCCCTAGCCAGACCAAAATTCACAGACATGAAGAATGCCCTCACCCAAAACTATAAAGCTCATCACAGCAGGTCGGCATTGACAGAGGAGGTTGGACCCTCTCACCAGAAATGGTGGAGTGTAAACCATGTGTAAACCATGTGCCTTTTTTCAATTGTAAAAACTTCCAGGGTGGGCAGGCAGGGGTATACAGTTAGCAGTTGGCCTGGGGAACCAGCAGAGGATGCTAGCCATTGCTAGGGCAGGGGGGAAATAAAAGGAGAACCTGGAAGGGAGTTGTGGTTGGTTCGGGTGAGATCACAGGAGAGGGAGGTGAACCAATAAACCAGGTGGTGGAAGGACAGTGCAGAGAAGAGTGGAGGCAGATTATTGAAGAAGTGTGGATGTTGAGGTCTTGGTTGGTGAGTTAACGTGGAACTTGGGTATAATTGTGCTATGTGTGTGAGTGGGATTGGTGGAGTT
The DNA here is from genome assembly GCF_040938575.1 of Ambystoma mexicanum. Taxonomy (NCBI): domain Eukaryota; kingdom Metazoa; phylum Chordata; class Amphibia; order Caudata; family Ambystomatidae; genus Ambystoma; species Ambystoma mexicanum. The sequence goes on from NC_090926.1 coordinate 1,188,278,775, forward strand.
AGAGTAGGGAGTGAGTGAGGGGTGACTGAGGGAGTGGAATCAGGGTGACTGCAGAGACGGTGAGGTGGAGTCCATTGAAGTGTGGAAAGGAGAGAATAGAATCATGTGGCGAGAGGGTATTAGTAGTGGTATACAGAGGGTAGTAATGGGGTTTTACGGAGGAGAGTAGTAGAGGTGTGGAGAGGGTTGTAGTAGGGCTGAGTAGAGGGAGTAGTAGTGGTGGAGAGAGGAACGCATCAGACATTCATAGGTAAGTGAGAGAGAAATATCATCAGAGGGACAGTAAGAAGCAGAGAGAGAGAGAGAGAGAGAGAGAGAGAGAGAGAGGGGGAAGAGAGAGAGAGAGAGGGGAGAGAGAGAGAGAGAGAGAGAGAGAGAAGGGGAAGAGAGAGAAGAAAAGAATGGCAGGAAGTAGTGACAATATAGATTAGTTATAGAACATAAGGTAGAGCAGTGCAAGAATGTAGAAGAGAACATATTTTGAAAGTCACCATTTATTGAGCATCATCACCGTCTCTGCAGTCACCCGGCACTTTCTCGTTTGCAGTTGCATGATCTGAATGTCACAAGGCCTAGTAAGATCGTTTCTCTTGTTATTCCTTTGTTTCCCCTCCCTTGTCTTGTGGGGCCTAGAAACACTTGTTCCCAGACAAGATGTAGATGATACAGCATTGCCCATTAGGGCGTTACATCTAGTCACAGGCAGCTTTTTAGATAGAAGGGGTTGCCAATTACATGTGACAAGCCTGGGCCGGAGGGACGACTGGGTTAGGGTGTGAACCACCCTAGGTAGACAAGATAGAGAGGGAGAGGGACAACCATTAGTGAGCCACGTGATGACTGGATTAGTAATACCCTGGCACTATCTGCAGGAGTTGGTGTCTTCTTGAGGCCATCCCTGATAGCAGTTACTCCTAGGCACTGCCACTACCACCTGACACCATATGCACACTGGGCAGTGCGCTCCCCTCTTTCCTTCTAACCCTTAAAGCAGGGTGTGGCGAGTCATGAACACTTGTCTTTTTATACTCAGAGTGAGCTAGCAGGGTACATTTGGTTTAATTGTGTGCCCCCTCACTATTTGTTCTTGGGACTTTGTGCAGTATTTACATTCGTATTGTAAGCTTTTCTACCTTTGATTATTTTGTAATGTCTGTTGTATGCATAACCTTTTATCACCAAGATGCCTATTAGTTGGTGAAAGTTCACTCTATACACATATGAATTCATGAATGTATTCATTTATTCAAAAGCTAACTTTACTCTGCAGTTTAAGTGTAAACATTTTAATAAATTAATTAAATGTGCACCAAAACTATGCATTGCATTGAACTGTATTGTATTAGCACCTCTGGCTCAAGACTGACTTTTAAAAACGAAATAAAACCAGCCATTATGCAAAATCCATAAAACATCATTACACAAACATACAAAACCAACGTTGTATGCTCCTGGTGTTTCTAAGATGAAGTGGCCTGTGGAAGGAAACAGAGAGCATCTTTTATAAGATGCTTGGAACCACTGATGTAGAAGCCCATCATGCGTGCCGCGCAAGAAACCTAGATTTTATTATGAATGTAGATTTAACAATAATTGGGAGAGAATTCACCTCGATGACTCCCTCCCTGCATGCCATTGTATCTACCTCCCTTGTCCATATCATTCTAAGTGCTCCTGCCAACATGTTTCTATGTCCTAAGTCTACCCCATTTGAGAGATCATAGACCATGACTCAGATCGTTCAAACATGTCAGTGGATGACCTTGTTTCAGATATTCCCAGCAGGGTTTATCCACCAAATTGTCTCTTACCGGTATCACCCTTTCACCCTTTCACGGCATGCATGCAAAAGAACCACATACACTGCAGCAAATGCAACACTCAGGAAGCCTATAGGTGAAAAAAGGGTTTTCCAGAAAGACTCATGCCCAACATACTACTGTTTTTATCTAAGTCCCAAACATATGTTCCAGCCCAGGAACATTCCCCTTTCATGAGTCAAAGTGCCAAAGGTAAGTGTGAAGGGGATATTGGGGACATGATTGAAGGTCTCTTTAAATATGAGGTAATTAAATGTAAAGTACTAAATTAAGTATATATAACCCCAAAGCAACTCATGAAATAAAACTCCTCAGGTACAGGAGAATGGCTTAAATGTCAATGAGGCTCATGAAAACTTGTTTTCATCTGATGTGGTCCTGTGTGATAACACAAGGATACTGGTTATAATACTGTCTAATAGTACTTGGCGAGGGTCAATGACCTTGTAAAAGCAAGCTCATTGGCCCCCACCCGGGACTTATGAACCCCGGGACCTGGGGCCTTTTAAGGCGAGGTAGCAATACTTAGAGATGGATGGGGATGCAGAACTTACTCATACATCAATAATCAGACCGACTCAGGAAGTTGGCAAAATACTATACTGTTTTATTAACAATTATCTAAAAGAGGGAGTTACAACGGACATCAACGGATATTCGCTCGAGTTCTCTCAAAGCATCACATGAGAAAAGAACATTCTTATACAAAAAATGTGTCACTTCTGACGTCATCCTAGGTGGCAAACTAAGAAAACCCACTAAGGGATGTGATAGGCTTAAAAGGAACAGCTAGGAATGCAATCCATACTGAAGGGAGTTGTGATTGTGTCTCTAAGATCAGGAGGACAACTAAGCCCATCCCAAGTGCAAGTCATCTTCCATGACAACCTATTAGCTTCACAAACTATAGGGATCCTAAATACGTGGCCCTCTATAATTGGTTGGCTCGCTTGTACCCTTCTGGAACATTCCACTTGCTAGCAGCACGGAAGTTGGTTACACCAGGTGCTGGGAGGGTCGGTCTGGTCATGCCTCCCCGCCCATTTAGCCCTCATCCATTATCACTCCTGCGGTCTGCCATTCAAATAAGACTTTGAACTCGGCCTTGTAGAGACTCTCTGTGCCTGAGAATAAAAGGGTGTATTGCATGGTCTTATCTTCTGGTTTTGGTGTAGCTCAACCCACAGTCTACTTCCATCTGACCATGTGACTGAAGACCATGTTTTCAAACTCTTTGTTGCATAAAATACTATTAAATGAGGAACTCCTGGCACATTCAGTGTTTTTCCATTACACCTCAACAGGATTTTGATCCTCACGTTCATGTAGCTTCTTGACAGATAACCAGGCTCATGGTGGCCCTGACACTTGATGCTGAGCCAACCAGCCTTTCTTGAATTTTCCTTCGCCATCAGCTATTTTCAACTGCGCCACACTTCAAGCCCTTTGCATTCACGGGGTACAAGTTTGCTAAAGTGCATTGTGGAACATCCAGATTCTATACATTCCTATGAGTATACATTGGCACATCGCCACAATCATTTTACTACGTAGCCAGCCTAGCCTCAGGATTACTTTGTCTACTTGCATTACAGAAGCATATGTACAATTGTAAAATGACTTTGCATTTTCTTCAGAGTTTCTTCACACAAGCAATCTTCATTTTGATCCCGAAATATTGCTTTTCTTCGTTACATCATCCTTAGATACTATAGAATGTCTATATTCCTTCTTCATTTGTGCCTTTTCTGGGTGTGTCAATTCTGCTTCATATGATGTCACCAGTCTTCTTTCCCATTAATTTTCCTACTTCTTCCGGGACTTTTTCTAGAAGACCATTATTTCTTCGTGAATGCATACATGGTTTTCCCAATGGATATCTTGTCTCAAGGATTATTTGAGGTATAGGCATCCTCACTGGTACTGCGCACGTCACAATTTCTGGTTCCCAACATATAGGCAACATGGGGGCGGAACTTCTGGTAGGGGTATTTGGCTCTTCCTCTGCACTTACCTGCCCGACAAAGCTCCAAGCCCTGCCACCTCCCAGAATATTCTCTGTGAGTGGCTGCCACGGAACGGGAGAAGGTACTACATGTAGTTCCTTTGCCCCTTCCATGGCGGCCATATTTTTTTTATTTTCTAAAACAAATGTGTTTAATGGCTGCCTGGGAAAAGGGACTGCATGAGAAATTGTTTCAGCGCCATTACTGGACTCGAGAAAAATTGCAATGAATACCCTGGTACGACCTGCTAGGTTTAAAATAGCAATATGACCATTGCAGGTCAGGTAATGTCCCCGGGGCTCTGTTAAACCCCTCACTTTGCTCAGGCTTCTAACTATTATATCCAAATGCAGGATCAGGGATATCCTTAGGCAATATGACCCGTCATGCGACAGTCGACACCCCCCAACCCCTTCTCGGGTCATATTGCCTAAAGATATCCCTGATCCTGCATTTGGATATACCACACAACCCTTGCACGCCCACTTGAAAAAAAAAAACACAGGCCTCTCTGATGGCTCCAGAAAACATTGGTCTCTACTTTTGTCAATCACAAAACGTTGTATTCTGAAACCCTGGACATGTATCGACGCACCTAGAGAAAGATACTGAATGAGAGCAGTGAGATGGTGCTCAGACGAGGAGATGTCTATCCGTGAACTTACACAGATACCTCATACAGTTCCAGATATAGGAACACCATTTAGACAATACCTGTTAGCCCTAACAGACTCTGAGCAATCCACTAATATTTTGATGTGTCCTCAATAGTTTGTTTTTGCTCGAAGCTTCCACCTGAAGAACTGAGGGTCTCATTACGAGTTAGGCAGAAATGCGGAGGTAAATCTTTTTAAAAAATAGCACTGAGGAATAACTGTTACTGCCACTTGGTCAGGCGGAATTTGAGTTGAGCCAAAGAGTAAGAACACAGTGTTGGCATTATTGAGACTCATCCAGTGCTTGGTCATCCCCTGTTTTACAATCTTATAAATGGAGTTTAGTTTTATTGAATCCAAGTCATAGTCGCCTTCGAGTTTCAGCAAAAGCTGAGTATCATCAGCATAATTGGTGAAATGAGTACCCATATCAGCCACAAGATCACATTGAGGAGTGGTATAGAGATTAATTGGAGCTGCGAATAAACACGCTCACTGAGGCACTACAAATGTTATGGGTGCGTATCCGGAAGAAGCATTCCCCCAATGCACCGCCGAGACTATGCCTGTTAAAAAAAGTCTTGATCCACTTGATGTCTTTATGTGAACAATTACCATGACTTTTCAGTGAGGCTAGGAGAATATCATGGTCCAACCAATCAAAGGGGTGTTGATTGAAAAGTAATGACTAGATCAAGTATGGCAAATTTGCAACTTTTATTGTCATTGGTCCAAGTTTGGTGGTTTGGTGTTGTGCCAAAATAAGAGGTGCACCTACACAGTTAAAACACTATACAATAAACATGCGTACATAAATCAATCAAACAAATGTGTCCAGGAGCTACAGGCGCCAGTAAAAAGAGCAGATGTTTGGAGGTATTTCAGAGGTAAATCCTCTCAAATACCAGCAAACGGATTTACAGTTACCACCACTTGGTCCTGTGGAATTACCATGGGATTTCAAGTGGTGGTAGGCAGTGTAACTGGGCCTCATTATGAGTCTGGTGGTCCGGTAAATGCAAGCCAGCATTCTGTAGATCCTCATTCCCATGGATTCCCATAGGACTCCACGGAAATGGGGAAGTGGAAACACTGGCACCATTTTATAATGGTGCCGGTGTTTCTGCGTCTGTCTGTGGCTGTGTGGCGTTACGTCCGCCAGGTCAGACCTGGCAGGTACCACCATACGGCCACAGAACTCGTATTTAACCGGTCCGGAAAACGGTGCTGGTACGGTATTACCAGCACCGTTATGTGCGGACCGGCTAACTTGTAAAGAGGCCAACTGCCTACCACCATAAATCCTCCACTCAACACCAAAAATGATTTGGCACAGTAGTAAAATTGGAGGTAACTGCGTTATCTCCAATTTGACTACTTACTGCCATACTCATAATGAGGCCCATTATACCAGTGCAGGTAATTCCGTTAAAACATGTAATTTGGTGATGTTGGCAAAATTGAGGTAATGGAATTACCTCAACTTTTTCCCCATAACGCCAACTCGTAATGAGGCCCGAAATGTTTATAAACATGGACACTGAATGCTTAACTAAAAAGGGATTGTTAATGATTTGGCAGGCATACAGAACTGAAATGAATGTAGATCAAACTTGAGCGGCTGGAATAGGTTACGTTTGCACTTTAGTGTGCATAGGTCTCTACCTCTGAATTTTCCTCACCTGCATAGTGGAGTGCAAAAGAGTATTGTAAAACGCCAGTGTACATGTTGGTAAGTACCTATAAGTGCATTTCAGATGCACCCGACTCTCCTTGTGTCCACAAAAATATTCTGTCATCCGAAATGCACTCATAGGTACTTTCAAGTACTTCTCAAGATATCAAGGTCACCTGAGCACCTGTATATATGAGTGAGAGACAATAGGTCACACTGACTTTGAACTTTGAAAAGTATCCAAAACCAGTGTTGAGTGGGCCCAGAAGTACCTGGTATGCCAAAGGTACTGGAATTGCTGCAAGCCAAACTCAATGATGAAGTCGACAAAGTGTAATGCAAAGTTCAGCTTTATTTAAATCCAAATAAAGCAGGGACAGCATAAAAGCATCAAAATCTTTAGTCTCTCTCCAAATTCATAAAAAACAATGTGACGCATCATATATTGTGTCATACATCATCACATTTTTTTTACAGGGAATGTGAATTGGTTAAGGGATGTGGCTACGTATGGATCATATAAGGGTTGCACAGTTAATTGGGTGAATGAAATCTGATGGCTCCTCCTGAGACCACAAATGACTGGATGGCGTTTTCCAGTACACTGGAAGGACCTAGGTGGGCATTTCCACAGTAATTACTTGAAATTAGCAAATTAAAGTTGATAATTATTCATGAAAGAATTCTTGAGGAAACTTTGTAAATTCAACAAAACTTTGATTGTTTATTCAATCATACTTCTTGGCTGGCCTTTAACGCCATTTTTGTCGTCCAATGCATTTCGGTCTATAGAAGACCTTCTTCAGGGACTAAGTGCTTGTAATTGCCTTATTTATAATTTCTTTCTTGTTCAAAAGAGATTCCAAACTATTCCCTCAAACAGTATTGCTTTGTAGTGCTACTGTATTCCTGTTAAGTTCTTCTTTAGCCAATTTCTGGAGGGTAATCTGTTTTCTTGCACTCTTTAAACATCAGGGCAGGGCATTCATTAAAGAAATAATCATCTATCAAGTCTCTGTTGTGTATCTGTATTGTTGTATACCTCTGTAAAGCAATCTGTTGCTTCTTGAAAACTAGCCACCCTGAGGCCTAAGGGTTAGTGGCGCTATAGAAGAGAGCAGATAGATAGATAGTGCTCAATAAATACAATAATAATAATAATACTAAGGTTATTATTATTATTATTATTATTATTATTATTATTATTATTATTATTATTATTATTATAACCATCCCTCACCATCTTCATTTTTTAGACCATGAGCTCAGACAATCTCTATGTTCTTGATATTGGGTCTGTGTGTGCTTTTAGGAAGTACCACAGGTATCCTATCTTCTGTTGGCACCTAATGAATAGCCAGTGTTTTTTCAATTACTTGTTCCTGAGAGCCCAACGCTTTCCATAGTCTCACCCCTACTGTAAAAACCTTCATTGGATGTAGAGGTGCTACAAAATTACCGGCAAATTGCGGGACTCCCCTGGCCAGCAAACATTCTTGAGAACGTGGTTACTAATCAACTCCAGGAGTTTGTTGAACAAGAATTATTATTAGATAAATTCCAATCAGGATTTCAACCAACATATGGAACAGAGACCGCCCTCCTAGTAGTATCAGATGAACTGCTGAAGGCAGCATAACAAGGGGAGCTCACACTCCTGGTAATGCCTGACCTCTCTGCGGCCTCTGATACTGTAAATCATGAAATCCTCTTGGAACGATTACAGGAGGTAGGAAGAGTCTCTGCTTCTGCATTAAACTGGTTTAGGTCTTTTTTGACCAATCGCCAGCAGCGTGTGATACTGGGAGAGTTCCTGTCGGACCTCATCCATTTGAACTGTGGAGTACATCAGGGATCTTCCCTGTCTCCACTGCTATTTAACCTATATATCCGACCTCTTCTGGAAATCTTAAGACGCTATGGGCTGGATTTCCATTCTTATGCTGACGACACCCAGATATTTATACAAATTACTAATTTTCAGGAAGCATTTAGCAAACTGGTGCAATGTCTGGCAGAAGTGAGCAATTGGATGTTGAAGAATAATCTACAGCTTAATACTGCCAAGACAGAACTTATACTATTCGGCCCTAAGCATTTGCTGACAGCTGCTAAGAAATTGCCTGTTCCAACATTGCTGGGCAAAAGCTTGAAATTCGTATCAAAAATTAAAAATCTGGGATGTATGTGGCAAGAAGATCTTGGCAGTGAAACAAAGGTGGGAGCAAAGACTAAAGCAGTCCATTTTGTTCTGAGATTGCTACTTCAAGCACTTCTCTACATCCCTAAGGAGGATCATGCTTCTGTGGTAGGGGCACTAACTAGTGTCCATCTTGACTACTGTAATAATCAACTGCTAGGCATCACTTACAAACAGCTCCAGCGACTTCAGAGAGCTCAAAACGTGGCTGTTAGACTGATTTTTAAATTACACAAATCTACTCATGTGTCTCCATACCGTAGGGAGTTACACTGGCTCTCAATTGTTGATTGCATTAAATTTAAGACAGCCTGCATATCTTCAAATGCATAAATTACATTGCTCCTCTATATTTAAGAGAACTAAGTCAGCCATATCATCCTATAAGACAACTACGTTCCAGCGACAGTCATTTTGTGATCATTCCTCACTCAACTTATACATCTCAAGGTGATAGAAGATTTGCTGTCTGTGGCCCCAGGCTGTGGAACTCTTTACTGCTACAGCTTAGGACTATGGGTTCTCTCCTGCAATTTCGGCGAGCACTGAAAGCCTTTCTCTTCAGGTTTATGGCCCCCTTTTTTTGGGAGACTCTATATTGAGTTACATCATCTACCTCGGTTGATATCATCTGCGCCAATATACGATTTAGTTTGTTACATGCGCTCAACAAATGTAAAAAAAAATCAAATCAAATGCCATATACTCCATCAAGTGTCCATGGGGCCTCCTCTTAATAGTCCAAACCAGCCACAGCGACAGAGTTAGGAGGAACAAGCACAAGTCAAACATTCAAACACGCAATCAACAGTCTCCTGTCTCTAGTCATTTTCAACAGCAAAGTCAAAATTAAGACAAATTAGATTTCAAATTCTAGACGTCGTCTAGACCACCAACCCAAAAATCAGTACAAGCAAAAAACTTGAGCAAAGAAGGCCTACTGGATTTACAGACTTGATGCAGTCTCTCCAAATGGTTTGAATGAGGAATTAGATGTATTCTGCTATTTATAGTTATCTGCCAAATGACGAAAGTATGATACATATTTTCTGTGAATACCAGAGGGATCCTTTGGGTATTTGGGATGACATGAGGGTCCCCATGATTTAAATCATGAGAGTGTGCAGCACCTGATTCAACACACAGGACAAATCGAGAGAATTCTCCTCCTTTAAGGTTGACATCGATCATGTCCGTGTGGAATATCAGTGGTCTGGTCTCTTGAATGAACATCAACTTTTATCAAGGAACCCAGAGTTTTGGCCCACTTCCTTTTCTCATATTAACAGAGTCTGCCTTGAGGATGGACAGATTGTCCAAAATGCATCAGCAAGGGCTTGTGCATGACAATAAATGAAAAATGAGACATGAAAAAGAAGAATTTTTACATGTAAGACTCTAGGAACATGGTATTTTCTTCTGATGATGCAAAATGTATTATATTGTTATAGTTGTTATAGTATGCTGTATTTTTGACTACACCCCTGGCATCCCAAGGTCTGGTGACAAGTTCACCAGATACTTTCTCTGTTTCAGGAGCAATGGGCATAGCCATTCTGAGTCCTGTCAACAGCTCATGTGGAGTCAGGTTATGGTCAGAGCCTGGCTTATTATGTAAGGCAAACAAGGGAGTATAACCAGCTCTTTTATTTTAGCAATTCCTTCCTTTAAGAGCCCATTGAGACACTCACATATACCATTTGCTTGTGGGTGATAGGCGGACAAGAATGTGTGCTTTATACCCGTATCTCTCCTAACAGAGTAGTTTTGATAACTCTGATTACTGTTGTTATATGGATTGCTTGGTTTCTATTTACCCTGGTACTGTGGTCTGCTATCCTAGAGGAGAGGAGGAGGAGGATTGTAACATTCTTAGTAAGCAGTTCTAGGAGATGGTAATAGGCTTATTTTCCTGAGAAGATGCTGATTTCTATTTCCTTGGGAGCCTACTCTTAGGTTATAACTATTTCTCTCTAAAGGAGGAACATATTTGGAACCCAGGATAGGCCTGGAACCTAAATACTGGGTACGCATTTAAGTATCTGATTTTGTGGTATCAGCATTTTGCATTTTGTATGCCATATGCAGGAGAAGTTGACTGGCTTTGAAAAAAGGGACTTCTTTGTCTGCAGGGATCCTTCAGATCAGTGCCATTGTTTAGAACAGTGGGCCTCATTACAAGGTTGCCGGTCCGGTAATAACGGTACCGGTAAGCTTGTTTGTTACCGGACCGGCAAACTATGAGTTCTGCTTGCTGATACCTTTCGGGCCGCCAGGTCTGACCTGGCGGCTGGACCAGCTCCCACGAGCAGACCAACACGTTAGCACCGGCACCGTTATTAACAGTGCCGGTGCTACCAGCCACCCCATTTTCATTTTTCCTATGGGACACAAATGGGAATGGGGAGTCATTTTTACCGGAACGGTAAAAAAAACCTCTGTATTTACCTTCACGGCTACCACCTCAGTCATAATGAAGCCCATGGAATATGGTTTCTAATTCCAACTGAGAAGAACCCTTCAACTCACCTACCTCAAGGGAAACTGTTTGGGATTCTTGTCTTTGGGTGTTATTGGGTTCTGTATGTTATAGATCCTTTTAGCTTGCATTGCGGCTCCTTGAGTCATTGAAATCAGGAACTAACAGTGTCATTATGTATTTTGGAAGGGCATGGAAGAATGCTGTTTTGAAATCTGAACGTTGAGGAATTTGGTCCAACGTGCATACTTTTTGGGGATTTCTGTGTGTTGAAAAACATTCTAAAATTTTGGCCTGCTAAGAGAACAATTTGTAATTCTTTTGATCGTCCAACAAAGAAACCAGAAAACTCGGGAGAGAATGTCCATTTTAAGAATTTGTTGAGATGCACTTTCAGCATCCCAACCATGCACAAAGGTTCAGGCTGAGAGAAACACATTAGCACATACCACAATGTGACTTAGTTGAGCTTTGTGCAGCAGAAAGCACATCTACCACTTGTAATTAATGTTTACACAGAATAGATACCTATAAATAGCAATACAGAAGGAACGATAACTATAGTAATGTTGCAGTTGCAGAGGTCATAGATAAGGACCTATTATAGGCCCTGTGTTTAGCGGTAGCATATTAAGAAATGTTTTTCAGTGAGATGCGAGAAGAGAGATGAAATAGATGGAAGATGGATTCAGAAAGGTATTGAGGTAAGCGCTAGGCCAGCGTGTCAAAATGGCAGGAGGGCTGCCATGTTGGATTTAAAGGTTTAGTACATAATGAAAAGAATGAGGCACTGATGTGGACCTGCGGCTCTGTTTAGATTAGTACCATGACAAAATTTCATTTTCCATCCCACAAGAAAGAAGCTGAGGTCAGAGGGATCCCCGGTGCACAGATACATGCTAATTGTTTCCAGCTACGCAGCCTGAAAGTGGTGGCAACTGAATGTTAGCTGTGTGCAGGGCAAGTAGGGATGTGCCCTTTGAAGGACAAATTCATGACAATAGGGCACAAGGTTTTGTGATGCCCAAAGGCCAGGTGAAGATTTAGAGCACAACTGCCCTCACTCAAGGAGTGGTCACTCTATTTAAAATATAAGTACACGCCTAACTAAAGAATATAAGTCCCTGAAATTAACTTTCAAGAGCAGTGCCATGGTCACGTTATGTCCAGGCAATTGGGGCTGAAAGGAGATAATCTGGGAGCCGTGTCTGGCGTATTGGCATAGGAGGAGCAGAAGTGATGCCAATTTATTTATTGCAAGGTTGGGATGCAGCTTGTATGCACTGTGGTATAATGAGTAGGCCCATTGTCTTATCAAATCAGAGTTGAACTCGCCAGTATACTTCAAACATGCCTGTGTTGATAACGTGCGCATAACGTGATGGTCATGATTTATTAGTGTATTGTCGTTCCTGTCAGCCAATCATGTGCCTAGATTCAAAAGTGATGATGTAGGGGGCCACATTGGTCGGGAAACAGGCTTGGATAAGGTTTGGCCAATCGATTAAGGGAATATAGGGGCCTGTTCTAGAAGTAGTAGCCAATGACGGTGGTGGAATAACATTGTAACCTATGTATGCTAATATATGGTTTTTGTTAGATAATGTTATTGGGGCGTGGAGACCTCCATGTGAGTTTTTTTTTTCTAGAGGCAGGTCTGAGACCTTTTTGTATGTAATAAACCTTGTTTTCTCTTGCAAAGCAGTGCAGTGGTTATTTGTATTTGTATTTGTATTTATTTTTATTTATATAGCGCATTACTCGAAGGCGCTTTACAGTTTAACGATAAGAATACACAAAACATAGAACAAGAATCAAACAATATACATGAATTAGACCAAAAAAATAATATGTAGAACAATTTGCAGGAGGAGAAGGGGAGGTGATGGGGAAGGAAGGGTGAGAGAGAGAGATTAGAGAGTAAATTACATAGTAGGAAGAGAGATCATAGGGAGGAAGGGGGAGAGTGGATAGAGCTGAAATGGGGGTAATAGAGGGAGAGAGAGATAGAAAGAAAGAAAGGGAGAGAGAGGTTATCTGGACTCTTGTATTATTACTATCATACATGTTTTGGGGCATGTGTATCTTTCCAAATTCTATGTTGTTTTGGTATTTATGTAATTCATATAATGCCATGATCTTTTTGTACAATTCTAGAAGTTCCCAAACAGTGTATTTTGGATTTATTTTTTAAAAGGGGTCATAAAGCTTTGTATAGCCCTAATCTGCTTGATTCCGTCTTTCGCAAACCGTGATGGTGGTTCTCTTTTTCTATGGGCCTCATTACGACGCTGGCGCTAATGGGTTAACGGCGCCATAAAAGGCTGTGGCGCAGTTAACCCATTAGCGCCATACTACGAGGTCCCTTTGCAGGACCCGATCTTAGCGGCTAGTCTACACCAACCGTTAAAGTAGGGACCCGCAAAGGGACCTTGGTGCTAAGTACAGTACCGCAATTTGCGGTACCGTACTTAGCGCCTTCCTCATTCCCATAGAGCCCTATGGGGCAAAAATGGGAATGGGGAAGGGCCATGGTTCAATGGGGTATTACCGCCCCACCAACCTTGGAATGGGGTGGTAATTCCCCATTGAACCATGGCGGACCCATTACAACAACGGCATCAACCATGGTGCTAATAGCGCCATGGTTTAGCGCCGGTATTGTAATGAGGGCCTATGTCTTTTTCTATGTCTCATCAACTGAGTACAATTACCCTCATAAGAGTCATAGTCTGGAATCTCCCCTATTTGCCCCGTTGTTATACTCATTGTAAGGAGGCTTTTTATTTGTTTGGTCCAGGAAATGTTCTCTCTATTCCACTGTTCCTCCCGGTTAGGATGCTCACATATTTTCTAATTGGCTTTATGTAGGGTGTATCATCATACTGTTGTTCATACTATTGTTCCCTATCTTTCCCTATCAATCTAGTGACTCTGGTATCCCTGCGATCCTTGACATCGATAAGGGCTTTTAAAATGCCATTTCTAGGTTGCATTTTCTGTCTCTCAGTGTCAGCCAAACAGGTTAAATGGTCTTTCTGTTGGATTATACACTATACGTCTTGTTCCCTTAACTCATTATTGTAATATCTTTATTGACTAAATCTCTGTTTGAGAATGCCCTAATTTCCTCTCCTGTCCACTCATGACATACTGAGAGTGGCACTCCTCCCACCTCTCACCTGGATTCTGCTGTACTCGGCAGTTTCTGACAGGGAAATTAAGTCTTTGTGAATGTCCTGGTGGATTTGGAAAAAGGGAATGGACGATTTGGTGCCTCTCTGCATTGTCTAAGTGTGCCAAATCCACAAGTATGACTCTGGGAAGTGCTGGGCAGTCAAGAGGTTTGTCTCAGGTGGTACTCCTAAATATTAATTAGATAATCTCTCATCTTCCATTAAAGACATCTATCCGTTTGTCAGTTTTAGATTGTAATTCTGAACATAACTGAATATCTTTCATTTATTTTCTCAATCTAGCATAATGATCCATTTCAATTATCAACTCCTGTTTCCGTTGTTCTAGCTGGTCCCTAGATTCATTCAAAATAGACTGGCTAGTATCAAAAGCCCTAGTTTTACAAGCCAGTTTTAGTTTCATGCTTTGTAGCTCTTTTGCTATGACTTTTGATAAGTATTTGTGTTTGACATTGTATCATTAAGCGCATCAAGATAGTTCTTTTCTGACATAGCTGATACCAGTGCAATCGGCATATGGCAAGCACGCATATAATGGTTGGGGAATGAAGATGACATTGTGATAATGGACTAAACCCTTAAGGGACCAAAAAAAGGCTAAGTGCACTTGAGAATTTTGCTATATCGAAAGACCTCGCGATTAATGTTGGAAAAACGAAAGTTATGGAAATCAGAATGGGTCAGAACAAAAGATGAACTACTGTGTGGATCCTAAATGACAGTCAGGTCGAGATGGTCTCTTGTTAGAAATATTTGGGGATTGTGATTGATGGCAAACTATCTTGGGAGTACATGCACGATAACGGACAACAACAACTTAGTGCACTGAGCAAGCTCATTGTGACGAATGGGGTCATACAATTAATACAATTCTTACCACCTATCAAGCAAATATAACATTCCTTATGTTATACGGTATGGAAGTGTGGGGTACAAATTGATCAGAGAACTAAAAACTCTTGATGGGAAATCACTGAAAAGACTCATGAGGCTTCCTAGAGTATGCCCTGTGAATACATAATGCTTGTGGTCTGTATAGTATTTGCTTGTTGGTCTCGAATAAAACTATTATTGATAACTTGGAAAATGCATTAAATAGAACCGTCCGCTCTTGTCCACATGATCTACAAGACACAAATTGACCGGAAAACGTCCATGCGTAACTGCTGTTTGGAATGGGAAAGATAGACTGAGGTCAATTGGACCAACACACTGGGTGGGTGCTTAGGGGAACTGACATTTTCTACGTAGAAATATATGATGAAGAAAATGTTGAAAATCCCTTACAAAAAACAGCTGTTTTTTGATCTGGCCACTGTAAGCATGGCATCAATAGTAAGACAGACACAAGTGTCCGCAGTTCAAGAGTGTTTATTGAACTTTAACAAGGCAGTGATAAAAGCCTATCTAATCCTAAATCTACATATGAGAGCATGCTACAACCATCAAATAATAATAATGCAGTCTTAGTGGAGTCTCATCAAAATAAAAGGGCCTATATTAAAAAGATCTATTGCCAATCCTTACCGCTAAATAGAAATAGTGTGGGGTAGTGTTCGTGAAAAAGAAAGAAGTGTTCACAAAATGTTATGTCGGGATATTCAGACCATTGGCCTCCCATCTCCACGTTTTCAGTATGGGACAAGGTGGTTCACGCAAGCATAGCACACTCTCCACCTTCTTCGGCACAACGACACAGTTGAATTACCAGCATCAGGTCCTTCTGTGTCCAAGTCTCTTAAGTTATCAAAGTTGATGCAAAAGGTCTAATGTACCAAAACAAATGAAAAGTTCCTTTCCTCTTACAAGCACTCAAGTTAGGTTATTCACTCTTCACCCTGGATCCCCCTCTTGCGGTTTCCAATCCCCTTCTGTAATGTTCAGAGAATGTCCTTTCTTGGGTGACTCATGAATCACCCCGAATCACCCTCTGCCTGGCTTGGATTAATTGCAGCTCGTATTAGCTATCAAAGACTTTTGAATGTGCACAAGATTTAACCAACCTGTTGCAGGACCACATCGATTTCATAATTCACATTTCACATTTCACATTTCTCACTTCTCAGTTGGATACCTAAGAGATACCATCGAATAAACACCCACGTGGTGCTGGATCACTCTGTATATAGTATCTATCTTGGCTTCTAAAGTTCATTCACTCCTTGGATGTTCAACTATATTTGCATCGCTCAATACATATGCTTCACACACTGTTTCTTCAGATTGATTCATACAAAGTTGCCACTTGCAACCTTGGTTCTAATACAGACTGGTCTGCTATCAGTCTCCCCGACTCACCGGCTGTGCTGACTTTACTGGTGCTGTTTTGTTGTAGGAGCCAAGGACAGTACAACAGCTGCCTTATCTTGAGGCTCCTCCTCCCCACAGTAGCTATCGACCTGGGAGATCCCCAGGTGCCTCCGACACACAATGCACCTCTCTTCAGATCTAATTTCAGGTCTTATATTTCTTATTCTCGAGGGCTCGAAGTAGCTGTCTTCCTCTGAAAAGGTGAAGGGCACTTCCTTTGTTGCAACCCTCTCTGGACTTGCCATTTTTCTCCTCATATTAAACTGCCATCTCACAACTGCTGCTTCCTCGTGTGTTTTGCCTTGTTCCGAGTGTGCTTTCATGCTATGCCTTTTATACATATGGGGAAGTGTGATGCAAGTCAGGTGTGTGTAATTATCAGTAATTGCCTGACTCTGCCTGACCCTTGTGTTGGCACATGTCAGGTATACAGAACAGGTGTTAGTCTGTTTTCTCTCACAGTGAGCTCTCTGTCGCAAAGTATTTGTGTCAGGAAAGGGGGGCGGGTTGAGTTTATAAGTATCCTTCCTGGTAGGATGGAAAAAGGTGTTGCAGGGAAGGGGCTACTGCGTCTCACTGCATCTCACTGTCCAGTGTCCCACTCCCACTCCCCGAAGGCCCTCCACCCAGGTGATCCACCGCCAGGAACTGGATACAAAAGCGATGGCCGTGTCCTGGTCCCCGCGGACTAGTGGCTGAGACACCTTCGGGTTTCTCACACCACAAAGAAAAAATAGTAATGAATTCATGGGCTATCTTGATGAAAGGATGAATAGACCTAAATAGCTCAAGGCCTATCCAAATGATGATTTAGCTAGGAACTATGTGTTAATTAAATGTAACTGTATGCCAAAATTTCAAATCTTTGGTGCACGCATTGACATTGTCTGTGAGCAGCGGTTTTGTAGATTATGTGGGGAATTTTTCTTTGAAACTATGAGGCATTGGTTTATTTATTAAGTTTGTACACCATTAGGGACCAATATTTCATTAAATACAGGAATGATTGTTTAAGATTTTGTAAACAGGAGCGCTGTAAACCTTTTATGAGTGGGAACAAACTTAATATTATGTATTATGGTGTTAACTATTGCAATTATTTAATGGAACTATTTTACACACTTGGTGTATGAATTAGTTGTGTTTTTATTCTATGAGGTCTGTTATAATTTAATGGACATATTTTATGTATTCGATGTATGAATTGGATGGGTTTCCTTTTTATGTTGCTTTTATGCAATTTAAGGTTGTCATTTATATAGGAAATATCTTATAATGGTGATTGTACAAAGTCATTATTTCACCATGTTTGTATGCCTATGTTAACTGTAAATTGAGCTGATGTGTTTCAATTTCTTCTTAATGATTTTTTATATCATTATATTGCTGATAGAATTCAGCCCGTGAATCATTATCGTTCACAAAATGTTTTGCAGCGATCTCACCCCTTGCGATAAGCGGCTTGAAAAGCAATCTTGGCTTTCAACTTATCAGGTGTCTGTAGTCATTGCTTCTATTATACTATGTTTCGTTAGTAACACTTCCCTGACTCTAAGTGACTCTTTCAATTGTTTTATCTTGAGTTCACACTGATCATTAGGCTAATGCATTAGCATCGGTTCTGCCTGAGGTCTTTTTCAGGATTTTCGGTAAAATGTGTCCAAATGATGTAAGATTTCAGCCAAACTACCCTCTACCAACTTACTGTGGTTGAAAAATCCAAAGGATTCCTAATCATTTGCTTCTCAGTTGTAGAGGTTTAGCAGAGTTTGGATGTGCATTTTTTTTAGCAGGCTCTCTAGCGCCCACATATCTGTTCTTACATCTTACACCACTTCTTTCATGTTTTTGTTCATATCTTAATGTCTTGCCTCAGCCTTTGGCCAAGTAGGAAATATCTGGTTAATGAATGGCCAAGAGCCATGTCCAAATCTGCACTGACCTCCTCTGACGCAATGGCTAAATTTTATATATGATTACAATTACAATTTAATGTATATCTCAATCAATAACCTCCCATCAAATAAACAATTCACCTGATTTATGTTCTCACTTGCAAGTCCACTATTTCTCAAACTACAATTTCGCAAATGCCAAGACACAATCACTACCTGTACACTCTAATGAGACTATACAACAGGAACGATTGAATTCCACACACTAATGTAACTTCACACAAATCTGTGATTGCCAGGTCTTTTTTTGTTAATTAATGCATGAGTGCCTCAAAATCAGTGGTGTCATCACTAAATGTCCCAGCACAAGCCCCCGTTTCTGTAGGATACGATTGTATGGCTACTACATCAAGTGGACACCTTGATCTAATGAAGTTTAAAAGCCCCAACCTACAATGCTGGGTAAGAAATAGCTTTGATTAAAACTCAAAGTTATTTAAATAAATTAATTAAATGTCAAATCAAGGCAAAGGTGGTCCACGGGTTTCTGCAGGGCAAGTCACCACAATGATATGCAATCATTGACAGCTTTTCTACAAAAACAAAAATGGCCTGTATTTAGTGCCCTATTTCTTGCAGACAAGCATTAATTTCCATAATCAATTATGTATACATATGGAGGTCTGAATTAATAATTAATAATATATTCCCATTACTACTCTTCCACTTACAAAACATTAGGTTTGAATGTGCATCATTGCAATGAAGATGTCACACGGGTCATAATAGTATTATATAAATATTTTAATTTCTGTAATATGCTAGCATCTCTGAACATTAAGTAACACTAGTAGATATTAAATGGGTAATTTGCTTTTCCCAAATAATGCTGTTATCAAGAAACTGCTGCATACCCACCCCCCGCCCACCGTCTTCACATGTACATATGGGACAGATGTTTGCTAGTATGTGTAGTCATAATAATAACTTTATATATTGATTCCGCTGCAGTAGCACATTTAGTTTCATGCCCTCTGATATGCAGTCCCACCTCAGTATTCTGGGCAATGAACAGACAGTGCATTTTCAAAACTCAACATTTTTTTTTAAAACAATAGAGGCAACTGCCAAAAAGCTGATATAACAGATTAGAGAAACGGAAATAGAGAAAAAGAGAGAGACAGAGACACACACGGATGGTGAGACAGTGAAAGGGAGAGGGGGAGAGGGAGGAAAAGAGAGAGAGTGGGGGCAGGAAGGAGACAAATAAAGGTAGAGACACAGGAGAGAGGGAAAACGAAAGAGGCAGAGAGAGAGAATGGCAGGGATAAATGAAGGCAGGGTCAGAGACACCGAGACAGAGTAGGGGAAGGGAGAGAGAAAATCAAACATACTGAGAGACTTGGCATGTAACTAACTGCACTGACATAGAAGGACAGAGAAAGAATAGTCTGCAGGACCATATCAATAAAGGAAGTGGGGGAGGGGGAGAGGGCGAGGGTGGGAAAGCCAGATTACACTGACTAGGAGAAAATGAGAAACAGATCACACAGAAAGATAGGGACAGTGTGAGCACACCCGACAGTACTGAAAACAAAAAGAAAAAAGGGACAGAGGACAGTTCTCCATGCAACTCTCACCCATAGAGATTGCCTGAGACATAGAAAGAGACGGAGAGGGAAAGACTGAGAGAGGAAGGACAGGGTGAGAGAGAGTGAGAAAGAATGATCATATTGACCAGGAGAAAGAGAGAAACAGAAAGAGAGAGGCAGTGAGAGCACACCAGACAGTACTGAAAAGAAAGAAAACGAACAGAGAGTGCAAACCTGTCCATGCAACTCTCGCCCAGAGAGATGGACTGAGACATAGAGCGAGACAGAAAGGGAGAGATTGAGAGACAGAGAAAGGGAGAGGGGTAGGAAGAGGGAGAGAGAAAACATTATGGAGGAAGTGCGGAAAGAGAGAGAGAGAATCCTAGACCATATTCTCAAAACCTTTTAGCACATATCATCACTTTCGCCCAAAATAAGAACGCCCCAGTTTTTTGGTTGCATCTTAAATATGCCCCTTTCCATGTTTGCACAATACAGGGGACATTTCTGAGCATTTAAAAGTGCATTCCCAATTCACAAAAGCGGCGCACTATTAAATGTGCAGAAATGAGGCGCAGCTTAATTCCTGACCTTTGCACGTGCATTCCGATCCCCCAAACATCCATTGAAATGTTTTTTGTTTTTTTTTTGTTGACATTTCAAAACGGGACTATCACTGTAAAATATGCTCCCAGCACCCATGTGCGTGATGGTAGGCTGTCATACATTAGCGTTGGGAGTGGCAAAGGGGCTGGCCAGTGCATATTTTGCAATGTTGTTCAGCACCCAACATATGAGCAGGTCACGTGTGAGAATAAAGTGACCTGCTCATTTCTAAAAGTAATGCAAATTAATTGAGTGCGTCATCAGCACTCTTTACATTTGCATTACTTCCTGTTTGTCTGTCGCTATGTATCTTTCAAAGCTAGGGGCCAGATTACGAAACTTTGCACCAGTGCAAGTTTGCACAGTATTAACATTAGGGCAAAGTTTGCACAATTTCTAAAAATGATGGGACATATTGGAAAATATTTGCATCATCGCAAGTGCAGTTGGGCATGTTATTAGCACCAGGGCAAACATTGCCCTAGTACAAAAAACATCAATTTTCAATGCATTTTTGCTCCAGGGCAAACTTTGCCCTAGTGCTAATACCAATCCATATCAGCACGATGGCAAACTTTTCCCTTCTGCAAACATGTATTAGAAATGTATCTTTGTTGTACAAGGGCAATGACAATTTTTGACCTGGTGCTTATAACATGCTGCACTGCACTTGCCACTGTTAAAAGGGTTTCAAATGTGTTGCAGTGTTTTTAAAAATAGGACAAAGTTTCCTCTAGCGCTAATACCGTGAAAATGTGCACTTGTAATGGTGAACCATGTCTGTTGTGGGATGTTCTGACCCACTAGGCTCTGCCCTGCAACATCACTGTTTGCTGCTTTCATCAGAAACAACAGAATGGCTGCCAAAAAGCCTGATGTGCGCTAACAATCTCTGAGAAGTGCGCAAGGGAAACCTCAAAAATAGGCTGCCAATCCATTTTGCCTATGTCAGTGGTAAAACAGGAGACCACACTGCCAAAACCTGTCATTGGGCTGACCACAGAATGAAATAGAACTGCTTGAAAAGGCAGTGCTGCATTGCCAGGACATGCCAGAAGTGCTTTAAAATCAATTTTTCCTTGGCTGTTGAAATTGCAAAATTATGTTCCCCAAACAGCAGAGAAGATCCAACATCCTTGTGGAGTGTTCACCATCACCTTATTTAAGGAAACCCCATAAGCGCAATGTCAGGAAAAGCACCTTTCATCACAAAAATATCACAAAAATATCCGCATTCAAAAGGGTGCTTGCCTGGAAAAACCTGTCAGATATGGGCACAGTACCGCCGCTTGCCTGTGTCAAAGCTGTCATTTACTTACCCTGTAGTTTAAACTTGTACATTAAGATCGAATTGTGGAAAAGAAGAGACTCACCATCAAAAGCAATATAGGTTTTTACAATTCAATTTCTATGTAAACTCAAAACCGCATTCCGTATAGTTTTCCCGCAATCGTTTGCCGCAAATTCGCATTTGGCTCAATTTCATCATGTGTACACCAGCTATTCTTTGCATCCGACCTCAGAATTCAGTTCCCAATCTGCTGGTGTCATACCGCCGAGTTCCTGGCGTCTATGGAGCCGCTGGCGATGCGGAACTTAGCTCTGTTCGCTTCGGCCACGCCCCCTGTTTCCTGGTTTCCGTTCCTCTGATTCTGATTGGTTGGGCGCTCCGCGGCCCGGTGTTTTAACCGGCCACTTCCGGGTCACGGATGCGTCGCAACGCTTCCGGTTTCGTCTGTTAGCTGAGTTGCTTGCTGCCTGTGGCTTTCTTACGAGTCTCTCGCTTGTTTGCTGGTCGGGTCCTCGTACCCTGTCCGGCCCCTTCTGTTCTTCCTTCCTCCTTCCGCTAGTCCTATCTGCCTTTCTCTCACTCCCTTGGTTTTGCTTTCATTCACCCGTCTCCCTTGCCCTCCTTCCAACTTGCTTACCCTCCCTCCTTCCCATCTTCACTTACCGCTTTTTTTTTCTCTTCTTGTCTGTTCAACTTTCCGCTCTTCCCACGCCTACCTTCAGTATTGCTTGCTGTGACCTCCCGTGTACCAGACTCCGGCCTGTTCCCCTGGACTGCCTTTGCTTGCTGTATTAGTTACTTCCTCTCCTAGCCTGTGTACCAGATCCTCGGACCGCTTACTGGACTGCCTGAGTTCTGAGTATTCACTCCACGTGTTGCCTCCAGTCACTTTCCACCAGCTCTTACCTTGCAAGTATTCCTGGTTCCACACCTACAAGACCCCCAACTATAATATAGGGGTTTTTTGTGCCTAAGGGCTTTTTCCCCTCTAGGTCGATCCCGGGGGTGGGGCCCCCTGGTCTCCCCTCTTTGGGGGGCACGGTGGCTTCCTTCCGGGGTCGTCCCTATCTTCATAAAAAAAAGTTGTCAGCTCGAAGAAAAGAAAAGAACGGTTCTTGGAACTAAGAAGAAGGTGAGGAGTCGGGGGACGGGGAGATTTCAGAAACTACACTTTCGGACGAAGATATCACCGACCCCGGTGACAGCTGGTTATTCAATCATCATTGCTAGTGTTTACCTGAAACTATATAAAGCGGCTACCACTAGTTTTGAATCCAATTTAGAGAATTAAATCCATGTTCCGTGTTTTTCCCATTCATTCCAACCCACATTCAAAAGCATTTGAACTGTTTTGAAATAATTCCTGTTTCTCTCTATGCTTGCTGGGGGGAATTGGGATTGAACTGTATTTGTTGATTGCTTATTTCTGAAACCTGTGTGCTCACCTTCCATCTCTACATTGCATATTAGCGGGGATTGAGTAGTGTACAGAGGGAAAAAGTGACATTGCATTTGATTGAATCCATACCAAGTATTATCCTATGTTGCATTGTTTTCCTATCCATATCCATTATTATTCAGTGCTGCATGATTTTTCTTATCCATACTCCTTCTGATTAAAGAGATTGTCGATTGTAACATCACCCCTTGGTGATCCTTGTATAAATATTAAATAGGGAGATATATATATATATTGTTCAAATTCATAAAATAAATCTTATAACTTTGCAAAACAACCTGCTTCCTGGTTTAGTGAGACCGGGGGGATTCAAAGAGAGGGCTGTGATATATGGGTACATCATTCAGAAATAAAAGAATTTATAGACACAAATATATAATTAAGGGTTCCAGCTGTGCATCACATGCTAGGCATTGACTTAGGTGGAGTGCCGGGTTGAAATCACTTACACTGTAATCTGGCCCCTGGTGCTTTTTGCAGTATGCACCATAATGACTGGATTTTGGGAGAGATTAGCCTTTATTTACTTTCTATTTACTTGAGCTCCACTTCATTGAAAAGTATTTCAGCAAACTAAATGAGATGGTAGAACACCCATTATGAACTTCATGGCCGAGGAATTTAGTATGTTTTATCCTCAATGCACCACTTTTAGCGACTGAAAATCGCTACGCAATCAATTGTTTGAAGAGCAGCTTATTGTCATTGCATTTTGAGAAATATTTTAAGGAAACTCTCGGAGGTGCAATATTCCGGATGCAGGTTCAAGATTTTTTAGACAGCTGTGCATCACACGCTAGGCATTGACTTAGATGGAGTGCCGGGTTGAAATCACTTACATGATTGGGGGCTCATCCGGGATTTCTGAATTAGATATACCACTTGTGATAGTCTAATACTGTGTGCTAACTAACGTGGTACACAATCCCTATTGGGCTACCACGCTGTGTTACACTGTGAAAAGCACCCCTCAATAGGAACGCTCTAAAGAAGTGGTCTGTTTTGCAAAAATAAAATAAACTTCTGTAAGTCAGGAAGGAAATTAATATTTCCAAAATGGCGACTGTGGTAGAGATGAATATGGCTAAAGAACACCTACTGCATAAACTATTTGTAAGGGGTGAATGGACAGAGCAGGATCAGAATGTGTGGTTGCAGGCAATCACAGAACAGATCACTGCAACAGGGTCAGACACATGGCAAGACGAGGGTCCCTTACATATGGCCATGAGTGAACTATATATGGCCCCTAAGGCAAAGAAAGAGCAAAACAGGATTGCAAAAATAGCGGCATATCTATACCTATATATTGGAGCAATACAGGACAAATATGCCGAGGGCCAAGATCTGGCAAACAGGCAACTGCAGGCATTTGGAAAGGCACAAACTGATGTGGATTCTGCTCAGCAGAGGCTACAGATGAGCCAGGAGTCACAAAATGAAAGTAGACAGTACCTAATCAAAACAAAAGAGGACATGGGTATCCTGCAGCAGGAAAAGGTAGACCAGGATACCAGAATGCTGGCCCTGCAGAAAGAGTACCAAGAAAGTTTGGACTCCCTACTGCAGAGACAGAAAAAGCTGGAACAACAACTAAATTTCAACAGGGCATGCGCAGAACAGGTTGACACCCTGCAAAGCCACCTAAACAAAGAGAAAGAAGAGAGTAATAAATTAATAATGAAAGACCTGGATACCCAGGCAGAATTTGATGAAGAGCACCAGAAAGCGGGCGCGCTCCAAAGACAGAGGGACAACCTGGCTGCACAGAGGCAGGCTCTTTCTCAGGTAAGGGACATCTTAGGCCAGGAAGTCTGTCAATTAAAAGAGAAAATACATGAAAATCACCTGGCCCTTCAGGGACTGGGTGACCTCCAAAAAGACCATCAAAAATGGTTAGAGCACACCAGGGAGGTGGAGGAGGCTCTAGCAAGGAAGGACTAGGCCAGAATGGGTAGGACTCAGAAGGTAACCCTCCTGCAGAAAAGACTGGCCAAGTAATCTAAAACAACACAAGAAGCACAGAGAGAAAATGAGGCTCTCTGTGCGAACAATAACAGGCTCCACAGGCAGGTAGCCATGCAAGAGAGATTGATAGAAACTGGCATGGCCTTGATTGAGAAACAGAAAGCTCAGATTTGTGCATGGCAACAGGGAGCAGGGGCTGATGAGGTTCGCTGGGAAAGGGAAACACCTGAACATAACCTCAGGAACCCTAGTACCAGAAGCCTTCATCTCTTCCAATCCCTGGACTCTGCCACCCCCATGTCCTCTGGCACACATGAGCCAAGGGCCACGGGGATGGCAGATTTCAATCAAATCTTAAATATGGGGCTCATAGACCAGCACCTCCCAGGAATGGATGGGTGGCATCTGGGTATGGGTTCCCAAGTACTGTGAAATTTAGTGGGGAACTCCATGAGAGTAGACCCACTAAGGGCATCCTGAAAACCTCTGCCCAGCTAGGACAGTGGGGTGGGTACTCATCAAATCCTGGTTGCAAGGAGAAATCAGAAGACTCCTCTGGGTACCCCAGGAGACAGGAGGCTAGGTCCCCACATTCTGCCAGCCATTCCCAGCCTTGCAGAATCAGGGAGAGCCTAGAGGACCAGACGGGCACCTCTGGGAGCAGTGCCTCTGAGTAAGAGGAGGAGTGGACCAGGGTTACCCGAACCAAGAAGGCAAATAAGGCAAAAATGGCTTTGCTTAAGGACCCCTTAAAGCAAATCAAAGCGATAAGGAGTGTCATCAGGCCCTATCATAAGAACGCTAAGTATTCTGTTTGGGAGCATTTAGAGCTCTTTGAGCAGATGATGGAAACTTTCCATTTGACGCACAGCCAAAGCTGTATTCAATATGTGAAATGGACCTTCTCAACAGAATATGCCAGCTTCTTTGCAGGGCTGGGGGACCAAAATCATTCTAGATGGTCCACCTATAAGGCGGCCATCTTGAAGCATTTTTCAGTGCATAGAAATCCTCAGGAGGCTCGCAAGGCAGCCTACAACTTGCAATTTGGAGAGGATCAGGATCACAAGACCCCACAAGAATGGGTGCAGGATTTAAAGCGTGCCTTTAGGCAGACCACCAGAAGGGTGCGTAGGGAAAGTTATGAGATGCAAAAGCCCATAGAATACAAAAATAATGCAAAAAGCCCCAAACCAACCAACACCCCTGCTGCTGCTAAGGTGGTAGAGGTGAAGGTTGCCCCCATTTTAGATTTAGAGATGGGGTCCTAAAAACCGGCCTGCACAAAATCAGAATAATCCCAAGCCCAGAAGGCCCACGGGCCAGTCACAGACAGGGAGCCAAGGAGGTAGTCCCACAAATGGTATCCCTCACTCCCCTGACTACATAAGTCCCCGCTACAAGGGGAACCGACCCATCCTGGGTTATGTGTGGACTCCTCCAGCCCAAGGGGGGGTATCCAACCAAACAGCAGGTAACCCAGGGAACTTCCCTCCTCACTTCCCCCGGAGGGCAGAAATTCCCCAAATCCTGCCAGAACATCTTCCCCAAGTACCCGCAAAACTTTCAACCCCAAAATCATCCATCCTTCTTTCCCCAGTTTCCTGAGCCCAGACAACCTAGTCTGGGAGAGGGGAGGCCAAAGGTGGAGGGGTATCCACATTTTCCAAACCCGTGGTATTTTCAGAGACGGGATAGATACCCTTCCCGGGATCAGCCCAGGGGAGACAACAGGACCCCGTATCAGCCTGAGCGGGTGTCACAACTAGAGCGCCAGGTCCAAAACATGGCACAGGATCTGGGTCGAATGCTGAGGGCTCAACAGAACCCTCAGATGTGCATGCCGGCGCAGAATTCTTCAAACTCTGGTCCTGGTGCTCCAGAGCAGTGATGTGGGCAGAACCCCTACAATCCACCGGTTCCCAGGGAGAAGGCACAAGGGGAAGGGTGTTGTAAAGCCTTGGAGGAAGCCTCCTCCCCACTTGTAAAGAGCCCCTGGAAACCCAGGAACCGGAACCAAAATCTCCTGAGGCTGAAAGTCTGCCACCCAAGGAGCAGAGGGGGGGTAGGAGAAACAAAGAACCCAAACAGACCCATTTTGAGGAGGAGGTACAAATCTTCCAATTTGAAGGAGAGGGATCCTCAGAGGATTCTGGGAAAAGGATCTTCTCCTTCAGAGATGGGGGAACTCCTCCCAAAGAAAAATGGGTCCCCAAGAATCCAAATCCAGACTGGGTAGAAGTGGGGACAGAGCTAGCGCCGCCCATCATCCAACCCCAGAACCAACAACATGAAAATCCCCTGGGTCAAACCCATCCTGGTGACTGCCTCCAAAAAAGGGGGTGGGGGGCAGCCCAGTACCGGAACCAGGGGAACCCAAAACTTCTTCCATATCTAGTTGCCACCTTTTCTTTTCAGATTCCCTAGACTCCCCACAGAATTCTGCCCTCTATCGGTGTCCAAAACTAGAAAACTAACCCACCAGTTGTCCAAAAATCAAAAATGTACATTATCTGTGCCCCCTTGAGGAGAAGGAGGGAAGATTCTATGCCCCGGTCCAAATACAGGGGCAGGGTACAATTTTGGCACTGGTGGACACTGGATCCCAAGCTACCCTTCTGTCAAAAAGGACCTTTGATGAACTGAATTTCGGGAAGGGGGAGAATTACCAATTTCCTCTCACTCCTCTTCCTGGATGCCTTCAGAACTTCAATGGGAAGGAAATTCTCATCGAGGGGACTGCGGATTTGGACATTAAAATTGGGCGACACAAGGTGAAGCACCCGGTCATAGTTGTAACTCCAGAGGGCACCCCTTGTTTACTAGGGAATGGTCACCCCTAATAGATTGTGTAAACAAGGTCCTCTGGACCAAGACTAACCGACCAATAAAATTAAAACAGAGAGTCAACCATGTTAGTTTAAACGGCACCTCCCACATGGTTGAACAAAAATCTGACCAATTAGAATTTCACTTCCAGAACAACCAAATACACGATGTGACAGTAATAGCAGTGGGACAACAACCTGGTGATGAGGGGTCCTCTCTATTCCTGAAAATCAACCTTCCTTCCAGTTTAAGGTGGCATTCCACACTGGAAGGAAACACTCTTAAATTCTTTACCAATTCACAATCAGACATTCCCACTCATATAGTCCAGAAAGATGAGAAATCAGCTCAAAGCCTGGCTGATATTCAGCAAATTGGAGAGCAGTTGTTCATCCCTTTTCAGTTAAATGAAGGGAAGGACTCTCCCGAGTGTGTGTGAACAACGGTAAGAGTTCATCAGCAAAGCCATGTTCCGCAAACTCCCAAAAGATCCAGCCATTCCCACATTTAGACTGATAGACAAATGGGAAATGGATCTGAAAACACCCAATTCCAAACATCTTCTGCCAATCAAGTGTATGCTCAAAATCTCCATAGGCAACAAGAGCATAGTCCATAATTGTTTGGTTGTGCGAGACGTCACTGCCACCTTTTACTTAGGTGGTGACATTCTGAGTCGCTTTGCCATTAATTTGGACCTAATCAACTTCAAAGCTTTGTCCCGATTGGCGGATAATCCCATGGGCTTTGATGACCCAGAGAAAGCATTTAGGTCAGCTCAACTGCTACCTTATGCAGTTGAAATTCAGATTGGAGAGGAAGTCACCATCCCAGAAAGGACCCGACAATTCTCCCTGGAAGTGAAAGTTAAAAGAGGACAGAAATTGAAAAACCATTGTCAGGAATAAAGGATGGGGTAGACGTGGGGTGCTGCAGTACGTAAAATGAACACGGTTGGGCAGCTACAGGGGCAGAGACTTCAACTCCCAGCAGCCCCTGGCCGTTTTTGTAGTCCTGTCTTCGCACGTGTTGCCAGCTGATTGCAATCAGTAAGGTTTATCAGCCAGCAACGGCGCAAGACAGGTGCGGTTTATTTTGGCTTGGAGGAGGATGGAGGAGTTTTCGCTGTGTCCGACGGCTGGATGATTTACTGACCCGGAGGAACACGCATGTCGGAGAGGGAACACGCTGCCAGACTGTCTTCTTTGATGCAGCGTTTTCTTCATCCGGGTAGTCCCAATGGGCTCCCACACTAAAGCTAAGTACTACGGGGAGCAGGCACTGTGATTTATGACCTACTAGTGTTCTCTCATTTTCAAGAGTGTTGGGGAATCAATTATCGTGGCGTGTGTTTGTAAAAGCAAGGTTTTCCTTCTAAAGCTGAGGGTTCTTTCATAAGGGGCATGAACTTGACATGAACACAATTGCATCCAATTCTGAGCTAAGAGAACAAGTATCTTAGTGGACATGAAACAAGTGTTGGGCAATGGTTCTAGTGCTGTGAACTGGGACTGTCTACAGTGTGCTAAACTTTATGTATGTTAATGTGCTTCTGTTGCTTTGATCAAAAGGGCCATTTGTTTGTCTTTTCATGCAGGGATATTATTCCCTTGTTTGTTACGACTGAAAGTCTAGTGCTCTCTATGTGTCATCAACTGTGGTACATGTATTAAGGTCTATCTAACCACGTCAGTCAGGAACAGTGTGGGGGTAGGTTCATGTGCCTTGCCAGAGTGCAAGGAAGCAAGTACGGATGTGTGTGTTAGTGGTTTGCAGGTTAGACTTTTACCCTGTGCTTCCCCATTCCTATCCAACCTAGGTGCTCCCTACTCCTTTTTCCGGTGTTCCTAATTCCCCCACCCTATCCACAACCACTCCCTAATTCGCTGGCATGTGGTGTCCTGTGTATATATGATCAGGTACCTGTGCCAACCATGGTGGGAGGGGTCGATTCATTCGGCTTATGTGGTTCGGGGGAGAGTGTCGAACTCTCTTCCCTAATAGGTGTGATTGTGACAACACTGATGCCTACATTCATCTAAATGCTTCTCTCCAAAGGCAAGGGTTGGGGGTAAACCCAACACCACTAGTCAATATAGAACATGACACCATTCCAATAGAGGTGGATAACAGCGATTTAAAGAGTATCACTGTAGCCGCAGGTACCATTGGTGGAATGGCAGTTGATGACCGACATTTTTCCATAGATTTAGGCAATGAACTGTTAGGACCAATACCCAAGTACTGTTTTGACAGTGATAGTGATGACAACACAACACCAGACAGGATCTTTTTCCGGCATGGGGGGAACTTCCTGGTGTACACTTCCTGCCCGTATGGTAAGGAGGATGTGACCTGTGACTTCAGGTGAGATGAGGTGATTTTCCAGGTCCATGAGGGCTGCTTTTTCGACCTGAAGCCACCAGTCCAAATCACCACTTTGACCAGGGTCTTCTCCACCCACCTGGAGGAGGCCGCTGAGATAGCAAAACCAGAAGTCTTTCCAGGCTTCAGGCAGATGATTGAAGAGACAGTCAACCTAGCTGATGCCTGTGAGATTCTGGAGCAGAAGCAAAAATTGAAACAAGTTTTCTTGGATTTTCAAAATCTCTTTGTGGTGGACTCATACGACTGTGGTCGCACCGACATCCACACAACAACAATTCCCATGGACCATGGCATGACTCCAGTGTTTGTGAAGAAATATCGCTTGCCTCTCGTATCAATGGAGACCCTTACAGAAATAATTAAGAACCTTGAGTCCCGTGGGATTATCCGTCCAGTCCACAGCACCTTCAATAATCCAGTGCTGGGGATTTTGAAGCAAAACAGCCAGTGGAGACTGTGCAAACCTTAGGGAGCTCAACCAACGGGTCCATAATTCCCGGTGGCCTCTTCCCTACATTGACCAAGGGCTGGCCCAGATCCAGGGGTCACAGGTATTCACTGCAATAGACCTGACCAATGGATACTGGACTGTACCTGTCAGTAGGGAGGACCAATACAAGCTGGCCTTTACCTTTGTGGGGCAGCAGTACACATGGACCCGGACTCCCTTCAGATACATCAACTCCGGCAATTAATTCAACATTTTCCTACATAAGGCCATGCCCGACCAGGGTGAAAGGGGTAACCTGGCTTATGTAGATGATGTTCTCATCAAAAGCTCAACTGTGGAGGAACATATAGCAGAGATCTGTTCTGACACAGTTGAGGGCCGCCGGAGCAAAACTCTCCTTTCAAAGGCACAGTGGTGTAGAAACAGTGTCAATTTCTTGGGGCATGAGATTACTCCTCAGGGTCTCTGTCCCCAGGAAAAGAAAGTGGTAGCACTCCAGAAATTAAAAGACCCCACAACTCTGCGGGAACTAAGGAGCCTCCTTGGACTAACTAATTACAGTAGAAAGTTCATTGAGGACTATGCAGAGATCACAAGACCCCTGATTCATCTTTTGAAGGGGGGTGAAGTGGGAGTGGGGTCCAGAACAAGCCGAGGCAGTAAGACAACTCAAAGAAGCCTCTCACAAGCACCTTGCCGAGCTTACCCTGTCAAAAACAAGGAGTTCTTCTTGGAGACAGGGTTCTCAAATACATGCTTGACTGCAGTATTATACCAAAAGAATGACACGGTCAATAAAGTAATCTCCTATGCGAGTAAAACGTCATCCTATGTGGAGGAAAAATTCAATGATTGTGAGAAGGCACTCCTGGCAATGGTGTGGGCATTGAAGAATTACCGCCCGTTCATCCAAGAGGAACACATCATAGTGGAGACTCCACAACAGCTTATGCAATATCTCCAAAGTGACAGAATCCGGGCCGGAAATGTGAGTAATTCCCAAATTACTTCCTGGATTCTGTCAATGCAAGACTTTCCTGTGGAGGTCAGATATGGCCAAAACAAGAAGAGTCCCCTCGCGCAAGGTCTGGCTGACTTGCATGATTGTGCCAGAGAAAACTGTCTTGAGGACGAGAGTCTAAAATTCAAGGACAACATGGAGGCATACCTCAATTCCCCACACACAGTCTTTGTAGAAGACACGTGTGAGGGAATGCCCACTGTATATGTGGATGGATGCTCTAACCATGTAGACAACAATGGGGAAAAATAACTTGTGGCCGGCGTAGGGAATGCATGGGCAAATGAGGCCCCAGAACCCTCCGCTAGGTACAAGATTGGTCCCCGAAGTAGTTAAGTGGCAGAGTTGATGGCTGTGCATCAAGCCATCCTCACTGCTGTCCAACACCAACTCCACGAACTGGTCATAATCACAGATTCGGATTATGTACGGAACGGGTTTGTGGAGCACCTGGTTAACTGGAAAACCAGAGGCATGCTATGTGCTAATAATAAACCCTTGAATCATGGGAAATTAATCCAAAATATTGATGATCTGGTCACCTCGAATGGGATGACCATCTACTGGAAAAAGATAAAGGGTCATTCCAAGGTAGAGGGACCAGACAAAACTGGAAATGACCTAGCTGATCAGCTGGCCAAAACCAGAGCCATCCAAGGAGATCTACTTGAGATCAAGTCCCTGTTGGGGGAAATCCAGGTCACTGCTATCACTAGGTCCCAGACAAATGCTGACAATGAACTCTCAACTACACAATGGAGTCACATATATATGCTGATTTGAATACGGCTCAAAAAGGGGATCCTATAATTTGTAAGTTTTATCAACACATTGAGGACATGAGAACTTTCCCCTGATGGATACTGATTACATAGGGAAAGAGGACCTCAGAGTGTTGATGAAATGTCCAAAAATGTTCAAAATCCAAGACAGTTTGTTGGTAAGGAGCTCCCTAGCTGGCCATGATCAGTGGGTGGTCACTACCTCATTCCGAAGCCTGATGTTAAGTCACGCCCATGATCCGGCCGCAGCCGGTCATAGGGGGTTTCATACAACACTTGAAATCTTAAGAGAGGCTGCATACTGGCCACACATGGGGCAGGACCTTGACCAATACTTGAAGGGGTGTCTTGTAGTGTGCACAATTTCAGATAACATCCCTCACACACCGTGCGCCTCTCCAAAATAGGGGGATGACACTGCCTTGGTCAGATTTACAAGTCGATTATATCGGGCCCGTGATTCGCTCCTCTAGGGGAAACAAGTACATGTTGACTGTGACATGCTTGTTCACTTAGTGGGTGGAATGTCTCCCGGCCCCAAATTGCAAGGCAGAAACAGCAGCTGCCCTGTTGATCAACCACATCTTCTCGCGATTTGGACTACCCCAAAGGATCGAGTCAGACCGAGGTAGCAAGTTCACTAGCGAAGTAATGACAAAGATGTGGGAGATTCTTGGGGTCAAAAGGAAATTACACATTGCCTACCGGGTAGCCTCTAGTGGTCAGTTGAGAGATACAACAAGACAATTGTGAGCATATTAAAAAAGTTTGTTGCAGATTCTGGGCCAAGTTGGGATATTCGATTACATCTTTTCCTGATGGCCATCAGATCTACCCCTTCCTCTGCAACTAAAATGTGACCATTTGAGCTGATGACTGGACGCAGGATGGTGCTTCCCTAGCAACTGCTCTACAGAAACCAAGAGCAGACATTGATCAATGCCTCCACAACTCATGAGTATGTTGAAAGTTTAAGACAACACCTTCAACATGATTTTGCCTATGCTCAGCGAAATCTAGATAGATCTGCAGACAGCATGAAGACCCACTATGACTTAAATACTACTAGAAAAGAATACCATGTAGGAGACCAGGTCTACTTATACAATTCCAAAGGAACCAGGCCAAACAGTGAACATATTTGCCTACCTGTAGGGGTCCTTTTGAAATTGTAGACAAAATCTCATCAGTCGCCTACAAAATCTGCATCCCCAAAAGCAGTTTGGCAGAGGGGGAAGATAAGTGGGTCCATATTAACCAACTAAAGTGTTGCCATCCTAGGCACACTCTGCAGCAACTGGAGTAGTCTTCTGGAACCCTAGAGGGGGTCACTCCAGCTCCCTAGAATCCCCACTAAAAAAATTATTCCATCTATATAGTCAAATGTGTTCTGATTTGTCAAAATGTATGTGTCCGCCCCACTACATCAATAGTGGGGGGGGGGAATGTCTACAAATATGTTTTTGCTTTGTCGTCCTAGAATGGGAAACAATTGAGACTAAAACCAAGGAGGACCACCCAGGGACTGGAAGCAAAGATCCAAGGGGCCTGGGGTATCGCTCAATACTCAAATCAGGACTTGGCGAGGACAACTTGTCAATCCACCCCTGATGGAGGAAAAGATGATGAACTTTGCCATTTTGGAACCAAAAGAAAAGAGACTGATCATCCCAGTCTTGCGACTTCCTATTGATGGATGATCAATGCCAAATCGCAAGGGGGGGGCTTGTGGGATGTTCTGACCCACTAGGCTCTGCCCTGCAACATCACTGTGTGCTGCTTTCATCAGAAACAAAAGAATGGCTGCCAAAAAGCCCGAAAGCTACTCTGAGAAGTGCACAAGGGAAACCGGAAAAATAGGCTGCCAATCCATTTTGCCTATGTCAGTGGTAAAACAGGAGACCACACTGCCAAAACCTGTCATTGGGATGCCCACAGAGTGAAATAGAACTGCCTGAAAAGACAGTGCTGCATTGCCAGAAAAACCCAGAAGTGCTTTAAAATCCATTTTTCCTTGGCTGTTGAAATTGCAAAATCATGTTCCCCAAACAGCAGAGAAGATCCAACATCCTTGTGGAGTGTTCACTATCACCTTATTTAAGGAATACCCATAAGCACAATGTCAGGAGATGCACCTTTCATCACAAAAATATCCCCATTCAAAAGGGTGCTTGCCTGGAAAAACCTGTTAGATATGGGCGCAGTACCGCCACTCGCCTGTGTCAAAGCTGTCATTTACTTACCCTGTAGTTTAAACTTGTACATTAAGATCAAATAATGGAAAAGAAGAGACTCGCCATCAAAAGCAATATAGGTTGCTACAATTCAATTTCTATGTTTTAAAAAGACTGGAATTAAGAGATCTGTGTGTTTATTTGTTGAAAATGTAAGGTTTATTTTAGCAAAAGACAATTTGAACTAAGTGTTTTACAGTGAACTGAGGCCAGCCACACTGGACTTCAAAAGCACATTCCACAGTTTGCTCCAAACAGAGGTGCCTTCCCTTTTGCTCTCTGCCCAGGAACTATCATTTAGATGCTAATGAAAGAAAGAGGGGATTTTGCTCTGCTTCTCTGGGAGAGACAATAGGCTTCTTGAACTGAAAGGGAATGCAAATTCAGGTGTCAACAGAAACCAACTGCCAGCAGGAAGAGAGCCCTGGACTGCTCTGGGCCCAGAAAACCATGGAGGCGGGACCAGACAGATTTGTGTATCTGAAACTGTAAAAAATATCTTTTTGGAAAAAGACTCATAGAGAACTGTGCAAAACTTGTAAAAATCTGTAATTTCTAGGATGTTAATATGAAAATTCTGCTCACAGTTTGAGACTACTCTGAACTCTGTGCGATGTTCAGAGACAGGACTACGGAAATGTTGATGTTGTACCAATTGTGATAACGCTAGAAATATGAAACTTCACAGGATTATGCCCAGATGTCATGCACATGTATGGAGAAGAATGTGGACAGATCTGACACTGGGTAACCAACCAAAAGCACGAAAAACTGTCAATTTTGAGCCAAAGCTATCACTGAGTTGGGTCTTGGACGGAGACGTGCTCTACTGTAATGTGAATATGTATTATTAGCAAGTTGGTGATATTGTGAATATGATTTATGTGAAAAATAGATTTACTGTACTGAAGGAAAGGGGAAGTACTCCCTGGACTGTAAAATGCCACATCATCATGAAACCATGTGTTCCTTCTCAAATCAGGAGAGAGGACAGACCCTGACCAATTGGATTCCTCGAGGGTGTGCCTAGTATAATTTAGCCTACCTACCCCTTAGGGAAATACATAAATAGGGACATTTTAGGACCTAGAGACACACAAAGATTCACCCATAAACTGATTTACTGGCGAAGCGCTCTGCAAGAGAAACCTATATCCAAGACTGCAGAATTGTGAAAGCAGAAGGCCCAAATCCAAAGCTGAACCCTTCTCAGCTGGCCTTTAAAATCTTGCAACCTGATTTTACCCCCAGACTTCCAAGGGGCACACCAAAAATAGAACAGCCGGGCTGTGCTGTTTCTGCTTTCTTGCCAAGAACTCTTGCTAGAACCCAGAGATCCATACCATTAGAGCACAGCTGTAACCTGATAGCTGCAACCGAGAACCAACCCGTCAGATCCATTTCAGAGGCCGTGCAGTGTCCTGAGTGCCGTGCTGCATGCAGAACCAAGTGCCTGAATCCTGTCCGGTGGGCTAGCATAATTCCAGTCCAGAACCCTTTGCCAGATCCCTGACGGGCCCATTCCAAAACCATAGTTGTTAGTATCTATAGCATAGAATTGTCCATCGCCAGTATCTTATCCTTAAGTAATCTGACCCAAAACCATTCTATCATATCCAGAACTGCTTTGTAGAATCTCTTTTGTCTTTTCTGAATCTTTCCCTCATCCATATAGTCCTTTGTTAATTGTAGTGATAATATCATCTTTGCGCAAATATATTTGCTAATATATTTGCTGAAGAAAGACAAGCGTCTTGGCAGGTAAAAACCATCCGAGGGCGTCACTGAATCGGTGGCTGTGCTGTTGTGTAGCTTGTGTGGCTTCATAGCCTCCCTAGTGTAAAGAAATTCCTGTTTGTAATTTCAAAAGTGCATCTTTCATTTGTAAATCTTAACTCTTTCTGAGAAAAATCAACCTCTACTAAAACCTCTGTAACTTCTATACCGTACATGCTAGAAACGAATTTAAGTGTCAAATGGAAGCTATCATCCTCAGCTCACAAACAAACTCAAAACCGCATTCCTTATAGTTTTCCTGCAATCGTCTGCCGCAAATTCGCATTTGGCTCAATTTCATCACGTGTAAACCAGCTATTCTTTGCATCTGACCTCAGAATTCAGTTTCCAATCTGCTAGTTATTCAATCATCGTTGCTAGTGTTTACCTGAAACTATATAAAGCGTCTCCCACTAGTTCTGAATCCAATTTAGAGAATTAAATCAATTTTTCGTGTTTTTCCCATTCATTCCAACCCACATTCAAAAGCATTTGAACTGTTTTGAAATCATTCCTGGTTCTCTCTTTGCTTGCTGGGGGGAATTGGGATTGAACTGTATTTGTTGAGTGTTTATTCCTGAAACCTGCGTGTTCGCCTTCCATCTCTATATTGCATATTAGCGGGGATCGAGTAGTGTACAGAGGGAAATAGTGACATTGCATTTGATTGTTTTCCTATCCATATCCAGTATTATTCGGTGCTGCATGATTTTTCTTATCCATACTCCTTCTGATTAAAGAGATTGTTGATTGTAACATCACCCCTTGGTGATCCTTGTATGAATATTAAATAGTGTGATTATTGTTCAAATTCACAAAATAAATCTTTTAACTTTGCAAAACAACCTGCTTCCTGGTTCAGTGAGACCGGGGGGATTCAAAGAGAGGAGCGTTATATAAGGGTACATCATTCAGAAATAAAAGAACTTATAGACACAAATATATAATTAAGGGTTCCAGCTGTGCATCACACGCTAGGCATTGACTTAGGTGGAGTGCCGGGTTGAAATCACTTACACTGTAATCTGGCCCCTGGTGCTTTTTGCAGTATGCACCATAATGACTGGATTTTTGGAGAGATTAACCTTTATTTAGTTTCTAGTTACTTGAGCTCCTCTTCATTGAAAAGTATTTCATCAAACTAAATGAGATGGTAGAACACCCATTATGCACTTCATGGCCGAGGAATTTAGTATGTTTTATCCTCAATGCACCACTTTTAGCGACTGAAAAATGCTACGCAATCAATTGTTTGAAGAGCAGCTCATTGTCATTGCTTTTTGAGAAATATTTTAAGGAAACTTTAGGAGGTGCAATATTCCGGATGCAGGTTCAAGATTTTTTAGACATATGGAACAATCATGTGATCATGAAAAGTAAGCATCTTGAATGTAAAGGAAATAGTCTGATGAATACAGGAGTTTTTGTGAGCAAACACTGAGTTACCGGTAAAGAGACTATTCCGTTTGCAAAAAAGTTAATGGCAGTATGTCCTACGTACTCCCTTCTTATGCTTCTTTTACCAGGAGTTAGTCAGATCTACTTCTGGTAACGTCCTTGTGAATGGAATAGTCTCTCTCTCCAGGGTTATGTAAGGTGTGTCTGCCCTAAATTAGTAAAGTGGGCTGATTCCCTGTGAACATGGATGATTGAACAGCAACCTGTAGGTAACCCTGAGAATGCGTACATACGCATGTTATGAATCCGGTGATTATAATAGGCCAGGAACATACATCCCGGTCACGTACTGCGAGCATCAGTGAAATGTAGGGCTCGCCCCTGACTGCCCTCTTTTGCCTGCGTTAAAGAACATACACACTAACCTTAATGCATTCAGGAAACAGTGTATGTGGCCCCAATGTTAAGAATAAAAGCACATACACCAAAAGATTATCATCCCTGTTTCAGGGTGTTGTTTGTATAATACATACATTAATAAAACAGCCTTTAATTAATTCCTAGTACTAATTGTTCACTAATCAATACGATTTGCAGTTCATATGAGTGAATAACATGCGGGCAAGAATTAGCATAAATACATATAATAATATATTTGGTGTAGTACAGTACACATCTGATGCACTTTGGGCTAAAGTGCAAGGTGCTTTTGATTTACTGCAACCCTATGTCAGGGTGCTGGTTAAATAATAATTATAGCAGCCCTATAATAAACACTGCTTTGCATGGAGGAGGAATACCAGTGACTCAAGGCTATTGCAAAGATAACTTCAACAACTTATATCAGTTCATTCATTTTTGCAAAACCCAGGCACTCAGGTACCTGATAAATACAATTCTTCTATACAGGAAATTGATAACTAGTTGTTCTCATCTGGCAAGGGATTGCAGGTATAAAACAGATGAATATTAGTACCAACATGCATTTACTTTGTGGCCGTGCTAACAGATGCCTTGAAAAGGAGCAAATGCATGTTAGTGCTGTGCATAACATTTAAATTACTACCATTCTGGCTCATAGGTAAACGTGGTTAACCACAGAAGTGCATGAACCCTGGGTGGACAGCTTGGGCTCTCTGGGCTTCTCCTAACATAGATGAACCCACCCTAAATAAAGCTGTCCTTTCACAGATTTCAAGCTGCATTGCCAAACATCCCTACCCTATTTCCAATCCACCTCTCCCTCTACCATTGAGGGAGAAACCGACAGATGTACCACCCCTGATCAGAGACCCAGAGATCAGAGAGCCAACAAATAGGAAATCAAACCTGCCACCATATCGAGCAGCGAACAAAATGCACTGTGATACATGAACACAGCGGAGCCGCTGCCTCCAAGAGAATAAAACAAATCTGTAACCACTAAATCCTAGCCATTTTCACAGAATGGCTATGGCTGAAGAAACAGCTATGCCTACCGTAAGGAAGGTATGGTATCAAACAGTGAAGACAGACACAGTTCAAGGGTGTTTATTGAACTTCAGTTGGGTTTGAATAATGCCTATGTAATCCGAAATCTAAGGATGGGAGCAAGCTACAACTATCAAATAAAAATGAACGCAGTCCTAGTGGTGTCTTGTCAAAATAAAGGGCCTATAGTAATAAACCTATTGCCAATCCTTACCTCTAAATACAAATGGCGTGGGAAACAATCTAATGCAAAATAAAAGTGTTCAAGAAATAATATGTCAGGATAGTTAAGCTATTAGCTTTCCTTACCTAAGTTATAAGCGTGGGACAAGGTGACACACTCAAGCTTAGCACATACTTTGGCTTTTCTAGTATCAGGGTGCAGTTCAAAATCTCAGTACCAGGACCTTCTGAACCAAAGTCTCTTTGCCATTCAAAGTCTCTTATTTCAGAGGGCCTGATGCGACAAACACATATTCAAAGTTCTTTTCTCTTTATTATTCTCCTATGCACAACTTCTTGGGTGATTCACTGTTCACCTTGGGTCCCCCACTGAAGGGCTCAGACCCACTTTAACACAAAACCTTCAATCGGTCTCCCTCGAACGGGCTCAGACCAAATGAATTGCATTCTTCAAACTTTGTTTACAATATCAAAAGTGAAGACTTTCTACTGAGTGCAGGATTTTGCTCTACCCCACGCAGGACCACTTTGATTCACAATTCTTTGTTCCCTTCTTAATATGTCCCTTTTACCTTTCACTTCTGCCACTTCTCAGCTGGAAACCTTACAGAAACATTTGTTTGAGCACTCACACTGTATCGGACCACTCTGCCAAAGGTATTGTATCAAGGTCTCTTTTAAGTTCAAACACTCAGCAGTTTAATTTTACTTGCGTCTTTTATTACACATGTTTAAACAATGTTCATTCCAGCGCTCGCCATATGATGTTGCTGCTTGCAAACTTGGCTTCAACACAGACCGCTCTTTTATCGTTCTCCCCAACTCACCGGCTATGGTGATTTCACTGAAGCTGCTTAGTTCCTGGAGCCAAGGATGGTACCCCTGCAGCTGCTGCTTCTCCCCACCTTGATTAGTGACGCGGGAGGGTCCTGTGCTATCTCTGACACACAATACAGGATTCTTCAGCCTGGTTTCTTGGTCTTATCCTTTCTTATCTTGAGGGCTCTTGAAAGTAATGGTCTCTTGTCAGAAAGGTCAAGGGAACTTACCTCCTTGTGAATCTGCTCCTGTTTTGCCATCTTTCTTCTCTTGTTAAACTGCTGTCTTGATACTGCTGTTTCCTTGTGTGCTTTGCCTCACTCAGAGTGTGCTTTCGAGCCCCGCCTTTTATCCGTGTGGGGAAGCTAATTGCTCCCTGGTCACTCTGGATGCCGGGTTTAAAGTGACTGCTGACTCGTTGTCTCCCCTCAGATTATGTAAGCAGAGAAACCACTCCCTGGAGCCTTGGTTCTCCGAGGAACTAAGACGTGGTAAATTGCGTTGTAGACAGGCTGAGAGAAAATGGCGTTCCACTTACTCCTCTGATGCCAAATCTATCTTTCGCTGCACTCTTACTGCCTACCACAAAGCAGTTATAAATGCGAAAAAATATTTTTTCGCTCACAAGATACAAGGTGGCCTTCAAAAACCTAGGGCCTTTTTTGATCCCGTTCACTATCCACTCACGAGAAGGCACATGCTCAGGTGCCGCTGTCGCAGGCTCTGCGTGACTCTCCTCATTTTTTGTGATGAAAATCACTAATATACTGGATGATATAAACAGGGAGATACATCAGTTACCTTGCCATATGGCCCTTATTGAGCCTGCTCTTGCTCAGGTGCGATGGTCCATGTTCCGTACGTTCTCTGACACAGAATTACTTTGAGGGAATCCAGCGCATTAAATCAGCCTCCCCTGTGGATGCCATACGCTTGGCTCTTCTGAAGGAGGCCTCGGTTGCTCTGATTGCCCACATTACTGCTGCTGTCAATGCTTCATTTATTAGTGGGGTGATTCCACTGACACTTAAGCACGTCCTGGTGATCCCTTTGATAGAGAAGCCCTTCTTAGATCCTGAAGTGTTGGCAAACTATCGCCCAATCTCACTCCTGCCTTTTTTGATGAAGGTTTTGGAAGCACTGGTCTCCCCCTTGCTGTCCTCTTTTTTGGAATCATCTCATTATTTTGATTTATTTCAGTCTGGGTTCTGGCTGGGGAGAGGTACAGAATCGGTACTGAACTCAGTTCTAGACGACCTAGCGCATTTGGTGGATCAGGTGGGTGTCGGAGCAGTCTTGCTTTTGGATCTCTCTGCCGCCTTTGACATGGTTGACCATCCTACCCTGATCTCTCACCTTTCTGATGCTGGGCTGTCTGGCTGAGTACTCGAATAGGTTCATGGCCTACCTCGTTGATCGTTCCCAATCAGTTTCTCTTCCCCCTTTTAGTTCTAGTCCGGTCTCAATTTTCTGTGGTCTTCCTCAAGGATCTGTACCCTCCCCCATTCTGTTTGACATTTACATTAGGCCTTTCTTGCTTCCCATTCTGTCTCATGGGTTCCGTTACTACTCGTACGCGGACGATACCCAAATCCTGGTTCGCCTGGACCTTACTCAAGCTGACACAGTGGCCCGGCTGAGAAAGTGCCTTGAGGATTTGGGAGCATGGATGAGAACCAATTGGTTAAAGTTAAATGGCAGTAGAACAGAGGTTCTGGTCGTTGGGACTACTTCCTCTCTTCGTTTTTTGGACTTCTTTTCTTGGCCCTCTCCCCATGCCTGCCTCGTCGGTCAAGAACTTGGGCGTCAAAATCTCTGCATCCCTGGCCATGGACAAGCAGGTGGTGGCAGTTTGTAAAAATGAGCACTTTAAGCTCCGTATTTTTTGGAAGGTTCTTCCTTTTATCCCAGCAGAGTTCCAAGCTCGGCTGGTGGATGCATTGGGTTTGAACTGGCTTGATTACTGCAACTCACTCTATCGCGCACAACCTTGCTACCTGTTAAACTGGCTGCAGTTACTCCAAAATGCGGCTGCCAGATCTATTCTTCGCCGCCCTTTTGCTGCCCATATGTCTCCCCTGTTAAAGCAACTCCACTGGCTTCCTGTTGAAAGCCGCATTCGCTTTAAGGACATGTGTATGGTACATTGGGCCTTCTACGGCCTGGGGGCGGAATACATGCACGAGAAATGTGTGCCCTATTCGCCTAAATGCGTGTTGGGCTCTCGATCTGCCCTCCTTGTGGCGGTTCCCCAGATCAGACTCTCACGGACAGGTGGCCGTGCGTTCCCAGTAGCTTCCGCCAAAGCTTGGAATGATTTGCCTCTCACCTTGCGTGGGACTGGGGGCACTTTACCTTCCGCCGGCTGCTGAAAACGCTATTATTTTAGTCTCTACTCAAAATGGAAATCCTTCTTGCAATCAGCACCAAGATGCCTTCGGCGTATGTGCGCTCAACAAACCCTTTTAACATAACATAACAAATAGCAAGCGCTGTTCAATTAATAAAGGGCATTAGCTGTATCCACTGTGCCTAGAGTCCCATTAGAATTAAGATGTTCAATTACATGATAAACAGTATGAGGAACAGGCAATAACACAGGGCAAATATGCAGGACAGAGGGTGATGGTGGATTTCACACATTGTACATATTAAAAGGAGGAATATTGAAGAAACAGGTGACATGTGCCAGATTCACAATCTTTATTTTCTGTAAATTAGTGCAGGTGTTTTCTACGTCCCAGTATTTTTGTAATGTACACTTATAAATTGTATTTACTCAGAAAGACGTTTCTACTGGTAACTAATGGAGTAACTCAGAGATACGTCAAGTTTTTTTGTTTTTTTTACCTCCATGCAAGTTTACAGAAAGCTTTAATAAATCTTTTTATCTCACTCCAAAATATATTTAAATGTATTTCCCTTCTTGCTCTAAACATCACACACATTTACACATTTTTTTTTAACTATGTTACTTTGATCGAACAATTAAGGACATATTTACTAAAAAAAAAAAAAAAAAAACAATAACACCTTTGTGTGTTGTACCTGGTTCCTGAAAAAGATATTCAGATACTTAAAAAATTAATCCTGAAAAAATGCCTTCCAGGCCCAAAGCCAAGATTAAATGTAATCTGCAGGCACACTCCCTCTGACAGGGCCCAATGCCAGGCTTAAATGCAATCTGCAGGCACATATACACTGAATGGGCCCAAAGCCAGGTTGAAATGTAATCTGCAGACACATATCCAATGACCGGGCCCAAAACCAGGATTAAATGTAATCTGCAGGCACATACCCACTGACTGGGCCCAAAGTCAGGTTTAAATGGAATCTGCTGGCACATATCCACTGATTGACCCCAAAACCAGGCTTAAATGCAATCTGCAGGCACATATCCACTGACTGAGCCCAAAACCAGGCTTAAATGCAGTCTTCAGGCATATATCCACTGACTGAGCCCAAAACCAGGCTTAAATGCAATCTGCAGGCACATGTCCACTGACTGAGCCCAAAACCAGGCTTAAATGTAATCTGAAGGCACATACCCACTGACTGGGCCCAACGCCAGGCTTAAATGCA
Organism: Ambystoma mexicanum; assembly: GCF_040938575.1. Lineage (NCBI taxonomy): Eukaryota > Metazoa > Chordata > Amphibia > Caudata > Ambystomatidae > Ambystoma > Ambystoma mexicanum. The sequence goes on from NC_090926.1 coordinate 1,188,322,862, forward strand.
ATCTGCTGGCACACATCCACTGACTGAGCCCAAAACCAGGCTTAAATGCAATGTGCAGGCACATATCCACTGAATCAGCCCAAAGCCAGGTTTAAATGTAATCTGCAGGCACATACCCACTGACTGGGCTCAACGTCAGGCTTAAATGTAATCTGCAGGCACATACCCACTGACTGGGCCCAACGCCAGGCTTAAATGTAATCTGCAGACACATAAACAATGACTGGGCCCAAAGCCAGGATTACATGTAATCTGCAGGCACATACCCAATAATTGGGCCCAACGCCAGGTTTAAATATAATCTGCAAACACATACCCAATGAATGGGCCCAAAACCAGGATTAAATGTAATCTGCAGGCACATACCCACTGACTAGGCCCAACACCAGGCTTAAATGTAATCTGCAGGCACATACCCAATGACTGTGCCCAACGTCGGGCTTAAATGCAATCTGCAGGCACATCCCCACTGACTGCATTAAACCCAGTCAGTTCCTACCACTCATTTACACTTTCTCACGCCCAACCCTCTCTTAATCCCTGAACTGTTAGATTCAAGTTAAGCAAAAGGCTTTGACATGCTATGAAATTCCATTCAATAATACATGGTTCTAAGAGAGGGTTACATGAATAAGACATCCATAGCTGCTAGAGCCCAGGGTCCTCACTGGGCAATCAACCAGGAGGCATGATCCTAATGAGGCTAAACAAGCTGAATTAGAAGTATCCAGTAGATTTTGGGCCTCATTACCAGTGCGGCAGTAAGGGGTTAACAGCACCGGTAAGGATGCCGGTGGCGTTAACCCCTTACTGTCGCATTCCGAGGTCCCTTAGCGGGTCCCGCTAAGGCCGGCTGGTTTAACCAGCCGCCCTTAGCGGCAGCCGCTAAGGGTCCAGGGAGTTAATAACGGGCCCGTTATTAGCTCCTTCCCCATTCCCATTGAGCCCTGTGGGGGCTCGAATGGGAATGGGGAATGGTTTTCAGAATGGGGACTTATCGGGTCCTCCAAGGTTGGAATGACCCGGTAAGTCCCCAAACCGAGAACCCGGACCCGGTATGCGGTATGGCGGTAGCCATGGCGCTAATAGCACCATGGCTACCTCCATTCTCGTAATAGGCATTGCAGGGCAGCTAAAGGTTACATAAACATAGTGAACAAATGACTTATGGCAATACACTCAAGTAAGTGCTCATCCTTTAATAAGTTGCATGCAGCCCAGTAGCGGGCAGACAGCTACAAAACTAGATTTCATTGTGCGGCTCACATGATCTACTTCAGGGACATCAATAGAGTTGGGTGGAAGCTCTTTTTTCTTTTTGTGAGAAGCAAATCAAGTCAAATCATTCCCAAATATAAGCAATGGTCGCAGTGTCCAAAAAGAAGTAGTGGAACTATGTACCCTACTGGCCTGCCACCGCTCCTCACAAACCCAATCATCAAGCCCCCGCCCGCACGCAATACAAACCCTCAAACCAATGCGCCTGCTATTTAAGGGAATATTCAGTGCAGTTCCTACATTTTTATTTTAAATCAAAACCATTCCGTATTGGAACAGTGAAACGTAGTAAAAAAAAAAAAAAAAAAAATAGAAGAGCTCTTCTCCCAACCGTTCCCGCCCACTTCGACCACTGAATATGAGGCAAATTGAGGTGCATTTTTCTGACTTGTATTTGGCACATACATTTTTTGGGAGGTAATTCTTCATTTTACAATTAACAAAGTGACAATTCGATTTATTTTGTAAAATATATGTTTGAACCAATCGATCGTTTTAGTAAACAATCCCTTTTTCACATTTTAATTCGCAAAAAAACGGCTTTTATTGACTCGCTAACAGTGTTCGGTAAAATTGGCGTTATTCTCAATTATCCAGGAAAGCAAATTTAGACCAAAAACACCTGCTTTTCTTTTGCACTGGTTTGTCATCTACCTATGTTCGTCCCCGTCCTTCTGACTTGTTAGATGACGCAGTGACAAGAGTGTCTTTCCCTTCTGCCACTGCACTGCTACAGATCCAGTGTACATGGAACATGTGTCAGCTTGAGCGCGCAGCCCAGCGTGAATCACGCAGCCCGGAGGTCCGCATTTCATCATATGAATCTCACCCAAAGCGAAGGAATTGACCTCTGAGACTGTGGCCAGAAAACGGAATGGGCTGGAGAAGAAAAACGCCCTTCATTCAATAGATTCTATTGCGCGGACTGATGCAGACTGTGAAACATGGCTCCATCGCGTGCTGCACATTGTAAAGCGTGGAGAGGGAGAATCGATAGACACATCTTCATAACACATGTTCATGGATGTAGGCACCCCACTCGCCATCATAATAAATCCCATTAAGACGGCACTGAATGGCAGAAGGCTACTATGATGGCAAAGTACTTTGTGTTCAGCGTGTTATTTGTATCTTCATCTTTGGACAGAAGCTGACATGCATTCTAGATTGCATTGCCTTCTTATGTTGGAGCAGATATATGGGTTTTGCGAAGGTTACCTCGGGTCATTTGTATTTTTCAGAAATTCGGTAAAAAATAGGTGCCTCCAAAGGGTCTCGTTTTTTTTGTTTGGAGGGAGGGGTGAGATAGATAGAGAGAGTGAGATCGAGAGAGAGGGGGGGTGATATTGAGAGAGAGAGAAACAGAGAGAGAGAACGAGAGAGAGATCCATAGAAAGAAAGACGTAGAAAGAGAGCTAAACTGGATGGTTAGATGGATACATGGATAGATGGTTAGACGGTTAGAAGGTTAGATGGATGGACGGATAGATGCATATGTAGACAGATGGATAGAAAGATGGATGATAGATGGATAGATGGATAGAGAGATGGATGGACGGACCGACGGACGGATGGATGGATGGATGGAGTGGCAAAGTAACTTTAGATGCACCAACGAGGGAAGGCTGGGAAGTTTTAGGATCTAAGGGAAACACCTGTTTCAAGATGTGAACCCTGGAGGGGGTATCTGGCAAAGACACCCTAGCCGGGTTAGTAATCTTAAGGGCACACACACAGGTGGCGCACTGCATACTCTACAATGAGCGTGCAGTTCCACACATGGAGTAGGAGCCCCAAACCAGCATGGAATGTTAACCGGGTCTCATAACAAAACATACAGCATGAATACGGGTCAGGCTCACAAGTGCAGTGCATGATTACCAACCTCACCTTTCAGTCAATTACACAGGATCAGAGAGGGGGAGGGGGGTCAATTCAGCATGACCCATGCATAGTGTGTGCTTTCATGGGCTCCCATGACCCACATGCTTGATTCTAATGTGATGGTACACCACACTCGGCAAAACTTAAACATCCCACAATTACCCTCACCCTCATATAAATTTAGGCATGGGGAAGGCAAAGCCACAACGGGACAATTGATATAAACGGGGCCAGGCCCAATCAGGAATGGTGGAAACTTAGGAACAGACAAGCCAGCCAGACAGAGCCCTTGTTGCCAATTCACTCCACTATCTACGTTACACAGGAGAGCAGCACTGCTGTGGCTAGGTGGTGAAGTGGATGACATTCCAGTGTGGAGAGATAGTAAGAGGAGGAGAAGCAGGAGCATGGAGAAAAGGACAGGAGTGGTGGTGTATATCAGGAGTGTCTCCTGGAGAGAGGGACAGAGAAGAGATGGTGGCTAACTCCAGAGACGTGGCAGAAACACCGCCACACACACACACACACACACACCGGACGAGAGAAAACATTGCTGGTTCTGAGGATTGACCTGGGGTGTCATTGATTAAACCTTGGTTAAGAAATTCATCCTTGGGGGGGGCGTGGCTTGGCCCCAAAGAAGATAGCTGTGTAGTATTGCTGCTCCATCTCACACGGCATATTAAATGGCATTATCTCTATATTCTACTGCCTTTTGTACCTGCCTTTCCACAACGCTGTGGACCGGATTCTCTGCCCGTGCTGCTGCTTCCATCCTGTTGCTGCTCTGCCTTTTCTTTTTTTCTCTTCGTTTGCCGTGGCTCCGGCACCTCAGCCCCGGCGACTGCTGCGGCAGACATCCGTCTTCCTGAAGTAACATTCTGCGTCATGCCCAGTGTGACGTGCCGATCGTGGCCTGTTCGGCCCTCCTCCTCAAACATCTTCCACCTCTGGGGCCGGCGCTCTACTACACCGCCAGTGGAAAGAAGGAGAGAAAAAGTAAGGGGTGGAAAAAGAAAGAAAAAAAAATAATAATAATTAAAAAAAATAGGAAACCCATATTGCAACGTTCAGAAACTTCTTCACACTCCAAAGCGTTTAAAGGTATAGGAGCTTTTATTTATTAACAATTTCCGAATAATTTCTCTCCACATGGCTTCTGGATGCATTCCTGCCCCTAACATTACCTTCCCATAATACACACATTTATAAGACTATTTTTAGCACAAGCTGAAAATTTCATAGTAGGAAATACAGTGTTTCCAGAAGATATTTTCTATACAAGGTTGTCATCTTGCTATAACCCTTTCAATATTTGTTATTTTTTTACCTGTTCTGAGAATGTTTAATTGCTGTCGCTGCATTTGACTATACTTAAATCATTTGCTTAACTGGATGGAATACTTCTGGAACTGGATGTCTTTGTAAATCCATAGTGAACCCTATCTAATTAATCTATTACTCTGGCATGGTGCATTATCAATGTTACATGACTGGTGGCACTCTTTAACTCGCTCCTAGTTTTACTCCTTATTATTCTCTGGTGCTCCCATTTAATCTCCTTCATAAGGAGAAGCACTATTTGCATAGTATGGAAATAGTAATTGTAAACTGTAGGATATAACGTCTTACAGTCCAAACCTTAAGAGTCTTAATTGCTTAGAAGTTACTACTATAAGCCTTTTGGGAGACACATTTGACTTTTCCCATCAGAGGTCGCGCCACACTATTGCTGAACTTTGGCTTTAACTACAGTTAATGGTAACGTTTCCTGGCTTTTCAACATCAATATACTTACTCAAGCATTTCAACATTATTCATATTTCCATCTATCTCAGCTATTATCGTGACTGCTAATAAAAAAAACAATACTTTGCTACTAAAGAATCCAATGTCTCAGCCTCTAACCTCAAGAGACCCAAAACTGACTCACCACCACTGTCTGCCTTGCTTCACCTATCTTCAGATTTGGCACTGAACATTCAACGTGCTCATAGAATTGGCCAACTGTCTACCTCCACCTCTCCACAACATCGTCCATAACACTGATTTTCTACTAGAATAGTCACAACTCAGCTCATCCTATCTGTAGGAAAGGAACTGAAATCCCTCATTTGGAATGGCAATAAGATATTTATCTCACAAGACGTTGCTAAAAGCAAGACCCAACGCAGGAAAGTATTTCTATCCTTTTGTCCTGCCTTAAAACAGCTAAACATTCAATATGATCTTTAACATCCTTGTTCATTCAAAGTAACACATGAAGGTCGTACCACCTTAGAGCTTGTATACGGTCCATTAAATCCAAAGGCATGGACACATCCTCTCCTGCTAGTACCTCTACCTCCTTTATTGCATGAATGCATTACCTTCTCTTTCACCTTACTATCATCTACCTAATGCCATAATTATCCTTATACTATAACTTGTGGGACGGATGGCCTTGCAATGTCCATCTTCCATCCTGAGTCGCTCTTTCCCCTTTTTGACGACTCAGAGGGTGTCACCCATCGCTGCTATTTTATTCTCCCTTAGTTTCCCTTATCCTGTCTGATCTTTGTTTCAGTTTCAACATCTACAACCCTAAAAACTTGTCTATGATCACACCCCAAACCCCCTTCCCTTGACCCAATGTGTCTTCCTTATGTGTCTCCTTCAGATTATTTGTGACTCAAGATATTGCTCTTTGGCACTAATTGTTCGTATTGACATGGCTTCAGGTCATTTTATCATAAATTGTGAAATGTCAAAAAGATTTTCAAATGTGTCACATGGAACATCATAGGTTGCAATAACCCCATTAAAAGATGAAAGGTCACCTCTCATCTCAATAAATTCAGCCGCTCCATAGCTTGTATACAAGTAACACATCTGTCCAACAAAGAAACACTGAAACTGAAGTCCCTTTGGGTGAAAGAAATCATTTTCAGCCTGGCTGTTGATAAGAAGAATTGAGTTGCTATAGTAATTAGTAAGAAATTACCCTTCTAAATCCTAGACCAAGGAGCTGATACTAATGCGAAATGGGTTTGGGCCAAACTCCTGATCGAATCCACTCAGGTCACTATTCTCAACATTTATGGTCCTACTAAACCTGACCCCAATTTTTGGGTCTCCATTAAACAAATTATACTTCAAAATAACTTTACCAAACTAGTTATGTGTGGGGACACAAATCAGGTCCTTGACCCTTTTCTAGACAGGAACTTCAATAGCATGTTTAAAAATACCAAGTCCCACAAATCCGTTTTGGGATGCTTAGCTTAAACCGGTTTATAGACACATGGAGATTATCTCATCCCACCTAACTCGACTATACCTTCCACTCATCTCCACATAGTACTATCTCTCGCCTTGATTATATTTTCTCCACTAAAACTCTAACAGGTTCCATTGTTGACTCTAATACAGCAAATATTATAATATCAGATAATGCCCCAGTATGTACCTCCTTTAGTCTTTCAGATGTGCATAAACCCTCATCTCGTTGGAAACTTAAAAACGTTCTCTTACAAGACCCTCAATTCATTCTATCCATGAAATCCTTTGCCCAACAGTTTCATGCTGATAATCAAGACTGTGATACATCGGTTGTAAACAATTGGGATGCGTTTAGGGTTGCCCTAAAAGGTCATATTATGGCTTGCTCAGGGAAAAAGAAGGCTCTGCGTTAAAAACATCTTAATGATCTGTACTCTCAGCTTACTTTAGCTGAGCAACACTATTACCACGACTCTAACCCTAATAACCTTCGTCAGGTCATGGCCCTACGCTTCCAAATTAATAACGAGATCACTGATCTTGCTGCTGGGACCATTCTTAAATATAAAACAAAAATGTATCAAACATCCAATAGAGCAGGTAAAGCACTTTCCTCCTACCTTAAAACTAAAAGAGAATGGGCTTCATTACGAGTCCGGCAGTAACCGAGGCGGTAAAACTGCCTGGTTACCGCCGGACTCATATTACCATTCCGCCTCCGTGATTCCCGGAATTACCGGGGCATTACAACCCCGGTGACCCGGGAATTCCGGAGGCGGAATGGTGTAAATCCCCATTCCCATTGAGTCCCATAGGACTCAGTGGGAATGGGGGTCATGGAAACACCGGCACCATATCGTGATGGTGCCGGTGTTTCCACGTCCGCCTGCAGGCGGGCGGTGTTAAACCCGCCAGGTCAGACCTGGAGGGACTGACATCTCCGCCTGCAGGAGTCGTGATCACCCCGTACGCCACCGTTGTTTCCATACCGTGTGAGTTGTAATGAGGCCCTATATGTTTTTATTTCCCATATCAAAGACACATCTGGTACCGTACACCAACACCCTAAAGATATACTAAACAGTTTCAAAAGGTTTTATGCTAATTTAATTACTCCCGAAACCTGGATACCCCATAATAATATTGCATATTTTTTTGATAACATTAACAGACCCTCCTATCCTCAAGTAGACCTCTCTCACTTAGATTATGATATTACCCTTCCTGAAATTTCCAAAGCCATTAAAGGCTTAGGTAGAGGCAAGGCTGCAGGCGCAGATGGTCTCTCCACTGAATTTTTTGATTGTCTATCTCTATCCCTCACTCCCAAGCTCAAAAATCTATTTTCTTATTTCATTTCCCAAAAATGCTCCTCAGGTTCTTTTTCTGAAGCCCTACTTATATTTTTCCCAAAGCCTGATAAGGATCCTTCACTCCCTGGCAATAATCCACCCATTTCCCTTATCAATGAGGAAAGCAAAATCTTTGCGAAAATCTAGCCAACAGAAACGAGATATCTCTTCTTGCGTTAATAAAACCTGATCAAGTAGGATATCTAAAGGGACGTAATATTTCTTCCAATGCCAGACTAATTTTGAATGCCATCCACGTATCGGCTAAAGATAAAAAAAGATAGGCTGGTATGCTGCCATAGCATTAGATGCAGAAAAAGCCTTTAATCGGGTTAATTGAGACTTTATGGTTCAATCTCTACACTGGCATGGTTGCAGTGATAACTTTATCTCTCTTGTTAAGTTACTTTACTTGGTCCCTAATTCATTAATATGTATTAACGGCCAATCCTCTCCCTTCTTTCCCCTTCTCAGAGGAACCCAACAGGGATGCCCCCTCTCACCTATCTTATATATCCTCTCATTGGAACCGTTATTGGAACTCATTAGATCTAATAAAAATATCCTTGGTATCTCAAGTGGAACATCTTATATAAAAATTGCAGCATATGCTGATGACATCCTTATCCTCATTTAAAAACCCAAATTACACCTAGGTTGCCTACTCAATGTTTTATCTCAATTTAGCCAAGTAGGAGGATATAAACTCAACAAAGACAAATCTGAAATCATGCCTCTCAATTCTTACTGTCTCAAACACGACATTGACCCCTTCGGTTTTAAATGGTGTAGCTCCTCGATTAAATATTTAGGTATACGCTTTGCCCCCACTATCTGTGATACCATAAAACTTAATACTCAATCTTTATTGGATAAACTAAAAGATCTAACCACTAGATGGTCCCCCCTTTATCTCTGAGGGTGGGGACAGCTCGATACGATCTAAATGATGCTATCAGCTATAGTCCTACATTATTTACAACTCCTCTGTGTCCCTATATGTCCCTCCATTTTTAAAATCTATTTATTCTATCCTATTAAACTTCTTATGGGGTGAAGGTAAAAGTAAAAGGATTGTCTTGATCAAATTGAGAGTGCCATACGAAAAGGGAGGGGTCAAGTTTCCTGACTTTAAATTATATCCCTCTGCTTTTCTTCTGAAACAAGTCATGTGTTGGTTTGCATGTCCCAGAGCATCAGATATCCCCACATAGTGCACCTTAGAGACACATCTGATTCATCCCATGGAAATAGTCGACCTTATCTACATATTTAACCATTCCTCATCATGCATCTCTGACCCTATTTGAGTCTCCTTTTCAGCCCTACAATTCTTTCTCTTTCCTCATACAAAACTCCCAAAAAAATGCCTTTCCCCTTTAATATGGCATAACAGAAAGATCAAAATCACTAACAAATCCTTGAATAGAAAATCCTGGTTGTAAAAGGGCATTAGATTTTTACAACAAATCAGAAAGCTCCTCCATTCTATCTTTTCTACAAATCAAACATCAATTTTCCATTCCCAATTCTGATTTCTATTTCTACAAATAATTAGTCAACTCTTGTTTGGATGCACTTCACAGTTCTTCTAATGACATTCTTACTCCCGATGCCTTGAGACTAATACAGTTAACTATGCCTTTTGACACCAAGACTTCCAAATTCTACAACATTCTAACTGCTTCCTTTAAGATGTGTCCTGTGCGCCTCAAATGGGAAACAGATTTAGGTTGTCCTTTGATGACCACATCTGGTCCATCCTTTTTTCCAGAATTAGATATCAGCATCACCGAATATTGCTCAACATTTTTTTCTTCTTCATGCACAGAGTGTTCCTTACACCTGCCGAATTATTATCATTTGAGGCTAACAACAATGGCAAATGCTGGACATGTGGTGCAGCTTCTGCCTCTTACGAGCACATGTTTTTTAACTGCTCCTATACTTTTAAGTTCTGGCAACAGGTATGGAAACATCTTAAACTCATTTTTTTCTGTTGATGTCTCATTATCTTTTCTAAACATCATTATAGGAAGCCTTGCTCTGACCACCCACCTACCTTCGGAAGCTACCAAACTCTATGACCTGTCAATCATTATGGTACTAAAGAAAATAACTGCCAATTGAAAATACTTTTTTTCCCTATCCATCAGAGGCTGGTGGAATAACATTTGTCACACACAAAGGATGGAACTATGCTTGGCAACTAATCTAAATTCTATTCCCAAGTGCAATGCTAAATGGTCTTTCTTCATTCGCTATTTGGATTGTTTTAATGCAACTAAACATGGAATGTGACCACTGCTTGTATCTTATACTCCTCAGAGGTGCTCTAGTTTTATCGTCTTGTTGTCAGGTGCCATATGGAATACTTATATGATACACAAATGTGCCATATCTTCTTCACTTGTTTCCCCACATCCCCCCTTTTCCTTTTGTTTCTTGTCTGTACTTTGTTAGTCTTTTTGTTTGTCCTCCCCCTACTTATTTAATGGACTTGCAGGATGCTTCATTGCATAGCCTCTCACAATTGTTAGTTCCTTACATGTTATCTTTAACTAAAACTGCTCACTGTTATTGTAATATTTATGAGGTTTAACTATTATAGCCTCCTCTTACTCCTACCTGTATATTTATCTTTTTCCCTGTTCTTTGAGCTTTACACAGTTAATGGAGCACTGCATTGCCATCTTGAACAATTACATTATTATTGTATTGTATTAAATATTTCAATAAAAATCATTAAAATAAAATAAAAGAAATTCATCCTTTCCCTGAATCATGTGAAGTGTTACTATATTTGGGTGAATAGGATCTCGATGAACTTTTAAGGGGTTTGTGTGACTGGGTCGATTTAAGCTGATGCCAAACCATGCTCTGATGAAGCGTCGCTGTAAATGTTGGGTTGAAGAGGACAGACCTTTTTCTGCTAGCGCACATTTAAAGCAAACACGGTATGATGTTATTGGCCCAGGACAGAAGTTCAGAACCATAAATGGCAGAATGCTCAAAGAAAGCAGTGTCTAAATAACTAAATTCGTGAAACCGTTTTTTTTTCTTCTTAGACAATAGAGACCAACATTTACTTGTTTGAAGCTGACAAAAAATTGTAATCTTTTAAAAACACATATTTCAATATTCACAAAAGTTAATGAAACCAAAAATTGTGCAGAGCATAGACTTTTTATATGAGTTACTTTGAGAAATACACAGGTCACCGTATTCACAAAGGTGGTCTGCACATATCCAGAGGGCTGTGCTGTATCACAAATGATGCACATGCGGGAACCCATGCATGCTTTACTGTTGGGAGTTTTCATGGTGGCCCCTGCACCCCTAGGCCTCTGAACGTTGATCTATGTTACGTGTTCCTTCCCAGTTACAGAGGTCATAGCATTGCAATTCGACCTATTTCTTTAAACCCTTAAATGTTGAAGGTTTCCCTCAAAGTGCTGAGCCCTTTTATGGTGATTTCGGTATGTTGCCATTCAATCCCTTGTATTGTTGTGTTACATGAGATATCTCGGCCAAATTTAGCCCCTTTTCTTCCAACATATAGACGTTTATATAACCACCAAGGAATACTAGTTTGCTGTACGGAGGTGAGAGAAAATAACAAAAAACAGAGCAAATGTTGAGTTTGTGTAGAAAATGACAATAAAATGATGTCGAAAGAAACCTGTGGTTTTTTCCTTGTAAGAGCTAGGAACACATGGTTTTCTGTTCTGAATTCCATTCCCGAGGCTTTCAAGAACTGGTTCAGTGGAAACAAAAAAAAAACATAATTGTTTAAGTTTACCATCGGTTTTGTGAGATGTAGGTGATTTTTCCCTTTTTTCCAATAGGACATGCGTGGACGGAATGGAAGAGGAGGGTGGGAAAGCTGAATGGGAAGACAGAAATGCATACATTTCTGAAAAGTAGACAAAATTCTCATTCTCACAGTTTAGGGAAAAATTTGAAAAATTACTGAAAAAAGTATGTGCTGGACATATTTGGGCCCGTAAGGTAATGGCTTCTGTGAATATTGAGAAATAGCAGAAAAAAGATCCCAACTCACAGTTAACACTCCAGGATCCACCCCCGCCTCACACACTAATTCAGGTGACATGTTTAAAAAAGTTACCATACCCGTAGTTCAAAAAATCATTGCGTCTCTCAAACCATCCTACTGTAACGGTGTTAGCTGCCCTGCCCAGATCATAAAAGATGCAGCTAGAGACCTAGCACCATTCACCATAAGCTGATAAATTCCTCCTTCGCTAGCAACTCTGTCCCAAGTAACCTTAAACAGTCCTGGGTTTTACCGCTACTAAAGAAACAGATCCTTGATCCGGATATACCCACTAACTATAGACCTACCACGACAGTCCCCTTTTTAATGAAAATCTTGGATAGAATTGCCGACTTGCAAATACAAGATTATCTTGAAACTCACAAATTACTCAGAACTCGCCAATCTGGCTTCAGACCTCAACATGGCACAGACACTGCCCTTGTTGATCTCAAGTGCCAGATTGATGAATTGAAAGACAATGGAAGGATAGCCATCCTACTCCTTCTAGACCTTTCAGCGGCTTTTGATTTGGTGGACCATGCTATACTTTGCCACCACCTATCATCAGCAGCCCACTTCTCCAGTTCTGCTTTTTCCTGGATCCAATCCTTACTCGCAAACAGAACAATGCGTGTGTTCTCGGCAGCCGCTGATCCCATCCCCATCACCCGCGGAGTCCCCGAAGGATCATGCGTCTCGCCCACTTTGTACAACATTTTTACAAAGCCATTATTTGATAAACTGGACCGTCTGGGTGTCACTTACACAAACCTCGCTGATGACACCCAGATACTCCTACCTTTATCAGGTACTTATGATATAGATGTCGCACGGATTAAGGAAGTCTACACCACCATTCAGGCATGGATGGCCACACATGCCTGAATGATGATAAGTCAGAGATACGCTTAGTTGGCTCACCTAACAACCTGCTCAAACTTAGTCCCCGCTACATAAGTATCCTCATTGATGGGTACAATATACCCGTAGCCAAACATGTAAAAACCTTAGGTTTTTACCTCGATGCACAATCCAATCGAACTAAACAGATAAACATGACATCATCGGCCACTGCCTACACGGGCAAACTGATTAGAGCTTGCAGACCTTTTCTCTCCCCCACTAGCTGCCTAACACTGGCGAGAGCGCTCATACAATCCCAATTGGACTACTGTAACAGTCTCTACCTAGGTGCGAATAAAGCCATTCCAAATAAATTGCAGATCATGCAAAACAACGCGCTCAGAGTAGCGTTAAATATCCCCAAAAGAGAGCATATATAAGAAACTAGAAAGCAACACAAGTGGCTCTCTATACATGACAAAATCGACTTAAAAACCATCTGCCCCACTCACAAAGCGCTCAACCACCAAGCCCCCCCACCTATCTCTCAGACAGGTTCACTTGGAAAGTGTCCAATAGAACTACTAGATCATCCAACAGACCATGCCTGGTGGTGCCCAGATTTAATCTGAAAAGAGCCGGCGGCACCAGCTTCCCGGTATTAGCCGCCCAGTTATGGAACACCCTCCCTCAGAATATCCAAATGATTCAAGCTTTTGACACATTCAGAAGCCATGATAACATCTGGTTACTCAACAAAACACAATCGCATTAGCCTAGATGCCCCGACCTTGATGGACTGCACAATTTGTATATATACTGCCCTGTCATTCTCCCATGACCTTTAATGATTTTGATTGTATAATCATACATGTAAATATCTACCGCTTGTAATCTTACCTTGACTGTTCTTTGTAACCACTAATGTCCTGACAGCACCCAATTACCTTTGGGTCAGGTGCGCGATATAAATAAAATAAACAAACAAAGAAACAAACAAAAGCAATGGATCGCTACATTTACCCGACTCTTCTAGTTAGGAAATCACACATTTTTCATGTTTCACAAAACAAAAACTGAGCCATGGTACACATACATTTTATTCTGACAGCCTAAAAGGACATACTTAGCATGTGAAAAGAAAACAAATGTAGTCAAGAAAGGCAAGCATACATTTTTTGAAAGAGCACAGGCATACATTTTGAAGGATAGGTGACTTGTGCAAGTTGCAAAAGCATACAGTGCCTAAAGCAGCGACTACATTTAGGTTGTAAGTGACTTCAATGCAGCACTCCAACTAAGTCAATGCCTATTCTAGGATGCCCAATGGAAGCCCTTAGTGATATTTTTTTTATGTCAAAGTTCTTTGAATCTGGATGATGAACCCTTATATAACGCCCCTCTCTTTGAATCCCCCTGACCTCAATGAGCCAAAAAGTAGGTTTGTTTTGCAAATTAAAAGGTTTATTTGACAAATTAAACAATATATATATCATACTTTTATGAACAAATAATATCTGAATAGCACACTTATGAATATGGTCGGTAATCAACAATGGGTAATATTACAAAATTGACACTGTCTTTAATCACTTAGGAGTATGAATATGGAGGATACTGTAGCAGAGAATACTTTATATGATTCAAGGAAATGCAATGATGGGAAAGAATGCAACACAGAAATAACTTTGATATGATTTCAATCAAAAGATAATATGGTCACTTTTTCCCATGTGACTACTCACTTCCCCCCCCCTATGCAATATGAAGAAATGGAAATAAGGGCACACAGGTTTCAGGAATACAATCAAGAATGCAGTTCAATCCCAGTTCCCCCGGCAAGCTTAGAGAAACAGGTAGGATTTCAAAACAGGCAAAATTACTTTTAAATGTGATTGCAATGGATGGGAAAATCTGCTAAATTGATTTTAATTTACTAAAAGAGATTCAGGATGAGTGATAGTTACTTGAGATTGGTTCAGGTCAACACTACTAATGATTCATGAATGATTATCAAATTGGAAACTAATTCAGCAGTTGCAAACAAGAAACAGCTATTTTTACAAGTGGTGAAATGGAGCTAAATTGCAATTCGCAGCAATTTTTCCACGTGCGTAAATCACGATTACGGAAGAACTATAATGAATTGGAATGTTTGTTGGAAAGCTAGGATTTTAGCTTTAAAATGACAGTTACATTTCTCTTCTAGGACGTGCGTTCAAAGGATACAGATGTTTTTGTGAAGGTACATTTTCAGAAATGAAGTCAAGATTTCAGAAATGACAGATGGCGCTTTACAGATTTGGAATCAACAGGATGAACACAGGATTCCATAATGCGGTACTGGATAGGTTGAACTGAATGGAAGAGGATTACTTTAAACTAAGAGATTGGTTCTATACAGTTCTAGACTAGATACTCACTCCTAGTCTTGGAATGGAATTCGCCTCGTCAAAGATCTGGTCAATGATTTGGCTTCACTCTCGCCACCGGACAGGTCTCAGGCCCTCTGGGTTCTGCTCTCAGCACTGCACGGCGGTCTGGGTCTCTTGAACTGGATCTTACGGGTCTGGATACAGCACTGCTCTCTCTGGGTCTGGATCTGGGTTCTAGCACAGGGTTCTTAGCTAGAAGCAAACAGCACGGCCCGGCTGTTGAATGGTTTGGTTAGGCCCCGTGGAAGTTTTTCTGCCAGCAGGGGAAATCTCCTCCTCTCACAACAGTTCTAATTAACATGTCCATGCGATATTCTCTCCTGTAGGTAGGAAGGCCAGGTGTGAAGGATTCCAATGGACAGAAGGCCTCTTGAATTTTTAATTAAATCAGACTACCTTCTGATCAATTGCTCAGAGTTCCTCGTGAAAAAAAAAACATACATTTATAAACTTAAAATAAGCAATATATCTTTAAATCAAGTCTTTTTCAGAATGAAATCACTGTGTGGCACTCTATATGGCATTTTGATGGAATTTTCTTCTTTGGCATATTTAGCTTCTGACACACAGCTCTCCTGTCAGAATTTAGAGATCGCCAGCACCTGTCGGAGGCGAGCAATGGTACTGCACCCATTTTTGACAGCTGTCTTTCTATCAATATCTATAAAAAGGGGATTTTACTTTGATAGCATAGGATTCTTGCTGATATTGTACTGATGTGGATTCTTGCAGTAGAATAATGTGGAACACCCAACAAGAAGTTTGGATCTTTTAGGTGATTTTGTGAGCCATGATTTTAGCAACTTTTGACAATCAAGAAAATGTTTTTTTTTTAAAGCTAGCTCTGTTTCTTTTGCAATCAGCATTGCTATTTCCAAGTGGTTTCAGGCTGCTTTGTGGGTAGCCCAATGGTGGTTTTAGGCATTGATCTCCTGTACTCACTAAGATAGGCAAAAGTGGATGGCAGCCTATTTTTCAGGTTTTCACTGTGCATTTTCTGGTGATTTCTGGCGAGCAGCATACTTTCTGGTGGCCATTCTGATGTTTCAGCTGCCAGCAATGGCTAATGATGTTGCAGGGCTTGGATGAGTGGGTTAAGACATCCCACAAGGTTATATTTGGGAAATAAAATGATTGTGTAACAAAGTGCAGTAGCAAATGTATGACAACGTTATCAAAACCTAGAGAAAACAACAAATGTCCTACCTTACTACATTCCCACAGGTGTCCTAATGAAAATAGTACCTCACATGTGTGAGTGCACCTAACTGGGCGTGAAGGGAGAAGGCTGAACCACTGGTACATAAAATGCCCTGGGGAAGAATGGATTTTTCTTTGTGGACAACCCACACATTTGGGGTTGGGGTGTCCCAGCAACCAAGGAAAACATGCAACCCCATGTATTTCTGAAAAGAAGACACCAGTGGGAATCCACAGCGGTCGGACTTGTGCAAATCGCCATACAATGTATTACCCACAAGGCCCAGCAAAGCCCCAAATGTAGAGAAAAAAACTCAATTTTCAGACATTTGCCACCAGGAAAAAAACAAAACATGTTGCCAACGACACATGTCCTACCTTCTCATGCTCCCACAGGTGTCCCAAGAAAACCTTACCTCACATGTGTGGGTGCACCTATCTCGGCGCAAAGGGAAAAGGCTAAATCACTGGTATCCCAAAGGGTTTTGGGAAAGGACATTTTTAGGATTTTGGTCTTGTGGACAACCTGTGGATTTGGGTCTGGGATGTCTCATCCGTAAAGAAAAGAGGGGACCCAATACATTTTTTAAAAGAAGACACCCGTGGGAATCCACAGAGGTCTGACTTGTGCAAGTTGCCCTAGAATTTATTACCCACAAGGCCCGGCAAAGTCAAAAATGTTGGGAAAAAACACACTTTTCTGACATTTGCCACCAGGAAACCAAAGAAACACACTGTCAACAACACATGTCCTACCTTCCCACATTCCCACAGGTGTCCCAATGAAAACAGTACCACCCATTTGTTGGTGCACCTACCTGGGCGCAAAGGGAAAAGAATAAACTACTGGTATCCCAAAGGTTTCGGGAGAGCAAATTTTTAGTATTTTGGTTTTGTGGACAACCTACAGATTTCGGACTGAGGTGTCCCAGCCACGAGGGAACATCATGCATTTATGGAAAGAAGATACCTGTCGGAATCCACATAGGTCTTGTCAGTCTATTAAAATGGATACCTCTCATATTTGACGGCAAACGTATGTTGATGGCCGTGGGCCAACAGTCCCATGCTCGATATGACAGACATATAGGTTTCCGAGTTTGCCAATGAACGACCATTTTGATGTAACAAGGATCGCCATTTTGTTTTCTAACCATTGCTCATTGCTTTCCGTTCTTATTGCTTCGCAGCACATTTTCTGCTTACACTGCTCGACTGTAAAACATTGTTGTCTGAACGTGAAAAGACAAGGCCGCAGGGCCGCGAGGATAACAAGAGTCCGTTGAAACACAATGTAGGCAGCGCCAGGAAGGAATGCCCGTCTCCCTCCCGAATGTAGCCTTGAAGCAGAGCTGCACGGCATTTAATCATTTCGCAGCACCCAGCCAGTCTCGTTATATGGTAGAATATGTTAGAATAAAGCAGCTAAAGGCTTGAATTATGCTCTTCTTATGGCCCCCTTTACTGAGCCCTGTAGAGCGTGTCGGCTCCCAGGACACGAATAGCACCTAATAGATAGCAAGATCTGGAATGTGACTCTTCCCCCGTATGTAGCTCGCTTCCAAGAACAGAAGCACTGTGTTCTGTTCAACAACTGAAAGATGCCTCCGCATTTGCATATTGTTACTAGAATAGATATTTGAAGGTGTCGTAATTGTCGAAAGTGTCCATCATCACACCGAGTTCAAAGAAACCCAATAAAGGGGGGTGTTAAACATGTCATAGCTGATTGTATGATATGCATTTAGTATATATATATAACTGATGTACGTAATTCACTCTCTTTCATCCCTCGAGGTCTAGAGATACACGTCGCGGGGCGTGAGACCGAGTTGGCCAACTGAGACTAATTGCTTTGCAATAAACCCTAGCTTTGGGAATACAACCTTGTGTCTGGCGTATCTATCGTGTGTGGTGCCTCGCCTTGTTTCCATAGATGTAAGGGACCCCTAGGGGCCCCTTTCAAGATGGTGCCCGAATAAGGACCCTCCCCCACTTGTTACATCGCATATGTTGTAATTGAGTCAAGGCGGAGAACGACGAGGACGGAACGATCGAGCCTGGATCAAGAGGTGTTCGGGGCACCCTGTAGAAGTGATGAGAGATTCCTTTGCAGATCTGCACACATCTGATCCCTGATCGACCTGCCTGGCTAGAGAACAAGGAGGCGAGGTTCCAAAAACGAGGCGGAAGCCAAGAAACGCAGACACAACGTCATTGGTTGCGTCAGTATACAGACGACTTGTGTCCAAAAGGACAAATTGATTTATCAGGTGAGTCATTCCCCGATTCAAAGTAATCCTGATATTGGTTGAGAGTTGACTTTGCAAAATCAAGCGCCCTAGGTAAGGTTGATTAACCAGGGGGGAGGCTGAAACATGCCTGGGGTATTGTCCACCCTAGCAGGGTTTTTCCGCTGTGGTAGACAATCTTTGGAAGATGGCCAAATTGCACCACCTGGTGGAACGCCGGCATATGAGATGTATGTGAAGTATGGAGTGGGTGCAATAATATTCTGTGAGACTTGGCATAGGCAAACCAGAAACCAAGAAGTCCATCAGTGGCTGATTAATGGTAGTTTTGAGATAGCGAGAATAGATAACTTGGAAAGGGTGTTGATAAGAAAGAAAGTGCGTCCTACAGCATTTGATATCATTAAGGACTGGAGAAGGGAAGCATTGCTCCGATTTAGAAGTAGAGCGAAGCATGCGCGCAGGCATAAATCGAAAGGTGAAGTGGCGGAAGAAAAGGAAGAGGAGGAGTGGACTGAGAGTCTACGGAGGTCAGGTAGACGTGACCAGTTGAATATAGAAAAAATATACCCACAACGAGAATTGCACATAGCAAATTAATTGATAGAAAACATATTGACCCATACAAAACAAGGCCCAAGATCAGAAGCGAGGCCAAACACGTCAATAACTAGTGCCCAAACCCGGCCCGAAGCCCAAACTCTCCCTCCTGTAGCTCAAACCCTCCCACAGCCACAGACTGCGCACGTAACACTTCCTATTAGCCAACCGGCCCACAGCAGACACTCCCTGTTCCCATTGTCCCATCCGCACCTCCCGCCTTAGATACAGACTCGGTACCGTCTGTCCCTCCCAGGGTTGAAGTTGAAACCACAGGGGCGAGAGTCGGGACTGAACAAAGTGGATGCACGAGAGTAACTCGCAGTGCAATCAGCAAAGAAAGGAAGGTTGAATTTAAGCAACAGGCATAGATGTATATAGACGGGAATGATGGGACGGCAACATTGGCATCGATATAAGACTTCCGAAGAAGCAACGAAAGACAGGTAGTGCTGGAATGCATGGGTGAATATTTGGTGGAGAGATGGAAACAGTTAATTGGGAAATTATCAGCGCAGCGATTGTTAGATTTGAATGCATTAGCATGCTGTAGGGAGAGGGATGAAGAAGTGAGAGAACATGTATATGGACTTTTTGAACTTAAAGATGAATTAGATAATGATTATGCCGAAATGTTTATTCCACCTGGGTACAGGGGTAAGGATATCGGGAGACATAGGAAGGAAGCTGTAGAGCTGTATATGCAACGATGACTTTCAATGTTGTCAGTGCAGACGGGCGACAAGTTGAAAGTATGTATACGAGAAGCGTTTAGATGGATGTCGGATCCCAGTATCTCCACAATGGAGATACATGAGATATTTGATGAATATTCCATGCCCTTGAAAAGACCAGTGTCTATTACCGTGAATCAGAGAGGACTCTACGTAGAAATGAGAGTTGGGAATGAGGAGCACCGCTTTCTTGTAGATACAGGAGCACAAAAGTGTTCAATAGACCATCACTTGGTTCTGGATATACCACTGTCAGGGCAAAAGAATGTTTCCGTAGGGTTCGCAGGTACACCAGTCATAAACCCAGTGTCCCAACCAGTCCCAGTTACTATAGGGCCATTCACTGAACATTGTCCTTTCCTTTTGACAGAAAATTGTAGGGAGAACCTGTTGGGATTAAATTTGTTGAAAAAATTAGGTTCCGTTATACATTGCACGGCAGACGGGGTGTTCCTAATGATTTGACCACAAGATGCCCCTGTGTCAGAATTCATGTCTGAAACTTTACCAGGAGAACTAAGTAAAGTGCCAACCTGTATATGGGCAATGCATGACAACGATGTAGGATGCTTGAAAATAGAGCCAGTAAAGATCATTTTGATAGAGGGTGTTACACTACCGCAAATTCCCCAATACAGAATTTCGGCTGAAGGTGAAAAAGGATTGAAGAGTATTGTTAAAGATTTGGTGAAATTAGGGGTGATTGAAGAAATTTCAGCCAGTACATGCAACAGCCCGATTCTTCCAGTTTATAAAAAAGGAGGCAATGAAGTACCATACCGTTTCATAATTGATTTGCACGCGCTAAACAAAGTAGTAGATTAACAATTTCCTTTAGTGCCAGATGTCACTACAATATTGACAATGATACCTGTTTCAGCAAAATACTTAGTGTAGTTGATCTAAAAAATGTGTTCCTTAGCATTCCGGTGGACAAGGACAGCAGATATTTGTTTGCGTTCACATTAGGAGGACGATCATTTACATTTACGCGGATTCCGCAAGGTTACACGGAAAGTCCGAGTATTTACAGTAGAGCATTGAAAGAGCAGATAGACATGCTAGAATTACCAGTGGGTTGCGTACTCTTGGACACAATGGGAATGGAGAAGACGGTAGCACCGGAACCATTGATAATGGTGCCGGTTCGACCATGAAAAGTCTGCGAGCGGGTGTTGTTCCATCCGCCAGGTCAGACCTGGCAGACAGGAGGGCCTCAGGCACGCAAACTTGTACTCTGCCGGTCTGGTAACAACAGTGCCAGTAAGACTACCGGCAACATTGTTACCCGACCGGCAGGGTTGTGATCAGGCCCATACACTTTGGAGTTGTTTCTGAAGGACTGCATGCAGTTTCCCAACTTATATTGAGACAGTAAAGATAGCACTAGCTTTCCAGATAACATTACTTGTAAAACCAAAGCATGTGTTGTCAGCAAAACTCTGCATACAATATCCTGCGCATAATCATGTGGTTTGAAAGAATAGCAGCTGGTTTTACTTTACCCTAGATGTTGTAAAGAGGACAACTGTCCTTTATTTTCATTAATTACCAAAATGAACATCAATCAGCAGAGATTCAGTTCAATCCGTGCTGTAGAAAAATCTCACTAGTGCAGTTTAATGGCCTATATTGTTACTCCAGACATAATACGCCTCTTCTCTCTTTATAGCACTTCCCTGGAAAAACGCATCCTATCATTTGGTTTTCACTGCCATCTCTTTGCAGGTGGTAACTAAATGATGTTCTCCTTTGCCTCCCTTTCTACATTTATATCTGAATGCAGCACTCTTCACATCTCATGAAGCTGGATAGCACCCTCCTTTCTCATGCAAAATCCATCCAAACCTGAGGTCCTTTTTCACCATTCCTGCTTTGATAGGCTTGGTCTTCCATCTCCTTCCTGGCTTATCTCTCTTACCCCATCACCCAAGCACTGATGCCTTGGGGGTCACCTGTGACAGCAACCTACAACTTCAGCAGTCCATTATGACCCCTTCATCTCTACCAGATCAACCTCCTCAAAACAAGGACAATCCAGCCACACCTCATCATCACGCTGCCAAACCCTCATCTCCCCACTGTTCAAAGATGTTCCTTGCATATCCCCCCTATTCCTTCTCTCCCGTCAACACAATTCCACATGCACGCTCTACAACCTTCCCAAATCTTCCACAGCGACAGCAATCTGGATGACTATTCATGCAAAATAGCTCTCTTTAAATTCCTACTCCTTTTCAAATCTGCTTATTGCCTTGCTTTCCACTACCTATATGATTCCAACTCTACCTATTCCCCCTTCAATCTCTCTCAGCTTCCTTCCTTCACAACTTCTCCATCTCCTGCCCTGTGAGTATCTCCTTCAGCTTCCTCTCTTTCTCACCCCGCCTGAATGCCTCCTCCACCCCCGGCAATCAATGGCAATGCATCAGTGGAACCCGACTCTAGATTCACCTGATATCTCTGGAAGTGGCATCTCCTACCCCCCTCTCCTCTTCTACCAACCATCAACAGTTTTCTCATGGTTCTGATTCCCAGTATTGTATAAATGTGCATTGATGTCATTCAGGTTCTCACTCTGGGCTTCAAAAGTATATATCCTATTTATGTTCCCTAGTGTACAACCCAAGTATATGTCTCATAGGGGTGCTTTTCGGTATAGACTATTACGGACATGGGTCCCTGCCAACACATTTTATTCATTTGCACTGTGGAGTGCAAAAGGCAAGGGCAAAAAGACGGCGTATGCGCTTGTGTGCCACACTTTTGCCGTGCAAATTGAGTAAACACCACCTGCCGTGTAAAAAACTGCAAAAAGCTTGCAGACTCCATAGGAATCTACAGCATTTGCACTGGCTGGAAAATTCATGTCGACACAAATGCTGAATTATATGTATGGTGCAGAGGAAGGGGTGCAGTGGAAAAGCAAATTATGTTGTGCCCCTCCTTTCCACCGTGCAAATTAAGCAAAATGTGCCATGATGGGAATCTAAAAGCTTGGCATGAGTTTTTTATGCACTGGACATTATGTTCCCCCTCTGTGATCTGGCACACTCTTCCCCACACTGCCATTGTATAGTGTACAGCCGGTATTACCTAAATCGACCTTTCACAATTGACCTTTTGTCCTAATTGACCTAATTATAGTGGTCCTAATTGACCTTCTGCACAATTGACTTTTATATTACTTTAGTGATTTTATATATGCATTGGGTTTGTTTTGGATTATAAATGATATGAGGGGTTTGGATCAGGCGTTGCGGAGGTGTTAGGATGGGGCGGGGGTTGCAGGGGTTTTCCCCCGCATATATGTCTTAATTGACCATTTAAATTAGGTCAATTCTCCCGAGGTCAATTCTCCCGAGGTCAATTCTCCTGAGGTCAGTTGTGAAAAGGTCAATTAGTATTCATCCATACAGGAAACCTAATGAGACACTTCCTCCATCCCCTGCCTCAGTCAGTATGCTCTATTTCTATTTTCTGATAGAAATACTATCCTTATCACCTAATAGATTCAAAATATGAATATTTATTTTAAAACATTTTTTTTTAATTCTTATGTTATAGTTCACAAGGAACATTTCACATTATACACACATAACAACTAATGGAACTGCAATCCATCTTAGCTTCTGTTAAATCTAAGTGTGTACAAAACATTGAGATATTGTGAACACTGGATGTTGAATATCCTCCTTGCTCGTTTCATTAAGCATCGTTTGGGAGCGGTTGTGCTCTCAATAAAAAGCTGAAATGAAGGATATTCTGCAATGTTTAATGTCACAGACATTTAAATTCTTTGTGCAGTTAAAAATAGACATATATTCTACCCTTTGCTGGCTGTTAGTTCCCATAATAATGTTTTTAAAGGCACACTAGAATGCATTTGCATTGTATTAACTCCTATCTGCAACTTCACTGCCACTCGTAGGATCTCATTACGAGTGTATCTTCTGTAAAATAGGCATGCAGTGTTCCAAAAAAACCACCTGTTTTTACCGCCCTCTAATTTATGATATTTGCAGGGGGGCGGAGGGTTACCGCCTGTTTTTGCATTTAATTAGGGCATACAATAAAAGTGATGGACGTAAACAGGGTTCAAAGTAGAACAGAAGTTTTAAAACATGTTTTTTCATTGAGTGAAGAAAAACACAAGTGCGTCCCTTCACTAGAGGAACAATAATATCAATGCGGAGAACATCCATTGGGTCTGATGCTCCTTCTGAACACCTTCCCCATGCTATCCACAGAAGGGTCAAGATACATTGCGTGTGACATTATCAGGGTAATTCCTGGCAATTCGCACAAAAGTGGCGCAGGTGGCTGGCGCACAGTGTTCCCGTGCGATAGACTGCGCCAGCCGCGTGCGATAAAATCCATTTCAGCGCACAGCGTATTCATGGATTTTAGCCTCCAAAACCAGCCGTGGCGCAGAGTGGCGCAGCTAACCTGCAGCAGCGCCAGTTACGCCCCCAAGAATGTCCTCAAGGAAAAGGCATCAAAATCCCCAATCCAGCGCAAAGGTCTACGACAACCCAAAACCAGTTTACCGGACTGCCAAACAGCAAACGCTAAGCGGGGAACGTGTATTACGGGTTCCGCTGTAACTTCCACACGCGATCGGGCCTGGGGGAGCGGTGTACGTGTATTCCAGGGGTGCGCGGGAAGTTCTACATGCGATTGTGCTGGGTATGTGTATTTCAGGGGTGCACGGGAAGTATTACATGCGATTGGCCTGGGTACGTGTATTTCAGGGGTTCGCGGGAAGTTTCACACGCGAATGGGCTGGGTACGTGTATTTCAGGGGTGCGCGGGAAGTATTACACGCGATCTGTCTGTGTACGTGTATTTCAGGGGTGCGCGGGAAGTTTTACACGCGATCGGGCCTGGGGGAGCGGTGTATGTGTATTCCAGGGGTGCGCGGGAAGTTGGACACGCGATTGGGCTGGGTACGTGTATTTCAGTGGTGCCCGGGAAGTATTAAACGCGATCGGGGCTGGGGGAGCAGTGTACGTGTATTCCAGGGGTGCGCGGGAATTTTCACACTCGATTGGCCTGGGTACGTGTATTACGGGGATGCGCGGGAAGTTTCACACTGAATGGGCTGGGCACGTGTATTTCAGGGGTGCGCGTGACACGCCACACGCGAATGGGCTGGGTACGTGTACTTCAGGGGTGCGTGGGTGTTTTCACACGTGACTGGCCTGGGTACGTGTATTTCAGGGGTGCACGGGAAGTTTCACATGCGAATGGGCTGGGTACATGTATTTCAGGGGTGCGTGGGAATTTTCACATGCGATTGGCCTGGGTACGTGTATTACGGGGGTGCGCGGGAAGTTTCACATGCGAATGGGCTGGGTACATGTATTTCAGGGGTGCGCGGGAATTATACACGTGAATTGGCAGTGTGGGTCCTCCCAGGTGTCCCCTCTACCCCCTCCACGGCCCCTGCAGGCAGCCCACACCACAGGGGCATGCCCCCCAGCCAAGCCACATGTCACGTTGCAATATGATCACCAACTCATGCCCCCTGCACCCCCACCCCCCAGCAGTCAGGGGCACCTGCCAGCAGGCCCCCACACATGTCCCCCTGCACCCCCACCCCCCAGCAGTCAGGGGCACCTGCCAGCAGCCCCCACTCATGTCGCCCCAACATGACATGAAGATGCACAATCATGGGCCTCATGTCCACCAAAATACCACAAAACGCCACCCCTGTCTTGACACGCAATGATCTTCCCAATCCACCCCACACTGACTTGGCCATCTCAAGACAGAAGTCAACTATGTACATCAACACATGTCTGTCACACACACACACACACCGGTTGCCATTGATACTGTAAACCCACATTTTGACATGCATGAATCCAATGAGCAAATCACACACATGGAAGTAAAATAAAAAAATGTATTATGACCAAAATCAATGCAATGAAATGAAATCATAAAAAAGTCAAACATGAAATGAAAAGCAAGTCAAAAAAATAAGAAAATGAAAAGTATAAGCAATCCAAAGAAATCCTAATGATCCATTGTCCAAACTCACCGTCCACCAAATCAAATGCAAAGGAATCGTAAAAAGTAAAATCCATTGCTCCATGGTGAATTCCAAATCATAAGTCCATATGAATCCAATGTCCAACTGTTTACAAGCAATGTTCAAGGGTCCATGAGCCCGACGAAAGAAAAGAAACCTACCTAAGAAACTACCTACGAAAATAACTATATACAAAAAGGTGGGGCATTGTCCAAGCGCCCCAAATGAAATGAAAACCAAAAGGAAAACTAACACTAATTAACTATATACAATGGCAGCGGGCTAGTCCGACGGCTCATTTCCTGATTTCCCGGGCGAGAGCATCATCGAACTCCTGCTCGATGTCCCGCCCTGACCATCGTGAGCCGTGCCTCTTCCGCCCGCTGCCGCTCCGCATCTATGGCGTGGCCCAACCGCTGCCACACGGAAGACACTTCCCGTCCTGGTTCCTCCTGCCCTTTGGCCGATGCCTGCCCCTCCGATGTCGAAGGCCCCGAGCCATCATGGCTCCCACCTTGTTGCTGCTGCTGCTGCTGCTGTGCCTGTGCCCTGCCTCTTGCTGCCTGCACATCCTCCTCCGGCTGTGGTGCAGTTGTCGAGGTGGCCACGCCTGCTGGACGTCCGACTCCCGACAGTGGCAGGGATGTGTCCTCCACCAGCCTGGCCGCACGGTCAGAGGCAGCTCTGGAATACACGTACCCGCTCCCCCAGGCCCGATCGCGTGTAAAACTTCTTGCGCACCCCTGAAATACACGTACCCAGGACAATCGCATGTGAAACTTCTCGCGCAGCCCTGAAATACACTTACCCAGGACAATCGCGTGTGAAACTTCTCGCACACCCCTGAAATACACGTACCCAGGCCAATCGCGTGTAAAACTTCTCGCGCACCCCTGAAATACACGTACCCAGGCCATTTGCGTGTAAAACTTCTCGCGCACCCCCGAAATACACGTACCCAGGCCAATCGCGTGTAAAACTTCTCGCACACCCCTAAAATACACGTACCCAGGCCAATCGCGTGTGAAACTTCTCGCGCACCCCTGAAATACACGCACCCCGCTCCTCCAGGCACGATCGCGTGTTGAACTTCCCGCGAGCCCCTGAAATACACGTACCCCGCTCCCCCAGGCCCGATCGCGTGTAAAACTTCTTGCGCACCCCTGAAATACACGTACCCAGGACAATCGCGTGTTAAACTTCTCGCACACCCCTGAAATACACGTACCCAGGCCAATCGCGTGTAAAACTTCTCGCGCACCCCTGAAATACACGTACCCAGGCAATTTGCGTGTAAAACTTTTCGCGCACCCCCGAAATACACGTACCCAGGCCAATCGCGTGTAAAACTTCTCGCACACTTCTGAAATACACGTACCCAGGCCAATCGCGTGTGAAACTTCTCGCGCACCCCTGAAATACACGCACCCCGCTCCTCCAGGCACGATCGCGTGTTGAACTTCCCGCGAGCCCCTGAAATACACGTACCCCGCTCGCCCAGGCTCGATCGCGTGTTAAACCTCCCGCAAGCCCCTGAAATGCACGTACCCCGCTACCCGAGGCCCGATCGCCTGTTGAACTTCCTGCGAGTCCCTGAAATACACATACCCCGCTCCCCCAGGCCCAATCGCGTGTTAAACTTCCTGCGAGCCCCTGAAATACACATACCCCGCTCCCCCAGGCCCGATCGCGTGTTAAACTTCCCACGAGCCCCTGAAATACACATACCCCACTCCCCCAGGCCCAATCACGTGTAAAACTTCCCGCGCACCCACGGAATACACGCACACGCTATTATTCACACAGCGGGTGTCGTTGTTTGTCGCGTACCCCTTTGCACGTCATTTGTCCTAGAGGGCCACAGTATGGGACATTCATCAGAGCTGTGTATACCTGCTTTTTGTTAGCGCATATTTTTTTCATGCGCAGGAACGCTACCGCCTGCTTTCGTGTGGCGGACGTGTATGGGCCTGTGCGCGTCTTTGCCCGTGCGCTGGTTGGCCCTATTCGATTCCACGAATACGTGTTGTAGGCGAGCGTGTGGGCGTTCCGCGCACTTGCCTCCTGTACTTCCCCCGTGACACCCACATTTTCACGAGTTGTTCCCCATTCTGCGTGTCACGCCCCATGTTCCGCCTACTTTTGTTATGTGCGCCACGCTACGTGCGCTTTCGCTGTGGCCTTAGCGCACGCCGTTAGATGACCTGTGCACCGGCGTGTGCCGCACACTTTTTCAGTGCACATCCCTGATTTTCCTTGCGCACAGACTTCCATGAATCGATGTGCGATGGTTTCCCTGCGATATTCGCACTTGCACTGCGATTTTTGCTCTTTCACTGCGAATCGCACGTTTGCGCCTACATTTTCGGCGCACATTAATTCCATGAATCGGCCTGTAAATTGTATCCAATGAATTTCCTTCATCAAAATGAGGGGGTCATGGATTTTAAAACAAGACAGGAAAATTGGATGTGTTTTTTCCACAAAAAAGCACAGGCAGTATTTCTGGAAATCTGCATGTATTACTTTATTTATTTATTTATGTATTCATTTATAAAGCTCTCAAAGCCTCAAGACAACTAGGTGCTTACCTGCCACCAACCCATTTATTTTTCATATTTAGGGCGATTTTCAGATATGCCACATGTGGTTAAAGTAATTGGCGAAAATGGTAAGCAGTGTTCACAAATGGGAGCTTGCCAGAGAGCGTTACATTGTGATTGCGGTGCTCACAATCAAAGCAAACGTGCTGGTATTTCCTCACTTTGACCTGTGGAATGCAAATGTGAAGGGCTAGAGGCGGCTTTTAGACCGCCTTTTGCCCTTACCATTTTGCTCTTTACATTTGCACCCTGCAGTTCAAATGACAACATTTAGGTGACAAGGAGCCATTTACGTTGCAGTGCAAACGTAACAGCACTCCAGTGCCAAATTACTCGTTTTTAGAAAATGAGCGCCTGTGAGAGCCTTTACAAAAAAAGCATCTCCTTCTGGCCACTACGTTCATTTAGCCTCCCATGCGCAGTCCTGCAAGAGATAAGGACATCACTTTATCTTGATAATTTATTATGATACGTGTGTGTACAAACTTATTTTTTATTGATTTTCGGTTTCACGGTCGACTCCTTAAGATAAACATGTGCATGTATAGATTAAAATCAACAAAGTAAACAGTTCATAATTCCACAACATTAATTTTACACACCTCCACTGCCTATGATACTAAAGTACTACTTTACAATGCATCGTAACGCCAGCAAGAGATTATAGTTTTCATGTAGTGTGACTTCTAATATACTCTCTAATGTGTATGGTGTGTGATTTCTATCTCAATTTCTCACAGGTGGTGTTTTCTTTTAAAAAACAGACATGTTTCAGTCCGTGTTCATTGTTTTGTTTTTTTTTACATTCCCGGGAGTTACTTGTTCTCTTCAATGTCTTCTTCTTCAATACAATTAAAAACCAAAACATGCTATTAATGAATGTAGGGGCTTTTTAAAGCACAAACCTACCCTAGTAAAGGTTTGCTCTAGATTGTAAGATGGATACATGGGTATGAATGTGTGGTTTATAGATGTCATTGTGTTGGTTGGTGAATGGGAGACATTGAGTGCATGGGTGCAATTGTATAGAAGTCAAATTTAGTTGTTGATTTTTTTTTTAGAACCAATTCAGGGTGTCTTAGAGGGTGCTCCCCCAAAAAAACATGTCTACACAATGGACTAAAAACATTAGCAATTGGTTCTCTAGGGTATCAACAGTCCAATAGATGGATTTCAGATCACCAACGGTGCACATAAGCAATCCACATCTTTTCATGTTGACGATGCCCAAAATGGATATTGGCATTGCCACTGTAAAGCATATGTATTTGTATTTGTATTTTTATTGTATTTTATGAAGTGCCTTTGTCCAAAGTGCTGCACAGAGTTAAAATTAAGTAGTACAACAATAATGACCAGTTAAATTGGTCAACATCAAGAAATCAGGAACAATGGAGAGATGTTTTTTGAAAGAGACAAGAAAGAGAGAGTAGACAGAGATAGACCGAAGAGTACGCGGTACAGCGTTCCAATGAAAAGGAGCAAGAACAAAACAGGATTGGGCACAAAGAGGGGGGGGGGTCATTCAACCGGAAAAGGGACGAAGAACGAAGAGATCAATAGGGAGTATAGAAAGATACAAGTGCAGCAAGATGGTCACGGGCTCGACCATAGAGAGATTTAAAGACTTCTGGAGAAAACTCAGACACACCCAATTGCTTCCAAGTGAGACTCCGATGGAGATAGTCGGGAGAATTCAGAATATTGTGAGGCAGTAGCTGGGGAGAAAATATCTTACCTAAGGTATTCGAAGCCCTCACCTTGGAACAATGTATTAATTTAGGTGCCACCCCCCCATTTCTGGAGGGCTGTGTTACAAAAACACCAATCACTTCTGGACATCGACATCAATTCTGATGTAAACATCATGGGTAGCCTCCCCACCTTGATGATTCAAGAGTCATAACCAACTTTAGAAACATAACCCTTTCCTGGAAGAGAGGAATCGACATCGAACAATGTGATCCCTGAGAGAGAGTCAGCGATAAAGGGCCCACTTATAGCGGAACCTGCTGCTGCAGTGCAGAACCAATGCATCCTGGAGTCAGGACTATAAAATATACGTGGTGGGCGGAGACAGTTGGAAGCCCACAGGCCGCTGCCGATCCCAGGTGCTGTGGAAACCTGGACGCCTGAGCCCTCAGGACCAGAGAGAGCAAGCCATGACTAAGATGGCAGACCTGAGTACCCCCAGATGAAGCTGAAGGTGACTGAGGAACTGAGAGGAGCTGAGAAGTGTGGTTCGTGGACAGAAGGAGCAGCCTCCTCTACTAACGACAGACACCATGGAGAAGCAGGTACGCAGTCCCCGATAAGGACAGGCAAGAGGGCAGTGAGGCTATGACTGCATCCAGAGGTCAGAATGCTAAGAATGTGGGTCAACCTTACTCGTGGCCCAGTGGGGCTATAGATTGAGAGAAACACTCAAGAGGGTCAAAGAAAAGTTAATAGTCCAAAAAGGGCTACACAAATCCCAAGAGGAAATGGAACACTCTGTGGGGGTTAAGCTAAAGCGAAGAATCCACAAGGGGTTGCTGAATATCCACAAGAGAGACTAACACTCCAAGGGGTTGAAAGTGAGAATAGAAACCCACGAAGGGCTACCAAATACCGACAATAGAGGAAAACACTTCAAGGGGGTGAAGCTAAACATAATAACCCATAGGGCGTTACAGAATACCAACAAGAGAGGAGAACACTCCAAGGTGGTACAGCTAAAATAATCACTGACCATTGGTTACTGAATACCAACAAGAAAGAAGAACTCTTCAAGGGAGTGAAGTTAAACATAACAACCCACAAGGGGTTACCAATTTCTGACAAGATAAAATAACTCTCCTAGTGGTTGAAACTAATCATCCATAACAGATCACCGAATACCAACAAGAATGGAAAATAGTCTGAGGTTATGAACGTGATACCAACAACCCAAAAGGGGTTACCAAAAATTGCCAAAGTGAGAGCGGCACTCCAAGGGGGTGGACCTAAGCTGAAGGACTTGCAAAGGCACATTTCAGAATTAAGAAGATAATGGGCCTAATTACAACACTGGCGGTAGCCGTGCCGGTAAACCCGTCACGGCTGCCGCCAGAGTTGCATTTTTTCTGGCACCCGCAAATGGGCAAGATCCCGGTCATGCTGAGTTCAGTGGACCCAGTAATTGCCCATTTGCTGGTGCCGGCTACAAGGGCCTCTCCATCCCCATTCGGCCCCATAGGGATGAATGGGGATGGGGGCGTCGGATGCACCGGCGCATTCAGAGTGCTGCCGGTGCATCCGGCGAGCTGTGCTCTCGGGGGCCTGTCTGCACGCCAGGTCAGACCTGCCGGGCAGACAGGCACCTGTGACCACAACATGTAGTATGCCGGTCCGGGAACTGCGGTACCGGCATGCTTACCAGTACCGTAGTTCCCGGACCGCCAGGGTCGTAATGAGGCTCAATATCTTGTTTTGAATAAGACTGCGAAAGAGGTAAGGACTCCACTCATGTGGAGGAAAGCAAGGCACTTGGATTTTGACCGGCATGTGTAGACCTTGGCCTGAAGGTTCAATAAGGAGCCCAGAGGCATTTGGTGTTTACGAGCAGGCAAGAACCTGAGAGAGAAACACTTTGGAAGGGGGGTCAAGCAACAACTAGCACAAGCCAAGAAGGCAGAGAAAAGACACTTCCCCAGGGCAACCTTTGCGTTCCTTTATTAGTGGTATGGTCAGTTAGTGTGATAGCTGTGGTGCTCCATGTCGTCTTGCTTCCAAGGATAGCATATTGCCGCTGAGCTATCCTCCCGAGACAAATGAAGTGAATCGAATACAACCATATCTAGTTTTCTATCTCATATCTGACTGACCAGAGGAGTTTGGCAATTTGAGAACAGGAACATAGGCAGCCATAGGAAATGTGGGATGTATTTACCCATGCATCCGAGCCCTACCTCGAAACTGTGCAGTACTGACATGGAAAACATCATGATGGCCAGAGCTTCCCAGAAAATGCACAGGGAAATGCATGAAGAATAGGCTGCCACCCATTTTGCCGATGTTATGGGCACAGAAGGACACTGCCTAAAACCACCATTGGACTACCCACACAGTAGTCTGAAACCATTGGGAATGGCAATGCTAATGGCCAAAAGCAAACCCATAACTGTTGGGAATTCATTTTCTTAAATCCCAAAAAGGGGTGCAGTACCAGTACTCACCACTATCCA
Organism: Ambystoma mexicanum; assembly: GCF_040938575.1. Classification (NCBI taxonomy): domain Eukaryota; kingdom Metazoa; phylum Chordata; class Amphibia; order Caudata; family Ambystomatidae; genus Ambystoma; species Ambystoma mexicanum. Next base: position 1,188,355,609 of record NC_090926.1, read on the forward strand.
AAAGCCGGCATTTTAAAACAACACCAGATTTTACTTTTTGCAAAACTGAATAAATGAACCCAAAGCAAGCGAAAGAAAGACTTACTGAGAGGTGGATCCAATGTAAAGTTATATTCTGAAGTGACTTGAAGGTTTATAACAAGACTGGCTGAGCTGTGGATTGCAGCAGTTTAAGTTGCACTGGATTTAAAGACACTAAAATCGAAAATGTTTAGATTAAATGAGTGACCTATGTTTGGTGTCACATGCCTTTGTAACTGTTGAAATGTCATAGTTTTGCACTTAGAATCAGCATTCTAGCTGCATGTGTAAAATTGCAAGTTAATTTAAAAAGCAAAAAAAAAAAACATGACAGTTAGCTGAAAGTCTGGCTTAAGGAACTGAATTCTGCCTGGCAACTACCCCCATCAGGAGTGAAACTTGAGTCACAGCTGTGTTCCCAGGCCTAGCTGCCCTTTTGCTGCTCACACTAAGGATATGCCATCTATCTGATAATTGAATTACCTGTGCTCTACAGGAGCTCTGAACAAAGCCTGTCTTGACTCAGGCAAAGGTTTTATTACAGCAGTCGTAAAATGTAGCTTCCTCTTGGCAGAAGCTGGGAGGGGCACTGCCTGTGAGAGCAAGCTGGCTTGGCAGAACTGGATAAACCAGTATTTCTACCTTGTGCTGAGAGGAAACCACACCCCTTTGGAGCCAGAACATAACTTTAAAAAGATGGATCATTCATAGAGCGGACATGTGAAAATTTTATAAATGATACCATAATTCTTGTGATTTTTCTGCCCACAGTTTAAGAGGTTTTTAGAACCGGTGGTATGTTCAGGGGGGTTTTAGCGGAAAAGTGGATATTACTCTAAATGTATGCATGTTAAAAATCTGAAACTTCATCAGTTAATGTCCATACTCCCTGCGCACATGTATGTAAAGTTGGGTCAATGTCAGAAATTGAAAAATCAGTTAAAAAGTCAATTATGTGCCATTTCTGAATGCAAGCTCTTAGAAACAGCAGATTTGGACAGAGACATGGCTAAATTCAGCCACACCATGTATATGTAATTTCAAGCAACTGTGCAACTGTGAAATATGTCTTTTATTATCAAATATAGAATGTGTGCAATCTGACAGAGGAGTGTCCTATCTGCAAGCCATAAAATGACATCCCTCTGACTCACAGTTCATTCCCCAATCAAGTGGGGAATGGAAATTTGACCAATGACAAGTGAGAGGGGCGAGTTTAATTATGACCAAACACACACACCCACTTGCAGAACATATAAATGGACCACTGAAACTTAGGTGGAGACCTTCAATTCCATTTGCTGCAACGCGCTCTGCCGGACCATACAACATCCAGAGATCCAGACTTCAAATTCATCAACCTCCAGAAAGCCAAACTAGAGACCAGACCAGAGAGAGAAAGCAGTGCTGTGCCCAGGGAGAGACCCGAGCCCAGTCCAAAACCCTGACCAGATCCGTGACGAGGCCCATTTCACTCAAGAATATAGTGTGAGTACCTAGAAAACTGTGCAGAACCAATCTCCTAGTTAAAATAATATAATTCATCCTAGTTTAATCTAAGTAGAACTGTCTCTTAACTGTCACCTGTCATTTGTAAAGCTGTCACCTGTCATTCTAGCTGCAAAATTTGTCACTTGTCATTTTGAGCTTTTAAAATTTGCAAAACCAAAAACGACCTCTATTTAATCGCTCATATCTCCGCGACCGTTTGTGCTAGAGACTTGCAGTAACTTTCATTTGGAAGCTGAGATCCTAGGCTTTCATAGGACCCCAAAACGATAGAGATAGTCCTTGTGGTTCTCCTGTTATAGTGCTTGGCGCATCCGCGAATTTTACCACGATTTGCAAATTTCTTCATGTGTAAAACTGCTGCTGCTTGCCTTCCATTTGCCAGAAATTCGTTTAACCTGCTAACTATCCCTGCATCATTGCTAGTGTGAGCCTGGACTAATATTAACTAGATACCACTCACCCTGAACCTCTGAAAGGGAATTAAAAGCATTTCCAGCATATTTCTCATCCATTGCTAGCACATATCAAAGCATTTTGCCTGTGTTTTCAAAACTCCTATCTGTTTTCTGTAGTGTAAGCTTGCTGGGGTGAACTGATTTACATTGATTGCATTTCTGAGAACTGTGTGTTTTCCTTCCATTTCCTTGCCTTGCATCAAGGGGGGGAGGGGATTGCCAGAGAAAAGTGATTACATTGTTTGGTTGAAATCATATTGAGTATTTTCTGTACTGCATTCATTGAATATTGCATCCACCTGAGCTTACATAAAGCATCCTCTACCACATTATACTTTTGTTCCTATTTACCAGTGTGCTACCTTATCCATTTCATGTCAACTCATTAGTGATTATAAGAAGTGTGCTAGTGCCAGATTCTCCGTTGTTGATCTTTATCATATCAGATTAAGTGTGCTATTCAATTATTAATTTATTATAAAGTGTGATATATATATATTTTAAATTATCAAATAAACCTTTTAAACTTGCAAAACAGAACTACTTCTTGGCTCAGTGGGGTCAGGGGGATTCCAAGAGAGGGGTGTTATATAGGGGTAGTCATCCAGAACGCATGAACTGGACATAAAGATATATCAATAAGGGTTTTCATTCAGTATTCTAGACTAGGCGTTGACTTAGCTGTAGTGTTGAATTGAATCCTCTTACAAATTGGGGGCTCGAGCCGGACGTTTGGGTTAGAATACCACTTGTGCAGCTTAATACAGTGTGCTAAATGACGGGATACATATATCCGGTCGGATCACCACGCTGTGTTACGCTGTGAAGCACTCCTCAAAAGGGACACTCCAAGAAAAGTTCTGTTCTGCAAAAATAAAATACAAACTTCTGTAAGTCAGGACAGAGACCAATCTCTAGAATGACGACCTTAGTAGACATGAAAATAGCCAGAGAGCACCTCTTGCATAAGCTATTTGTGAGAGGTGAATGGGCTGAGCAGGGCCAGTATGCCTGGTTGAAGGCCATCACGCGACAGGTCACTGAAACAGGGTCAGACTTATGGAGAGATCAGGGTCCATTACATGTGGCCCTGAGTGAACTATATATGGCTCCTAAAGCCAAAGAGGAACACAATAAGATTGCCAGGATAGCAGCATACCTGTACCTATATATGGGAGACATGCAGGATAGATGTGCTGAAAGCCAAAATCTGGCAAATAGGCAACAGATGGTGTTAGAGAAGGCCCAATCTGACCTGGTCTCTTCTGAGCAGAGGCTGCAGAGGAGCCAGGAGTCAGAAGATGATAGTAGGCAGCACATCATTAAAATAAAGAAGGATATGGATGTGCTGCAACAGGAAAAGGTAGAACAGGATACTAGATTTCTGGCCCTGCAGAAGGAGCACCAAGACAGTTTGGACTCCTTACTGCAGAGCCAGAATAAGCTGGAGCAACAATTAGACTTTAACAGGGCATGCACGGAGCAGGTAGCCACCCTGCAAAGTCATCTAGATAGAGTGAAGGTAGAGAGCAACAAGCTGATCTTGAAAGACCTGGATACCCAGGCAGAGTTTGATGAAGAACGCCAGAAAGCTGGTGCCTTTCAAAGGCAGAGGGACGACCTGGCGGCACAAATGCAGGCTCTTAGTCAGGAAAGAGACGCCTTAGGCCAGGAAGTCTGCCATTTAAAAAGGAAAATGGAAGAAAATCACCTGGCCCACCAGGGACTGGGTGACCTCCAAAAAGAACACCAGAACTTGTTAGAGCACACCAGGAGGGTGGAGGATGCTCTAGCAAGAAAGGAGCAGGCCAATAGGGACACAGCTCAGGAGGTAACCCTCCTGCAGCAAAGACTGGCCCAGTTCTCCAGGACCAACCAGGAAGCACAGAGGGAAAATGAGGCTCTCTGCCAGCACAATGAGAGGCTCCAGCAACAGGTAGCGATGCAGGAGAAACTGATAGAGTCGAGTAAGGCCTTAACAGAGGAACTGAAAGCACAAATGCAGGCTCTTGCATTGCAACAGGGAGCAGGGGCGGATAGAGATGAGGTCCGCTGGGAAAGAGAGATTCCTGACCATAACCGCAGGAGCCCTACCACCAGGGGCCTTCATCTCCCCCAGTCCCTGGACTCTACCACCCCCATGTCCCCTGGCGCACATGAGCACAGGGCCACAGGGATGGCAGATTACTATCCAGCTAAAAGTATGGGGCTCATAGGCCAGTACCACTCAGGAATGGAGGGGTGGGCATCCGGGTATGGGCACCCAAGTACAGTACAGTTCAATGGGGAACCCCAGGAGAGTAGGCCCATTAAGGGCATCCTGAAAACCTCTGCCCAGTTAGGTCAGTGGAGGGGGTACCCATCAAATCCTGGCAGCAAGGAGGAATCTGAAGACTCCTCTGAACTGCGCAGGACACAGGAGACCAGGTCCCCACATTCTGCCAGCCATTCCCAGGCTTGCAGAATCAGGGAAAACCTGGAAGAACAGACGGGAACCTCTGGGAGCAGTGCCTCTGAGTCCGAGGACGAATGGACAAGGGTTACCCGAACCAAAAAGGCCAATAAGGCAAAAAGGGCCTTGCTTAAGGACCCCTTAAAGCAGATTAAGGCGATAAGGAGCTTCATCACGCCTTACCATAAGAACGCTAAGTATTCTGTTTGGGAGCACTTAGAGTTGTTTGAACAAATGATGGAGACTTTCCATTTGAAGGACAGCCAAAGCTGTATTCAATATGTAAAGTGGACCTTCTCCCCGGAATACTCCAGTTTCTTTGCGGGGCTGGAGGACCAAAATCATTTAAGATGGTCCACCTATAGGGCGGCCATCTTGAAACATTTTTCTGTTCACAGAAATCCTCAAGAGGCTCGCAAGGCAGCCTACAATTTGCAATGTGGGGAGGATCAGGCCCCACAAGAATTTGTGCAGGAGTTAAAGCGTGCTTTTGCGCAGACCACAAGAAGGGTGCGCACGGATAGCAGGGAATTTATTAATACGTTTTTCCATGCCTTGCCCAAATATATCATGACCCAGCTCGTGAGGGATTTTCACGAGAAAAGATCTTTAGACTGGGTCATTGAACAGGCTACCCGGATCTATGAGGTGCAGAAACCGATAGATAGCAAAAGTAATGCCCAGAAAAACCCCAAAGCCAACAGCACCCCTGCTGCTGCCAAGGTGGCAGAGGTAAAGGTCACCCCCGTTTTGGATTTGGAGATGGGGGGGCCTAAAAACCTACCTGCACCTAATAATGCTAGGCCCAGGAGGTCCTCGGGTCAGTCACAGACAGGGAGCCAAGGAGGCAGCCCCACAAATGGGGTCCCTCGCTCTCCTGATTATGTAAGTCCCCGTTACAAGGGAAATCAACCCATCCTGGGTTATGTGTGGACTCCTCCAGCCCAAGGGGGGGGATCCAGCCAAGCACCTAACCCAGGGAACTTCCCTCCAAACTTCCCACAGGAGGGCAGAAATTTACCAAATCCTGGGCAGAACATTTTCCCCAGGTATCCACCCAACTTTCAGCCCCAAAACCATCCATCCTTCTTTCCCCAATTCCCTGAGCCCAGACCACTGAATCCGGGAGAGGGGAGGCCAAGGGTGGAGGGGTACCCAAATCTTCCCAACCCGGGGTATTACCAGAGGAGGGACAGCTACCCTTCCCGGGATCAGCCCAGGGGAGAAAACAGGGCCCCATATCAGCCTGAGCGGGTTTCCCAGTTAGAGCGCCAGGTTCAAAACATGGCGCGGGATCTGGGTCACATACTGAGGGCTCAGCAGAACCCTCAGATGGGCGTGCCGGCGCAGAACGCACCCAACTCTGGACCTGGTGCTCCAGAACAATGACGGGGGCAGCACCCTGATAACTCACCGGTTACCAGGGAGGAGGCACAAAGGGAAGGGGGGTGTAAAGCCTTGGAGGAAGCTTCCTTCCTCACTTGTAAACAGCCCCTGGAAACCCAGGAACCGGAAACGAAATCTCTTGCCCCTGAAAGTCTGCCTCCTAAGGAGCAGAGGGGGGGTAGGAGAAACAAAAGACCCAAACAGACTCAGTTTGAGGAGGAGGTACAGATCTTCCAATTTGAGGGAGAGGGATCCTCAGAGGATCCTGGGAAAAGGATCTTCTCCTTCAGAGAGGGGGGAACTCCCCCCAAAGAAAAATGGGTCCCTAGGGATGCAAATCCAGACTGGGGAGATGTTGAGACTGAGCTACCGCCGCCCACCATCTCATCCCAGAACCAACAGCAAGAAAATCCCCTGGTTCAAAGCCATCCTGGGGACTGCCTCCAAAAAGGGGGGGGCAGCCCAGAACCGGAACCAGGGGAACCCACAATGGCTCTGATCTCCAGTTGCCAAATTTTTCTTTCAGATTCCCAAGACTCTCCACAGAATTCTGCCCAAATCTCTTCGCTAGCAATGTCCAAAACCAGAAAGTTAGCCCACCAGTTGTCCAAAAATGTACATTACCTGTGCCCCCTTGAGGAGAAGGAGGGAAGATATTATGCCCCGGTACAAGTACAGGGGCAGGGTACAATTTTGGCACTGGTGGACACGGGATCTCAAGCTACCCTTCTGTCCAGAAGGGCCTTTGACGAACTGAATGCAGGAAGGGGAGAGAATTACCAAATTCCTCTCACCTCTCTTCCTGGACAACTGCAGAACTTTGACGGGAAGGAAATTCCCGTCGAGGGGACGGCAGATTTGGACATTAAAATTGGGCGACATAAGTTGAAACACCCGGTCATAGTTGTGACCCCAGAGGGCACCCCTTGTTTACTAGGGAATGACCTCCTGAGACGGTTGTCACCCCTAATAGATTGCGTAAACAAGGTCCTCTGGACCCAGACTAGCCGACCAATAAAATTAAAACAGAGTGTTAACCATGTTAGTTTAAACGGCACCTGCCACATGGTTGAACAAAAATCTGACCAAGTAGAATTTCACTTCCAGAACAACCAAATTCCAGACGTGACAGTCATAGCAGTAGGACAACAGACTGGTGATGGGGGGTCCTCTCTATTTCTGAAAATCAACCTTCCTTCCAGTCTAAAGTGGTATTCCACGCTGGAAGGAAACACTTTGAAATTCTATACCAATCCACAATCTGAAACTCCCACTCCTATAGTCCAGAAAGATGTGAAATCAGCTCAGAGCCTGGCTGATATTCAGCAAATTGGAGAGCAGTTGTTCATCCCTGTTCAGTTAAATGATGGGAAGGACTCTGTTCTCGCTCGAGTGTGTGTGAACAACGGTAAGAGCTTCATCAGCGAAGCCATGTTTCGCCAACTCCCAAAAGATCCAGCCATTCCCACCTTCAAACTGATAGACAAATGGGAAATGGATCTGGAAGCACCTAATTCCAAACATCTCCTGCCAAGCAGGTGTATGCTCAAAATCTCCATTGGCAACAAGAGCATAGTCCACAATTGTTGGGTCGTGCGAGACGTCCCTGCCGCCTTTTACTTAGGCAGTGACATTCTCAATCGCTTTGCCATTAGTTTGGACCTAATAAACTTCAAAGCTTGGGCCCGATTAGCGGATAATCCCATGGGCTTTGATGATCCAGAAAAAGCATTTAGGTCAGCTCAATTGCTACCTTATGCAGTTGAAATTCAGGTTAAAGAGGAAGTCACCATCCCAGAAAGGACCCGACAATTCTCCCTGGAAGTGAAAGTTAAAAGGGGACAAGAGTTGAAAAACCCTGATGCTTACATACATCTAAATGCTTCTCTCCAACAGCAAGGGTTGGGGGTAAACCCAACACCATTAGTCAACATAGAACATGACACCATTCCAATAGAGGTGGATAACAGCGACTTAAAGAGTATTACTCTAGCCGCAGGCACCATTATTGGAATGGCGGTTGATGACCGACATTTCTCCATTGATCTTAGAAATGAACTGTTAGGACCAATCCCCAAGGACTGTTTTGACAGTGACAGTGAGGACAATACAACACCAGACAGGATTTTTACCCGGCATGGGGGGAACTTCCTGGTGTACACTTCCTGCCCTTATGGTAAGGAAGATGTGACTTGTGAATTCAGGAGGGATGAGGTGATTTTCCAGGTTCATGAAGGCTGCCTTGCCCACCTGAAGCCTCCGGTCCAAATCAGCACTCTGACCAGGGACTTCTCCACCCAGCTGGAGGAGGCCGCGGAGATAGCCAAACCAGAAGTCTTTCCAGGCTTCAGGCAGATGGTGGAAGAGAGAGTCAACCTAGCTGATGCCTGTGTGACTCTGGAACAAAAGCAAAAGTTGAAACAAGTTTTCTTGGATTTCCAAGATCTCTTTGCGGTAGACTCATATGACTGTGGTCGCACTGACATCCACACAACAACAATCCCCACGGACCCTGGCATATCTCCTGTGTTTGTGAAGCAATATCGCTTGCCTCTCGCATCAATGGAGTCCCTTACCGAAATAATTAAGAACCTTGAGTCCCGGGGAATAATCCGTCCCGTCCACAGCACCTTCAATAATCCGGTGCTGGGAATATTGAAGCCAAACGGCCAGTGGAGACTCTGCGCCGACCTTAGGGAGCTCAACAAACGGGTCCATACTTCCCGATGGCCTCTGCCCTACATTGACCAAGGGCTGGCCCAGATTCAGGGGTCACAGGTATTCACTGCAATAGACCTGACCAATGGATACTGGACCGTGCCTGTCAGCAGGGAGGACCAATACAAACTGGCTTTTACCTTTGGGGGCCAGCAGTACACATGGACCCGGACTCCCTTCGGATACCTCAACTCCGGCAATGAATTCAACATTTTCCTACATAAGGCCATGCCCGACCTGGGTGCGAGGGGTAACCTGGCTTATGTAGATGATGTCCTCATCAAAAGTTCATCTGTGGAGGAACACATAGCGGAGATCCGTTATGTTCTGACACAGTTGAGGGCTGCCGGAGCAAAACTTTCCTTTCAGAAAGCACAGTGGTGTAGAACCCGTGTTAATTTCTTGGGGCATGAGATTACTCCTCAGGGTCTCTGTCCCCAGGAAAAGAAAGTGGAAGCACTTCAGAAACTGAAAGACCCCACAACTCTGCGAGAACTAAGGAGCCTCCTTGGACTGACTAATTACAGCAGAAAGTTCATTGAGGGCTACGCAGAGATCACCAGACCCCTGATTCATCTCCTGAAGGGGGGGGTCAAGTGGGAATGGGGTCCAGAACAAGTCGAGGCGGTAAAACAACTCAAAAGAAGCCTCTCACAAGCGCCTTGCCTAGCTTACCCTGTCAGAAACAAGGAGTTCTTCCTGGAGACGGGGTTCTCTGATACGTGCTTGGCGGCAGTATTATACCAAAAGCATGACAAGGTCAATAAAGTAATCTCCTATGCGAGCAAAACTTTATCCTCTGTGGAGGAAAAATTCAACGATTGTGAGAAGGCACTCCTGGCAACGGTGTTGGCATTGAAGAACTACCGCCCGTTTATCCAGGGGGAACACATCATAGTGGAGACTCCACACCAGCCTCTGCAATATCTCCAAAGTGACAGAATCCGGGCCGGAAATGTGAGTAATTCCCGAATTACTTCCTGGATTCTGTCAATGCAAGGCTTTCCTGTGGAGGTCAGATATGGCCAAAACAAGAAGAGTCCCCTCGCGCAAGGTCTGGCTGACTTGCATGATTGTGCCAGAGAAAACTGTCTCGAGGACGAAAGTCTAAAAATTAAGGACAACATGGAGGCACACCTTAATTCCCCACACAAAGTCTTTGAAGAAGACAAGTGTGAGGGAATGCCCACTGTGTATGTGGATGGATGCTCTTACCATGTTGACAACAACGGGGAGAAAGAACTGGTGGCCGGCGTAGGGAATGCATGGGTGAATGAGTCCCCAGAACCCTCCGCTGGATACAAAATTGGTCCCCGAAGTAGTCAGGTGGCAGAATTGATGGCTGTGCATCAGGCCATCCTCACTGCTGTCCAGCATCAACTCCACGAACTGGTCATAATCACAGATTCGGATTATGTACGGAACGGGTTCGTGGAGCACCTGGTTAATTGGAAAACCAGAGGCATGTTATGTGCTAACAACAAACCCTTGAAACATGGGAAGTTGATCCAAAACATTGATGATCTGGTCACATCGAATGAGATGACCATCTATTGGAAAAAGATCAAGGGTCATTCCAAAGTAGAGGGACCAGACAAAACTGGAAATGACTTAGCTGATCAGCTGGCCAAAACCGGGGCCATCCAAGGGGATCTAATTGAGATTGAGTCCCTGTTGGGGGAAATCCAGGTCACTGCCGTCACTAGGTCCCAGACAAATGCTCACAACGACCTTTCAATTGCACAATGGAGTAAGGAGACCCCTGATGCTGATTTGATTACCGCTCAGAAGGGGGATCCAATAATTGGTAAATTTTACTAGCACCTTGAGGACCCTGAGAACTCTCCCCTGACGGATACCGATTACATTGGGAAAGAGGACCTAAGAGTGTTGATGAAATGTCCAAAAATGTTCCGAATCCAAGACGGTTTGTTGGTAAGGAAATCCAAAGCTGGCCACGATCAGTGGGTGGTTCCTACCTCATTCCGAAGCCTGATGATAAGTCACGCCCATGATGCGGCCACTGCCGGTCATAGGGGGTTTCACACAACATTGGAAATCTTAAGAGAGGTTGCATACTGGCCACACATGGGGCAGGACCTCGACCAATACTTGAAGGGGTGTCTTGTGTGTGCACAATTTCAGCCCTCATCCCTCACGCACCGGGCACCTTTACAAAAGAGGGGAATGACACTCCCATGGTCAGATTTACAAATCGACTTTGTAGGCCCTGTGATTCGCTCGGCTAGGGGGAATAAGTACATGTTGACTGTGACATGCTTGTTTACCAAGTGGGTGGAATGTCTCCCAGCCCCAAATTGCAAGGCAGAAACTGCAGCTGCCTTGATGATTAACCACATCTTTTCCCGTTTTGGTCTACCTCAAAGGATTGAGTCAGACAAAGGTAGCCACTTCACCAGTGAAGTAATGATAAAGATGTGGGAGATACTGGGGGTCAAGAGAAAGCTGCATATTGCTTATAGACCAGCTTCCTCTGGGGCAGTAGAGAGATATAACCGGACAATTGTGAGCATATTAAAGAAGTTTGTGGCAGATTCTGGGCCAAGTTGGGATATCCGATTACCTCTGGTCCTAATGGCTATCAGATCTACCCCTTCATCTGCAACCAAAATGTCACCATTTGAGTTGATGACTGGGCGCAAGATGGTGCTTCCTCAGCATTTGCTCTACAGGACCCAAGAGCAGACACTGATAAATGCCTCCACTACTCATGAGTATGTAGAGAATTTAAGGAAACACCTCCAACATGTTTTTGCTTATGCTCAGCGGAATCTAGAAAAATCAGCTGATAGCATGAAGACCCATTATGACCTGAAAACTTCCAGGAAGGAATATCAGGTGGGAGACCGGGTCTATCTATACAACTTCCAAAGGAACCAGGCCAAGCAGCGCAAATTTTTGCCTACATGGCAAGGACCCTTTGAGATCATCGACAAGATCTCCCCTGTGGCCTACAAAATCCACATCCCCAAAGGTCCTTTGGCAGCGGGGGAAGACAAGTGGGTACACATAAACCAGTTGAAGTGTTGCCATCCCAGGCACACTCTGCAACAACTGGAGGAATCCTCTGGAATCCTAGCGGGTACTGTCTCAGACTAATTCACTTCCAACCATAAAACATACCACATCTAGTCTCTAAAATATTGTGATTTGCATGAAACTGTCTCTTAGTTATACTGTTTTTTTTTCAAAATAAGAATGTAATGTTTCGTTATGATGAAATGCATATGCTGCCCCACTATCTCAACAGTGGTGGAAGAAATGTCCATGAATAGGTATTGCCGTTCTTCCTTTGTCGTCCTAGGAGAAAGAAATCCTGGAGACGGGCCCAGGAGGACGATCCGGAGACCGGGAGCAGAGACGAAACGGGCCCGGGGTACCGCCCAATATTCCCATCAGGACCGGCGAGGAGAACCGATCGATCAGTACCGGATGGAGGAAAAGATGCTGAACTGTGCCATCTACCGGAAGAAGATGAGAACTACATCCCAGATCTTGCGGGTCACACCAGTGAAGGATCAGATGGCCACCGCAAGAAGGGGGGCTTGTGGGATGTATTTACCCATGCATCCGAGCCCTACCTCGAAACTGTGCAGTACTGACATGGAAAACATCATGATGGCCAGAGATTCCCAGAAAATGCACAGGGAAATGCATGAAGAATAGGCTGCCACCCATTTTGCCGATGTTATGGGCACAGAAGGACACTGCCTAAAACCACCATTGGACTACCCACACAGTAGTCTGAAACCATTGGGAATGGCAATGCTAATGGCCAAAAGCAAACCCATAACTGTTGTGAATTCATTTTCTTAAATCCCAAAAAGGGGTGCAGTACCAGTACTCACCACTATCCAAAAGCCGGCATTTTAAAACAACACCAGATTTTACTTTTTGCAAAACTGAATAAATGAACCCAAAGCAAGCGAAAGAAAGACTTACTGAGAGGTGGATCCAATGTAAAGTTATATTCTGAAGTGACTTGAAGGTTTATAACAAGACTGGCTGAGCTGTGGATTGCAGCAGTTTAAGTTGCACTGGATTTAAAGACACTAAAATCGAAAATGTTTAGATTAAATGAGTGACCTATGTTTGGTGTCACATGCCTTTGTAACTGTTGAAATGTCATAGTTTTGCACTTAGAATCAGCATTCTAGCTGCATGTGTAAAATTGCAAGTTAATTTAAAAAGCAAAAAAAAAAAACATGACAGTTAGCTGAAAGTCTGGCTTAAGGAACTGAATTCTGCCTGGCAACTACCCCCATCAGGAGTGAAACTTGAGTCACAGCTGTGTTCCCAGGCCTAGCTGCCCTTTTGCTGCTCACACTAAGGATATGCCATCTATCTGATAATTGAATTACCTGTGCTCTACAGGAGCTCTGAACAAAGCCTGTCTTGACTCAGGCAAAGGTTTTATTACAGCAGTCGTAAAATGTAGCTTCCTCTTGGCAGAAGCTGGGAGGGGCACTGCCTGTGAGAGCAAGCTGGCTTGGCAGAACTGGATAAACCAGTATTTCTACCTTGTGCTGAGAGGAAACCACACCCCTTTGGAGCCAGAACATAACTTTAAAAAGATGGATCATTCATAGAGCGGACATGTGAAAATTTTTATAAATGATACCATAATTCTTGTGATTTTTCTGCCCACAGTTTAAGAGGTTTTTAGAACCGGTGGTATGTTCAGGGGGGTTTTAGCGGAAAAGTGGATATTACTCTAAATGTATGCATGTTAAAAATCTGAAACTTCATCAGTTAATGTCCATACTCCCTGCGCACATGTATGTAAAGTTGGGTCAATGTCAGAAATTGAAAAATTAGTTAAAAAGTCAATTATGTGCCATTTCTGAATGCAAGCTCTTAGAAACAGCAGATTTGGACAGAGACATGGCTAAATTCAGCCACACCATGTATATGTAATTTCAAGCAACTGTGTAACTGTGAAATATGTCTTTTATTATCAAATATAGAATGTGTGCAATCTGACAGAGGAGTGTCCTATCTGCAAGCCATAAAATGACATCCCTCTGACTCACAGTTCATTCCCCAATCAAGTGGGGAATGGAAATTTGACCAATGACAAGTGAGAGGGGCGGGTTTAGTTATGACCAAACACACACACCCACTTGCAGAACATATAAATGGACCACTGAAACTTAGGTGGAGACCTTCAATTCCATTTGCTGCAACGCGCTCTGCCGGACCATACAACATCCAGAGATCCAGACTTCAAATTCATCAACCTCCAGAAAGCCAAACTAGAGACCAGACCAGAGAGAGAAAGCAGTGCTGTGCCCAGAGAGAGACCCGAGCCCAGTCCAAAACCCTGACCAGATCCGTGACGAGGCCCATTTCACTCAAGAATATAGTGTGAGTACCTAGAAAACTGTGCAGAACCAATCTCCTAGTTAAAATAATATAATTCATCCTAGTTTAATCTAAGTAGAACTGTCTCTTAACTGTCACCTGTCATTTGTAAAGCTGTCACCTGTCATTCTAGCTGCAAAATTTGTCACTTGTCATTTTGAGCTTTTAAAATTTGCAAAACCAAAAACGACCTCTATTTAATCGCTCATATCTCCGCGACCGTTTGTGCTAGAGACTTGCAGTAACTTTCATTTGGAAGCTGAGATCCTAGGCTTTCATAGGACCCCAAAACGATAGAGATAGTCCTTGTGGTTCTCCTGTAATAGCGCTCGGCGCATCCGCGAATTTTACCGCGATTTGCAAATTTCTTCATGTGTAAAACTGCTGCTGCTTGCCTTCCATTTACCAGAAATTCGTTTAACCTGCTAACTATCCCTGCATCATTGCTAGTGTGAGCCTGGACTAATATTAACTAGATACCACTCACCCTGAACCTCTGAAAGGGAATTAAAAGCATTTCCAGCATATTTCTCATCCATTGCTAGCACATATCAAAGCATTTTGCCTGTGTTTTCAAAACTCCTATCTGTTTTCTGTAGTGTAAGCTTGCTGGGGTGAACTGATTTACATTGATTGCATTTCTGAGAACTGTGTGTTTTCCTTCCATTTCCTTGCCTTGCATCAAGGGGGGGAGGGGATTGCCAGAGAAAAGTGATTACATTGTTTGGTTGAAATCATATTGAGTATTTTCTGTACTGCATTCATTGAATATTGCATCCACCTGAGCTTACATAAAGCATCCTCTACCACATTATACTTTTGTTCCTATTTACCAGTGTGCTACCTTATCCATTTCATGTCAACTCATTAGTGATTATAAGAAGTGTGCTAGTGCCAGATTCTCCGTTGTTGATCTTTATCATATCAGATTAAGTGTGCTATTCAATTATTAATTTATTATAAAGTGTGATATATATATATTTTAAATTATCAAATAAACCTTTTAAACTTGCAAAACAGAACTACTTCTTGGCTCAGTGGGGTCAGGGGGATTCCAAGAGAGGGGTGTTATATAGGGGTAGTCATCCAGAACGCATGAACTGGACATAAAGATATATCAATAAGGGTTTTCATTCAGTATTCTAGACTAGGCGTTGACTTAGCTGTAGTGTTGAATTGAATCCTCTTACAGAAATAAATAATAATAACAATCCAAGTAAAATTCAATGCATGGTCATCCCCAGGTCGCAAGGCAACCAAGCCAGGGTCCTGGCGATCACCACATGTGTTTCAATCATTCCAGGACACAATGCACCTTATTCATGTCTTCCTCATTCCGCTGCCCCTCCCAGAAGGCTCAAGTAGCTCATTAAACTATGCTTGCATGGATAAGTTGCTCCTAGGAATACTCGCCCATTGAGCACCAGCACATTTAAATGTGACAGGCATGTGGGCCTGAGCTCAACCACTGGGTATCATATTAAAAATGTATTACCCCAATGCAAACATGGTTGCCAAATATGGCACAGGGTGATGGGCTGCGGCTGGGGTGGATTGCCTCCAGATTGAAAAATATAGTATATTTAAACATTTATTAGGTTTACCCAATTCGGCTCCTATGGTTTCTGTCCACACAGAGGTGGCGTGCTCCATATCCAAGATGAGATTCTAAAAGAGCTGGTGACACTTTGGTTTAAAGTTTGGTTGAACACATTGGCTAGTTTGTCTCGTGTGCTTCTTAATTACATTTCACAGGCAGAGGGAAATAATTTGCACATAGAATTGCACAAACCTTCTAACCATTTACATGTCATTCTGTCCACGGTCAATGTTTCTGACTATTTGTTATGGACTAACTTTATAAATAAGTGAACACTGACAACAAGGGCACAATTTAATCTTCTTCCACTTGGAGCTGTTACTGGCATGTGGTCCAGGGATCAACTAATGGCTGTAAACGATTCAGGCAGCCTATCATGCCAAGCAGAATTAGAAGACCACATGCATATATATTCTTTTTTTTTCATCCAGTGTATACTTCAATTAGGGGAGGTACAATACATTTGGAAATGCCCAATTTACATTTTAGAGGGTGTACACTGTGTACACTGGCCATGATTTTCATTTGGTCTGTTAATTTCCGTTTAGTAGTTGGGAGTTTGCTTCAGTACTTACAATGTGCCCAGAGGCATATACATATATTAATGAACTCAAACCTTGCCCTGAGATTGTATTACCATGTTTTATAACAGTTACATGTATTATCTTGGTCTATTTATTATGTGATTTGTTATTGATGTTTGTGCTTTGATGGATTCATTATTTTTTTAAAAAAATAAACCCGAATAAAGCTGAATGAATGACTGAATAAAATGCAGTTAAATGCCATTTCCATATTTCCACAAAAGGATTCCACACATTCTAGTTGTCTCATTGTCCCAACTGGGTCATGAGAAATCCGCACTGCGTCGTATAACAGTGCATCACTTTTCTTCCCTCCAAACTTAAGGTTTAAATCACTTCAGCAAAGTAGAGATAAAACACAGCTTTGCTACCCTACAATATCTACATCAAAGGCTTTTGCCAGTTCTCTCCCACCCCTGGGAAAATGTCCACTATATGAGACCCTTATCGCTGAAAGGACTGGTGCATGTACTGTCAATCACCCCAAGACCACCCATAGTTTGCCCCTGTACGCCCAATCGAAACCTGCCTTAAAATCAATAAAACGTAAGTATAAAACATGTTCTTCAAAAAACAATACTTATGTAACAGAGCACAAATGAGAAAACATGTTTTGGAAGTGCCTTTCTTTCTCTTAAACCTCCTTGCCGATCTGATACATGCTTATTTTCCATAACCCAATCCTCTAGGCCAGAAATTAGAATTGTAAAATAGATTTGACCCAAATGATCAACTAATGAACTGGGATAATAGTTCCCTGGTTTATTCCTGTCCCCTTTCTTAACAATTATTATTATCTCAGGTGAAAGGCAGATTTTTGGTGTAATACAATTTGAACTGTTTGTATTGGAAAAAAATGTAACAACTGTTTATTCAACAACATTTCCACCTGGCATTACCTGTCATTACCAGGTGTCTTTCCTAATATCTGTGCAGATAGTGCAATTTTACATGACTTTCACTAAAAACGTTATCTGCCATAATGCACCCATGCACTATTAACTACCCTATTCTCTCCGCTGACCTGGACTGCTGTCTCCGAGGGGTTGACCCCGCAGCGTTTGAGATCATACCAATGGTAAAAAAGATGCTATACAAATGCCAAATAACATAACATAACATAGCATAACATATGGTCATCTCTCTCCTCCACTAAATGTCTTTAACCGAAATCCCATTGGAACTTTTATAAAATCCCTTAAAATAGTTACCCCAAAAATCCGGCAGAATAGCCACAGATATTTCTCTCTGAGAATCATTAACAGTTCTTCTTGCTACAATATTTCACAATAATTGTTGGTCAATACTGCCTTCTGCACTCTTAAGGATTGCCACAGAGGAGCTCACCTCTTCTGTTCTCTTAAGAGGGATTTCTACTCCTTTCTCAGTACTGCCAACCTCACTAGTGCCAGCACCAACTTCATCAAGTGCTATAGCTTTCAGGCTGTGTTTGGGGACATTTCATTTCTCATCATACAATGTCTTGTGAGTCCTATTTAAAGCTCGAAGAGCCATAGAACTACTAGCGCCAAAAGGAGTACTCTCCCTCGTTATATCATCAC
This sequence comes from Ambystoma mexicanum, assembly GCF_040938575.1. NCBI lineage: Eukaryota > Metazoa > Chordata > Amphibia > Caudata > Ambystomatidae > Ambystoma > Ambystoma mexicanum. The sequence goes on from NC_090926.1 coordinate 1,188,373,284, forward strand.
AGGTTACTTTAACATTCACAACATTCTGAGGCAAATGGGCCTTAAAACTTTGGAAACTGGTAAGGAATAACTGGTCATGTCCTTTCTAGATACACATTGGCCCATCTAGGCCTCCGTCTATTACTATTATTAAGATCTTCTGTATTGAATTCATTACTAGCAATCAATATCCAATTTCTGGGAGGGTTGATAGTGTATTGGGTTATGGTCACTTTGCAATGTATTACCAAAAGCCATCACTTTGGAAAGGCGACAACAATCCACACCCATTCGAATGTCATCAATATGTGAACAAGAATACCCTTTCCTAAAAGTTGTTTTTCGCAGCACATCCCCAAAAGGACACCCATTACCAGCTTTCAAACCCATCTCTTATATCAAAGAGGCTAATTTGACAGCATCAGGGTGCAGTGTTGTGGTTTAAGGGCAAACAGATCTGGCCGTGTTGCGGTCTTCAGAGAGCAAACCTGGAAGCACGAGTCGCTAAAGGCTACTCACACATGTTTAATATGCTGTGTGTTATGATACAATATGATATGATATGGCATTTATAACGCGCCTATACACAAGTGTTTCAAGGCGTGATGAGGCAGGGGAGGGGGAACTGAGGGAAGACAGACAGCGATCCTACTAGGTCAGGTGACATTCAGATCGCGCAAGTGCATGGGAAGGGGAAGGAGGGAAGTGCAGTGGGGGAAGGGGGAGGGGACAGTGCAGTACATGGGATCAAAATAAATAACAAGAGTAAAAGTACGGCCAGCAAGTGGCAAGTGCAAGGGTTAGTGCAGACATCAGGTGTCAAGTGCTGGTAGCAGGACTGTAGGGATACAGAAAACAGTCCCCAAGCGCAGGGTTTGATAGGAAGGCAGTGCAGGAGTGCGACTGGCGGGGGAGGGGCCCTGGACCCGAGATCATAGGATGGCCAGGTAACCAGTGCAGTTTCAGTATCAGTCATGAGTTCAGCAGGGGGGAGGAGGAGAAAAAACAGAAACAAAGAGAAATGTTTTGAGGTGCTTACGGAACCAGAGCTCGAAAAGGAAGATATTTAGGAAGAGAGAGTTGAAGGTATTGAGGCCCCAGGCCCCAGAAGGCCTTATGGACAATGCAGAGGGTTTTGAACTTAACATTCGCAGCCACTGGGAGCCAGTGCAGAGATTTTAGTCCTGGAGAGATACGATCCCTGGGCTTGAGGTCAAGGACAAGTCTCGCAGTCCAGTTCTGGATGAGTTGCAGAGAGCAGAGAGAAGAGGCAGGCAGATTTAGAAAGCAGCTGTTGCAACAGTCCAGTCTAGAGAAAACCAGAGCTCTGGAGACAGTGAGCTTCTGGGGGAAGGTGAGGAAAAGAAGAATACCTCTGAGGAGGTGCAGCTGGTAGTGTGACTTCTTAGAGATATCAGAGATGTGAGGATAGAAGGAGAGTGTGGAGTCGAAGATGACCCTGAGGTTGTTAGCCTCCCTGGTGGGAGCGCAAAGAGGGCCAAGTGAGATCAGCCAGAGAGTGACAGGGAAGGAGGGAGCTGGTGTGCTGATGAGGAGAATCTCAGTCTTACTGGCATTAAGGCATTAAGGCAGAGATCATTGGCGGCACACCACTCCTGGATGGCGGACAGACAATTAGAGATGAGGGAGCGAGAAGAGGTGCCTGAGGTTAGCCTGAAAATGAGCTGAGTGTCATCCACATAGCACCGGAAGTTGGGAAAGAGCGCAGCAATGCAGTGGGCAAGAAGTGCCTGGTACTGGTTAAACAGCCAGGGAGAGAGGTTAGACCACCACAGGTAGAGATGGAGATAGAGGAGAGGATGGACCCAAGTTGAACCTGGGAGGGTCGACCAGAAAGGAAAGAAGTCACCCACGCCAGGGCCTGACCGTTGATCCCCAGGTTGTCACGGAGACAGTTGAGTACAATGGCATGGTTGACTATGTCAAAGGCAGAGGAGAGATCAAGGAAGATGAGGACGCAGGGGGTGTTGGAATCCAGGTTGGAGAGCAGGTTGTCGCAAATGTTCAGGGGAGCAGTTTCCATGCTTCTGGCAGCTCTGAAGCCAGACTGATGACCGTGAAGACAACCAACAGATTCAGTGTGAAGATTGAGCTGGGAGATGGCCAGCTTTTCCAAGAGCCTGGACAGGAAAGGAGTGATGGAAATTGGGCAATAGTTAGCTGGGCAGGATTGATCAGCAGAGGGTTCCTTAAGAAGAGGGTGCACCAGGGAGTGCTTCAGGGTGGAAGGGAAGACTCCAGTGATGAAGGAGTGTTTGCAGAAGTCGGCCAGGGCAGGAGCCAGGGAGTCAATGTGGTCCTTGATGGTTTTGGAGGAACAGGGATGAACTTGTTTTGAGAAGACTTTCATAGATCGGACTTGTCTAAAAACCTTGTCTGGAGAGAAGTGGGAAAGGCAGTGAAGGAGGGAGGAGAGGTGGCTGAAGAAGGGCAGAGGAAGAGCAGGGAGTGGAGGGAGGAAGGGGAGAGGAGAGGAGGAGAGAGAGGACAGGATTTCCTGAGTTTTAGTGGTAAAATGAGAAGCCACTGCCATGCGGAGGGCCTGGGAAGGGACAGGAGAGATAGAGACTGTGGCAGAATTGGCCAGTTCCTGGTTCAGGCTTGTCAGACTGCAAATGGAGGCAGCCAGAAAATGTTTCAGGTAAATGTGCGGGGTCAGGAGAGAGAGCAGTTGAGTGTGCTGCAGAGCGTAGGTGGTCAGGGAACACCTCCATGAAAGGGACCGGGTGAACACAAGACTGGCCGTGCAAATGTAGTCTTTTCAACCTCAGATATGTAAGGTCGGTCTTTCCTACACTGCTTCAGACATAGACCCAGATCTGGTATTGTCGATGCCACATACAAATCCCTTGAGATCTGATCAAACAATAACAAGGGTTCAATTTGGGCATAAAAGTCTACAACAAGGAAGAGGGATCAAAGATAAGTGATGAATAAAATAATTAAAACTCCCTAAGGGTCCACAATCAGTTCGACCTCTAACCAGTTTTAAATATATATTTCTCAGAATTAACTGCAAAGCCCCTTCAAGACTGAAACTGAAAAAAAAAATAATATAAGGGTTATTAATCGGCACCATAGAAATCCCATACCTTATACTGACCTGGTACTATATAGATGTACACCAACTAGGTCAAACAAATGTTCCAAAACATGTTGATTTACAGGAATCAATGGAAGCCCATGTCTCCTGGAAAATATTCATCCAGCCTTCATCCTTGATTTGGTGTCTAGGTTTTCAATGTTCCAGGAGGCAATGGACAAACCCTTAATTCAAACCCCTGTAGATCGTTTCCTCAGCTTCAGTGGGGTTTTCAATTGTCAGTTTGGAAATTTTTTGGCCCTTTTCCACCTCGCACTCATTATAGCAGAATCGGCGAGAGCAACGGCATGGGTTTACATGAAACCCTAGAAATCAGTAATTCCTTCATCTCACTTGGCCAATGGGTCAAGTTTATAGAAAAGGTCATTCCAAAGAGCAATATGATAACCTAACGGTGGATAACGATGATGTGTTTTTGTGTTTTGTACCGTGAACCACTTCCATTTTCAGGGGCTCCGGCAGATCTGAAAAGGAGAGATCGGTAGGGTTAGTTCAAGGGATCGAGAAAGAGTGCTCAAGAGAGCTTTGATGTGCTGTTGGTAGCTTCAGTTGGGAAAAAGCGGTCACTGTGTGCTGGGTTTGTTTTTAGTTAGTAATGGTTTGGCAATGTTCTATGTATGAGTGTGTATCAGGTGTTTGTGATTTGGTTTTCTGTAGTGCGTTTAGTTTAGAGTGGACCTGCAGATTGTGTGCAGTTTGTGCCAGTTTCAGGTTGCAGATTCTGTAGAGGAATATGTGTGTTTTGTTTTGGTATTTGAAGATAACCAGACAGGTTAAACCTGCTGGATGTTCATTCAGGCATGCTATTGCTCTATTGCTCCGCAGTTGCAGAGGGGTCTCTAGAAGTTAGGCAACCAGAGTGGATATTTGACAAGCGCTTGTCTGGTTATCTTCTCTCCATAAATCCTCACAAAGACAATCAAAAGACACAAGCCTCGGATAGAGGGCACGTATGCTCGAAACACGTGTCAGGCTGAACCGCTACATAATAAATCATATGCGATCTAGCATATAATAATTGAATGTTCTGGCGCAGTGTCACTGGATTTGTTCTCATTATACTTTGCAGAATTATTTTGCAGGTTTTATTTTGGTACGAATAGTCTTGCACATTTCTGGTGGCCAAGTGTCTGACAGTGAGCCTTCCATGTTCACTAGGTTTGTGAAGTTTTCATTTGGGTTTGGTTGGATATAGGTTAGTCTAGTGGTTGGTTCAGGTGTTGGTTGGTTAGTGATGCTGTTGGTGTTTTTGGGTCTGCTCTTGATGGCTTTCGGAATACCCATAATTTAGTTTTTGAAGTGGTTTGCCTGGTTGTCACATCATTTTCTGTGAGGCTCTGGGTGTTGTTGTTGCAGGATATTGTGTATCTTAGCTCGTTAATGATACTGAACATCTCTTTATGAGCATTGGTTGAATTGGCGATTCGTTCGGAGTAGTAACGTTTTTTGCTTTGTGGATTTCAGCTTTGTATATGGGTATCTGTGTTTGGCATGCATTTCTTTTTGCTAATTGTAATTTTTCCTCCATTCTTGTTCCATTTTTCTGTTAGTTTTTTTCAGTGTTCTGAGGTTAAGTGTGATCCATATCGCCGTTGTTTTCCTTTGCGAAGGGTGAATGGTTTTACTGGTGTGATATCATCAAGTATTTCAGTTTATTTAGTTCTTGATGTCAGGTTGTCTGGATTGAATGGGTGATGTATTTTTTTCCTTGGTTAGTATTTCTTGTTGATTGGCATCTCAGAGGGCATTACTTGTTTGAACTGTGTCTGTCGGGGCTATTGCAAAATGGAGTGGGGGGGATAGTGTATGGCGTAGTGGCAGGTGATGTTAGAGGGTGCGATATGCCATGGGGCAAATTATCCTGGGAGACAAAATATTCCAAAGGGCAAACTATCCTTGTGGGTCAAACTTTCCTGTGGTTGGACTATCTGAGTGGCAAACTATCTTAGGTTAGACTATCCTTGGGGGGATCAAACTATCCTTCAGGGGAAACTATCCTGGGGCAAACTATACAAGGGTAGACTATCTCTTTGGCAAACTACCCTGGGTGGCAATTTAGTCTTTGGGCCGGCTATCCTGGTGGACAGATTATCCCAGGTGCAAACTACCCCTGGGGAAAACTATTGCAGGGCAAGATATACCAGTCTGTACAGTGACCTCGGTGGCCAGAGCATCCCAGAGGGCAGAACGTTGCAGGGGGGCAGAACATCCCAGGAGTACAAGTCGGCAGATCATCTAAAAATGCATCTAAAAATGCAGCAGTTGCAGAATCTCACCACAAAGTTCTAACTGAGGTGCAGCGGAGGAAAATCTCAAGTGTGCAAACATCTCACAGTGGTCAAGGTCAAAAGACTGCCAAGATCTCACAGTGGCTGAATTCTGACTAATAGTGGCTGAATTCATGGTGGTAAAAATGTGTAGTGGTAAATTTCAAAGCGATAAAGTCACTGAGTGGTTGAATTCCGAGATGGGGAGCCTCACAATGGCAGAGTTCAGAGTGCCTAGATATCCAAATGGTAGAACTTACAAGAGATCTCCCTTTGGGGGAATGCAGAGTGCCAAGAATTCTAATTGCAAACATTCTAAGTGGTAAAGTCTTAAGGTGGAAAATCCAAAGTGACGAGTGCAGGCACCAGTGGGAAGGTTAAAAGTGACAGAATCTCAACAGTGGCAGAGTTCAGAGAAAGGGAGGCTCACAGTGGCATAGTTCAAAATGCATGGTGGCAAAAGTCCCACAGTGTTAAGGTTCAAAGTGGCCAATGTAGCAAAAGTAGCAAAATCTCAGTGACAAAATGTAAAGATACAGGGTTTCAAAGTGTCGAAGTCCAAGAAGAGAACGAATTCATATTGACCAAATCTACAGTAGCAACATACAAAGTTGCAAAGTTTACCAATGGCAATATTCGAAGAGACGTTTCAATCTAGCAAAGCTTATCAATCAAAGTGTCAAAGCCTAAATTCAAAGTGGCGAAGCTTCCCAGTGGCAAGATTTAGAGACTCAGTGTCACAGTAGCACAATTCAAGGGGACACAGGTTTACAGTAGCGAAGTTCAAGAAGAGGAAGTCTCTCATTTGAAAAATTCACATGAACAAATTCTACAATAACAGAATGCAAAGTATCAACGTCTCACAGTAGCACAAATCAAAGTGGCAAAACCTTAGTGTAGAAAGTTCTCTGAATGGCAACATTCAAGATAGCAAAGTTTCATTTTGGCAAAAACCAAAGCAGCAAAGTACCAAATTCTAAGTGACAAAGTTTGCCAGTGGTAAAATTCAAAGAGACAATTGGGCTTCACTACGAGTTTGTTGGTCTGAAAACAAGGGTCCCGGTAAGCTCACTTGCACCCTTGTTTCCGGACCGGCAGACTTCGAGTCTGCCTGCCGTGGCTGCTGTGCCCGACAAGTATGAACTGCGGCCATGGTAGGCAGACTGTTCACGGGAGCACCAGCACCATTAGTGACCCTCTGGGAATGGGGACTTACAATTTGCAGCACCTGCCTTCCCAGGTCGCCGGACTCGTTATCAGCTGGTGGTACCAGGAAGTCAGGCGCCGTCAGTTTTACCGCCGAACCCATAATGAGGCCCAATAATATCTCACAGTAGGGCAAATCAATGTGACAATGTTTCACTTTCAAAGTAGCAACCAACAAAGTGCCAAAGTTTCACTGTAGCACATTTAGAGTGTCAAGGTTTCCCAGTGGCAAGATTTAAAGAGACCAAATCTCATACTTCAAGTTGACCAAGTGTCGCAGTAGCAAAAATCAAAGTGAAAATGTTTCATACTAGCAAAATCCAAAGTGTCAGAGATACCTTAAACTGCCCCAAAATCAAGCAATCAATACACTGAAGAAACTCAACCCAAATTGCTGGACACAATTGACATCAAGCAATTCATCACAGAGCCAACCCATAACAAAGGCAGCACACTCAACCTGGTATTCAACACCTTCAAAATCATATTGTGCCCCCCCAACCTTTGGACTGGACAGATCATGCTGCACCACACACCTCTCCCCCACTGGTGCCAATCTAACCAAACAAGGCACCCCACCACTCTTTCAAGAACTTCCCCATGGATGCACTGGAAGGACACTTTGCCCTCCACGTCCAACTACTCAGAGAAAACGAACACCCAACTCAGTACAATCGACCATACACTTATTGAGACTACCAACAGCTGTGCACCACTGAAACTTTCAATCCACACACATAGGACCTTCATACCTTGGTAAAAAAAGAAAATCAATAGCAAGCATGATATCTGTAAGGAAGATAACCTCATCACCTCGAGAACCCTCCATTCTGCACCCAGGATACATCACCACAACCAAAGTAAACTACTACACAACAAAGTGTCCGGCAAGAGCAGAAATATCTTCCAAGCTCCGAAGTACTGCATCAACCTGCTGTAAGACACTACAATAATGCAATCCAGTGACATATGTAACACTGTCAAAAACAACTTCACGGGAAAAAAAATAACATAAGGCAACACACCGACAGCTCAAAACACACCACAGACATCCCAATCCTACCAGTCAACGACATATAAGATGTACCGAATCCTGGACAATTACTGACACTCTCTCAAACTCATCAACCAACAAAGATGAAACCTTTCTTCAACTGTGAAGGTCATCATCATGGATGAAGCACACACATCACTTCTCAACAGCATCGGCACACCTTCCTAGATGCACTTAAAATGGGACAGATCCTTTCCTTGCTGAAGAAACCCACTCTCAACCTGACTGACCTGGCTAACTACTTACCCATCAGGCATCTACTGTCCTCTGCAAAATGATTTAGAATACTGCCCCATCTAGTTAAACAGAAGGATCACTCAACTCAATCCCCTACAGAACTACCAATCCAGTTTCCAACCATGATGTAGCACAGAGATCACCACCATTAAAGTTAGCAATGACACTTTACACATCCAGCACAAAGTGGCTGTATCCCTGCTTACTCGTCCTATTTGACATCGATGCCACCTTGGCTACCATTGACAATAAATCCCACCTCAACATCCTCACCACGCGCATGGGCTTTGCTGAATCAGCCCTGCAGTGGTTTGCCTCCTACCTCACCAACAGTGACCCACTTGTCCAGATGGGCCTAACATATTCCAGCTCTACCAAGTAACCTGAGGAGTTCCACAAGGCACCACCCGGCCCCCTTCTATGCATAGAACCTCAGCGGGAACTCCTTGCCAAAATCAACATACACCTATGTGCTTATGACGTGCAGATTTAGCTAAAGATCAAATACATCAGTGACATTAATTCATTAATTAATTCAAGCATTGTCAGTCCCTCATTCTAGTCTGAATGCCAAGTGCCTCCCTTAAGGTGATCTGTAGCTAAACACCCATCTACCAGCTCAGAATAAGCCAATGTGACTTCAATGATATCGTGCAAAGTATTCAATATATTAGGCTATCTACAGACAGCAATGATGCTGTCCCTGATAATTGCACCTTAGCCCTTGGTGTGGTGAATCAGATATATGGGCTTGTTGGCTAGACAATAAGGATGCCATCAAACGTATTTGGAAAGTTTCAAGAGTCTCTCAAATTATTTCTTCTACCCCTTTTTCCAATACGAACATTAGGTGGAAAAATAGGGCTTTTACTAATCATGAATTTCATTAAATCTATGGCCCTGCATTGATGTAATAGTAGCAGCTATACAAGATAGTTATTATTATTATTATTAATATTATTATTATTATTATTATTATTATTATTATTATTATTATTATTATTATTTTTACCATTATTATTATTGTATTAGGTGAGCGCAGACATAGTTTCAGGAAGCAACAGAGCTCTTTACAATCATAGGGAGAAGAACACAGTGAGGCAAGCAGAAAAAAAGCGAGCTGGAAGCTAACAGGGGATATGATGGTGGGCAATTGGCAGCAAGGGATCTACAAGCAGGTAGGAGAGAAGACAGGGGGTAGCAGATCACAGAGTTTCAGGTAGGGTGGGGAGTGCAGTGTATGTGGACCTAGGTGTTAGGGGGGAAGATCTTGAGCTCTTTCCTGAACTGTAGAAGCAATGGAGCAAGTCTGATGTTGATGGGGAAGAGGTTTCAGAGTCTTGGAGAGTAGACAGAAAAGGTCTGTCTTCTGGTTCTTTCCTTTCTGCACCTTAGGAGTAGAAGTCTGAACATTTCCTTACTACTAGTGGATCGCAGGCCACTGGAGATGCTGAATTTCTCAGTGAGGTAGCTTGGGGACTTCAGAATGACAGCCTTGAAAATAATGCAGCAGGATTTGAAGAGGATACAGACTTGCAGCAGGAGCCAGCGGAGTTCGATGAGGGTGGGGTTGACGTGGTCGAATTTGAGTCAGGGATGCCAGGGTAGTTGTTGGAAGGCCTTCTAAAAGGGCATTGCCTCCATCCAGGTGGGAGAGGACCAAGGATTGGATAGTGCTTCTGAAGATGTTTTCTGGGATGAAGGAGTTGATATTCCGCAGACAAGAAAGCTGGTACCAAGCTGATAGTGTCTTCTTTGCTATGTGCAGTTTGAATGTGAGGTGTCTGTCAATGTTTAACCCATGGGACTTGGCAGAGGTGGCCTGGTGGGGTGTGAAGTCCTTGAAGATCCTAGCAGAGAGCCAGGTCTGGATGTCAGGGTGTTCAGTGTTGTTGGTCAGCAGAAGGAATTCAGTGTTGGAGGGGTTGAGCTTCAGGTAAGCACTGGACTGGATCAATGTGAGGAAGATCTGTGGATATCACTGATGGAGGGTATCTTGACATAAATCTGCATGTCATCACTGTATTGGTTGATGTGGCTGTTTTGTGTAGCAAGGACGTTTTCCAAGTGGTTTTGTGTAAAGATTGAAGATCACGGGGGACAGGATGATTCATTGCGGGACTCCACAGGTGATGGGTAGAGTTGGTGATCTGGAAGAATCCATTTGTACGAACTGGTGGTGATTGGCGAGATAGGATTGGAACCATCTGAGGATGTTCCCTTTGCAGCAATGTAAATTGTCAGTGATTGCCGCGTGGTCTACTGTGTAAATTGCAGCTGAGAGGTCAAGGAGAACAAGGAGGAAAGAATGGCCATCATTTAGGATTTTAAAGGTATTGTTGATCACCTTGATAGTAGCCATTTCTGTGCTGCAATAGGGTCTGAAGCCAGATTGGTAGGACAGATGAAGGTTATTACTTTGATGTGTTGGAGGAGTTGCCTGGCTCCTGCTTTCTTAAGGATCTTACCTATGAAGAGAAGATGGGTGATGGGGCCGTTGTTGCTGAGATTGTCAGGGCACAGTGTTGCTTTCTTAAGAAGCAGGAGGATTTGTCCAGTTTTGAGGGTGGTGGGGAAGGTGTCTTGAGTTAGGAAGAAGTTGATGATTGTTAGGTAAGGGAGAAGTGCTTCAGTTGGAAGGGTCTTGAGAGGGAGGCAAGGAGCATGTCTTTCACATATGATGTCGCCTTGAGGGATGTTAAGGTGATAGTGAGGTCTTCTATAGTTAGTGTCTTGAAAGTTGTCCAGGTAGTTGTGGTTTTTTGAGATGGGATATGTAGTGTGCGGTCAGTTGTGGTATTGCTGTCTTGGTGTTAGTGGACAATGTTGATCTTATTGATGAAGGAGTTGATGGCAGTGAATTTTTCGATGGATTGTGCTACAGGTGGGTCAGGCAGAGGGTTTATGCAGTGCTTGATGGCTTTGAAGACAGATCTGCTTTCATTGTTGGCTGTTGCTATCATGTTTTGGTAGTAGGGTGGCTTTGGCAGTGTTGATCAACGGTGTAGATGCATCGCTGAGTTCCTTGAGAAGGGCAAGGTTGGATTCACTGCTGGATTTTCAACAATTCATTTCTTGTTTTCTGTTGGTTTATTTGTTGAGGTTTAGTTCTTGAGTGTACCTGGGTGCAGAAGGTTTAGGGTTGACTGTGTGCCATTTAATTGGGAAATAATATTGTGCCTCCTTTCTTATATATATTGGCCAAAGCCCAGTCGCTCTGCGAAGAAAACCATGTTTCAAAGTTCTGATTTTCAATCGACTTCGCCGCTATTTTAGGATCATCCGCCATTTTGATTTCTGTTCAAATGTAACTCTGTGTTCTAAAATGGTTGACTGTGTTTCCAACTTGTAACCGAGCCTTCCCGACCTTTGTCCCTAGTTAATGATTAGACTGTCCGCGGGCCGAGTGTTTAGACTGGGTAAAGAGACCTTGTCCGATACATGACTTGTGGTCTTAGGATTGTCTGCACCAACAAGCCTCATCCACGAACATACATCATAGACAATATAATGCAAATATCGAGCATGGACACTGGCTGAACTTCATTGTGAAGGGATATGTGCTAAACCATAACGTCCCTTTAGCAAAGCTTTTTTCACTGAATTTCATAGGTTTTTATTAGTGCAACTTAACCATAAGGTCTACGAACATCTGACTTCATTGCGGACCTTCCGGACAGTGCCACATGACCATATGCTGGCGCGCAGCATGATCACGTGGCTGAGAACCTGTCTGCACTTCTCGATAAGATCCATGCTTCGCGGACAATTCGGAACTGCATTTTCTACTGATCTAGGAACTTTCAACTTCTAAATTTCCCTTGCACAGCTCCAACACCTATTCCTACTCATTCATTACAAATCTAGTACACAGTACATACTTTTAGCAAAACTACTATTTATCTTAAAATGGAATCAACTAATGCCATCCCTCCTCCCCAAGAGACACCACCACTGCTGTAATCAAGGAGCATGAGAAGCACTACCCACTACCTTAGAAATAACACACGCGCAACATTTTCCCCTGTCCACCTGCCGCTCCATATTAGCGTTTGGTGCCTCTTCCCTCATTTCCATCCCCACATTTCGTACTAAGCTCTCCTGCCAAAAATAAATTAATCCAAAAACAATAAAAGAAATATTCCTTTAGGTACCACCTTTCACAGTTCAAAAATAGAACTAAAAAAAACATATAGACTCATCTACTTTATATTTCTCAGTGAAGTACATAGACTCGATACGATTTTCCAACATTTATATTTGCATTTTGTGTTATGCTAATGGCAATATTGTGGCGTTTGTCCTCCGTTCCAGGGATGGACGGTGGATACCGGCCTGGCAGCCCAAGTTATCAGCCCAGGCAAAGCCAAACAAAGCGTGAACCCAGGGTGCTAAAAAAAAAGATTTTTCTTCCTACACCGGGATGGATGGCCACCATGGAAACGGAAGGTGGGTTCCATACAGGGCCCCTCTTCGCTTTCCATGGCAGCCTGCAGAAGGCAAAAAGAGAACTCTATGACCATATTACCACAAGCACATTTTTCTTCCTTTTCAAATCTTTGACAATTTCGAATAACTTTACCACAAAGCCAGTCCCAGGTGGACATGGCCACTTTACCCCATGTTTTGTCCCTTGTGGTCATGGCCAGTAGCCAGATTGACCGGATCATGACCTTATTCCATGACCCGGACAATCTGGCCACTGCACATGGCCACAGGCTACACCTCAGTCACCAAAGGTATATCACTATTTTTTGTACCTACATTATGACACTTGTCAAAAAATAAAACACAGGCACATTTGTAAAACCATGCTTTCAGGTCCTTCTCAATGCTCCTTACACAAGTTTACTGAAAATCCACCCATGTTTTATTTTTCAAAAGTGTCAAATGATGCACCTACAATTGTCATATAACCTAGGCCCCACTTGACAAAATCCATTCAGACTTTACTGAAAACATTTATATCTAGATCTGTAATCTTTTTGCAAACCTTTGTGTAGATTTGTCAAATGGCACCACATTTATAAGCCTTTACAATATTTTGGTACCACACCTCTAATTCTGCCCCCTCTTGACGAAATCCCACCAAACTTTGCAAAAACATTTATATCTAGATCTATTATCTGTTTGCCAAATTAAGTGTAGATTCGTCAAATGGCACCTCATTTAGAAGCCTTTACATTATTTTGGGACCCCACCCTCTAATTTTGCCCCCTCTTGATAAAATCCCACCAAACTTCACAAAACAAAAACATTTATATCTATATGTATTATCAGTTTACCAAATTAAGTGTATATTCATCAAATGGAAACTCATTTATACGCCTTTACATTATTTTGGGACCCCCTCTAATTTTGCACCCTCTTGACAGAATCTCACCAAACTTTTCAAACTCATTCGAGATTAGGTCAGGAATATATTTGCAAAATTACATGCAGTGCATTAAGTGGCGTCAAAGTTATAAGCCATCCAAGAACTGCCTTTCACAGATGCAGAGGTGTCTGCAAACTTTCACAGGACTGTTCTCGGACTTTCGTTGCGAAAAACATCTGTTTTTTTGCTTCTTGCAGACATATTCCATCCCATCCTCATCACCCCTCACCTCCCCAGAGATTATTTGATAAATTTGACAAGTGCAATGTTGTGTTTTTTAATACGTTTTTACCACGATGTCTGCGGACACGGCCCGATGTCCGCAAATCCAAGATGGCGGATGTTTCCAAAAATCTGACCCACCTCACGCTTCACGCCAACCAATCAGTGAACATGTCGCAAGTCTATTAGCCAAACAGTGTCCTGTCCACGGTGCGAACAGGCAAGTGTGTCCACGGAGCAGACATAGATATCACACATTTTTTTACCTTATGTTTTGGACATTTAAAAAATAACTACTGGATGGATTTACACCAAATTAACAAAAGCACCCTTTCGGGACCAAGCCGCCGCTCCTGCTGCAAATTTGGTGAAAATTCATCCAGCGGTTTGGGCTTTAGGCGTGAGCAAAGTTTTTTCCCATAGACACATATGTAATTTGCCCCCCCTGGACCAAACATCACCAAACTTTGCAAGTGGGCCAAAAGCTTTTTTTGCAAAGTTTTGTGAGGATTCGTCCAGGGGAAGCAAAGTTATAAGCCGCCCAAAAAGTGCTCTTCCTATGGGTTTAGCAACTTAACCATAACCACATGGCCGCTACCGCAGGCCATGTAATACCTCTTTCAGCAAGCTTCTAATGCTTTTTCTACCTTGCGTTAAAGCGTATTTACAGTTATTGGTCGACGAGTTACTTCATCTTCTTATTTTCACAATAACATCATCTTTTGGTACACATTTTTCTTAATACTTCTGTTACACCATCAGTCTTAAGTATTTTCATATCCTTTTTCGTTTAAGCTTACATATCTTCTTTAAGACACTATTTTGCTGTCTTCAAACTTTTGTTTAGAGTTCATCCATTATTCTCATAGCTGCTTCCTGGCACTTAGGCAATTGGCATCCTTCTTGGTAACTTACTTCCATTTTCCCAACATGAGGATGTCTTCTGAATGGGTTTCTGAGAGCATATCGTCTTTCGTACAATCAACACGGTATGGACATGTCACGTAAACGTGTGCATGAAATTCCAACGATAGCCCTTTGTCTGCTACTCCAATAGGATGGTGGTGAAGGAGCAACGACAAGAGAAGAGGCCTCTACATGCTACTCTACACATCCAGAAGAGGCCTCCACCTGCTACTCTACACATCCAGAAGAGGCCTCCACCTGCTACTCTACACATCCATGCTGGGTCCTGGTTCAAAGTGCAAACACGCCGCTTTGCCGGCCTGCAGAACAGCAGGACTGCGCAACTTAAGTGCTGACTTTGTCATGAGCACTGGCAGACCAGGAAGCATCTTTTAGCTCCAGGTAGCAGTTCTGGCAATATAGGGAGGGAGCATGTGTGGCCGAAAGGACCAAATAGGGAAGCAAAGACTCTCTCCCACAGAGAAGTGCAACTTGAGCTTTGACTTCAGTGTGGGCGCTGGCACATCAGGAAGCACCTCTTAACTCCAGGCAGCGGTTTTGGCAATGCAGGGAGGAGACAAGTGTGGCAACAGGACCAAACAGGTCAGCAAAGACTCCCTGAAACAACACAGCACGACTGAAGCGCTGAATCCATATTGGGAGCTGGTGCAACAGGAGGCACTTCCCATCTCTAGGCAGCGATACTGGCAATGTAGTGAGGAAGCTGGTGAAGACAATGGGACCAAACAGGGCACAAAGACTCCCTCCCACAGAACAATGCAAGTGCTGACTTTGGCACAGACACTGGTCCACCAGGAAGCATTTTTTAACTCCAGCAGTTCTGCCAGTGAAGAGAGCTGACAGATTTGGCAAACGGAAACAAACATGGTGGTGAAGACTGTCTGACACAGAACAGTGCAAGCAGGAGCTTGCAAATTGGTAGCTAGCCACAACATGGCTGAACTTCTAGTGCAGGTATGCTTGGCACAAGGCAGAGGGTAAGGTTGAGACTCCACTATGAACAGGTTAAATCCACATTGGGAGAAGAAATGAGCACACAATGTGGCACCCATAGAGGAGTACAACCAGTGGAAGAGTAGAGATGCTGATGAAAGGGGAAACATCTGGACCCTAACAAATGGAGTTATAGGTCCCACTTAACCTCACCTTTGGAAGTGGGTGAAGGAAAACTCAACTGGCTCCAGCTTAAAGGGAAAGGGAAATTCCTCCCCCTTCACTTGATGGAAGACAACCAACATCACTAAAGCTACCTGCAACAAATGTTGAGGTCATTGTTTTGCAACCAAGTGTCAGAGTTTATAATGATATGATATGATATGATATGATAGTTTATTTATATAGCGCCTATACACAATGTGTTTCAAAGCGCTTCACAACAAGGGAGGGAACAAGGGAAAATACAAGCATTCTTACAGGCAAAGAACAACAAGAATGTGAAATTAACTATCAGACTTGGCCTGGCAACATTTCAGATAGTGCAAGAGCTAAAACACAGATCAGTAGGAAATGGGAACAGACAGGCGACTACCGTACTAGGCCTGACGATATTTCTGGTAGAGCCGGAGAATTACACAAGGTGCGGGAGAGGGGAGGAGAGAGGAGGGAGAGGAACAAAACAAGCGACTATCGTACTAGGCTTGACAACATTACAGATAATGCTGGAGGGGGAGGGAGGATAGCAAGTAAGGGGGGAGACAAACATTTGTTACTATCATACTAGGTCCAGGGACAATTCAGAGAGTAAGTACACAGTACTCCACTGCACTAAGAGTTCTCAGTGGGTGTTTGCACCTGCCACAGAGATCTTTGTAATATGGCAGGCCAATGGTAGAATTTGGCTAAGTAAGCTCAGTGGGTGCATGTGCCCTCCAAAGAGATATCTATGGAGCTTCTGCACTTCAACATAGAAAAAGCAGAGTTTTCGGCTCCAGAGTTTTTTCATGCTGAGACACAAAGAATGCTAATCACCCAAATATTTTGCATGATTCATCTCTCAATGCACCAAAACGTGCGTTATTATGCACCAATACAACTATATTCATACATATTTACCCATCAATGTTATATGTATTCACTCATCCACCCGCCAATACAATCATATTCACCCATTTTTCGATGAATAAATGTAATTCAATTATATTCACATTCTCAATTACAAAAAGAGTTTGACCTATTAGCTTTTCCAATGCTTTTAAGAGAGATCCCAGGGTCTTGGATTTCCATTCTGGATCCATTGCATGTTAGGCTATTTGTCCCCACCTAATAAAATATGAAATTTCGGGCTTACTAGAAATAAATTGTATTTATAATTGTTCAACAATTTTTTATCTGGTGTTTGTTAGGTGTAATAAGGACTTTTAATGCGGAGAATGAATGAATCTTTGTGTGACTGTGCGGATGTATCTTTAATCACCTTACCCCAAACAGGCCCACCACTTGCGAAGTGAGTACACGGTTGTACATAAAGCAAGTTTATTGTACAAAGCCCTGGAGAGCGGTTAGATAGTGTTGCAAGACAAAACTAACCCAAGTCTCAACAATACAACATCAGTTGGCATCTTAAATACTTTTTTGCAACAATGAAAACACTCCCAGATACTCTATTACAATCCACCCTCCAAATATGGGGGGATTCATCTGTATTAGGCCCTGACGTCAGTACATGGTTAAACATTGGTATTGAAAACATAATTAATTGCTAGCAATAACTGTCCTAAGTCCTTCAACTTTAAGTGTGATTGCACATGGTCTGCTTACATATTTTAGTAAATAGAGGAAGGCCTGAATAAACAGGGTCTCCTTTGAACTACTGATTGCTTTCTCAAAAACTGACTATTGGCACTTCTCAAGACCTACTCATTTATGCGACCACAACTCCAGAACATTCAGACCTGTAAAAACAATTAACCACTGAATACCCTGGCCTCGGGCCTCATTTGTATTACCACCAAAGAAATTACCAGCCCCCTATAGTGACTTCAATACAATTAGCGAGTTAACATCTGTTCCCTTGAAGTGTGTAACAGTTTTATGACACAGCACCCTCCAGCCAGGGACTTCTTCCACTGACAATGAATGTGGCGCACAATAAAAATGTTTTTATTTTTATTTGAACCCTGGGTTCTTGGTTTGATTAGGCACCCAACCCAAATCACACACCCCTTAACAAACACCCTGGGCCTCATTTTAAGTATGGAGGTAATCATGACGCTATTAGCGCCATGACTACCTCCAATACCGGTACCGAGTCCGCCCTCGTTCAATGGGGACTTACCATCTATTCCGACCTTTACGGACCAATGGCTCAATGGGAAGGGGGAAGGAGCTAATAACAGTACTGCAAATTGCGGTACCGTTATTAGCTCTAAAGTCCCTTAACGGGTCTCGTCCTTAACGCCTGGTAAAACCAGGCGTTAAGGAAGGGACCCGCTAAGGGAACTCGGAATAGGGCGCAAAGGGATTACCGGCACCGTTGTCCTTACCGGTGCCCAGTATTCCTTTGTGCCCAACTCGTAATGAGGCCCCTGTGTTGCAATGGACTATAAACCAGGCCAGTGGGTAACAATGAAATATTTATGAATTTTTAGAGTTCAATGAAAATAAAGCAAATCAAAATTAGGTCAGCAACCACCACTGTGTAGCGGTCGACATGTAAAAATCCCACAATACAGTTACTTCACACGCCTAACATAAGATACATACACCTTTAATAGAAATGGAAACAAAATGACTTTTCTTCACAATCACAGATAGCAAACAGGTTAAGCACTCACCCTGCAAAACTTACCTCAAACACCTGCTGATTACATTATTTGTGGATGTAAAGCAGTGGCAAGGAGTCAGAAAGAAGAGGGAACCATCAGATTTAAAATTCAGCCCACCACCCCAAGATGGGAGGCCAGAAACGAAAATTAAAACTTTCAAAAGGAGCAAAAAGGCACACTCAGATTGTACTTGTTGCTTGTATCACAGTTTACAATTGCGGTAGGATAGCCATGACAAAAATATGTGTGGCTGCATTTAAGAGACAAGGAAGCTTACAGACCACTAACCAGTGCACCAAAGCAACATGGACCCAGGTGAGAAATAGATTTTGAGAGGAAAACAATGCAGAAGAAAACACATGCGGCAGAATTGCAACCCTTATTTTATACTGGCTTTAAAATGACAAGCAGCTAAGAAAAAGGGCTTAGCTGTCAAAAACGGAAATTGGGTTTTGGATGAGAAACAAACGCACATATCAGACAGGATTCTGAGGGAAAGGGAATATTCTTAATGTGATGATGTTTGGGTTTTTATGGGAAAAGTGCAAATTGAAATTTAGAGAAAAGCACAATGCATGGGCAACTTCGGTATTTATTGCACAATGACAGGTTCTACTGAGGCTATTTTTAATGACTGTATTATTAAAGAAGCCACTGCGCGCAATGGGGTTAATTTCAAATTTTAACCACCTCGCACTGCGTACCTCCCTATAGGGGAATTACTTAATTTATTTAAAAATGGTACTAAGGAGTTACACAGATAACTGCACATTTTTTTAAAGAAATTTGCTAACAGATATGGACTAACACAGGTTCTTCTAAGGAAAGTTTAACATATGATACTGCCACTTTGGGATTCTGTATTGGATTTGAATAGGATTTGAATAGGTTGCAAGGGTAAAAGAGCGGGATATGCAGTTTTTGGGTACTGGGTGATGTGATACTTGCAAGGTAAGCTTGAGTTTCATCATTTGGACAGCCTGCAAGGCTTCCCGACAGTGGGCCAAGAATCTGGTCACTGGAACAGCGGGGTCAAGAGATCTGGCCACTTGTAGGCAAACCTTCTTGTTAAACTGGTTTGACTGGAATAACTGGGCCTCAGGGGGGAAAGGAGCATAATGCACATGGCCTTGCAGCCCCTCCACCCACATAT
This sequence comes from Ambystoma mexicanum, assembly GCF_040938575.1. Classification (NCBI taxonomy): domain Eukaryota; kingdom Metazoa; phylum Chordata; class Amphibia; order Caudata; family Ambystomatidae; genus Ambystoma; species Ambystoma mexicanum. Next base: position 1,188,392,594 of record NC_090926.1, read on the forward strand.
ACAATAATATTCTTGTGCTTGCAACATTTGTCTTTTGACATTTGACTTTAAATGTCATTTTTCCTTCATTTTGCAAATAACAAATAACATGTGTGCACGCTTTACATTGCCTCTTCCCAGTGTGGTTTCTGTAGACCATAGTTTCATGTCACTTAATCTTCTGGGGTTTTTTGCATATACAGTTGATGTGTGGACTCAAAACGATCCTGCAAAGAGTTTCTTTGTAATTGACACGAGACCAGAGAGAGAGACATGCTATCGCTTTCCTTTTCAGTAATTTAAGTGTGCTGGTCCATTTCAAAAGGAAATCATAGCCGTGTTGACTTGAAAACAGAATTCTTGCTCTGCATGTACATTCTCAGTGAAACCAATGCAGTTCTGGACTGAATCGCCTTAATTCATGGAAATCAGAAGAAATGCACAACAGGGATGTGTTTAAGGGAAATAAAAAAAACTTTGTGGTGTTTAAAATGAAAGGAGCAACAAATTGCAATGCCGTCTTGAATGCAGGTCATTTTTCTTGTGCTGGATTTGAAACAAAACAAATGGAGCTATTCGTTGGGGTGGCAGTGTTTGAATCTTGCCACATGTGTGCCAAGCAAACAAAAAGCACAGCCGTTGTTGTGGCCTTGTTTAATGTGGTTTCTGGGGAAATTAATTTCTGTTAGGGCTGGTAAATGTACCCCACACAGGACTTTTAAATCATAAACCTTGTCCTGTTTGTAAGCTGACCTTCTTACTAGATGACTCATTCTTCTTTCTGTCAAGAATGTCCCTGCTACTTAAAATTCATGTGCAGCAGCTAACCACAGGGATTAAAAAGATCGATTTACTCATTTTACTGTCGTCTGAAAAGCTAAGAAAGTCTGTTTAAAAGTCAATGTACATTTTTCAAGACAATCCCAACTACCATGTTTTTTTACAAAGCACCTTGTTGGGGAGATTGCGTTTATGTCGCATTTACAGCTTTAATATTGCTTCTTTCTACATGCGTGAAGATCTAATATGTATGAATTCTAGACAACTGTAACATTAAAAGTAATATATCCCATCCATAATTAACTGCACTCGATATATATGAGGATTTGCCAGATTGTGCCCAGTTCGCTGCCATACTCCCTGTCATCAGTACGGTGCGCGTAACATGAATCCCTAGTAATGATGGAGACCCTTCCTGGCCCTCCCAACATGACTGCAATTCATTCTCCATTGCTCTGCTTGCAGATCGGTTGCACACAATGGGCTTTGTATTTCACCTGCATTAATTAACCCCAGTTTGCCCATTGGTGCGTAATATCGAAAACAAAACACTCAGATTATATGAGCAGTCCACGGCGGCTGAACGTGATTTCCACGAATGCAGTGCTGGGAATGGACATTCTTAACTGTGGGATCCCACCACCGAGGGAGATGGAGGAAGTTGGTGAACGCAATTGTTTCTAATCCCCGAAAAATAAACATTTACATTTCAGGAAATTCATTATTAACACCTGAAAAATATACCCATATACCCAGTAATTTCTATGATGTTGCAAGCAAAGCTTCAATGGTGCACACCTTTTAAACATACAATGGAGGTCATTACGACCTTGGTGCTAAGTGCACCAACTTTACCACCATGGTGTAAACTCTGTTTACACCATGGTGGATGGCGGATTTACCGCCCCATTCCAAGGTGAGTGGGGCGGTAAATCCCCATTTCCCATTTTCCCTTCCCCATTCCCATTTTTGCCCCATAGGGCATAATGGGAGTGGGGAAGGCGCTAATTACGCCGCCGTTATTTACGCGGCGTAATTACCACCATGGCAGGTTAGCGCCATGGATTTTAACGCCGGCTAAAAGCAGGCGTTAAAATCAGAATCAGGCGTTAAGGGTTAACGGTGGCGTTAACCCTTAACGCCTGAGTTGTAATGAGGGCCAATGCCTGCTTACATATTTTCTGCAGATTGAAATCCTAACAAGCAGACCCTGACCAGACATTTAAGTGGCTAGTGGGTAAGGCTCTTGACCTTCAACCTGATGACCTGTGCTCGATTGAAACAAAAACAAACTAAAACCAGTAAAACCCCTGATTGTTGGTATATTGATTTCTGCCATCCGGGGAGACAAACGTTGACAGATTTCGGATCCAGGCAAATCCGGCCCAATGACTAGCCCCGCATAAATGGTTGTCGAAGACCCAGATCTCCCGTGCCATGCGATTAATCAAAATAGCAAAGAGCCCCTTTGAGTCCATTGCTGGGATGCAGCTTTGGAGTAATGCAATGGAGCTGGGTTGCCAGTGACAACAGGTAGTGTTCTGACTTGTGACCATCGTAACCTGTATGGGGCAGCTGAGACCATACCGTAGGGGTGATGCTGGGTCTGGAAAAGATCAGGGGCTAAGCTAATATCAGTACTGGCGGGACTCAGGGCAAGCTACTATTTTGGTTGCAGCACCTAAGCCTCTATCCAGGGCTATAACCAAAAGACCTGGAGCTATAGCCCCTTTAGCCCCACCTAGCAACAAAGTCTTACTATGCCTATTCCAGAGAAGTGAAGCAATGTACACTGAGCCGCAGGAATCAAATACGGTTGCCAGGCGACTCCATGTCAAGATGAACACTGTATCTGCCCACATCTCAGAAACCAGGAAGAACCTCAACTGGCTCTCAGTCGCCCAAAGGATCTCACTGAAAGCACTTACCCTTACATACAAATGTGTTAACCACCAGGCCCCCTCATATCTAGCCTCTCGATTCACTCAACATATACCAACGTTCTTAGATCTGCACAGTCCCACGGTCTTGCAATCCCTAGATTCAAGCTTCATACAGCTGGGGGTGCCAGCTTCCCTGTCCTGGCAGCGAAGCTTTGGAACACTGTACCACTCACTATCAGAACCTTACCGTCATTTAACCTATTCAAACACAAAGCCAAGCTTTGGCTAGTTACATCTCACTAACAACCGCCCTCTGACTCTGACGGGCCATCTGGGACCTAGCTCTGCTTTGTTCCGGCACTACTGTCTGCTTATTGCTCTGACTTGTAACGTCAATTGTATATTTTGTATATTTTGTTCACCATCTGTTGCTACCATTGTGATGATATGTTATACTTGTAATTTTCTGCCAAGATATGCGCCCGGTTGCCTTTGGGCCTGGTCTGCGCTATATAAATAAAACAAATACAAATACAAATCTCTGCTTTGCATTTATCTCAGTGTTACTTCAGTCCCTTGTATTGAATTGAAGTGACCCAACACTACAACTCCCAGCAGCCAATTGATGGAGAAGTGAAAGCACTGTATTAGAACATGGTGTTCTCCCTGACATGGACTCATCTGGCAACCTTAGACTAAAGATGCCCATGTGACTTGTCCTGGGCACTGTGCACGTCTGTTCCACAGATGGATCCAACATGCCCACAGGTCCCATATCCCCCTAATGGTACTGAGGGCACGCTCTGATGTTGGCAAAAGGATAGTGATTGCCAGCGTACTCCCTCCTATTCGATTTCTTTTTTTACCACACTGATCCAGAGTTAATTAATTGCCTTTAGCATAATTAAGCAAATCAATTAAGCGACCATCAAAGCCCAGGAAGTGAGCGCGGATGCTGCGAGAGGAAATTGACAGCAGAGTCGCCCTGGCAACTGACAAAGCGTAGATTCGCCCTTAAAGGCAGAAGTGACAAAAAACAACACATGTGGAGTGACAATACTGATTATAAAATGTGTTCTGCCAATAGCTTTTCATTAAGTGTGTTAGTGTTATGTGTGTCATAGTTCATGTCCCAGGTTTCTGTATCCCACTACCTCTGCTCCTCAACAGCCACAGATGTCCCAGGTCTATTATATACGTACCCTTCCCAGGTGCAGTTTGCTTTGTATGTCATTTCGGGTTGACTTGACAACAGCTGTATTCAATAAATACAAATATGTGAACAACGTTTGCAAAGAATATTGATCACAAAAATTCAATTGCGAGCCCTTCGCCACTGCCAGTCGTTGCTATGCGGTGCCCAAGTCGTAGCATGGCGTGTTCTGGCATTCACAGCTGTGGCTGCTATCAGACCGTCCTGGGAAGTGACAGAAGTGCAGTTTAACACAGAATGTCCCACGTCAGGGAAATGTTCGGCTGAGCGCGCGACTGCACGCTACCTGGGTGATTGATGGCCAGCCCCTGGGGTTCTCTATCACCTGGAACGGGGCCTGGCTGAGCAGGGGAAATACAAATTATGCTTGCAAGCAGCCTAACTTTGCGAGCATAGGCACGACTCCTATTTGCTTTTACTTGCTGAAACCAGTTTAGTTACGGCTTTAAAAATCAAGCAGTGCTGGAAATCAGCAATGTAAACACTGATCTTTCTCCCCATGTGTGTTCTCCCCACTACTAACCAAATACCCTCTAAAATGTCCTACCACTTTGAGAGAGTCTCTCTCTCTCTCTCTCTCTCCCTCCCTCCCCGCCCCCGTCGACAGCCGCTGGACTAGGGCAGAGTACATGCCCATTTTGGATTTTGCTCCCCTATAGCAGTGGGTAACACTTAATAAAGTAATGTTGTAAATGTCCTTACTACTCCTCTTTAGTTTGAAGTACTTTATTCCTTTAGGTTATTGTAACCTTTGTAAGTCACCTGTTTTCTTATATATGTTTCCATTTGTTTGCTTTTGTCCCTGCAATATGTCTTGATTACACCATCATAAACTGGTACATTACTTGATCTCACCTCTATGTTATTGTACAGGCACCCTTTTGTGGGAAGATTAACTGTGAATGAGTTATTTTAAGTCCTTTCCGTGACATCCTTATTCTTCAAATAAATACAAAAACAAACACAAATATTACCCAAATCATGTTTAGTCTGACAAATCTTCAGCTTACAGATGACATATCACCAACGATCTCTGCCAAACCCATAGAAGCTTACTGCCACATCGGACCCGGGCACCCATCAACAGTGCAGGCTTCCCATTTAGCTATCCCGCCATCCCACTAACCACGCCAACTCCCTCTCTTCTTTACAGGGCAACAACACATGGCAATAGTTATACAAGACCATCATTTACATCTAAGATTATTTTTCTGTATTTACACCAACACATAAATTATGAAAGCCAAACTCCACTGTATTTGTTCGGAGACCTCCAATGTCTACTCGAGGTTCTTGTCCTCAAATCACGGGCAAATGGCTGGGGGTTCAGCTTTCTCTTGCTGGAAGCCACACAGAAAAGACACTCCAGACCCTCTCAGACCCTCAAACCGTGCTGGAGATCTGTCTTTGTGGAGGCCGAGGCATGGAAAAATGTCAAAAGGAGGAGGAAAGGGGCAGCAAAACGTCATAAGGTGGCAAAAATTGAGTCACAGGCTAAAGAGAGCAGGAAGGGGGACACTCACCTCGCAAGGCCAGGATGCAAAATGGACTGCAGCATCCTAGCCCCGGGAAGCAGGTTTAGGCCCCTGCTCATTTGACACAAAAATGATTTACTTAAAATTTAAATGTTTTCCTTCCATAACAATTTCACAAACCTGTGTTTTGGGTGTATTTAAAGATTAAAAAAAAACGAAAAGAAGTCCCAATGACATTGTTTAACATCACATTAATTAGTATGCTGGTAATTATATACTTCCCTTGAAGATGAAGGGAATGCAGCTAGAATAAATCCCATTTTTTAATAATCTGTTTCTATAATGTTTTGTTTTTAAAATAATGCCATTTGGGTAATGGGATTTGTGTACGCATCATGGATTGCTAATGTTGCCGTTGTCATCCTATTTGTCAAGCTATCTACAACTTGCTCTTACTAAATACTCACCCTCCAGATCTTTGTGTTCCTCCGGCACCAACTCTCTCTTTGTTAAGCACTTGACTAAACAGCGAGCTGGTGACCGATCTCTTTCCTCAGCAGGTTCCCTACTTTGGAATAGCCTCCTCCTTCCTCTTCGTCTTGACCGGATCTACTTGAATTCAGGAAGCTCCTCAAGACTTTCCTCTTCAACTCCTACTTTCCTTCCTCCCTCCTCTGTTAAATCCCACAGTTACTTAGATTGGTGACCAATGTCCTTTAGTGTCCTCCTGGGTCCTGGCCTTCCACACCCAATCGCCTACAGCGTCTCCTAGTACTTTGCCGTGGCACCCACTGTCACCACAGGCCTGAACTTACTTATTGGTGGCTGGCCACTACACCTATGCACTTGCAGCTGCTCACACCTATTATTTACCCGCCCCAGTCCCTCATCCCTTCTCGCTCTCTCTCTGCACTTACACGGTCCCAATTCTCACAAGACCTAGTATGTCCGCCTCTAGCATTCATTGTTGTATTTGTTCTTTATTCCCATGACCCCTCCCTGTTGGCCTGTGTGCGCTTTGAAACACAATTTACTTGACGTAAATAAATCAATACAATAAATATATAATTCTGGTAAGGTCACTGGAGATGACTTCTCCATGTTTATTTTGATCCCTGCAAGTCAGCATATCAAACTATAGGTTGTGAGCAGGGCGAGGGGGGCACAAACACATATTCTTGATCCCTAAATCGCTTTGGTTCGGTAGTGCGGGGCCCCAAAGGTGTCCATGCCCTGGGCCCCAAGAGTGCTTAAAATGGCCCTGACTACAGTGACTGTAAAACACCTTTTCAGACTGTGGGAAGCAAATGTAAAACATTCCCTGCTTTCCAGCTATGTGTTTTGAAATATTGTACTTCTAGATATTTCTAAAGGAACATGAATAATGTGTAGAAGCTACTAGAGGCCACTTTAAGATTGCCTAGGCATGATTTTATAAATATATCCCGTTCAGCATCATGTGTGAATAGGATCTGTTTTCTTAAAGTGCAACTTTCAACATGCCTAGAATTGTGAATTGTTTTCCATGGATACTGTTGTGTGTGTTCTCTCCTGCCTGTTATATGGTATTGCTGATAACACAGTCATAGCATTCCTACACATAATGAAATTTAAACTGGGGATGTTGCGTCTCTCGCTATAAGAATTAACTGTACTCTTTTTGCTACTCAAGTTCCACTGCAAAATCTGAAGAAGTCTATGGGACTTAAAAAAGACTTGCAGTTTTCTACCTATACTTGATATTTCAGTTAGTCCAATAAAAGGTATCACAGCCTGTATTATGTGTGAAGAAGATCCAAAAATACTAGGCTAACTTGGAAAAGCCACTTCGATACGACCGAAACATACGTAGATTGTGTTAATAATCTGAGGTGCTATTGAACAGAAATACATACTGGCAGTTGATATAGGTGTAATGAAATGATACACGGATGTGTGTTTTATGAAGGGTCTGAGAAACCCCCTTTTTGTTTAAATGTATCATTGGTGTGTGTATCAGTGAGATTGAGTATGCATGGTGGAATGAAGTTGATGATGTTTAATGTATATAGATTCATGTGCTCTGTGAGCAAACAATAGTGATACATTTTTTTTAAATTGTCAATTAATATGATTGTGGAATACCTTTGTATGACATTTTGTTACTAACAAAACCAACCTCATTTCACAAGGTCCATTTTTGTATATTACTTCATCTCCTATGTTACAACAATACATATGTTTGCTCTCAATGTAGTGGTTCTGGATGTTAGGGAGGGCTTGGGAATGTCAGGGAGCGAGAAGATGTAAAGGGTTGTACCTCAGGTGATCGTCCTTATCCTCAGAGGGGAAGTCCCTCCCCATGAGGTCCTCCTGCATAAAGCCACCCCTTGGGTGACAATTGGGTAGTGACTGGACTTCCCTAGCCTCAGGGAAAAGGGCTTCCCCTTGGGGAGAACTGACGACACCTTGTGTAACATCACAGCAGGCAGATGAAGGTGGGTGAAGGAGAGTAGGCCAGGAAAAGTTTTTCCATTTAGGGAGCGGTTCCGCAATCTTGAATTTTTCTAGGGCTCCCAAATGTCCTGTCTCACTTCACATTTCCTGCTGTAAGAGGATTCAATTCAACACTACAGCTAAGTCAATGCCTAGTCTGGGATACTGAATGGAAACCCTTATTGATATATCTTTATGTCCAGTTCATGCGTTCTGGATGACTACCCCTATATAACACCCCTCTCTTGGAATCCCCCTGACCCCACTGAGCCAAGAAGTAGTTCTGTTTTGCAAGTTAAAAGGTTTATTTGAGAATTTAAACAATATATATATATATATATATATATATATCACACTTTATAATAAATTAATAATTGAATATCACACTTAATCTGATATGATAAAGATTAACAACAGAGAATCTGGCACTAGCCCACTTCTTTATAATCACTAAGGAGTTGACATGAAAGGGATAAGGTAGCACACTGGTAAATAGGGACAGAAGAATAATGTGGTAGAGAATGCTTTATAGGGATCAAGGAAATGCAAGGTTGAATGAATGAAATGCAGTATAGAAGATAAACTGATATGGTTTCACAAAAGACAAGGTAATCACTTTCCCTTTGTGGCAATTCACCCCCCCTATACAATGTAAGGAGATGGAAGGAAGAGCACAGGGTTCAGGTATACAATCACAATGTAATACAGAGTTCCAGTTTCCCAGCAAGCTTAGAGGAGAATAGATATGAGTTTTACACAGGCTCAAAATGCTTTTAATATGGTGACAATGCAGTGAGAAATATGCTGAAAATGCTTTTAATTCCCTTCAGGAGGTTCAGGTTGAGGATTAGTTGGTTTAAATTAGTTCAGGCTTACTTTAGCAATGTTCTAGGAATGATTGGCAGGTTAAACAAATTTTTGGCAAATGAAAGCAAGGAAGCTGCTGTTTTCACACGTGGAGAAATTTGCAAATCGCGGTAAAATTTGCGAGTGCGTTTTTCGCGATTGCGGCAAAAGTATAGGGAATAGGAATGCGGTTCTAGGTTCATTGGAAAGCCATGATTCTCAGCTTTCAGAGGAAAGTTACTGCAAGTCTCTAAGACAAACGATATGGTAAAGGTCGTTTTTCAGATTTGAAATTTTAAAAGTTCAAAGTGGCAAGTTACAGCTAGCAACTAGAAATGACAGGTGACAGCTTTGCGAATGACAGGTGACAGTTAGGAGACAGTTCTGGTTAGATTAAAATAGATTGAATTATATTATTTTAACTAAGAGATTGGTTCTGCACAGTTCTGCTAGGTGCTCACAATATATTTAGAAATAGAATGGGCCTCGCCACGGATATGGTCAGGTTTTCTTCACTCGCCACGGACAGTCTCTGCGCACAGCGGTCTGGGTCAGCTCTCTGGTTCTGCGAACAGCGGTCTGGGTCAGCTCTGCTCTGCCTCTGGTTCTGGATACTGCTCTGCTTTCTCTGGGTGCAGCACTGCTTCTGGATCTTTCTGCACAGCTTTCTCTGGACCCAGCGCTGATCTGCACGGCTCCTGGATGCTGCTACCGCTGTTAGGTTTGCTGGATGCTGAGGCCCACTGAGAAGAGTTCTCAGTTTGTGGGTTTAGGCCCTTGCTTTGAGTTCTGAATCAAGTTCTTTGGAGTTTTAAAGTCTAAGTGTTGAATCTAGTATCTTCTGGATGTTGTGTGGTCCGGCAGAGCGCTTTGCAGCAAATGGAATGGAATGTCTCTATCTGTCCTGACTGTCTGCTTTTATGTGTTTTGAAAGTGGGTGTGTGTGCAGCATCACTAGCCAGCCCCTCTTTCAACTTGTCATTGGCCCAATTCTCCCCTCTCCCATGATTGGGGAAGGAACTGTGAGTCAGAGTGATGCTGTAGGTTTTATGGGTCAGAGGATCCTCCCCTGGTCAGTTTGCCCACAAATCTATATTTGATTCAAATATAGACTTCTCAAATACATAGTGGTTTGTCATTGCATGTACATATTACCTATCACATGAGGTAATCTCTGTCCCAAATATGCTCTTCCTAGGAGTTTGGGTTCAAAAATGGCAACATATTTCACTTTTAGGCGGGTTACCAATATTGGATTTTTCCCTGCATTTACACAGATGTGCCCATGGTGTGTGGGCATTAGGTGGTGGAGTGTCAGATTTTTAACATACATACATTTAGAGTAATATCCTCTTTTCCGCTAAAACCCCCTTGAACATACCACCGGGTAATACCACGTCTTCAAATGTGCACAGAAAAATCACAAGAATAATGATATCACTTATAAAATGTTCACAAGTCCGCTCTATGAATGATCCATCTTTTTAGAGTTATGTTCTGGCCCCAAAGGGGTGTGGTTTCCCCCCAGCACAAGGTTGAATTTCTGGTTTTTCCAGTTCTGCCAAGCCAGCTTGCTCTCACAGGCAATGCTCCTCCCCTTTCCTTCCAGGAGGAAGCCACATTTATGACTCCCACCAATAAAACATTTGCCTGAGTCAGGACAGGGCTTTGTTCAATTTCCTGCAGAGCCCAGGTAATTCAATCAGAGAAGTGTCATATCCCTTTTGGTGGGAACAGCAAAAGGCAGCTAGGCCTGGGAACACAGCTGTTGTGCAAGTCTCAACTCCTGTCGGGGGTAGCTGGTGGGCAGAATTCAGTTCCTTAAGCCAGGCCCCAGCTAATGTCACTTTTAGTTACCCAGTTTTCTGCATTCAAATAAAACTAACTATTTTTACATATGCAGCTAGAATGCTGATTCTAAGTTTAAAACTATGACATTTAAACAATTGAAACCTATGTGACACTCAAAAGTAGGTCACTCATTTCTTTTAAACATTTAGATTTTTTGTGTCTTTCAGTCCAAATTTACTTAAACTGCTGAAATCCACAGCTCAGCCAGTCTTGTTATAAACCTTCAAGTCACTTCAGAATATAACTTTACATTGGATCCACCTCTCAGTAAGTCTTTCTTTGGCCTGCTTTGGGTTCATTTATTCAGTTTTACACAAAAAAGTCTGGTGTTGTTTTAAAACGCCGGCTTTCTGATAGTGGTGAGTACTGGTAATGCAACCATTTTGGGGATTTAAGAAAATGAATTCCCCACAGTTCTAGGTTGCTTTTGGCAATCAGCATCGCCATTCCCAATGGTTTCAGGCTACTGTGTGGGTGGCAAGTGAGGTAACCATTTTGGTGTGCGCACAAACTGCGTGGTTCTCCTGGTTTCTGGCGCACTTGTGGGCTTTTTGGCCATCTTGGATTTTCTAAGCCCACAGCACCAAATGTTGCAGCATGATAGCTCAAACGTGGGTCAGGACACCCAACAAATCCCCCACATGACTGCCCTTTGAATTTGAGTCGATGGGGAGTCGGGTGCACAAGGGTTTTGACCCACGCACTGGTCTGTCCGCATAATCTTCTTCCAATTCTGAAAATGGCACAATTCAGCATATTTTCCTCAATCCGGTACTGATCGATCGGTTCTCCTCGCCGGTCCTGATGGGAATATTGGGCGGTACCCTGGGCCCCTCGCGTCTCTGCTCCCGGTCTCCGGATCATCCTCCCTGGCCAGTCTCATGGTTTTCTTTCTCCTAGGACGACAAAGGAAGAGCGGCAATACCTATTCATAGACATTTTTCCCCCACCATTGATATAGTGGGGTGGCATATATATTTTAGACTCAACCGATATAAACATGCACATTTTTTTTTCAAATTAAGAGACAGGAACACATACACTTGAGAAACACAGAATTTGATAGGCTATATGTAGGATCTTTTAGGGTTGGAATTGAATTAATCTGAGACAGCACCCTCTAGGATTCCAGAGGATTCCTCCAGTTGTTGCAGAGTGTGCCTGAGATGGCAACACTTCAACTGGTTAATGTGGACCCACTTGTCTTCCCCCTCTGCCAAACCGCCTTTGGGGATGCGGATCTTGTAGGCCACAGGGGAGAGCCTGTCTATAATCACAAAGGGTCCCTTCCATGTAGGCAAACATTTTCGCTGTTTGGCCTGGTTCCTTTGGAAATTGTATAGATAGACCCGGTCCCCCACCTGATATTCCTTCCTGGAAGTATTCAGGTCATAGTGGGTCTTCATACTCTCAGCTGATCTTTCTAGATTCCGCTGAGCCTAGGCAAAAGCATGTTGAAGGTGTTTCCTTAAATTCTCCACCTACTCATGAGTTGTGGAGGCATTTATCAACGTTTGCTCTTGGGTTCTGTAGAGCAAATGCTGAGGAAGCACTATCTTGCAGTCATCAACTCAAATGGTGACATTTTGGTTGCAGATGAAGGGGTAGATCTGATGGCCATTAGGACCAGAGGTAATCGGATATCCCAACTTGGCCCAGAATCTGCCACAAACTTCTTTAATATGCTCACAATGGTTCGGTTATATCTCTCTACTGCCCCAGAAGAAGCTGGCTGGTAAGCAATATGCAACTTCCTTTTGACCCCCAGTATCTCCCACATCTTTGTCATTACTTCACTGGTGAAGTGGCTACCCCTGTCTGACTCAATCCTTTGAGGTAGACCGAAACGGGAAAAGATGTGGTTAATCATCAGGGCAGCTGCAGTTTCTGCCTTGCAATTTGGGGCTGGGAGACATTCCACCCACTTGGTAAACAAGCATGTAACGGTCAACATGTACTTGTTTCCTCTAGTCGAGCGAATCACAGGGCCTACAAAGTCGATTTGTAAATCTGACCATGGCAGTGTCATCCCCCGCTTTTGGAGAGAGGCGCGGTGTGTGAGGGATGTCAGCTGAAATTGCGCACACACAAGACACCCCTTCAAGTATTGGTCAAGGTCCTGCCCCATGTGTGGCCAGTATGCAACCTCTCTTAAGATTTCCAGTGTTGTGTGAAACCCCCTATGACCGGCGGTGGCCGCATCATGGGCGTGACTTAACATCAGGCTTCGGAATGAGGTAGGAACCACCCACTGATCGTGGCAAGCTTTGGATTTCCTTACCAGCAAACCGTCTTGGATTCGGAACATTTTTGGACATTTCATCAACACTCTTAGGTCCTCTTTCCCAATATAATTGGTATCCGTCAGGGGAAAGTTCTCAGGGTCCTCAAGGTGTTGGTAAAACTTACCAATAATTGGATCCCCCTTCTGAGCGGTAATCAAATCAGCATCAGGGGTCTCCTTACTCCATTGTGCAATTGAAAGGTCGTTGTGAGCATTTGTCTGGGACCTAGTGATAGCAGTGACCTGGATTTCCCCCAACAAGATCCCCGTGGATGGCCCCGGTTTTGGCCAGCTGATCAGCTAAGTCATTTCCAGTTTTGTCTGGTCCCTCTACTTTGGAATGACCCTTGATCTTCTTCCAGTAGATGGTCATTCCCTTCGAGGTGACCAGATCATCAATGTTTTGGATCAACTTCCCATGTTTCAAGGGTTTGTTGTTAGCACATAACATGCCTCTGGTTTTCCAATGAACCAAGTGCTCCACGAACCTGTTCCGTACATAATCCGAATCTGTGATTATGACCAGTTCGTGGAGTTGATGCTGGACAGCAGTGAGGATGGCCTGATGCACAGCCATCAATTCTGCCACCTGACTACTTCGGGGACCAATTTTGTATCCAGCGGAGGGTTCTGGGGACTCATTCACCCATGAATTCCCTACGCCGGCCACCAGTTCTTTCTCCCCGTTGTTGTCAACATGGTAAGAGCATCCATCCACATAGACAGTGGGCATTCCCTCACACTTGTCCTCTTCAAAGACTTTGTGTGGGGAATTAAGGTATGCCTCCGTGTTGTCCTTGATTTTTAGACTTTCGTCCTCGAGACAGTTTTCTCTGGCACAATCATGCAAGTCAGCCAGACCTTGCGCGAGGGGACTCTTCTTGTTTTGGCCATATCTGACCTCCACAGGAAAGCCTTGCATTGACAGAATCCAGGAAGTAATTCGGGAATTACTCACATTTCCGGCCCGGATTCTGTCACTTTGGAGATATTGCAGAGGCTGGTGTGGGGTCTCCACTATGATGTGTTCCCCCTGGATAAACGGGCGGTAATTCTTCAATGCCCACACCGTTGCCAGGAGTGCCTTCTCACAATCGTTGAATTTTTCCTCCATAGAGGATAAAGTTTTGCTCGCATAGGAGATTACTTTATTGGCCTTGTCATGCTTTTGGTATAATACTGCTGTCAAGCACGTATTAGAGAACCCCGTCTCCAGGAAGAACTCCTTGTTTCTGACAGGGTAAGCTAGGCAAGGCGCTTTTGAGAAGCTTCTTTTGAGTTGTTTTACTGCCTCGGCTTGTTCTGGACCCCATTCCCACTTGACCCCCCCTTCAGGAGATGAATCAGGGGTCTGGTGATCTCTGCGTAGCCCTCAATGAACTTTCTGCTATAATTAGTCAGTCCAAGGAGGCAACTTAGTTCCCGCAGAGTTGTGAGGTCTTTCAGTTTCTGAAGTGCTTCCACTTTCTTTTCCTGGGGACAGAGACCCTAAGGAGTAATCTCATGCCCCAAGAAATTAACACGGGTTCTACACCACTGTGCTTTCTGAAAGGAAAGTTTTGCTCCGGCGGCCCTCAACTGCGTCAGAACATAACGGATCTCCGCTGTGTTCCTCCACAGATGGACTTTTGATGAGGACATCATCTACATAAGCCAGGTTACCCCTCGCATCCAGGTCGGGCATGGCCTTATGTAGGAAAATATTGAACTCATTACCGGAGTTAAGGTATCCGAAGGGAGTCCGGGTCCATGTATACTGCTGGCCCCCAAAGGTAAAAGCCAGCTTGTATTGGTCCTCCCTACTGACCGGCACAGTCCAGTATCCATTGGTCAGGTCTATTGCAGTGAATACCTGTGACCCCTGGATCTGGGCCAGCCCTTGGTCAATGTAGGGCAGAGGCCATCGGGAAGTATGGACCCGTTTGTTGAGCTCCCTGAGGTTGGCGCAGAGTCTCCACTGGCCGTTTGGCTTCAATATCCCCAGCACCGGATTATTGAAGGTGCTGTGGACTGGACGGATTATTCCCCGGGACTCAAGGTTCTTAATTATTTCAGTAAGGGACTCCATTGATGCGAGAGGCAAGCGATATTGCTTCACAAACACAGGAGTCATGCCAGGGTCCGTGGGGATTGTTGTTGTGTGGATGTCAGTGCGACCACAGTCATATGAGTCAAAGAGATCTTGGAAATCCAAGAAAACTTGTTTCAACTTTTGCTTTTGTTCCAGAGTCACACAGGCATCAGCTAGGTTGACTCTCTCTTCCACCATCTGCCTGAAGCCTGGAAAGACTTCTGGTTTGGCTATCTCCGCGGCCTCCTCCAGCTGGGTGGAGAAGTCCCTGGTCAGAGTGCTGATTTGGACCAGAGGCTTCAGGTGGGAAAGGCAGCCCTCATGGACCTGGAAAATCACCTCATCCTTCCTGAAGTCACAAGTCAAATCTTCCTTACCATAGGGGCAGGAAGTGTACACCAGGAAGTTCCCCCCATGCCGGGTAAAAATCCTGTCTGGTGTTGTATTGTCCTCACTGTCACTGTCAACGCAGTCCTTGGGGATTGGCCCTAACAGTTCATTACCTAATTCAATGGAAAAATGTCGGTCATCAACCGCCATTCCAATAATGGTGCCTGCGGCTAGAGTAATACTCTTTAAGTCGCTGTTATCCACCTCTATTAGAATGGTGTCATGTTCTATGTTGACTACTGGTGTTGGGTTTACCCCTAACCCTTGCTGTTGGAGAGAAGCATTTAGATGTATGTAAGCATCAGGGTTTTGCAAATATTGTCCTCTTTTAGCTTTCACTTCCAGGGAGAATTGTCGGGTCCTTTCTGGGATGGTGACTTCCTCTTTGATCTGAATTTCAACTGCATAAGGTAGCAATTGAGCTGACCTAAATGCTTTTTCTGGATCATCAAAGCATATGGGATTATCCGCTAATCAGGACCATGCTTTGAAGTTTATTAGGTCCAAACTAATGGCAAAGCGATTGAGAATGTCACTGCCTAAGTAAAAGGCGGCAGGGACGTCTCGCACGACCCAACAATTGTGGACTATGCTCTTGTTGCCAATGGAGATTTTGAGCATACACCTGCTTGGCAGGAGATGTTTGGAATTAGGTGCTTCCAGGTCCATTTCCCATTTGTATATCAGTTTGAAGGTGGGAATGGCTGGATCTTTTGGGAGTTGGCGAAACATGGCTTCGCTGATGAAGCTCTTACCATTGTTCACGCACACTCGAGCGAGAACAGAGTCCTTCCCATCATTTAACTGAACAGGGATGAACAACTGCTCTCCAATTTGCTGAATATCAGCCAGGCTCTGAGCTGATTTCACATCTTTCTGGACTATAGGAGTGGGAGTTTCTGATTGTGGATTAGTAAAGAATTTCAGGGTGTTTCCTTCCAGTGTGGAATACCACCTTAAACTGGACGGAAGGTTGATTTTCAGAAATAGAGAGGACCCCCATCACCAGTCTGATGTCCTACTGCTATTACTGTCACGTCTGGAATTTGGTTGTTCTGGAAGTGAAATTCTACTTGGTCAGATTTTTGTATAA
Organism: Ambystoma mexicanum; assembly: GCF_040938575.1. NCBI lineage: Eukaryota > Metazoa > Chordata > Amphibia > Caudata > Ambystomatidae > Ambystoma > Ambystoma mexicanum. Next base: position 1,188,408,934 of record NC_090926.1, read on the forward strand.
CCATGTGGCAGGTGCCGTTTAAACTAACATGGTTGACACTCTGTTTTAATTTTATTGGTCGGCTAGTCTGGGTCCAGACGACCTTGTTTACGCAATCTATTAAGGGTGACAACCTCCTCAGGAGGTCATTCCCCAGTAAACAAGGGGTGCCCTCTGGAGTCACTACTATGACCGGGTGTTTCACTTTGTGTCGCCCGATCTTAATGTCCAAGTCTGCAGTCCCTTCAACGGGAATTTCCTTCCCGTCAAAGTTCTGCAGTTGTCCAGGAAGAGAGGTGAGAGGAATTTGGTAATTCTCTCCCCTTCCTGCATTCAGTTCGTCAAAGGCCCTTCTGGACAGAAGGGTAGCTTGAGATCCAGTGTCCACCAGTGCCAAAATTGTACCCTGCCCCTGTACTTGTACCGGGGCATAGTATCTTCCCTCCTTCTCCTCAAGGGGGCACAGATAATGCACATTTTTGGACAACTGGTGGGCTAACTTTCTGGTTTTGGACATCGCTAGCGAAGAGATTTGGGCAGAATTCTGTGGAGAGCCTTGGGAATCTGAAAGAAAAAATTGGCAACTGGAGATCAGAGCCATTGTGGGTTCCTCTGGCTCCGGTTCCGGGCTGCCCCCCCCTTTTTGGAGGCAGTCACCAGGGTGGGTTTGAACCAGGGGATTTTCTTGCTGTTGGTTCTGGGATGAGATGGTGGGTGGCGGTAGCTCAGTCTCCACATCTCCCCAGTCTGGATTTGCATCCCTAGGGACCCATTTTTCTTTGGGAGGAGTTCCCCCCTCTCTGAAGGAGAAGATCCTTTTCCCAGGATCCTCTGAAGATCCCTCTCCCTCAAATTGGATGATCTGTACCTCCTTCTCAAACTGAGTCTGTTTGGGTCTTTTGTTTTTCCTACCCCCCCTCTGCTCCTTAGGAGGCAGACTTTCGGGGGCAAGAGATTTTGTTTCCGGTTCCTGGGTTTCCAGGGGCTGTTTACAAGTGAGGAAGGAAGCTTCCTTCAAGGCTTCATACCCCCCTTCCCTTTGTGCCTCCTCCATGGGAACCGGTGAGTTATCGGGGTGCTGCCCCCGTCAATGTTCTGGAGCACCAGGTCCAGAGTTGGGTGCGTTCTGCGCCGGCATGCCGATCTGAGGGTTCTGCTGAGCCCTCAGTATGTGACCCAGATCCCGCTCCATGTTTTGAACCTGGCGCTCTAACTGGGAAACCCGCTCAGGCTGATACGGGGCCCTGTTTTCTCCCCTGGGCTGATACCGGGAAGGGTAGCTATCCCTTCTTTGGTAGTACCCCTGGTTGGGAAGATTTGGATACCCCTCCACCCTTGGCCTCCCCTCTCCCGGATTCGGTTGTCTGGGCACAGGGAATTGGGGAAAGAAGGGTGGAGGATTTTGGGGCTGGAAGTTGGGTGGCTACCTGGGGAAGAAGTTCTGCCCAGGGTTTGGTGAGTTTCTGCCCTCCTGTGAGAAGTTGGGAGGGAAGTTCTCTGGGTTAGGTGCTTGGCTGGATCACCCCCCCTTGGGCTGGAGGAGTCCACACATAACCCAGGATGGGTCTGTTTCCCTTGTAACGGGGGCTTACATAATCAGGAGAGCGAGGGACCCCATTTGTGGGGCTGCCTCCCTGGCTCCCTGTCTGTGACTGGCCCGAGGACCTTCTGGGCCTAGCATTATTAGGTGCAGGTAGGTTTTTAGGCCCCCCATCTCCAAATCTAAAACGGGGGTGACCTTTACCTCTGCCACCTTGGCAGCAGCAGGGGTGTTGTTGGCTTTGGGGTTTTTGGGCGCATTATTTTTATTTTCTATTGGCTTCTGCACCTCATAGATCCGGGTCGCCTGTTCAATGACCCAGTCTAAAGATCTTTTCTCGTGAAAATCCCTCACGAGCTCGGTCATTATGTATTTGGGCAAGGCATAGAAAAACGTATTAATAAATTCTCTGCTATCCGTGCGCACCCTTCTTGTGGTCTGTGCAAAAGCACGCTTTAACTCCTGCACAAATTCTTGTGGGGCCTGATCCTCCCCACATTGTAAATTGTAGGCTGCCTTGCGAGCCTCTTGAGGATTCCTATGAGTAGAAAAATGTTTCAAGATGGCCGCCTTATAGGTGGACCATCTTAAATGATTTTGGTCCTCCAGCCCCGCAAAGAAACTGGAGTATTCCGGGGAGAAGATCCACTTTACATATTGAATACAGCTTTGGCTGTCCTTCAAATGGAAAGTCTCCGTCATTTGCTCAAACAACTCTAAGTGCTCCCAAACAGAATACTTGGCGTTCTTATGATAAGGCGTGATGACGCTCCTGATTGCCTTAATCTGCTTTAAGGGGTCCTTAAGCAAGGCCCTTTTTGTCTTATTGGCCCTTTTGGTCCGGGTAACCCTGGTCCATTCATCTTCTGACTCAGAGGCACTGCTCCCAGAGGTTTCCGTCTGTTTTTCCAGGTTTTCCCGGATTCTGCGAGCCTGGGAATGGCTGGCAGAATGCGGGGACTTGGTCTCCTGTGTCCTGTACCGCTCAGAGGAGTCTTCAGATCCCTCCTTGCTGCCAGGATTTGATGGGTACCCCCCCCACTGACCTAACTGGGCAGAGGTTTTCAGGATGCCCTTAATGGGCCTACTCTCCTGGGGTTCCCCATTAAATTGCACTGTGCTTGGGTGCCCATACCCGGATGCCCGCCTTTCCATTCCTGGGCGGTACTAGCCTATGAGCCCCATGCTTCTGGCTGGATAGCAATCTGCCATCCCTGTGGCCATGTGCTCATGTGCGCCAGGGGACAAGGGGGTGGCAGAGTCCAGGGACTGAGAGAGATAAAGGCCTCTGGTACTAGGGCTCCTGGGGTTATGCTCAGGAGTTTCTCTTTCCCAGCGAACCTCATCTCTATCCGCCCCTGCTCCCTGTTGCAATGCAAGAGCCTGCGCCTTCAGTTCCTCAGTTAAGGCCTTACTAGACTCTATCAGTCTCTCCTGCATCGCTACCTGTTGTTGGAGTCTATCATTGTGCTGGCAGAGAGCCTCATTCTCTCTCTGTGCCTCCTGATTGGTCCTGGAACACTGGGCCAGTTTTTGCTGCAGGAGGGTTACCTCCTGAGCTGTGTCCCTATTGGCCTGCTCCTTTCTTGCCAGAGCATCATCCACCCTCCTGGTGTGTTCTAACAAGTTCTGGTGTTCTTTTTGGAGGTCACCCAGCCCCTGGAGGGCCAAGTGATTTTCTTCTGTTTTTCTTTTTAAATGGCAGACTTCCTGGCCTAAGGCGTCTCTTTCCTGACTAAGAGCCTGCATTTGTGCCGCCAGGTCGTCCCTCTGCCTTTGAAAGGCACCAGCTTTCTGGCGTTCTTCATCAAACTCTGCCTGGGTAGCCAGGTCTTTCAAAATCAGCTTGTTGCTCTCTGCCTTCACTCTATCTAGATAACTTTGCAGGGTGGCTACCTGCTCCGGGCATGCCCTGTTAAAGTCTAATTGTTTCTCCAGCTTTTTCTGGCTCTGCAGTAAGGAGTCCAAACTGTCTTGGTGCTCCTTCTGCAGGGCCAGAAATCTAGTATCCTGGTTAGCCTTTTCCTGTTGCAGTATATCCATGTCCTCTTTTATTTTAATGATATACTGCCTACTATCATTTTCTGACTCCTGGCTCCTCTGCAGCCTCTGCTCAGAGGAGTCCAGATCAGATTGGGCCTTCTGTAATGCCAGCTGTTGCCTACTCGCCAGATCTTGGCCTTCAGCACATTTGTCCTGCATGGCTCCCATATGTAAATATAAATATGCCGCTACCCTGGCAATCCTGTTGTGCTCATCCTTGGCCTTAGAGGACATATATAGTTCACTCAGGGCCACATGTAAGGGACCCTGGTCTCTGCATATATCTGACCCTGTTTCCGTGATCTGGGGTGTGATTGCTTGCAACCAGACCGTCTGGTCCTGATGAATCCACTCACCTCTCACAAATAGCTTATGTAAGAAGTGCTCTCTGGCTATTTTCATATCTACCAAGGTCGTCATTCTGGAATTTGAGTTCCTTCCTGACTTACAGAAGTTTGTATTTTATTTTTGCAAAACAGACCTTTTCCTTAGAGCGTTCCTTTGAGGAGTGCTTTACAGCGTAACACAGCGTGGTGATCCGACCGGATATGTGTATCTGGTCAGCTGGCACACTGTATTAATCTGCACAAGTGATAGATCTAATCCGGAATCCCTGGCTATGAGCCCCTAATTTGTAAGAGGATTCAATTCAACACTACAGCTAAGTCAATGCCTAGTCTGGGATACTGAATGGAAACCCTTATTGATATATCTTTATGTCCAGTTCATGTGTTCTGGATGACTACCCCTATATAACACCCCTCTCTTGGAATCCCCCTGACCCCACTGAGTCAAGAAGTAGTTCTGTTTTGCAAGTTAAAAGGTTTATTTAAGAATTTAAACAATATATATATATATATATCACACTTTATAATAAATTAATAATTGAATATCACACTTAATCTGATATGATAAAGATTAACAACGGAGAATCTGGCACTAGCCCACTTCTTTATAATCACTAAGGAGTTGACATGAAATGGATAAGGTAGCACACTGGTAAATAGGGACAGAAGAATAATGTGGTAGAGAATGCTTTATAGGGTTCAAGGAAATGCAAGGTTGAATGAATGAAATGCAGTATAGAAGATAAACTGATATGGTTTCACAAAAGACAAGGTAATCACTTTCCCTTTGTGGCAATTCACCCCCCCCCTATACAATGTAAGGAGATGGAAGGAAGAGCACACGGTTCAGGTATACAATCACAATGTAATACAGAGTTCCAGTTTCCCAGCAAGCTTAGAGGAGAATAGATATGAGTTTTACACAGGCTCAAAATGCTTTTAATATGGTGACAATGCAGTGAGAAATATGCTGAAAATGCTTTTAATTCCCTTCAGGAGGTTCAGGTTGAGGATTAGTTGGTTTAAATTAGTTCAGGCTTACTTTAGCAATGTTCTAGGAATGATTGGCAGGTTAAACAAATTTTTGGAAAATGAAAGCAAGGAAGCTGCTGTTTTCACACGTGGAGAAATTTGCAAATCGCGGTCAAATTTGCGAGTGCTTTTTTTGAGATTCCGGCAGAAGTATAGGGAATAGGAATGCGGTTCTAGGTTCGTCGACAAGCCAAGATTCCCAGCTTTCAGAGGAAAGTTACTGCAAGTCTCTAAGACAAACGGTCACGGAGATATGAGCGATATGGTAAAGGTCGTTTTTCAGATTTGAAATTTTAAAAGTTCAAAGTGACAAGTTACAGCTAGCAACTAGAAATGAGAGGTGACAGCTTTGCGAATGACAGGTGACAGTTAGGAGACAGTTCTGGTTAGATTAAAATAGATTGAATTATATTATTTTAACTAAGAGATTGGTTCTGCACAGTTCTGCTAGGTACTCAAAATATATTTAGAAATAGAATGGGCCTCGCCACGGATCTGGTCAGGTTTTCTTCACTCGCCACGGACAGTCTCTGCGCACAGCGGTCTGGGTCAGCTCTCTGGTTCTGCGAACAGCGGTCTGGGTCATCTCTGCTCTGCCTCTGGTTCTGGATACTGCTCTGCTTTCTCTGGGTACAGCACTGCTTCTGGATCTTTCTGCACAGCTTTCTCTGGACCCAGCGCTGATCTGCACGGCTCCTGGATGCTGCTACCGCTGTTAGGTTTGCTGGATGCTGAGGCCCACTGAGAAGAGTTCTCAGTTTGTGGGTTTAGGCCCTTGCTTTGAGTTCTGAATCAAGTTCTTTGGAGTTTTACAGTCTAAGTGTTGAATCTAGTATCTTCTGGATGTTGTGTGGTCCGGCAGAGCGCGTTGCAGCAAATGGAATTGAATGTCTCTATCTGTCCTGACTGTCTGCTTTTATGTGTTTTGAAAGTGGGTGTGTGTGCAGCATCACTAGCCAGCCCCTCTTTCAACTTGTCATTGGCCCAATTCTCCCCTCTCCCATGATTGGGGAAGGAACTGTGAGTCAGAGTGATGCTGTAGGTTTTATGGGTCAGAGGATCCTCCCCTGGTCAGTTTGCCCACAAATCTATATTTGATTCAAATACAGACTTCTCAAATACATAGTGGTTTGTCATTGCATGTACATATTACCTATCACATGAGGTAGTCTCTGTCCCAAACCTGCTCTTCCTAGGAGCTTGGGTTCAAAAATGGCAACATATTTCACTTTTAGGCGGGTTACCAATATTGGATTTTTCCCCGCATTTACACAGATGTGCCCATGGTGTGTGGGCATTAGGTGGTGGAGTGTCAGATTTTTAACATACATACATTTAGAGTAATATCCTCTTTTCCGCTAAAACCCCCCTGAACATACCACCGGGTCCTACCACGTCTTCAAATGTGCACAGAAAAATCTCAAGAATAATGATATCACTTATAAAATTTTCACAAGTCCGCTCTATGAATGATCCATCTTTTTAGAGTTATGTTCTGGCCCCAAAGGGGTGTGGTTTCCCCCCAGCACAAGGTTGAATTTCTGGTTTTTCCAGTTCTGCCAAGCCAGATTGCTCTCACAGGCAATGCTCCTCCCCTTTCCTTCCAGGAGGAAGCCACATTTACGACTCCCACCAATAAAACATTTGCCTGAGTCAGGACAGGGCTTTGTTCAATTTCCTGCAGAGCCCAGGTAATTCAATCAGAGAAGTGTCATATCCCTTTTGGTGGGAACAGCAAAAGGCAGCTAGGCCTGGAAACACAGCTGTTGTGCAAGTCTCAACTCCTGTCGGGGGTAGCTGGTGGGCAGAAATCAGTTCCTTAAGCCAGGCCCCAGCTAATGTCACTTTTAGTTACCCAGTTTTCTGCATTCAAATAAAACTAACCATTTTTACATATGCAGCTAGAATTCTGATTCTAAGTTTAAAACTATGACATTTAAACAATTGAAACCTATGTGACACTCAAAAGTAGGTCACTCATTTCTTTTAAACATTTAGATTTTTAGTGTCTTTCAGTCCAAATTTACTTAAACTGCTGAAATCCACAGCTCAGCCAGTCTTGTTATAAACCTTCAAGTCACTTCAGAATATAACTTAACATTGGATTCACCTCTCAGTAAGTCTTTCTTTGGCCTGCTTTGGGTTCATTTATTCAGTTTTACACAAAAAAGTCTGGTGTTGTTTTAAAACGCCGGCTTTCTGATAGTGGTGAGTACTGGTAATGCAACCATTTTGGGGATTTAAGAAAATGAATTCCCCACAGTTCTAGGTTGCTTTTGGCAGTCAGCATCGCCATTCACAATGGTTTCAGGCTACTGTGTGGGTGGCAAGTGAGGTAACCATTTTGGTGTGCGCACAAACTGCGTGGTTCTCCTGGATTCTGGCGCACATGTGGGCTTTTTGGCCATCTTGGATTTTCTAAGCCCACAGCACCAAATGTTGCAGCATGATAGCTCAAACGTGGGTCAGGACACCCAACACTGCAGACAAAGCAGTCAGGGCATGACAACATCAGGGTGAAGTTTCCTAAACAGCAGAGTGCACCCTTTATAGAAGCCTAGAAGGGAACTTATAACATGTGGTCTTTTGCATACATAAGAGGGAGAACACCCTCCCCTTAGTTGGACACTTGAGGAAGAAGGAGTTATCTTGCACCTTTTGCTCCAAAGACCTCTGCTATAGAGGTGAAGTCCAGAAATCTATGGTGAAGAGGCATGCTCTTCCCCGTAGCCACCCCAATGTAATATGTGGGGTGACTGCTGGCTGGACAAGGCCCATTGCAGCTTAGGATACAACGGCACCCAGGATTGGTTCACTGGCAGCGACAGATCCATGCAAGTGCTCTCTTCAAAGCTTCCTGGTTGGGAAGGAAAGAGGAAATGACTTACCTTGTCTCTTGAGACGTGTAAAGGGTCCCGCCAGCCCCCAGAAGACAAACATCAGATGTGGGCATTTTTTTCCACATTTGATCCATTTGTGAGCCCTGCCAACCACTTCAAGATGCGTTTACAGCCTATGAAAGCACCAAATGGTGCCTTTGAAAAGCACTGCTTCTTTTCTTATCTGCTGTCAGACCATCAAGCTGCTGACTTGTCCGACTGCCTGCCTGCACTCCAGCGGTTTCGAGGCAACCACCATTGAAGGAACACATAGCGCTAAGGGATCATTTGAAACTGGACTAACGCAAGATGCTGCGTCAATATATCACCGCCTGGTGTTTTCATTCAAATTCGAGCCAATCACCACGACAGGACTGGATTGCATTGTTGGACCACCTTGAGCCAACCCAACCCATTTCAAGTGCCTAGGCGCATGCCTTGATGATGTTGAGCCTCAAGAATAAAACGAAATGGTATTTGAAGTTGTTACCCTATTCCAATTTAAATGGACCTATAGACTTGTAAGATCCAACTTTCTACCATTTTATAAAAAAGACATCTCTATTAACTTTGACATTTTATGCCTTCATCAAAATGATTCTAGGGAGGAGAGAAAGGCTCTCAGACTTCAAGCAGTCTAGCGTGGTCCTGTTAATAAAATTGCTAAGATAAGGGATCGGTCAATAAGTTATAGGTTTTAACTTTGAGTTGGTAAACATACTTGGATCTTCTGTTGTTCTATTAGAGCAGCCTCACATTTTAAGATTATGCGTGGGACTTACTTTTGGCCATCATTGAGGACTGTAGGTAATAAGGACCTCCTAAGTATACAGTATTTGAATTTAGAGTGCGGGATTGGATCTCTCTGTGAAGACATGTCCCTGTTTAGGGATCCTAACCAGAGCGACATTGTTAAAATCTTGATCTGTAGTGTAACCCAGGGACAGATTAGTGGAAATGCCCCTACACCCACTGTATCAATAAAGACTATTTTGCAAAGGCATCAAGAGCCACGTTTTTCACTTCTTTGCTTTCCACAATATCCTAAACAAACTGTGTTGAACAACTCTCTCACAAAAGTCCCATCCATGTGCACCCAGTCACTCACATAGTCCCAAATGTGCAACCCACTAGATGCATGGCCCTAATCGAATCCACACAATGTTACACCGCAAGCGAAACACTCAAAAACAAACACACGAAAACAACACAACACGTATTGCTCCCCTATGTCTGCACATGCTCTGCTTCCATGTGACATGCAGCCCATGCATGGTCTCAAGCCTTGCCTGCATTTGCCATGGATGAAGAGCATGTGTAACACGGCTGGTACCAGCCCTAGTTGTATTGCCAGATAAACATAAAAAACATTAAGACTATCCCAGATACCAAATGTGGATAGGTGTGCATTCGTGTGATGTGATTTCATATGAATGAACAAATCACCATATTGTAATCCCTGACAGCAATAATATGGTAATAGTTTTTTAAAAAATATTCTTAAGGGCCTAATACTGCCTGGATACCGCTGGGCTATTAGCATTACCGCCAAATCCCCGTTGCTGTTAGCGCCAGATCACTGGTTTGGCGGAACGGTAATTCCCCATTCCCCATTGGGCCCAATGTGGAATGTTCAGGTGCTATTACTGTCGGCGGCATTAGCGTGCAGTAATAGCACCAAAAATTGGCAAAATCATGGCGGATTTACCCCCAGCTTAAAGTTGGGGGTAAATCCTGGCAAACCTGTGATTTGGTGGATCCTTAAATGTGGCGTTAATAGCTTACCGCTGCATTTAAGGCTTCCTGCCAAACTCGTGATAAGGCAGCTAGGGCCCACTTGATCATCAGGGTAGGCTCGGCTCAGGGCATGCAGGGTGGCGTTGCAGATCAGGACAAATTATGCAGGATAAAGATGTAGGAGTGACATATCTTTATTTCGCATTATTTGAAGGATCCTCTCACTCCTTATATATATTTATAAAATGAGCCGAGCACAACCACCAGTCATCCTCATGCATAGATCAGGTCCCAGCTCATGTCTCAAGTGACACACTCCGAACACTCACGCATAATCTCTTATCCAATATCCATTGAGCTGCCATTCACTCATAGCTGGCATTCGTGCATCAAGATAGGATGACCGGCAGGATGCATTCAAATGAGGACATGCCACATTCACTCCCTCAAGACAAGATGCCACGCCTTCCAAGCACAAAGGGAATGGCAGCAGGGGGGAGAGGCTGGTATTCACTATGCGTGGGTGCTTCCTCATTATTGTGTCTGTCTAACTGGCTCATGGGGTCCTCATGGGTACATCCCCTGGTGCTCAGGGACATTCAGTGCTGACCATTTTAGTCTATATCGCCGGTGGATCTTGAGTCCTCCCCAAAAAGGCCATCTTCCTAGTGGCCATCAAATGTATTGGGTCATAATACCATCCTACTGGTCAACCCATTTAAAGGTTCCTGACCCAGTGGCCTGATCTCTTGACCAGTTTTGGTCACAAGGTTCCTTGGTTCCTAGTTATGGTCCTTCCATGCCTTTCTCCTGTTCATCTCAGGACAGAGTTTTGTGGTGCATTTAAATAGACCTCAAGGGGAATCGATTGCCTGATTTGGGGGACACCCTATTTCCATGCGTGGGGTCCCTCTTCATCACTCATGAAGCTTTGGAGCAGGGTTGGGAGGTTTCACCTCCCCTGTCCGTGAGTCCTTGGGTGTTAAATGCCGAAACCTTATCTTTTATATTTCCAGTGGTTCCACTATTCGGGGTACAACTGGTTGTTTCCACCTAGGATTGGTGACCTATTGGACTACTTAAAGTGCTGTGTCTATTTAGGAGATCAGCAGTATCGGGCTACACTCATTCCCTTGTGCATCAGCCTTTGAGAATCAATTCTGGTCAGAAAGCATACTGCATTCATATGTAAGTACTGTGACGAAGAAGTGTGAGAAGAAGAGTAAAGAAGACAATGATGTACAGATGCGTTTTTGTTTGCACTTAAACCCTACCAGCTCTTGCGGTTGGAAGTGGGTCAGCCGGCTCCTCTCTGCGCAGTGAATGAATATATTACTCGAAGCATGCACTGGAGGTTGTGTGGGCCTCCCTCCTCTGTGTATGTAAAAAGGCAGTGTGGCTGTTTTTCATGAGGCACCAAGAGCCGCCACTGGAACGAAGGCCCCTGTAGACCCACGCGCAGGAGTTTTGCAACAACAAAGCTGTTGTGGGACTGACAAAAAAATCACTAGAGCAAAATGTTTATCACAGACAGAAAGCAAACTGATAAAAAGGCATGTTAAACAAAAGAGAGAGACAACACAATTTACATATAACATTTGCATACTATCTCCTGCAGCAAAGCGCACCTGTCAAGGATGATTACTCCTTCCAGGTTTCTGTCAAAGAAATGCAAAGAGGTTTTTCTAAGCTGTCACTTGCAATATGCTATTCCCAATGTGTATTTTAATGGGGACTTTTCCTTCAAAGCTTGAACTGGATACCCGCAGACATGTCATACATGCGTAGCTAAGGGGTGGAGGTTTGGGGGGCAAGGATGACAGGCGGCTTGCTACAGTGATGACAGCTGCAGGCGGGCCAGGGATTCCTGCCTGTGGACAGGCAGACGGAGAGGCAGCTCAGGAGAACAGCCCTTCTGACAGACTGGGAATTCTGAGGTGAAGAAGCAAACCAAAGCTTCACAAGAAACCATATCAACATTTCTAAGGGACTTCCAAAAACGCAACTGCTGTGGTCTTGTGATCCACGGACTGGGACAATACATATGTTTGCTCTCAATGTAGTGGTTCTGGATTTTAGGGAGGGCTTGGGAATGTCAGGGAGCAAGAAGATGTAAAGGGTTGTACCCCAGGTGATCGTCCTTATCCACAGAGGGGAAGTCCCTCCCCATGAGGTTCTCCTGCATAAAGCCACCCCTTGGGTGACAATTGGGTAGTGGCTGGACTTCCCTAGCCTCAGGGGAAAGGGCTTCCCTTTGGGGAGAACTGACGACACCTTGTGTATCATCACAGCAGGCAGATGAAGGTGGGTGAAGGAGAGTAGGCCAGGAAAAGTTTTTCCATTTAGGGAGCGGTTCCGCAATCTTGAATTTTTCTAGGGCTCCCAAATGTCCTGTCTCACTACACATTTCCTGCAGACAAAGCAGTCAGGGCATGACAACATCAGGGTGAAGTTTCCTAAACAGCAGAGTGCACCCTTCATAGAAGCGAACTTATAAAATGTGGTCTTTTGCATACATAAGAGGGAGAACACCCTCCCCTTAGTTAGACACTTGAGGAAGAAGGAGTTATCTTGCACTTTTTGCTCCAAAGACCTCTGCTATAGAGGTGAAGTCCAGAAATCTATGGTGAAGAGGCATGCTCTTCCCCATAGCCACCCCAATGTAATATGTGGGGTGACTGCTGGCTGGACAAGGCCCATTGCAGCTTAGGACACAACGGCACCCAGGATTGGTTCACTGGCAGCGACAGATCGATGCAAGTGCTCTCTTCAAAGCTTCCTGGTTGGGAAGGAAAGAAGAAATGACTTACCTTGTCTCTTGAGACGTGTAAGGGGTCCCGCCAGCCCCCAGAAGACAAACATCAGATGTGGGCATTTTTTTACACATTTGATCCATTTGTGAGCCCTGCCAAACACTTCAAGATGCGTTTACAGCCTATGAAAGCACCAAATGGTGCCTTTGAAACGCACTGCTTCTTTTCTTATCTGCTGTCAGACCATCAAGCTGCTGACTTGTCCGACTGCCTGCCTGCACTCCAGCGGTTTCGAGGCAACCACCATTGAAGGAACACATAGCGCTAAGGGATCATTTGAAACTGGACTAATGCAAGATGCTGCGTCAATATATCACCGCCTGGTGTTTTCATTCAAATTCGAGCCAATCACCACGACAGGACTGCATTGCATTGTTGGACCACCTTGAGCCAACCCAACCCATTTCAAGTGCCTAGGCGCATGCCTTGATGATGTTGAGCCTCAAGAATAAAACGAAATGGTATTTGAAGTTGTTACCCTATTCCAATTTAAATGGACCTATAGACTTGTAAGATCCAACTTTCTACCATTTTATAAAAAAGACATCTCTATTAACTTTGACATTTTATGCCTTCATCAAAATGATTCTAGAGAGGAGAGAAAGGCTCTCAGACTTCAAGCAGCCTAGCGTGGTCCTGTTAATAAAATTGCTAAAATAAGGGATCTGTCAAAAAGTTATAGGTTTTAACTTTGAGTTGGTAAACATACTTGGATCTTCTGTTGTTCTATTAGAGCAGCCTCACATTTTAAGATTATGCGTGGGACTTTCTTTTGACCATCATTGAGGACTGTAGGTAATAAGGACCTCCTAAGTATACAGTATTTGAACTTAGAGTGTGGGATTGGATCTCTCTGTGAAGACATGTCCCTGTTTAGGGATCCTAACCAGAGCGACATTGTTAAAATCTTAATCTGTAGTGTAGCCCAGGGACAGATTAGTGGAAATGCCCCTACACCCACTGTATCAATAAAGACTATTTTGCAAAGGCATCAAGAGCCACGTTTTTCACTTCTTTGCTTTCCACAATATCCTAAACAAACTGTGTTGAACAACTCTCTCACAAAAGTCCCATCCATGTGCACCCAGTCACTCACATAGTCCCAAATGTGCAACCCACTAGATGCATGGCCCTAATCGAATCCACACAATGTTACACCGCAAGTGAAACACTCAAAAACAAACACACGAAAACAACACAACACGTATTGCTCCCCTATGTCTGTACATGCTCTGCTTCCATGTGACATGCAGCCCATGCATGGTCTCAAGCCTTGCCTTCATTTGCCATGGATGAAGAGCATGTGTAACACGACTGTTACCAGCCCTAGTTGTGTTGCCAGATAAACATAAAAAAACATTAAGACTATCCCAGATACCAAATGTGGATAGGTGTGCATTCGTGTGATGTGATTTCATATGAATGAACAAATCACCATATTGTAATCCCTGACAGCAATAATATGGTAATAGTTTTTTTAAAAATATTCTTAAGGGCCTAATACTGCCTGGATACCGCTGGGCTATTAGCATTACCGCCAAATCCCCGTTGCTGTTAGCGCCAGATCACTGGTTTGGCGGAACGGTAATTCCCCATTCCCCATTGGGCCCATTCAGAAATACCCCATTCCCCATTGGACCCAATGTGGAATGTTCAGGTGCTATTACTGTCGGCGGCATTAGCATGCAGTAATAGCACCAGAAATTGTCAAAACCGTGGTGGATTTACCCCCAGCTTAAAGTTGGGGGTAAATCCTGGCAAACCTGTGATTTGGTGGACCCTTAAATGTGGCGTTAATAGCTTACCGCTGCATTTAAGGCTTCCAGCCAAACTCGTGATAAGGCAGCTAGGGCCCACTTGATCATCAGGGTAGGCTCGGCTCAGGGCATGCAGGGTGGCGTTGCAGATCAGGACAAATTATGCAGGATCAAGATGTAGGAGTGACATATCTTTATTTCGCATTATTTGAAGGATCCTCTTACTCCTTATATATATTTATAAAATGAGCCGAGCACAACCACCAGCCATCCTCAGGCATAGATCAGGTCCCAGCTCATGTCTCAAGTGACACACTCCGAACACTCACACATAATCTCTTATCCAATATCCATTGAGCTGCCATTCACTCATAGCTGGCATTCTTGCATCAAGATAGGATGACCGGCAGGACGCATTCAAATGAGGACATGCCACATTCACTCCCTCAAGACAAGATGCCACGCCTTCCAAGCACAAAGGGAATGGCAGCAGGGGGGAGAGGGTGGTATTCACTATGCGTGGGTGCTTCCTCATTATTCTGTCTGTCTAACTGGCTCATGGGGTCCTCATGGGTACATCCCCTGGTGCTCAGGAACATTCAGTGCTGACCATTTTAGTCTAAATCGCCGGTGGAACTTGAGTCCTCCCCAAAAAGGCCATCTTCCGAGTGGCCATCAAATGTATTGGGTCATAATACCATCCTACCGGTCAACCCATTTAAAGGTTCCTGACCCAGTGGCCTGATCTCTTGACCAGTTTTGGTCACAAGGTTCCTTGGTTCCTAGTTATGGTCCTTCCATGCCTTTCTCCTGTTCATCTCAGGACAGAGTTTTGTGGTGCATTTAAATAGACCTCAAGGGGAATCGATTGCCTGATTTGGGGGGACACCCTATTTCCATGCGTGGGGTCCCTCTTCATCACTCATGAAGCTTTGGAGCAGGGTTGGGAGGTTTCACCTCCCCTGTCCGTGAGTCCTTGGGTGTTAAATGCCGAAACCTTATCTTTTATATTTCCAGTGGTTCCACTATTCGGGGTACAACTGGTTGTTTCCACCTAGGATTGGTGACCTATTGGACTACTTAAAGTGCTGTGTCTATTTAGGAGATCAGCAGTATCGGGCTACACTCATTCCCTTGTGCATCAGCCTTTGAGAATCAATTCTGGTCAGAAAGCATACTGCATTCATATGTAAGTACTGTGACGAAGAAGTGTGAGAAGAAGAGTAAAGAAGACAATGATGTACAGATGAGTTTTTGTTTGCACTTAAACCCTACCAGCTCTTGCGGTTGGAAGTGGGTCAGCCGGCTCCTCTCTGCGCACTGAATGAATATATTACTCGAAGCATGCACTGGAGGTTGTGTGGCCCTCACTCCTCTGTGTATGTAAAAAGGCAGTGTGGCTGTTTTTCATGAGGCACCAGGAGCCGCCACTGGAACGAAGGCCCCTGTAGACCCACGCGCAGGAGTTTTGCAACAACAAAGCTGTTGTGGGACTGACAAAAAAATCACTAGAGCAAAATGTTTATCACAGACAGAAAGCAAACTGATAAAAAGGCATGTTAAACAAAAGAGAAAGACAACACAATTTACATATAACATTTGCATACTATCTCCTGCAGCAAAGCGCACCTGTCAAGGATGATTACTCCTTCCAGGTTTCTGTCAAAGAAATGCAAAGAGGTTTTTCTAAGCTGTCACTTGCAATATGCTATTCCCAATGTGTATTTTAATGGGGACTTTTCCTTCAAAGCTTGAACTGGATACCCGCAGACATGTCATACATGCGTAGATAAGGGGTGGAGGTTTGGGGGGCAAGGATGAAAGGCGGCTTGCTACAGTGATGACAGCTGCAGGCGGGCAGGGGATTCCTGCCTGTGGACAGGCAGACGGAGAGGCAGCTCAGGAGTACAGCCCTTCTGACAGACTGGGAATTCTGAGGTGAAGAAGCAAACCAAAGCTTCACAAGAAACCATATCAACATTTCTAAGGGACTTCCAAAAACGCAACTGCTGTGGTCTTGTGATCCACGGACTGGGACAATACATATGTTTGCTCTTAATGTAGTGGTTCTGGATGTTAGGGAGGGCTTGGGAATGTCAGGGAGCAAGAAGATGTAAAGGGTTGTACCCCAGGTGATCGTCCTTATCCTCAGAGGGGAAGTCCCTCCCCATGAGGTCCTCCTGCATAAAGCCACCCCTTGGGTGACAATTGGGTAGTGGCTGGACTTCCCTAGCCTCAGGGAAAAGGGCTTCCCCTTGGGGAGAACTGACGACACCTTGTGTATCATCACAGCAGGCAGATGAAGGTGGGTGAAGGAGAGTAGGCCAGGAAAAGTTTTTCCATTTAGGGAGCGGTTCCGCAATCTTGAATTTTTCTAGGGCTCCCAAATGTCCTGTCTCACTACACATTTCCTGCAGACAAAGTAGTCAGGGCATGACAACATCAGGGTGAAGTTTCCTAAACAGCAGAGTGCACCCTTTATAGAAGCCTAGAAGGGAACTTATAAAATGTGGTCTTTTGCATACATAAGAGGGAGAACACCCTCCCCTTAGTTGGACACTTGAGGAAGAAGGAGTTATCTTGCACTTTTTGCTCCAAAGACCTCTGCTATAGAGGTGAAGTCCAGAAATCTATGGTGAAGAGGCATGCTCTTCCCCATAGCCACCCCAATGTAATATGTGGGGTGACTGCTGGCTGGACAAGGCCCATTGCAGCTTAGGACACAACGGCACCCAGGATTGGTTCACTGGCAGCGACAGATCCATGCAAGTGCTCTCTTCAAAGCTTCCTGGTTGGGAAGGAAAGAAGAAATGACTTACCTTGTCTCTTGAGACGTGTAAGGGGTCCCGCCAGCCCCCAGAAGACAAACATCAGATGTGGGCATTTTTTTCCACATTTGATCCATTCGTGAGCCCTGCCAACCACTTCAAGATGCGTTTACAGCCTATGAAAGCACCAAATGGTGCCTTTGAAAAGCACTGCTTCTTTTCTTATCTGCTGTCAGACCATCAAGCTGCTGACTTGTCCGACTGCCTGCCTGCACTCCAGCGGTTTCGAGGCAACCACCATTGAAGGAACACATAGCGCTAAGGGATCATTTGAAACTGGACTAATGCAAGATGCTGCGTCAATATATCACCGCCTGGTGTTTTCATTCAAATTCGAGCCAATCACCACGACAGGACTGCATTGCATTGTTGGACCACCTTGAGCCAACCCAACCCATTTCAAGTGCCTAGGCGCATGCCTTGATGATGTTGAGCCTCAAGACTAAAACGAAATGGTATTTGAAGTTGTTACCCTATTCCAATTTAAATGGACCTATAGACTTGTAAGATCCAACTTTCTACCATTTTATAAAAAAGACATCTCTATTAACTTTGACATTTTATGCCTTCATCAAAATGATTCTAGAGAGGAGAGAAAGGCTCTCAGACTTCAAGCAGCCTAGCGTGGTCCTGTTAATAAAATTGCTAAAATAAGGGATCTGTCAAAAAGTTATAGGTTTTAACTTTGAGTTGGTAAACATACTTGGATCTTCTGTTGTTCTATTAGAGCAGCCTCACATTTTAAGATTATGCGTGGGACTTTCTTTTGACCATCATTGAGGACTGTAGGTAATAAGGACCTCCTAAGTATACAGTATTTGAACTTAGAGTGTGGGATTGGATCTCTCTGTGAAGACATGTCCCTGTTTAGGGATCCTAACCAGAGCGACATTGTTAAAATCTTAATCTGTAGTGTAGCCCAGGGACAGATTAGTGGAAATGCCCCTACACCCACTGTATCAATAAAGACTATTTTGCAAAGGCATCAAGAGCCACGTTTTTCACTTCTTTGCTTTCCACAATATCCTAAACAAACTGTGTTGAACAACTCTCTCACAAAAGTCCCATCCATGTGCACCCAGTCACTCACATAGTCCCAAATGTGCAACCCACTAGATGCATGGCCCTAATCGAATCCACACAATGTTACACCGCAAGCGAAACACTCAAAAACAAACACACGAAAACAACACAACACGTATTGCTCCCCTATGTCTGTACATGCTCTGCTTCCATGTGACATGCAGCCCATGCATGGTCTCAAGCCTTGCCTTCATTTGCCATGGATGAAGAGCATGTGTAACACGACTGGTACCAGCCCTAGTTGTGTTGCCAGATAAACATAAAAAAACATTAAGACTATCCCAGATACCAAATGTGGATAGGTGTGCATTCGTGTGATGTGATTTCATATGAATGAACAAATCACCATATTGTAATCCCTGACAGCAATAATATGGTAATAGTTTTTTTAAAAATATTCTTAAGGGCCTAATACTGCCTGGATACCGCTGGGCTATTAGCATTACCGCCAAATCCCCGTTGCTGTTAGCGCCAGATCACTGGTTTGGCGGAACGGTAATTCCCCATTCCCCATTGGGCCCATTCAGAAATACCCCATTCCCCATTGGACCCAATGTGGAATGTTCAGGTGCTATTACTGTCGGCGGCATTAGCATGCAGTAATAGCACCAAAAATTGTCAAAACCGTGGTGGATTTACCCCCAGCTTAAAGTTGGGGGTAAATCCTGGCAAACCTGTGATTTGGTGGACCCTTAAATGTGGCGTTAATAGCTTACCGCTGCATTTAAGGCTTCCAGCCAAACTCGTGATAAGGCAGCTAGGGCCCACTTGATCATCAGGGTAGGCTCGGCTCAGGGCATGCAGGGTGGCGTTGCAGATCAGGATAAATTATGCAGGATCAAGATGTAGGAGTGACATATCTTTATTTCGCATTATTTGAAGGATCCTCTTACTACTTATATATATTTATAAAATGAGCCGAGCACAACCACCAGCCATCCTCAGGCATAGATCAGGTCCCAGCTCATGTCTCAAGTGACACACTCCGAACACTCACACATAATCTCTTATCCAATATCCATTGAGCTGCCATTCACTCATAGCTGGCATTCTTGCATCAAGATAGGATGACCGGCAGGACGCATTCAAATGAGGACATGCCACATTCACTCCCTCAAGACAAGATGCCACGCCTTCCAAGCACAAAGGGAATGGCAGCAGGGGGGAGAGGGTGGTATTCACTATGCGTGGGTGCTTCCTCATTATTCTGTCTGTCTAACTGGCTCATGGGGTCCTCATGGGTACATCCCCTGGTGCTCAGGAACATTCAGTGCTGACCATTTTAGTCTATATCGCCGGTGGAACTTGAGTCCTCCCCAAAAAGGCCATCTTCCGAGTGGCCATCAAATGTATTGGGTCATAATACCATCCTACCGGTCAACCCATTTAAAGGTTCCTGACCCAGTGGCCTGATCTCTTGACCAGTTTTGGTCACAAGGTTCCTTGGTTCCTAGTTATGGTCCTTCCATGCCTTTCTCCTGTTCATCTCAGGACAGAGTTTTGTGGTGCATTTAAATAGACCTCAAGGGGAATCGATTGCCTGATTTGGGGGGACACCCTATTTCCATGCGTGGGGTCCCTCTTCATCACTCATGAAGCTTTGGAGCAGGGTTGGGAGGTTTCACCTCCCCTGTCCGTGAGTCCTTGGGTGTTAAATGCCGAAACCTTATCTTTTATATTTCCAGTGGTTCCACTATTCGGGGTACAACTGGTTGTTTCCACCTAGGATTGGTGACCTATTGGACTACTTAAAGTGCTGTGTCTATTTAGGAGATCAGCAGTATCGGGCTACACTCATTCCCTTGTGCATCAGCCTTTGAGAATCAATTCTGGTCAGAAAGCATACTGCATTCATATGTAAGTACTGTGACGAAGAAGTGTGAGAAGAAGAGTAAAGAAGACAATGATGTACAGAGGAGTTTTTGTTTACACTTAAACCCTACCAGCTCTTGTGGTTGGAAGTGGGTCAGCCGGCTCCTCTCTGCGCACTGAATGAATATATTACTCGAAGCATGCACTGGAGGTTGTGTGGGCCTCCCTCCTCTGTGTATGTAAAAAGGCATTGTGGCTGTTTTTCATGAGGCACCAAGAGCCGCCACTGGAACGAAGGCCCCTGTAGACCCACGCGCAGGAGTTTTGCAACAACAAAGCTGTTGTGGGACTGACAAAAAAATCACTAGAGCAAAATGTTTATCACAGACAGAAAGCAAACTGATAAAAAGGCATGTTAAACAAAAGAGAAAGACAACACAATTTACATATAACATTTGCATACTATCTCCTGCAGCAAAGCGCACCTGTCAAGGATGATTACTCCTTCCAGGTTTCTGTCAAAGAAATGCAAAGAGGTTTTTCTAAGCTGTCACTTGCAATATGCTATTCCCAATGTGTATTTTAATGGGGACTTTTCCTTCAAAGCTTGAACTGGATACCCGCAGACATGTCATACATGCGTAGATAAGGGGTGGAGGTTTGGGGGGCAAGGATGAAAGGCGGCTTGCTACAGTGATGACAGCTGCAGGCGGGCAGGGGATTCCTGCCTGTGGACAGGCAGACGGAGAGGCAGCTCAGGAGTACAGCCCTTCTGACAGACTGGGAATTCTGAGGTGAAGAAGCAAACCAAAGCTTCACAAGAAACCATATCAACTTCCAAGGGACTTCCAAAAACGCAACTGCTGTGGTCTTGTGATCCACGGACTGGGACAATACATATGTTTGCTCTTAATGTAGTGGTTCTGGATGTTAGGGAGGGCTTGGGAATGTCAGGGAGCGAGAAGATGTAAAGGGTTGTACCCCAGGTGATCGTCCTTATCCTCAGAGGGGAAGTCCCTCCACATGAGGTCCTCCTGCATAAAGCCACCCCTTGGGTGACAATTGGGTAGTGGCTGGACTTCCCTAGCCTCAGGGAAAAGGGCTTCCCCTTGGGGAGAACTGACGACACCTTGTGTATCATCACAGCAGGCAGATGAAGGTGGGTGAAGGAGAGTAGGCCAGGAAAAGTTTTTCCATTTAGGGAGCGGTTCCGCAATCTTGAATTTTTCTAGGGCTCCCAAATGTCCTGTCTCACTACACATTTCCTGCAGACAAAGTAGTCAGGGCATGACAACATCAGGGTGAAGTTTCCTAAACAGCAGAGTGCACCCTTTATAGAAGCCTAGAAGGGAACTTATAAAATGTGGTCTTTTGCATACATAAGAGGGAGAACACCCTCCCCTTAGTTGGACACTTGAGGAAGAAGGAGTTATCTTGCACTTTTTGCTCCAAAGACCTCTGCTATAGAGGTGAAGTCCAGAAATCTATGGTGAAGAGGCATGCTCTTCCCCATAGCCACCCCAATGTAATATGTGGGGTGACTGCTGGCTGGACAAGGCCCATTGCAGCTTAGGACACAACGGCACCCAGGATTGGTTCACTGGCAGCGACAGATCCATGCAAGTGCTCTCTTCAAAGCTTCCTGGTTGGGAAGGAAAGAAGAAATGACTTACCTTGTCTCTTGAGACGTGTAAGGGGTCCCACCAGCCCCCAGAAGACAAACATCAGATGTGGGCATTTTTTTCCACATTTGATCCATTCGTGAGCCCTGCCAACCACTTCAAGATGCGTTTACAGCCTATGAAAGCACCAAATGGTGCCTTTGAAAAGCACTGCTTCTTTTCTTATCTGCTGTCAGACCATCAAGCTGCTGACTTGTCCCACTGCCTGCCTGCACTCCAGCGGTTTCGAGGCAACCACCATTGAAGGAACACATAGCGCTAAGGGATCATTTGAAACTGGACTAATGCAAGATGCTGCGTCAATATATCACCGCCTGGTGTTTTCATTCAAATTCGAGCCAATCACCACGACAGGACTGCATTGCATTGTTGGACCACCTTGAGCCAACCCAACCCATTTCAAGTGCCTAGGTGCATGCCTTGATGATGTTGAGCCTCAAGACTAAAACGAAATGGTATTTGAAGTTGTTACCCTATTCCAATTTAAATGGACCTATAGACTTGTAAGATCCAACTTTCTACCATTTTATAAAAAAGACATCTCTATTAACTTTGACATTTTATGCCTTCATCAAAATGATTCTAGAGAGGAGAGAAAGGCTCTCAGACTTCAAGCAGCCTAGCGTGGTCCTGTTAATAAAATTGCTAAGATAAGGGATCGGTCAATAAGTTATAGGTTTTAACTTTGAGTTGGTAAACATACTTGGATCTTCTGTTGTTCTATTAGAGCAGCATCACATTTTAAGATTATGCGTGGGACTTTCTTTTGACCATCATTGAGGACTGTAGGTAATAAGGACCTCCTAAGTATACAGTATTTGAACTTAGAGTGTGGGATTGGATCTCTCTGTGAAGACATGTCCCTGTTTAGGGATCCTAACCAGAGCGACATTGTTAAAATCTTGATCTGTAGTGTAACCCAGGGACAGATTAGTGGAAATGCCCCTACACTCACTGTATCAATAAAGACTATTTTGCAAAGGCATCAAGAGCCACGTTTTTCACTTCTTTGCTTTCCACAATATCCTAAACAGACTGTGTTGAACAACTCTCTCACAAAAGTCCCATCCATGTGCACCCAGTCACTCACATAGTCCCAAATGTGCAACCCACTAGATGCATGGCCCCAATCGAATCCACACAATGTTACACCGCAAGCGAAACACTCAAAAACAAACACACGAAAACAACACAACACGTATTGCTCCCCTATGTCTGTACATGTTCTGCTTCCATGTGACATGCAGCCCATGCATGGTCTCAAGCCTTGCCTTCATTTGCCATGGATGAAGAGCATGTGTAACAGGCCTGGTACCAGCCCTAGTTGTGTTGCCAGATAAACATAAAAAACATTAAGACTATCCCAGATACCAAATGTGGATAAGTGTGCATTAGTTTGATGTGATTTCATATGAATGAACAAATCACCATATTGTAATCCCTGACAGCAATAATATGGTAATAGTTTTTTTTAAAATATTCTTAAGGGCCTAATACTGCCTGGATACCGCTGGGCTATTAGCATTACCGCCAAATCCCCGTTGCTGTTAGCACCAGATCACTGGTTTGGCGGAACGGTAATTCCCCATTCCCCATTGGGCCCATTCAGAAATACCCCATTCCCCATTGGGCCTGTGGGATGTTTTTACCCATGCATCCGAGCCCTACCTCAAAAACTGTGCAGTACTGGCATTGAAAACATCATGATGGCCAGAGCTTCCCAGAAAATGCCCAGGGAAAGGCATGAAGAATAGGCTGCCACCCATATTTGCCGATGTTATGGGCACAGAAGGGCACTGCCTAAAACCACCATTGGACTACCCACACAGTAGCCTGAAACCATTGGGAATGGCAATGCTGATTGCCAAAAGCAACCTAGAATTGTGGGGAATTAATTTTCTTAAATCCCAAAAATGGGTGCATTACCAGTACTCACCACTATCAGAAAGCCGGCGTTTTAAAACAACACCAGACTTTTTTTTTGTGTAAAACTGAATAAATGAGCCCAAAGCAGGCCAAAGAAAGACTTACTGAGAGGTGGATCCAATGTAAAGTTATATTCTGAAGTGACTTGAAGGTTTATAACAAGACTGGCTGAGCTGTGGATTTCAGCAGTTAAAGTAAATTTGGACTGAAAGACACTAAAAATCTAAATGTTTAAAAGAAATGAGTGACCTACTTTTGAGTGTCACATAGGTTTCAATTGTTTAAATGTCAGAGTTTTAAACTTAGAATCAGCATTCTAGCTGCATATGTAAAAATGGTTAGTTTTATTTGAATGCAGAAAACTGGGTAACTAAAAGTCTGGGCTGGGGCCTGGCTTAAGGAACTGAATTCTGCCCACCAGCTACCCCCGACAGGAGTTGAGACTTGTACAACAGCTGTGTTCCCAGGCATAGCTGCCTTTTGCTGTTCCCACCAAAAGAGATATGACACTTCTCTGATTGAATTACCTGGGCTCTGCAGGAAATTGAACAAAGCCCTGTCCTGACTCAGGCAAGTGTTTTATTGGTGGGAGTCGTAAATGTGGCTTCCTCCTGGAAGGAAAGGGGAGGAGCACTGCCTGTGAGAGCAAGCTGGCTTGGCAGAACTGGAAAAACCAGAAATTCAACCTTGTGCTGGGGGGAAACCACACCCCTTTGGGGCCAGAACATATCTCTAAAAAGATGGATCATTCATAGAGTGGACTTCTGAAAATTATTTAAATGATACCATAATTCTTGTGATTTTTCTGCCCACATTTTAAGAGGTTTTTACAACCGGTGGTATGATCTGGGGGCAAGCTAGCAGTTAAGAGGGTATTACTTAAAATGTATGCATGTTAAAAATCTGACACTTCATCAATTAATGTCCATACTCCTTGCGCACATGTGTGTAAATTTGGGTTAATGTCCGATATTGCAAAACCAGTTAAAAAGTGCAAATGTTGCCATTTCTGAATGCAAGCCCCCAGGAAGAGCAGATTTGGACAGGGTATACCTCCTGTGATATGTGATGGGTGCATGTAATTTTAAACAAATCTGTACCTGTGCAAATATGTCTTTTTGATCAAATATAGATTGTGTGCAATTTGACAGGGGTGTGTCCTTTCTGAAAGCCATTAAATGACATCATTCTGACACACAATCCTGCTCTCCAGTGAGAACGCAAAGAATTCTCCAACCTATCAGAACTCTGAAGGGGTTGGGCATAGAAAGCTAGCCTCTCCACCCACTTTCAAAACACATAAAACCAGACAGTCAGGACAGATAGGGACATTCAATTCCATTTGCTGCAATGCGCTCTGCCGGACCACACAACATCCAGAAGATACTAGATTCAACACTTACAGGGTAATTCATAGAATTCAGCGCACAAGTAGCGCACGCGGCTGGCGCACAGCGTGCGCGTGCTATAGTCTGCGCCAGCCGCGTGCGCCAAAACCGAATCCGGCGCACAGCGTATTCATGGATTTTAGCTTCCCCAGGCAGCCGTGGCGCACAGTGGCGCAGCGACTCGCTGCTGCGCCAGTTACGCCCCCAGGAACGCCCCTTGCGCTGGGAAATCTCATAAAAATCACAAACCAGCGCAAGGGGCTACGCTAACCCTGGACCATCACGGCAAGCGGCCCATGCGATTTTCAAGGGTGCGCGGGAAGTGTCACACGTCAAATCCCAGGCTATGTCCATTTCAGGGGTGCGCGGGAAGTTTCACCCGCGAAAAGCTAGGCTACGGGAATTGCAGGGGTGCGCGGGAAGTCCCACACGCGAAAAGCCAGGGTACGTCCATTACAGGGGTGCGCGGGAAGTCCCACACGCGAAAAGCCAGGGTACGTCCATTACAGGGGTGCGCGGGAAGTTTCACACGCGAAAAGCTAGGCTACGGGAATACCAGGGGTGCGCGGGAAGTCCCACACGCGAAAAGCCAGGCTACGTCCATTACAGGGGTGCACGGGAAGTTTCACACGCGAAAAGCTAGGCTACGGGAATACCAGGGGTGCGCGGGAAGTCCCACACGCGAAATGCCAGGGTACGTCCATTACAGGGGTGCGCGGGAAGTTTCACACGCGAAAAGCTAGGCTACGGGAATACCAGGGGTGCGCGGGAAGTCCCACACGTGAAAAGCCAGGCTACGTCCATTACAGGGGTGCGCGGGAAGTTTCACACGCGAAAAGCTAGGCTACGGGAATACCAGGGGTGCGCGGGAAGTCCCACACGCGAAAAGCCAGGCTACGTCCATTACAGGGGTGCGCGGGAAGTTTCACACGCGAAAAGCTAGGCTACGGGAATTGCAGGGGTGCGCGGGAAGTCCCACACGCGAAAAGCCAGGGTACGTCCATTACAGGGGTGCGCGGGAAGTTTCACACGCGAAAAGCTAGGCTACGGGAATTCCAGGGGTGCGCGGGAAGTCCCACACGCGAAAAGCCAGGGTACGTCCATTACAGGGGTGCGCGGGAAGTTTCACACGCGAAAAGCTAGGCTACGTCCATTTCAGGGGGGCGTGGATATTTGAACACGCTACTCCGATCGTTGGGTCTTCACAGGTCTTCCCTGTACAGCCTCCACGTCCCCTGCATGCAGTCCACACCACAGGTGATTACCCTGCACACCTGCTCATGACTCCCACCCCCCAGCAGTCATGGGGCACCTGCCAGCAGGCCCCCACTCATGTCCCACTCATGCCTCCCACCACCCCCACCCCCCAGCACTGTGGGGCACCTGCCAGCAGGCCCCCACTTATGTCCCACTCATGCCTCCCACCACACCCACCCCCCAGCACTGTGGGGCACCTGCCAGCAGGCCCCCACTTATGTCCCACTCATGCCTCCCACCACACCCACCCCCCAGCACTGTGGGGCACCTGCCAGCAGGCCCCCACTCATGTCCCACTCATGCCTCCCACCACACCCACCCCCCAGCACTGTGGGGCACCTGCCAGCAGGCCCCCACTTATGTCCCACTCATGCCTCCCACCACACCCACCCCCCAGCACTGTGGGGCACCTGCCAGCAGGCCCCCACTCATGTCCCACTCATGCCTCCCACCACCCCCACCCCCCAGCACTGTGGGGCACCTGCCAGCAGGCCCCCACTCATGTCCCACTCATGCCTCCCACCACACCCACCCCCCAGCAGTCATGGGGCACCCTCCACCAGGCCCCCACCCATGTCCCACTCATGCCTCCCACCACCCCCACCCCCCAGCACTGTGGGGCACCTGCCAGCAGGCCCCCACTTATGTCCCACTCATGCCTCCCACCACACCCACCCCCCAGCACTGTGGGGCACCTGCCAGCAGGCCCCCACTCATGTCCCACTCATGCCTCCCACCACCCCCACCCCCCAGCACTGTGGGGCACCTGCCAGCAGGCCCCCACTCATGTCCCACTCATGCCTCCCACCACACCCACCCCCCAGCACTGTGGGGCACCTGCCAGCAGGCCCCCACTCATGTCCCACTCATGCCTCCCACCACACCCACCCCCCAGCAGTCATGGGGCACCCTCCACCAGGCCCCCACCCATGTCCCACTCATGCCTCCCACCACCCCCACCCCCCAGCACTGTGGGGCACCTGCCAGCAGGCCCCCACTTATGTCCCACTCATGCCTCCCACCACACCCACCCCCCAGCACTGTGGGGCACCCTCCACCAGGCCCACACAGATGTTCCCCTACCAATAGGAAATCACAATACAGATCCCAGGATCCCATGGGCAACCACATCCCACCCCATGTCACCCCAGTCCATACACACATCCAAGGTACACATCCATTCAAAAATCAAATACCCATTACATGATACATAACCAATGAGCAGTATGCGCATGAGTCCAAGTCCGTCAGACTCACACAATGGCAACACATGACTGTGAAAACCCAGATTGTGACAGTCAACAAACCAATGAGAGAAGTCCACACAATAGAATCAAAAGAACAATGTATTAAAATGTAAGAAGGAAAAAAAAAGAAACACCTAAATGAATACACAAAGTAACAGGAAAAAAAAAAAGAAATTCTAATGAAAGGTGAAATCCAAAAGAACGGGTGCAAAGTCAATCAAAATGGAAATCAAAAACAAACACATTGCCCCATGGTCCAAATAATAAAATCGAAAACATCCACAAACTATGTACAAAGATGATTGTCCGGGTCCAATATCCCTAAAAACCATAAAATGAAACCTACCCAAAACCTAACTAATGCGAACTATATACAAAAAACGTGGGCCATTGTCCAATCAACCCAAATAATAAAAAAAAATAAAGGAAACCTACTATCTACATAACTATATACAAAGGCGGCGGGCCAGTCCTGCGGCTCACTGAGAGATGTTATGGGCCAGGGCATCATCGAACTCCCTTTCTATCTCCCCGAGGCGCTCCTCCTCAATGGCCCCGAGGGCCCGCAGGGCTGACGCAGTGTCCACCTCCAAGCCCCTGTGGATCTCCTCGAGGCACTCGGCACGCCTCAGGGCCCTCTGCATGGAGTCGACTGCCCTGACCATAGCGAGCCGCCCCTCTTCTGCCCGCCGCCTCTCCGCATCTATTGCGTGGCCTAACCGCTGCCACACGGAAGACACATTCTGTCCAGGGTCCTCCTGCCCTCCAGCCGATGGCTGCCCCTCCGATGTTGATGGCCCCGAGCCATGACGCCTCCCACGTCGCTGCCGCTGCCTCTGCAGCCACTGCCTCTGCCAGCACGACGGCATCCAGGCTGATGGTATCCACCGACGCCGTCGTGCACGTGCCCTGCCTGATGATGCCGGCACATCCTCCACCTGCAGGGGTCCAGTTGCCATGGTGTCCACACCAGCTGGACCACCGACTCCCGACTGTGGCAGGGATGGGATCCCCACTGAGCCGGCTGCATTGGTCGGGGCAGGTCCACAGGGGGCCCTGGTGTCAACTGGGCCGGAAGACGGCAAGGAGAACGACCGGCGCATACTTTCCACAGAGGAGAAGATGCCCGACACATTGGCCATCACCTGCAGAAAACCCGCGCCAATGGCAGATCCCAACTGGGCCACGTCGGCACGGTGCTCTTCGTGATGATGTGCGTGCTCCTCCCGGGAAGCACGCACGTCATCACGAATGACCCCCGTGCGCAACGCGACCCCAATCAGGACCTTTTCCATGCGCCCACGGGTCCCCTCGTCCGCAGGTGGAGGGGAGTCAGATGACATAGACACCCCCTCCACCTGCGGACGGGCCTGGGACGGGGCATCCATGCTGGTGCATGGTGGTGCACTCACAGGGTCAGGGACAGCGACATGCACAGGCACCTCCACGGCGACCTGTGCTGCCTCCTGCCCCTGGCCCTGGACTGCACCACTTGCACCAGCAGGGATGCCCCCACCAGGCCTCAGGTGTGCCTCAGTCTCGGCCGCCTCCTCCTCTGTAGAAACCACCAACCTGGATGGCTCCTTGCCCTCTTCCGCTGTAGCTGGCCCCTGTGGGGGCTCACCCACCCCTTCCGCCGCAGCCGTGGGGGCATCCCCGCCGTCTACCTCCACAGCGCCGTCTCCGCCCTCTCCATCACTAGCCGCTGCATATAGGGAGACATAGAACACAAGCATCAGGGCACTGTACAATGGTCCCCTACACAGGAAGCAATATCAGATGACTGGCAATGGTAAAGTACACTTCTATCATGTCCCTCCACAACACATGGGTCAGGCAATACACACACGCAACACCCATGGTCCATGGCATGCACATCAACATACATGTCCACTGCACTCTTCTAAAGTACGATGTCATGGAACACACATGCATCATTGGTCATGCAAATCACACGCACACACTTCACCTCTGTCACATCCATGTGGCCTCGTACATCACAAACACAGTGGATACAAGGATGATTAGGCAGCATCAGTGAATCTGTACAGTGTCACAGACATGTGTCATGCATCCATGCCATTCAAAAGTCACAGACATGCAGGTCAAGCACACCGACCTCGACACCATACATGTACCTGGCATCAGCATCCATCCCTCACCCACACCCATGTCCACGAACATACACTTGCATGCTCACATGTGTCCAATCTGCATAGGCCTCCTCAGGTTGCATAGCAACACATACAACAACCATGTGATCCACAAATTACTGGTCGCACATGCATCGCCATGACAACACTGCACACATACATGCCTACAAGGCCCATTCCACACATACAGCATCACACAACCAGCACACTGCAACATGCACTGTCTCACACAGCAATGCCTGCACACTTACCGCTCAACTCCAGACGGGTCTCCCTCTCAAGGACCTGGGAGTGGAGCGCTGGGTGTATGCGTGCCAGGACCCTCATTTGGATCGAACTCATGTGGCCCCGGCCCCCCTCCACGAGGCGCCGGGCCTTTGAGAGGGTCCTGGACCTGCAGTCCTCCCAACGCTTCCTGACATGTCGGTTGTCGCGGACTGCCACCCCCTCCGCATTGATGGCAGTCACGATGTCGTCCCAGATCCGAGTCCGTCCTTCATAGTTGGCGCGGCTACTTCCGAAGAGGGCATCATACTGCCCCAGGACTCGCTCCACCAGGACCCCAACCTCGGTGACACTGAAGCTGGGGCCCCTCTGCCTCTCTGGCTGGGGGTTGCCAGTGGTGCCAGATGTTTCAGTGCCCGACATGGCAACCCCAGAGGCAGGAGTGGGTGGGCAACTTGGTCCTGGGGCTGGGCTGTGGAGTGGTGTTCTTCCAGTCGGGAGTCTTCAGTTCCAGCAGGGGTGGACACAGCAACTGTACGCCTGCAGATGGCTGATGTGCAGGCACCAAATGGCAGGGCACGGTGGCAGCAGGCAGGCAGGCAGGCAGGCAGCAGCAGATGGCACGTGGGAGGCTGCTCGGGGCACTGGGGGGCAGTAACTCGGCCTTCTGGGCAGGAGCGTGGTCTTCCGTGTGTGAACGCGTGGCCAGCTTGATACGGAGTGAATTGGCACGTGAAAATCATGCACGTCTGCGTGGAATCCGAGGAAAGGCCCTCAGCGCGTAAGCACGGCAGCACGCGTACGCGATTTCATTGGTCCAAAGGGCCAGGCGCGTAAGCGCGCCTATGACGCACGGGTGTTTCCCAACACACGTGAAAAATAAACACGTGCCGCGCGAGCGCGTCAGCACGCGTACGCGATTTCATAGGTCTAAAGGGCCAGGCGCGTAAGCGCGCCTATGACGCACGGGTGTTTCCCAACCCACGTGAAAAATGATCACGTGCCGCGCGAGCGCGTCAGCACGCGTACGCGATTTCATTGGTCCAAAGGGCCAGGCGCGTAAGCGCGTCTATAACGCACGGCCGTTTCCCAACACGCGTGAAAGAAACACAAGCCAGTGTCAATGCGTGTGATTGGAGGCTGGCCCTTCAGCGCCTACACGCGGAAGTGACGCAGGACCTGTGGGCCTGCATAAAAGGTACATGTAGAACGCCATTTCCTTGTACGTGCTTTTCGTGGAGAGCGAGTTGGTGTATTCTGTACTTCTTGTCAGTTGACACGCGATTTACTTCACGGCGTTCAAAGGTCGTACTCCCTGTTACCTCTGACAGCTTTTTCTCTTTTGCTCTTTTTCCTGGGCCTGTTTCCTCACACAGCGTTCCCTTCTACTGTTGTCCTGTCTCCTCAGACAGCGTCCCATTCTTCTTTTGGCGGGGGTGTTGCCAACGCATTTCTCCCTGGCAGACGGTGAGTTGCGCACGCATCTATCATCTGTGCTTGCCCCGTGTGTCACGTACCTCTTCAGAGGTCAATCTAGGCTGCGTGTGACACGCATACGTTCATTACTGTGTTACTGGATGCCACAGCGTAGTGCAGGGTTTTTCATACGCACACGTGGTCTAGGAGGGGTATCGTGCACGTTCCTTAACTTTTTTGGGGTGCCTGTGCGTTGCGTGACCCGTCATCTTTCCCCAGGGGTGTCATATAGCCTTGCCACTGCACTAGGGTACCAATACCATCTGGTACCCAACCCCTTTGACACCCAATTGTCCAGGACAATTGTGCACACCCACTCCCATACGCACAATAACATCAGTGCCATGGT
The DNA here is from genome assembly GCF_040938575.1 of Ambystoma mexicanum. Lineage (NCBI taxonomy): Eukaryota > Metazoa > Chordata > Amphibia > Caudata > Ambystomatidae > Ambystoma > Ambystoma mexicanum. The sequence goes on from NC_090926.1 coordinate 1,188,440,487, forward strand.
TGGGAGGCGTGCAAGCCGTAAGGGTGGCAAAGGTGGCCGAGCCACACGTGGTGGCCGTGGAGGATCCACTAGGGGACGTGGTTGTGACTTGCAGGGTGCCCCTGTCCCCCCCAGTCTGGAGGACCAGTCAGGGACACCCATGCCCCCCCTCCCCCCCCCAGGTTGAGGGTCATGTGGCTGATACCAACCCTGATCAGCCCTTGTTGGACCAGCCCATTGTGGCACCAGACCTGTCCGAGGGTGACTCCATCGCTGACATCCAGGTCAGCAGGTCCACTGCACGTGCACCGGTGCACATTGGTGTCATCAGGACACGCGCATCTATGCCAGATAGGTCATCTGCTGCCCCCCGTGGCCAGGGTGTGGCTCCATCCACCCCACCTCTCATACACCCTGCCAAGACTGTGTCGGTCCTAGTTCATGCACCTCAGATCAGGCCTGACCCTATCCCTCTACCCCCAATGCCTGCACCTACTCCCACGCTGAGTGTGCAATCCCACACACCCAGTACTGAGTCCACCACGGCTCCTGCCCCTAGTGTCCACAGCGGCGTAGGACACTCTGGATCCCCACCCCCTTCCAAGCGGAAGAGGAAGAGTGCACGTCCGGCACAGGCTGATGCCCCAGGCACGGCTGCACAGTCCGGCCCATCAAGGAAGCCCAGCTTCACAGACGCCGAACTGAATGCACTTGTTCAGTAAGTGTCAGACCATGATAGGGAAATGGTCATCGTTGCAGGGTCCAAGACCACACATGCCAGACGCCAGGCACACTGGCAGACCATTGCTGACAAAATAAGTGCCCTTGGAGTAGTGAGGCGCACAGCTAGTGATTGCCAGAAGCGCTGGAATGACCTTAAGCGCAGGGCAAAGGATAAGCTGGCCTCAAGTCATGCCGCAACCTTGGTGACTGGAGGTGGGTCCCCAGCACAGGAAATAGAACTCACACCACACGAGTCCGTAGCTGGATCCTACGTCACCGAGGGACAACTCCAAGGTGTGGGAGATCTCCCTGATTACGAGGCATCATCCGGTGAGTGCACATGCATGTGTGTTATATCAATGTGCATGGTGTGTGTGCGAAGCCTTCATGTTGGGTGCCTGTCAAGGGGGTGTGTGGCAGAGTTGATAGTGTCACCCATGTGCCTCATCCAGTATGTTCAGTGCAACACCATGTGCCCACACCACTATCCCTACTGCCAACAGTGCACATATGGCCCTACACCATGGAAGTTCCCCTTGAATTGTCATTTTGTCACGACATTGTTGCTCATTCTCCCCTGTCTATTCATCTTATGTCTTACATACCATTCCTACACTTTCCCCCAGCCATTCAAGTTCCATCGTCACATGCCTGACATGCAATGATACCACATGCTAATGCGTCCTCTGTATATACATGGCACTCAACATGCTGTCATACTCTGGATTTTGCCTTGACACCCACCTCCTACCTGTGTGCTCTTGTTCCGTCTGGTTTCAAGCCCCATTCCCTCACACTCCATGCTGCTCTTCATGGTCTATCTTCCCTGACTTCTACTGTTCAGACCATCATGCCCTACTCACGACACCTGCTTGCAAACAGTCAAATGAGGGCACCCTGCCCTCCAATGCGACCCACCCTATTGCTGACAAGTACATCTGAGCCTACTCAAGGTTAACTCTCACTGACATCTGCTCATACATGCCTTTGCCTGTCCCATGGACCCTTCACATGGTCCCAGTCCTCTCTCCTTGCTCCTCTTCCACCATCAATGGTGTGACCCGTTGGGGTGTACTCTTGGCCTCCTTCCAATCCTCAGAGGCCACAATTGATGAGTATGGTAATGGGAGCATCTCAGTCCAAGGACCTCAGGCCAACCTTATTCTCCTTGACAAATGCTACCCACATCTCATCAACTTCCTTTCCTCTCCTGCTGTCCCCCCTCCTCTCTCCTCATCTATCCTGCACTGCCTCCCTGCACCCTCCCATGATCCTTCTCCGCCTCCCACTCCAACTCCTACACAAGCTGCACCTCTGATCTGTAGCACTCCCCGTAAGTCCTACAAGGCTGTCAACCTCCTCCACATTTACACTCCTTACTCTGCCGCTGCATCAGGCATTCCTCCAATATATGTCACTTACATGAGGTAATGCACCTTGACATCCTTGGTCTCATGGAAACATGTCTGACGGCCAGCTCTGTCTGCATCTTTGACACACTCCTACCTGACGTTCAGGAGATCCTCTCCTTGGCCCGGCACTACTGTGCAGGGGGGTGTGTGCCCTTGCCTTCCCTGAGGGTATTCCTGCCACTGTCACTCCTACGTAGACCTACTCCCCTCTGGAATGGCTTGTGTGACGTCTCTCTCCATCTCACCTCGACATTCACAAACTGTGCGTACTGTGTATCGGAAAAATGGTCAAATGTACTACTTCCTTTCTGAGTGGCCTCACCTCTCCTCCTCACTCATGTCCCCAGACACTGAAATCCTCTTCCTTGGTGATGTACGCATCCACCTGCATGCTTGTTGTCCCCCCACGTGACTTTTCCGTGACCTCAGCAACTCCCTATCACCCTCTAAACTCCCGTCTGTCCCTACTCATTCTGCAGGGCACACTCTTGATGCTCTGATCTCATCTGACCTTCCCCTCTCCATCCCTCTCTGCACTCCTCTCTCCTGGAGTGATCACTTTCTCCTCTCCTCCCACCTCACCCTCACCACCCCACAGGCAAAGCCACCCTCACCACTGTCACACACCTTCTTGGTATTCCAACCCATCAAGTGTGTGTCAGTCGAGGCTTATGCAGCCAAAATCTCCCCCCCATCCAGCTCTCCCTTAGGCTCACTCCCATCCTGACAGGGCCCACTCCATGCTCCACTCTATGTCAGGTACACTGGATGTCTTTGCCACGGTCATGACAATCCGCCTGAAGCCCCATGCCAATGCTGACTCCTGGCATGACTTGCATCTTGTGAACCCAAAACACAGGTGCCGGGTGGCAGCGAGGAAATGGCCTGCATCATGCTCATCCTCTGGCAAACTGGCCTGCCACCTGCTCCAAAGGCAATAGCGTCTCACCCTTCTCACCAAGATGAGAGCCCCAATCCAAGGGCACATATCTGCGGCATCTGACAACTCTGCAGGACACATTGAAATCTGCAAGGACCTTGCCAAGCCAGATGCAGTGTGTACCTCCCCTGTCCCCTCCGAGCCCACAGCACTGCATGACTGTCTCTGTACCCCTATAGGCCACCCCCCCAGCACTTGTCTGCGCCTACCACCATCTGCCCTCGACGTTAAGTCCTACTTACCTTGTACAGCACTACCAGCCGCAACTTCCCCTTGCACTTCATTGTGCCACCCACCTCTGCACTTGCGTTACATGAATGACACCAGCACCAGTAGGATTGTTGAATGGCATCCCCTTCTGCCCCACCACCCCTCAGTGCTCCGCTGTTCCTTCATACATTTCTGTACAGGTGCTTCACGAATGCTATATGAATCCATTACAGGTGATGGGGAGGTGGAATCTCATTGTTTACTGCATTTTGTTAATGTTGACAAGGCACTGTGCATCGTGGCCAATTGGGACTAGCAGATCCATGTCCAACATGTTAACTTCTTGATGTGATGAAGCAATGTCAGGACCAGAGTGGCCAAAATCCAAAATAGTTGCCCTCCTCTCCCTCTTCACTTGGTGGCTATGTCACATGCCATGTGTGTGATGGCATGTGCATTTGACATGGCAATCACCGGCCAATGTGTGATGCCAGTGCTAGGCAGCATGGGGAGCAGGCGTTGCTCTCCATTCTCTGTGTCATCATTGTGTGCCCTGAGCCTCCCCTCCAGACCCAGTGATGGTGAATGCATAGGAGGTTTCCCAGTCATGTGGGACATGTGTCATTGAACTACTGGCTCTGTTGTTCATCAGCCCTTGTTGTATGCCATGGTGCTAATGCCTGTTTCCATTTCTCTCTTTCATGTCTTTGCAGGGGACGACGCACTTGTTGATGCTGGGGATGTGGTGGTGGAGCCGTCCCAGGAGGGCAACCCGGGCCGACCTTCCACAAGTGAGGGACGTGGTGTGTTTGTGGGTGAAAACCCACAAGTGCTGCAGGTCGTGCTGTCGAGGGGTGTCTCTGGGGGTTCCTCCCCCGAGCAGTATTCAGGTGTAGACTCGGAGGATGACACCTATGTGCAGTCGCAGGTGAGTGTTCTTGGGAGAGAATCTCCTCTGTCCGACCCACCTGCAGCCGGGTTATTGCCCTCAATGGGGATGTCAGTGTCGGCAGCTCAGCCTCCGGTGGTTACGGATGCAGGGCCACACCACACAATCTCTGATCCTGTTCCTGGGGCTGCAGATCAGAGAGGGAATGCAGTCCTGCAGCCTGAGGCTTTGCCGGCACAGCAAGGCGCAGTCCGCCTTGCCCCAGGCAGGTGTGGTGCCCGCCAACGTGGTGGCCGTATGCCACCTGGCAATACCGCTTGGGAGCAATCCATCTACGGTATGGCCACCCAACAGGCAGCATCATCCGAGATGATTGCACAGGCCATGGATAGGGTGGCCACTTCCATTGTCCCCCCAGAAAGGCTGATGGAGCGACTGGAGCAGGCTACAGAGTCCATCTGCCAGGCACACAGGGAGGACATGTTGGCGTCCAACATGGACAGGCGGGCAGGACTGGCGACTCTGCGGGAATCACTTTCCATGGAGTCCCAGCGCCACAGGGAAGGCCTGAGGGAAGAATTCCATCACCTCAGGTCGACCCTGTCAGAGCTTGAGGCTTCATCCCATAGAAGGACAGAGGAGCAGCTGGAGCGTCTGACACGGACGCTCTCGGCCGAGATGCAGGCAACTCGTGCGGAGGTCAGGTCATCCCGGAAGTTACTGCATGGGGACCTCCGCATGATCATAATCCAGAACCAGACCTTCCAGACCCGCCTGCTTGCAGCCATGGAGGAGCAAACTCGGGCTTTGCGTGGGCTGCCTCCCATTGTCACACCATCTTCTGAGGCAGCTCCCCCACCTCCTGAGTCAGCTGCAGGGTCTGGCCAGAGCGATAGCGACTCATCTCCCACAACAGAGTACCCGTGTGGGCCACGAGCCTATGGGGTGTTTTTACTTCCCATGATCCACACAGGTGGATTGTGGCGTGCATCCTGTCCTCGGACCTCATAGGTGGCCCCCCCCTCCCCGCCGGCCCTTTCATGGCCATTTTTTCTTATCATATTTTTATTTTTCAAGTGTGTTGCCTTGTGTGGGTACCTGGGCATACACTGTATTGTGGCTGGGCACATGCAGGCTTGTCCTGAGTTTGGTTTCGATGCTTGGGTATCTGGCATCCACACCCCTCCTGCTTCCGTTTCCATGGGCTTGCAAAGGGTGTGCCCAAGTGACAGCAAATTACACGGTGACATTGGACTTCCATGAGCTGTTGGGCAGTCCATAGTCAATACTGTGTAGACATTCATGGTGTACATTGTTGTTGCACCTAACTATGCATGATGGTTTGATATGTGCCTCAACTTACATATGTTACTCATGTTTTGCAGGTATTTCACACAGTTCTTCACACGGGCATACTCTCTGGAGTCAGACTACATGTCGGTAGATGTGCAGTGACACTTTTGCGTGGCGCCATCACTGTACATCTGGACGGTGAGGACATACCAGCACAATCAGGTATTGAGACTACCATTGATTACATGCATTGTGTCTTGTTTTGGTGGGCTTCAGGGTGGGTTGGTGTGTAATCTGATTGAAATGACTCTTACACAGGTGTGTAGTAGTGCCTCCGTCACGGTTAGCTGTTCAAGTGCGGCTATGTTCCATTTGGGGCACTGCTATTTGTGACACCGGTGTCATGTTGTGAGGGTCAGTTTGTTTGCTCTCACATACCATGACATGGTGTCCTCTGTGGCGGGACTTGGAAGGGATTGGATGACATGGCAATGTTGTAATGTAGCAATTCGCCTGTGCCAATGCATTTTTGATGAATGGAGTTGTGTCTTTTCATAGTTATGCATTGCTGGTGTATGTGTAGGTAGGGGTGCACACATAGTGACACTTCCATGTTAACAATCTCAGGCTGATGTGTTTCTGACAGTTTATTGCCAAGAAATTTTGTGACATTGTCAGGTAGTGTCATCATTGATCGTCAGATGGTATGTGCCAGAGCAGTGTGCACTAGCCAGCACTGTGATTCCTAGGTGAAGAAGTTGGCCACCAGTTGCGTACGGGCTGCCTCCCCCCGTGCCCTTTCCCCTCCCATGCGCAGCGGCCGTGCATGTGGTTGTGGATGTGGGGGCACCACCATGTCCACGGGCAGGCCCCGGCGTGTTGCAACGTTGTGCAGGACACATGCTGCCACTATGATCCTGCACACTAGTGGGGGAGCATATAACAGCTGCCCGCCAGAACGGTTAAGGGAGCGAAAGCGTGACTTCAGCACTCCGAATGTGCGCTCCACTATGCCCCGTGTTGCAATGTGGGCTGTGTTGTACCTTACCTCGGGTGGCGTGGTGGGGTTCCGGATTGGGGTCATCATGTGGTGGCTGATAGGGTAGGCACTGTCCCCTGCGGAGGTGGTGATGGGTATCATTAGTGGTGTTGTGACATGACCCTGTATCTGACATGCATGCATGTGCAGTGGCATTCATGCTCACCAAGCAGCCATGTATCTCCATGCCGGCCAGCCTCTAGGTCCCGGCTTAGGGTAGACATTCTGTAGATGAAGCTGTCGTGGGTGGACCCGGGATAGTTGGCATATACTGATGTGATGATTCCCTTGGCATTGCATACAACTTGCACGTTGATGGAATGCCAGTGCTTGCGGTTTCTATAGATGTGCTCTGTTGCCCTGGGGGGACGTAGAGCCACATGGGTGCAGTCAATTGCACCAAGCACTTTGGGGAATTGCGCCACACCATAGAATTCCTGGATGCACGCCCGCCTTTCTGCAGGAGTCCTGGGGAGATATATGTGCCTGCGGACTGATGGCCGTGCAGTGATGATGTTCAAGACCTGGTGTAGACAGCGTGACTGCGTGGCCTGTGACACACCACCCACTATGGCACTTGTCCGCTGAAAAGATCCAGTGCCCAAGAAGTGCAGTACATTCAGGACCTTCTGCAGGGGGCTGAGTGCTTGGGAGCACAGGGTGGGTGATGTGAGGTCATCCTCCCACTCACTGACCAGGTCCAGTATGATGTGTGCTGGAAACCTGTACCTCCCATACACCTGGTCATCAGGCATCCCGAATAGGCTGGTTCTGGGTGAGAAAATTCTGGCCCTGACTCTCCTCCTCCTCCTCCTTTGGTAACCCACAGCCACTGCTGCTAGGAACGGTATGTTCATCTTTGCACTGAGCTTGTAGGATGTTTTCACGTGAATATTTAGACGTGCCGGGTCACGTACGCCTGCTTCCTGCAGGCGTACGTCTTTCCGTATTGCCTGTTGTAATTTTGCACGTGTCGTGGCCGAGCGTGTGTGACTACATGCTCGAGGTTTACCAGGTTAAATGTACGTTATTAATATTGTAATTGTATTCAGATGTAAATGGTAACCGGGCGTTTGTCACGCGCGCAGTTGAATATGCGATTACTCGCTGTGTGCCTTTGGACCAATGAAATCGGGTACGCGTGCTGACGCGCTCGCGCGGCACGTGTATTTTTTTCACGTGGGTTGGGAAACACCCGTGCGTCATAGGCGCGCTTACGCGCCTGGCCCTTTGGACCAATGAAATCGGGTACGCGTGCTGACGCGCTCGCGCGGCACGTGTATTTTTTTCACGTGGGTTGGGAAACACCCGTGCGTCATAGGCGCGCTTACGCGCCTGGCCCTTTGGACCAATCATGCGGGTTGGGAAACGGCCGTGCGTCATAGGCGCGCTTACGCACCTGGCCCTTTGGACCAATGAAATCGGGTACGCGTGCTGACGCGCTCGCGCGGCACGTGTATTTTTTTCACGTGGGTTGGGAAACACCCGTGCGTCATAGGCGCGCTTACGCGCCTGGCCCTTTGGACCAATCATGCGGGTTGGGAAACGGCCGTGCGTCATAGGCGTGCTTACGCGCCTGGCCCTTTGGACCAATGAAATCGCGTACGCGTGCTGACGTGCTTACGCGGCCTTTCCTCGGATTCCACGCAGACGTGCATGATTTTCACGTGCCAATTCACTCCATATCAAGCTGGCCACGCGTTCACACACGGAAGACCACGCTCCTGCCCCTAAGTCCGGAATCCTGCCCCCCAGAGCCCCGAGCACGCTCCCACCTGCCATCTGCTGCTGCCTGATAGCCTGCTGCCCACGTGCCCTGCTGTTTGCTGCCTGCACATCAGCCAGGGGTGCAGTTGCTGTGACCACCCCTGCTGGAACCAAAGACTCCCGACAGCCGTACCATCGCTCCACAGCCCAGCCCCAGGACCCAGTTGGCCACCCACTCCTGCCTCTGGGGTTGCCATGTCAGGGAGCACAACATCTGGCACGACTGGCAACCCCCGGCCAGGGAGGCAGAGGGGCACCAGCTTCAGTGCCACCGAAGTTGGTGTCCTGGTGGAGCGAGTCCTGGGGCAGTATGATGCCCTCTACGGACGGATGCGCCTCGACAAGGAAGGACGGACCAGGATCTGGACGGACATTGTGACTGCCATCAACGCAGAGGGGGTGGCAGTCCGAGAATTCCATCAAGTCAAGAAGCGCTGGGAGGACTACAGGTCCAGGACCCTGAACAAGGCCCGGCGCCTCGTGAAGGCAGTGGATGCCAAGGGGCGGCGGGGCCACTTGTCGCAAGATGAACTTTGGGTCCTGGAACGCATATCCCCAGCGCTCCATGTCCAGGTCCTTGGGAGGCAGACCCGTCTGGAGTCGAGCGGTGAGTGTACATGCATACTGATTGTAAGCTGTGTGTGTGGTGGTGTGCCAGGAGTGTGCATGTTGCACATGTCTTTGTGTGGCCATGTATAAATGTGTGTGTGCAGGGCTGTGAGACAAGCACATGTGTGCCTGTGATGTGTGAGACAAGGATGGTGCATGTGTGTGTGTGTGTGCTTGCAGTGCAAATGCTTGTGTGTGGGCACATGTGTTTGACTGTGCATGTGAGTTGGCATGCTTGTGGTGTGACACATGGATGTTGATTCCATGTGCATTAGTCTGCAGCGTGTGCGTGTGTGTAGTTGTGAAGGGTGCAACAGTGTTGCTACATGGATGCAGGTGACACTGTCATGTTGGAGAGTGAATTGCAAATGTGACATGGATGTTCATCTCATGACTGACAGTTTGCGGAGTGGTACACATGCTTGGATGTGTGCTTTGCATGTGTGCATGTGTATTTGAGTCCGTGTGTATCATGTGATGTGTGGCTCACCTTTGTCTGCTCATGCTGCTGTATGTCAATGTATGTAGCGGGCTGTAGCAATATGGCTGTTGAATGACTCATGTGTGTGCGTTGAGGAGACAAGTGTGTTGGGGATTGTGATGCCAGGTCTGGAGTATGACAATGCCACTCTTGTACAACTGTTATGTGTGTGAGTCAATTGTACAGTGTCCTGATGCCTGTCTCCTGTCTCTCCCTGCCTGCAGCGTCATCTGATGTGGAGGGCGGAGAAGGTGCTGTGGAGCACAGCAGCAGGGATGCCACCGCCAGCCGGAGACGCAAGGCCCGGCTCCCCTCCCCTGTTGTCATCTCGTCGGGGAGTGAGGAGTCCGGTGCTGTGTCCCAGGTCGCAGCTGCCGAGGGGAGGTCCAGGAGGCGCAGGAGGAAGTTGGACTCCTCGGCAGCAGAAGGGGCAGCTGAGACCCCACAGGGTTCCGCGGCGGAAGATGGCAGGGAGTCATCCAGGTTGGTGGTGGGTTTGGTGGAGGAGGAGGCCGTGCAAGGGACTGAGATGGGGTCTGGAGGTGGGCATTCCACTGGTGCTAGTGGTGCAGCACAGGGGCAGGGACAGGAGGCAGCACAGGCCGCCGCGGAGGTGCCTGTGTGTAATCCTGTCCCCGGTCCTGTGTCTGCATCATCTTGCACCAGCAGGGTTGCCCACGTCCGGACCCATTCTCAGGGAGACCAGGCTGTGTTCCTCCATACACTGGGCCTTGTTCCGACCCCCTCCTCACCTGAACCCCCTATGCGCCAGTCGTCCTCCGTGCCATCTTCCTACCCACCTGTCACCTGGGTGCCCTGTGGAGCTGCCTCTGACGATGGGGCCAAGCTGGTGGAGGACACATCCCTGCCCCAGTCGGGAGTCGTGAGTCCAGCAGGGGTGGCCACCGCAACAACAGCACCCCAAACAATGGAGGATGTGCAGGCAGCAGGTGTCAGGGCACCGGCACCAGCACGTCAGCAGCAGGAGGAAGAAGGTGGGAGCCTTGATGGCTCGGGGCCATCGCCATCAGAGGGGCAGGCATCAGCCGGAGGGCAGGAGGACCCTGGACGTCAAGTGTCTTCCGTGTGGCAGCGGTTGGGCCATGCCATAGATGGGGAGCGGCGGCGGGCGGAAGAGGCGCGGCTCGCTATGGTCAGGGCGGAGAACTCCATGTGGAGGGCCCTGAGGCGGGCCGAGTGCCTCGAGGCCATCCGCAGGGAGTTGGAGGTGGGTACATCGGCGTCCCTGCGGACCCTCGGGGCTGTGGAACGGGGCCGCCTCCGGGACATCGAGCGGGAGTTCGATGATGCCCTGGCCCGGAACAACGATCAGTGAGCCGCAGGACTTGCCCGCCGCCTTTGTATATAGTTCTGTAGTTTAGTTGTAGTTAGGTTTCCTTTGTTTTAATGTTATTATTTGGTTGCCAAAGGACAATGCACCACATTTTTGTATATAGACAATTTCTTACTTAGTGTAAATAGTTAGGTTTCATTTATTAGGGCTCATGGACCCGGATCATCATGTTGATTGTTTGAGGGATGTTAATATGTGTTTGATTTTTTCACATGAGGCAATGTGTTTCTTCTTTCATTTGTACTTGGATTTGATTTTGGACTTTGATTTTGGACCCCTATTTTACTTAATTTTTGTTAATTTGTGTTCCTGATTTTTTTGGTTGTGCTTTTTTATTATTTAGTTTGCATTGCATGTTTATTGTTATTTTTTATTTTTACCATCCTTGTTTATTTTTAATACATTTTCATTTGATCCTTCAATGTGTTGTATCATCTCATTGCTTTCATGCATGACATGTGGGTTGTTTGGACATTCACTTGCAACATCTGTGTGTGACAGACATGTGTTCATTCATATGATTTACATTGGGTGTGTCACATGTCATTGTGTTTGATATGTGGGTGGATGGGATAGTTGTTTGGGAATTCTTGCAGGGCAGACTGTCCATTACGGTCATGATTGTGTGGGGTTGTGACCCAGGTGAAGGTGGACATGGATGGTACATGGGTGGGGGCCTTCTGGTAGGTGCCCCTGACTGCGGGGGGGGTGGTAGACATGGGTGGGGGCCTGCTGGAAGGTGCCCCTGACTACGGGGGGGGTGGGGGTGGTAGACATGGGTGGGGGCCTTCTGGCAGGTGCCCCTGACTGCGGGGTGGGGTGGGGGTGGTGGGAGGCATGAGCAGGTGTGCAGGGTAGTCCCCTGTGGTGTGGGTTGGATGCAGGGGACGTGGAGGGTGTGAATGGAACACCTGTGAGGACCCACCCAGCAGAGCCGCGTGTGAAACTTCCCGCGCACCCCTGTAAATGACGTACCCTAGTTTTTCGCGTGTAGGATTTCACGCGCACCGCTGGAATTCCCGTAGCCTAGCTTTTGGCGTGTGATACTTCCCGCGCACCCCTGTAAATGACGTACCCTAGTTTTTCGCGTGTAGGATTTCACGCGCACCCCTGGAATTCCCGTAGCCTAGCTTTTCGCGTGTGATACTTCCCGCGCACCCCTGTAAATGACGTACCCTAGTTTTTCGCGTGTAGGATTTCACGCGCACCCCTGGAATTCCCGTAGCCTAGCTTTTCGCGTGTGATACTTCCCGCGCACCCCTGTAAATGACGTACCCTAGTTTATCGCGTGTAGGATTTCACGCGCACCCCTGGAATTCCCGTAGCCTAGCTTTTCGCGTGTGAAACTTCCCGCGCACCCCTGTAAATGACGTACCCTGGCTTTTCGCGTGTAGGATTTCACGCGCACCCCTGGAATTCCCGTAGCCTAGCTTTTCGCGTGTGAAACTTCCCGCGCACCCCTGTAAATGACGTACCCTGGCTTTTCGCGTGTAGGATTTCACGCGCACCCCTGGAATTCCCGTAGCCTAGCTTTTCGCGTGTGAAACTTCCCGCGCACCCCTGTAAATGACGTACCCTGGCTTTTCGCGTGTGGAACTTCACATGCACCCCTGATATCGACGTGGCCAGGGCAATCGCGTGTGGGACTTCCCCGCACCCCGGGATACACGTACCCAGGGCAATCGCGCGAGTGACTTCTCGCGCAACCCGTTGTACACACACGCGCGAATTTTTGAACAGTGGGTGTCCGTGTAAATGGCGTACACCTTTGCACATCATTAGTCCTTTGGGGTCACGGTATGGCCCATTGCTGTATGTGGGTGGTATTTGTTGGCGCAGGTTTTGGCGCACTTTCGTTGAGTGCGTCGGGACGCTACCGCCTGCTTACTTGTGGCGTACGTTTTTGGGCCTGTGCGCTGGTTTGATCGAGCGATGTTTTGCCCTGTTCGAATCCATGAATACGTGCTGCCGGAGAGCGTGTGGGCGTTCCGCGCACGTGCCTCCTGTACTTCCCCGTGCCGCCTACATTCTTCCCCATTCCGAGTGTTGTGCCCAATTTTATTCCCCATTCCGAGTGTCCCGCCCTGTGTTCCGCCTACTTTAGAGCTGTGCGCTGCGCTCGGAGTGATAGCGCAGTGGCCGTGGCACACGCCGTTGGTTGACCTGTGCGCCGGCGTGCGCCGCGCACTTTTTCAGCGCACGTCCTATGCTTTTCTTACGCACGGACTTCCATGAATCGACGTGCGCTGGTTTCCCTGCGCTTTTCGCTATTTTTCGGCGCAGCGCACGTATAGGCCCCTCTGCGCCGGAATTTTCGGCGCACATTTATTCCATGAATCGGCCTGTGAGACTTTATAACTCCAAAGAACTTGATTCAGAACTCGAAGCAAGGGCCTAAACCCACAAACTGAGAACTCTTCTCAGTGGGCCTCAGCATCCAGCAAACCTAACAGCGATAGCAGCATCCAGGAGCCATGCAGATCAGCGCTGGGTCCAGAGAAAGCTGTGCAGAAAGATCCAGAGCAGTGCTGTACCCAGAGAAAGCAGAGCAGTATCCAGAACCAGAGGCAGAGCAGAGCTGACCCAGACCGCTGTTCGCAGAACCAGAGAGCTGACCCAGACCGCTGTGCGCAGAGACCGTCCATGGCGAGTGAAGAAAACCTGACCAGATCCGTGGCGAGGCCCATTCTATTTCTAAATATATTGTGGGTACCTAGCAGAACTGTGCAGAACCAATCTCTTAGTTAAAATAATATAATTCAATCTATTTTAATCTAACCAGAACTGTCTCCTAAGTGTCACCTGTCATTTGCAAAGCTGTCACCTGTCATTTGTAGTTGCTAGCTGTAACTTGTCACTTTGAACTTTTAAAATTTCAAATCTGAAAAACAACCTTTACCATATCGCTCATATCTCCGTGACCCTTCGTCTTAGAGACTTGCAGTAACTTTCCTCTGAAAGCTGTGAACCTTGGCTTTTCAACGAACCTATAACCGCATTCCTATTCCCTATACTTTTGTTGCAATCGTGAAAAAAGCACTCGCGTATTTTACCGCGATTTGCAAATTTCTCCACGTGTGAAAACAGCAGCTTCCTTGCTTTCATTTGCCAAAAATTCGTTTAACCTGCCAATCATTCCTAGAACATTGCTAAAGTAAGCCTGAACTTATTTAAACCAACTAATCCTCAACCTGAACCTCCAGAGGGAATTAAAATCATTTTAGCACATTTTACAATATATTGCTATCACATTTTAAAGCATTTTGAGCCTGTGTAAAACTCATATCTATTCTCCTCTAAGCTTGCTGGGAAACTGGAACTCTGTATTACATTGTGATTGTATACCTGAACCATGTGCTCTTCCTTCCATCTCCTTACATTGTATAGGGGGGGTGAATTGCCACAAAGGGAAAGTGATTACCTTGTCTTTTGTGAAACCATATCAGTTTATCTTCTATACTGCATTTCATTCATTCAACCTTGCATTTCCTTGAACCCTATAAAGCATTCTCTACCACTTTATTCTTCTGTCCTTATTTACCAGTGTGCTACCTTATCCATTTCATGTCAACTCCTTAGTGATTATAAAGAAGTGGGCTAGTGCCAGATTCTCCGTTGTTAATCTTTATCATATCAGATTAAGTGTGATATTCAATTATTAATTTATTATAAAGTGTGATATATATATATATATTGTTTAAATTCTCAAATAAACCTTTTAACTTGCAAAACAGAACTACTTCTTGGCTCAGTGGGGTCAGGGGGATTCCAAGAGAGGGGTGTTATATAGGGGTAGTCATCCAGAACGCATGAACTGGACATAAAGATATATCAATAAGGGTTTCCATTCAGTATCCCAGACTAGGCATTGACTTAGCTGTAGTGTTGAATTGAATCCTCTTACAAATTGGGGGCTCGTAGCCGGGGATTCCGAATTAGATCTATCACTTGTGCAGATTAATACAGTGTGCCAGCTGACCAGATACACATATCCGGTCGGATCACCACGCTGTGTTACGCTGTAAAGCACTCCTCAAAGGAACTCTCTAAGCAAAAGGTCTGTTTTTCAAAAATAAAATACAAACTTCTGTAAGTCAGGAAGGAACTCAAATTCCAGAATGACGACCTTGGTAGATATGAAAATAGCCAGAGAGCACTTCTTACATAAGCTATTTGCGAGAGGTGAGTGGACTCATCAGGACCAGACGGTCTGGTTGCAAGCAATCGCACCCCAGATCACGGAAACAGGGTCAGATCAATGGAGAGACCGGGGTTCCTTACATGTGGCCCTGAGTGAACTATATATGTCCTCTAAGGCCAAGGATGAGCACAACAAGATTGCCAGGGTAGCAGCATATTTATATTTACATATGGGAGCCATGCAGGACAAATGTGCTGAAGGCCAAGATCTGGCGAGTAGGCAACTGCTGGCATTACAGAAGGCCCAATCTGATCTGAACTCTTCTGAGCAGAGGCTGCAGAGGAGCCAGGAGTCAGAAAATGATAGTAGGCAGTATATCATTAAAATAAAAGAGGACATGGATATACTGCAACAGGAAAAGGCTGACCAGGATACTAGATTTCTGGCCCTGCAGAAGGAGCACCAAGACAGTTTGGACTCCTTACTGCAGAGCCAGAAAAAGCTGGAGCAACAATTAGACTTTAACAGGGCATGCACGGAGCAGGTAGCCACCCCGCAAAGTCATCTAGATAGAGTGAAGGCAGAGAGCAACAAGCTGATTTTGAAAGACCTGGATACCCAGGCAGAGTTTGATGAAGAACGCCAGAAAGCTGGTGCCTTTCAAAGGCAGAGGGACGACCTGGCGGCACAAATGCAGGCTCTTAGTCAGGAAAGAGATGCCTTAGGCCAGCAAGTCTGCCATTTAAAAAGAAAAACAGAAGAAAATCACTTGGCCCTCCAGGGGCTGGGTGACCTCCAAAAAGAACACCAGAACTTGTTAGAACACACCAGGAGGGTGGAGGATGCTCTGGCAAGAAAGGAGCAGGCCAATAGGGACACAGCTCAGGAGGTAACCCTCCTGCAGCAAAAACTGGCCCAGTGCTCCAGAACCAATCAGGAGGCACAGAGAGAGAATGAGGCTCTCTGCCAGCACAATGATAGACTCCAACAACAGGTAGCGATGCAGGAGAGACTGATAGAGTCTAGTAAGGCCTTAACTGAGGAACTGAAGGCGCAGGCTCTTGCTTTGCAACAGGGAGCAGGGGCGGATAGAGATGAGGTTCGCTGGGAAAGAGAAACTCCTGAGCATAACCCCAGGAGCCCTAGTACCAGAGGCCTTTATCTCTCTCAGTCCCTGGACTCTGCCACCCCCATGTCTCCTGGCGCACATGAGCACAGGGCCACAGGGATGGCAGATTACTATCCAGCCAGAAGCATGGGGCTCATAGGCCAGTACCACCCAGGAATGGAGGGGCGGGCATCCGGGTATGGGCACCCAAGCACAGTGCAATTTAATGGGGAACCCCAGGAGAGTAGGCCCATTAAGGGCATCCTGAAAACCTCTGCCCAGTTAGGTCAGTGGGGGGGGTACCCATCAAATCCTGGCAGCAAGGAGGGATCTGAAGACTCCTCTGAGTGGTACAGGACACAGGAGACCAGGTCCCCACTTTCTGCCAGCCATTCCCAGGCTCGCAGAATCCGGGAAAACCTGGAAGAACAGACGGGAACCTCTGGGAGCAGTGCCTCTGAGTCAGAAGATGAATGGACCAGGGTTACCCGGACCAAAAGGGCCAATAAGACAAAAAGGGCCTTGCTTAAGGACCCCTTAAAGCAGATTAAGGCAATCAGGAGCGTCATCACGCCTTATCATAAGAACGCCAAGTATTCTGTTTGGGAGCACTTAGAGTTGTTTGAGCAAATGATGGAGACTTTCCATTTGAAGGACAGCCAAAGCTGTATTCAATATGTAAAGTGGACCTTCTCCCCGGAATACTCCAGTTTCTTTGCGGGGCTGGAGGACCAAAATCATTTAAGATGGTCCACCTATAAGGCGGCCATCTTGAAACAATTTTCTACTCATAGAAATCCTCAAGAGGCTCGCAAGGCAGCCTACAATTTACAATGTGGGGAGGATCAGGCCCCACAAGAATTTGTGCAGGACTTAAAGCGTGCTTTTGCACAGACCACAAGAAGGGTGCGCACGGATAGCAGAGAATTTATTAATACGTTTTTCCATGCCTTGCCCAAATACATAATGACCCAGCTCGTGAGGGATTTTCACGAGAAAAGATCTTTAGACTGGGTCATTGAACAGGCGACCCGGATCTATGAGGTGCAGAAGCCAATAGAAAATAAAAATAATGCGCCCAAAAACCCCAAAGCCAACAACACCCCTGCTGCTGCCAAGGTGGCAGAGGTAAAGGTCACCCCCGTTTTAGATTTGGAGATGGGGGGGCCTAAAAACCTACCTGCACCTAATAATGCTAGGTCCAGAAGGTCCTCGGGCCAGTCACAGACAGGGAGCCAGGGAGGCAGCCCCACAAATGGGGTCCCTCGCTCTCCTGATTATGTAAGCCCCCGTTACAAGGGAAACAGACCCATCCTGGGTTATGTGTGGACTCCTCCAGCCCAAGGGGGGGGATCCAGCTAAGCACCTAACCCAGAGAACTTCCCTCCCAACTTCTCACAGGAGGGCAGAAACTCACCAAACCCTGGGAAGAACTTCTTCCCCAGGTATCCACCCAACTTCCAGCCCCAAAATCCTCCACCCTTCTTTCCCCAATTCCCTGAGCCCAGACAACCGAATCTGGGAGAGGGGAGGCCAAGGGTGGAGGGGTATCCAAATCTTCCCAACCAGGGGTACTACCAAAGAAGGGATAGCTACCCTTCCCGGGATCAGCCTAGGGGAGAAAACAGGGCCCCGTATCAGCCTGAGCGGGTTTCCCAGTTAGAGCGCCAGGTTCAAAACATGCCGCGGGAACTGGGTCACATACTGAGGGCTCATCAGAACCCTCAGATCGGCATGCCGGCGCAGAACGCACCCAACTCTGGACCTGGTGCTCCAGAACAATGACGGGGGCTGCACCCCGATAACTCACCGGTTCCCAGGGAGGAGGCACAAAGGGAAGGTGGGTGTAAAGCCTTGGAGGAAGCTTCCTTCCTCACTTGTAAACAGTCCCTGGAAACCCAGGAACCGGAAACAAAATCTCTTGCCCCTGAAATTCTGCCTCCTAAGGAGCAGAGGGGGGGTAGGAGAAACAAAAGACCCAAACAGACTCAGTTTGAGGAGGAGGTACAGATCTTCCAATTTGAGGGAGAGGGATCCTCAGAGGATCCTGGGAAAAGGATCTTCTCCTTCAGAGAGGGGGGAACTCCTCCCAAAGAAAAATGGGTCCCTAGGGATGCAAATCCAGACTGGGGAGATGTGGAGACTGAGCTACCGCCGCCCACCATCTCATGCCAGAACCAACAGCAAGAAAATCCCCTGGTTCAAACCCACCCTGGTGACTGCCTCCAATAAGGGGGGGGCGGCCCGGAACCGGAGCCAGGGGAACCCACAATGGCTCTGATCTCCAGTTGCCAATTTTTTCTTTCAGATTCCCAAGGCTCTCCACAGAATTCTGCCCAAATCTCTTCGCTAGCGATGTCCAAAACCAGAAAGTTAGCCCACCAGTTGTCCAAAAATGTGCATTATCTGTGCCCCCTTGAGGAGAAGGAGGGAAGATACTATGCCCCGGTACAAGTACAGGGGCAGGGTACAATTTTGGCACTGGTGGACACTGGATCTCAAGCTACCCTTCTGTCCAGAAGGGCCTTTGACGAACTGAATGCAGGAAGGGGAGAGAATTACCAAATTCCTCTCACCTCTCTTCCTGGACAACTGCAGAACTTTGACGGGAAGGAAATTCCCGTTGAGGGGACTGCAGACTTGGACATTAAGATTGGGCGACACAAGGTGAAACACCCGGTCATAGTAGTGACTACAGAGGGCACCCCTTGTTTGCTGGGGAATGACCTCCTGAGGAGGTTGTCACCCTTAATAGATTGCGTAAACAAGGTCCTCTGGACCCAGACTAGCCGACCAATAAAATTAAAACAGAGTGTCAAACATGTTAGTTTAAACGGCACCTGCCACATGGTTGAACAAAAATCTGACCAAGTAGAATTTCACTTCCAGAACAACCAAATTCCAGACGTGACAGTAATAGCAGTAGGACAACAGACTGGTGATGGGGGGTCCTCTCTATTTCTGAAAATCAACCTTCCTTCCAGTTTAAGGTGGTATTCCACACTGGAAGGAAACACCCTGAAATACTTTACTAATCCACAATCAGAAACTCCCACTCCTATAGTCCAGAAAGATGTGAAATCAGCTCAGAGCCTGGCTGATATTCAGCAAATTGGAGAGCAGTTGTTCATCCCTGTTCAGTTAAATGATGGGAAGGACTCTGTTCTCGCTCGAGTGTGTGTGAACAATGGTAAGAGCTTCATCAGCGAAGCCATGTTTCGCCAACTCCCAAAAGATCCAGCCATTCCCACCTTCAAACTGATAGACAAATGGGAAATGGACCTAGATTCACCTAATTCCAAACATCTCCTGCCAAGCAGGTGTATGCTCAAAATCTCCATTGGCAACAAGAGCATAGTCCACAATTGTTGGGTCGTGCGAGACGTCCCTGCCGCCTTTTACTTAGGCAGTGACATTCTCAATCGCTCTGCCATTAGTTTGGACCTAATAAACTTCAAAGCTTGGTCCCGATTAGCGGATAATCCCATGGGCTTTGATGATCCAGAAAAAGCATTTAGGTCAGCTCAATTGCTACCTTATGCAGTTGAAATTCAGATCAAAGAGGAAGTCACCATCCCAGAAAGGACCCGACAATTCTCCCTGGAAGTGAAAGCTAAAAGAGGACAATATTTGCAAAACCCTGATGCTTACATACATCTAAATGCTTCTCTCCAAGAGCAAGGGTTAGGGGTAAACCCAACACCAGTAGTCAACATAGAACATGACACCATTCTAATAGAGGTGGATAACAGCGACTTAAAGAGTATTACTCTAGCCGCAGGCACCATTATTGGAATGGCGGTTGATGACCGACATTTTTCCATTGATTTAGGTAATGAACTTTTAGGGCCAATCCCCAAGGACTGTGTTGACAGTGACAGTGAGGACAATACAACACCAGACAGGATTTTTACCCGGCATGGGGGTAACTTCCTGGTGTACACTTCCTGCCCCTATGGTAAGGAAGATGTGACTTGTGACTTCAGGAGGGATGAGGTGATTTTCCAGGTCCATGAGGGCTGCCTTTCCCACCTGAAGCCTCCGGTCCAAATCAGCACTCTGACCAGGGACTTCTCCACCCAGCTGGAGGAGGCCGCGGAGATAGCCAAACCAGACAAACCAGAAGTCTTTCTAGGCTTTAGGCAGATGGTGGAAGAGAGAGTCAACCTAGCTGATGCCTGTGTGACTCTGGAACAAAAGCAAAAGTTGAAAAAGTTTTCTTGGATTTCCAAGATCTCTTTGCGGTAGACTCATATGACTGTGGTCGCACTGACATCCACACAACAACAATCCCCACGGACCCTGGCTTGACTCCTGTGTTTGTGAAGCAATATTGCTTGCCTCTCGCATCAATGGAGTCCCTTACTGAAATAATTAATAACCTTGAGTCCCGGGGAATAATCCGTCCAGTCCACAGCACCTTCAATAATCTGGTGCTGGGAATATTGAAGCCAAACGGCCAGTGGAGACTCTGCGCCGACCTCAGGGAGTTCAACAAACGGGTCCATACTTCCCGATGGCCTCTGCCCTACATTGACCAAGGGCTGGCGCAGATCCAGGGGTCACAGGTATTCACTGCAATAGACCTGACCAATGGATACTGGACCGTGCCGGTCAGTAGGGAGGACCAATACAAGCTGGCTTTTACCTTTGGGGGCCAGCAGTATACATGGACCCGGACTCCCTTCGGATACCTTAACTCCGGTAATGAGTTCAATATTTTCCTACATAAGGCCATGCCCGACCTGGGTGCGAGGGGTAACCTGGCTTATGTAGATGATGTCCTCATCAAAAGTTCATCTGTGGAGGAGCACATAGCGGAGATCCGTTATGTTCTGACGCAGTTGAGGGCCGCCGGAGCAAAACTTTCCTTTCAGAAAGCACAGTGGTGTAGAACCCGTGTTAATTTCTTGGGGCATGAGATTACTCCTCAGGGTCTCTGTCCCCAGGAAAAGAAAGTGGAAGCACTTCAGAAACTGAAAGACCCCACAACTCTGCGCGAACTAAGGAGCCTCCTTGGACTGACTAATTACAGCAGAAAGTTCATTGAGGGCTACGCAGAGATCACCAGACCCCTGATTCATCTCCTGAAGGGGGGGGTCAAGTGGGAATGGGGTCCAGAACAAGCCGAGGCAGTAAAACAACTCAAAAGAAGCCTCTCAAAAGCGCCTTGCCTAGCTTCCCTGTCAGAAACAAGGAGTGCTTCCTGGAGACGGGTTTCTCTAATACGTGCTTGACGGCAGTATTATACCAAAAGCATGACAAGGTCAATAAAGTAATCTACTATGCGAGCAAAACTTTATCCTCTGTGGAGGAAAAATTCAACGATTGTGAGAAGGCACTCCTGGCAACGGTGTGGGCATTGAAGAATTACCGCCCGTTTATCCAGGGGGAACACATCATAGTGGAGACTCCACACCAGCCTCTGCAATATCCCCAAAGTGACAGAATCCGGGCCGGAAATGTGAGTAATTCCCAAATTACTTCCTGGATTCAGTCAATGCAAGGCTTTCCTGTGGACGTCAGATATGGCCAAAACAAGAAGAGTCCCCTCGCGCAAGGTCTGGCTGACTTGCATGATTGTGCCAGAGAAAACTGTCTCGAGGACGAAAGTCTAAAAATAAAGGACAACATGGAGGCATACCTTAATTCCCCCCACAAAGTCTTTGAAGAAGACAAGTGTGAGGGAATGCCCACTGTATATGTGGATGGATGCTCTTACCATGTTGACAACGATGGGGAGAAAGAACTGGTGGCCGGCGTAGGGAATACATGGGTGAATGAGTCCCCAGAACCCTCCGCTGGATACAAAATTGGTCCCCGAAGTAGTCAGGTGGCAGAATTGATGGCTGTGCATCAGGCCATCCTCACTGCTGTCCAGCATCAACTCCACGAACTGGTCATAATCACAGTTCGGATTATGTACGGAACGGGTTCGTGGAGCACCTGGTTAATTGGAAAACCAGAGGCATGTTATGTGCTAACAACAAACCCTTGAAACATGGGAAGTTGATCCAAAACATTGATGATCTGGTCACCTCGAATGAGATGACCATCTATTGGAAAAAGATCAAGGGTCATTCCAAAGTAGAGGGACCAGAAAAAACTGGAAATGACTTAGCTGATCAGCTGGCCAAAACCGGGGCCATCCAAGGGGATCTAATTGAGATTGAGTCCTTGTTGGGGGAAATCCAGGTCACTGCTATCACTAGGACCCAGACAAATGCTCACAACGACCTTTCAATTGCACAATGGAGTAAGGAGACCCCTGATGCCGATTTTATTACCGCTCAGAAGGGGGATCCAATTATTGGTAAGTTTTACCAACACCTTGAGGACCCTGAGAACTTTCCCCTGACGGATGCCGATTATAACGTGAAAGAGGACCTTAGAGTGTTGATGAAATGTCCAAAAATGTTCCGGATCCAAGACGGTTTGCTGGTAAGGAAATCCAAAGCTGGCCACGATCAGTGGGTGGTTCCTACCTCATTCCGAAGCCTGATGTTAAGTCACGCCCATGATGCGGCCACCGCCGGTCATAGGGGGTTTCACACAACACTGGAAATCTTAAGAGAGGTTGCATACTGGCCACACATGGGGCAGGACCTTGACCAATACTTGAAGGGGTGTCTTGTGTGTGCGCAATTTCAGCCGACGTCCCTCACACACCGCGCGCCTCTCCAAAAGCGGGGGATGACACTGCCATGGTCAGATTTGCAAATCGACTTTGTAGGCCCTGTGATTCGCTCGTCTAGAGGAAACAAGTACATGTTGACCGTTACATGCTTGTTTACCAAGTGGGTGGAATGTCTCCCAGCCCCAAATTGCAAGGCAGAAACTGCAGCTGCCCTGATGATTAACCACATCTTTTCCCGTTTCGGTCTACCTCAAAGGATTGAGTCAGACAGTGGGAGCCACTTCACCAGTTAAGTAATGACAAAGATGTGGGAGATACTGGGGGTCAAAAGGAAGTTGCATATTGCTTACCGGCCAGCTTCTTCTGGGGCAGTAGAGAGATATAACCGAACCATTGTGAGCATATTAAAGAAGTTTGTGGCAGATTCTGGGCCAAGTTGGGATATCCGATTACCTCTGGTCCTAATGGCCATCATATCTACCCCTTCATCTGCAACCAAAATGTCACCATTTGAGTTGATGACTGGGCGCAAGATGGTGCTTCCTCAGCATTTGCTCTACAGGACCCAAGAGCAGACACTAATAAATGCCTCCACAACTCACCAGTATGTGGAGAATTTAAGGAAACACCTTCAACATGCTTTTGCTTATGCTCAGCGGAATCTAGAAAGATCAGCTGATAGCATGAAGACCCACTATGACCTGAAGACTTCCAGGAAGGAATATCAGGTGGGGGACCGGGTCTATCTATACAATTTCCAAAGGAACCAGGCCAAACAGCGAACATTTTTGGCTACATGGAAGGGACCCTTTGAGATTATAGACAAGATCTCCCCTGTGGCCTACAAGATCCGCATCCCCAAAGGCGGTTTGGCAGAGGGGGAAGACAAGTGGGTCCACATTAACCAGTTGATGTGTTGCCATCCCAGGCACACTCTGCAACAACTGGAGGAATCCTCTGGAATCCTAGAGGATGCTGTCTCAGATTAATTCAGTTCTAACTTAAAATATCCTACATATGGCCTATCAAATTCTAAGTTTCTCAATGTGGGTGTTTTGGTTTTTGAATGCGAAAAGAAATGTGCATGTTCATATGTTTTGACTATAAATTTATATGCCACCCCACTATATCAATGGTGGGGGAGAAATGTCCATGAATAGGTATTGCCGCTCTTCCTTTGTCGTCCTAGGAAAAAGAAAACCTGGAGACGGGCCAAGGAGGACGATCCGGAGACTGGGAGCAGAGACGCAAGGGGCCCAGTGTACCGCCCAATACTCCCATCAGGACCGGCGAGGAGAACCGATCGATCCGACCGGATGGAGGAAAAAATGCTGAACTCTGCCATATATTGGAAGAAGATGAGGAAACATCACAGGTCTTGCGAGTTCCATCAGTGAAACAGAATGGCCATCGCAAGAGGGGGGGGTTGTGGGATGTTTTTACCCATGCATCCGAGTCCTACCTCAAAAACTGTGCAGTACTGGCATTGAAAACATCATGATGGCCAGAGCTTCCCAGAAAATGCCCAGGGAAAGGCATGAAGAATAGGCTGCCACCCATTTTTGCCGATGTTATGGGCACAGAAGGGCACTGCCTAAAACCACCATTGGACTACCCACACAGTAGCATGAAACCATTGGGAATGGCAATGCTGATTGCCAAAAGCAACCTAGAATTGAGGGGAATTCATGTTCTTAAATCCCAAAAATGGGTGCATTACCAGTATTCACCACTATCAGTAAGCCGGCGTTTTAAAACAACACCAGACTTTTTTTTTGTGTAAAACTGAATAAATGAACCCAAAGCAGGCCAAAGAAAGACTTACTGAGAGGTGGATCCAATGTAAAGTTATATTCTGAAGTGACTTGAAGGTTTATAACAAGACTGGCTGAGCTGTGGATTATAGCAGTTTAAGTAAATTTGTACTGAAAAACACTAAAAATCTAAATGTTTAAAAGAAATGAGTGACCTACTTTTGAGTGTCACATAGGTTTCAATTGTTTAAATGTCATAGTTTTAAACTTAGAATCAGCATTCTAGCTGCATATGTAAACATGGTTAGTTTTATTTGAATGCAGAAAACTGGGTAACTAAAAGTGACATTAGCTGGGGCCTGGCTTAAGGAACTGAATTCTGCCCACCAGCTACCCCCGACAGGAGTTGAGACTTGCACAACAGCTGTGTTCCCAGGCCTAGCTGCCTTTTGCTGTTCCCACCAAAAGGGATATGACACTTCTCTGATTGAATTACCTGGGCTCTGCAGGAAATTGAACAAAGCCCTGTCCTGACTCAGGCAAGTGTTTTATTGGTGGGAGTCGTAAATGTGGCTTCCTCCTGGAAGGAAAGGGGAGGAGCACTGCCTGTGAGAGCAAGCTGGCTTGGCAGAACTGGAAAAAACAGAAATTCAACCTTGTGCTGGGGGGAAACCACACCCCTTTGGGGCCAGAACATAACTCTAAAAAGATGGATCATTCATAGAGCGGACTTGTGAAAATTATTTAAATGATACCATAATTCTTGTGATTTTTCGGCCCACATTTTAAGAGGTTTTTACAACCGGTGGTATGATCTGGGGGCAAGCTAGTAGTTAAGAGGGTATTACTTTAAATGTATGCATGTTCAAAATCTGACACTTCATCAATTAATGTCCATACTCCTTGCCCACATGTGTGTAAATTTGGGTTAATGTCTGATATTGCAAAACCAGTTAAAAAGTGCAAATGTTGCCATTTCTGAATGCAAGCCCCCAGGAAGAGCCGATTTGGACATGGTATACCTCCTGTGATATGTGATGGGTGCATGCAATTTTAAACAAATGTGTACCTGTGCAAATATGTCTTTTTGATCAAATATAGATTGTGTGCAATTTGACAGGGGAGTGTCCTTTCTGAAAGCCATTAAATGACATCATTCTGACACACAATCCTGCTCTCCAGTGAGAACGCAAAGAATTCTCCAACCTATCAGAACTCTGAAGGGGTTGGGCCTAGAAAGCTAGCCTCTCCACCCACTTTCAAAACACATAAAAGCAGACAGTCAGGACAGATAGGGACATTCAATTCCATTTGCTGCAACGCGCTCTGCCGGACCACACAACATCCAGAAGATACTAGATTCAACACTTAGACTTTATAACTCCAAAGAACTTGATTCAGAACTCAAAGCAAGGGCCTAAACCCACAAACTGAGAACTCTTCTCAGTGGGCCTCAGCATCCAGCAAACCTAACAGCGATAGCAGCATCCAGGAGCCGTGCAGATCAGCGCTGGGTCCAGAGAAAGCTGTGCAGAAAGATCCAGAAGCAGTGCTGTACCCAGAGAAAGCAGAGCAGTATCCAGAACCAGAGGCAGAGCAGAGCTGACCGAGACCGCTGTTCGCAGAACCAGAGAGCTAACCCAGACCGATGTGCGCAGAGACCGTCCGTGGCGAGTGAAGAAAACCTGACCAGATCCGTGGCGAGGCCCATTCTATTTCTAAATATATTGTGAGTACCTAGCAGAACTGTGCAGAACCAATCTCTTAGTTAAAATAATATAATTCAATCTATTTTAATCTAACCAGAACTGTCTCCTAACTGTCACCTGTCATTTGTAAAGCTGTCACCTGTCATTTCTAGTTGCTAGCTGTAACTTGTCACTTTGAACTTTTAAAATTTCAAATCTGAAAAACGACCTTTACCATATCGCTCATATCTCCGTGACTTATAGACTTGCAGTAACTTTCCTCTGAAAGCTGGGAATCTTGGCTTTTCAACGAACCTAGAACCGCATTCCTATTCCCTATACTTTTGCCGCAATCGCGAAAAACGCACTCGCGAATTTTACCGCGATTTGCAAATTTCTCCACGTGTGAAAACAGCAGCTTCCTTGCTTTCATTTGCCAAAAATTCGTTTAACCTGCCAATCATTCCTAGAACATTGCTAAAGTAAGCCTGAACTTATTTAAACCATCTAATCCTCAACCTGAACCTCCAGAGGGAATTAAAATAATTTTAGCACATTTTCCAATATATTGCTATCACATTTTAAAGCATTTTGAGCCTGTGTAAAACTCATATCTATTCTCCTCTAAGCTTGCTGGGAAACTGGAACTCTGTATTACATTGCGATTGTATACCTGAACCGTGTGCTCTTCCTTCCATCTCCTTACATTGTATAGGGGGGGTGAATTGCCACAAAGGGAAAGTGATTACCTTGTCTTTTGTGAAACCATATCAGTTTATCTTCTATACTGCATTTCATTCATTCAACCTTGCATTTCCTTGAACCCTATAAAGCATTCTCTACCACATTATTCTTCTGTCCCTATTTACCAGTGTGCTACCTTATCCATTTCATGTCAACTCCTTAGTGATTATAACGAAGTGGGCTAGTGCCAGATTCTCCGTTGTTAATCTTTATCATATCAGATTAAGTGTGATATTCAATTATTAATTTATTATAAAGTGTGATATATATATATATATTGTTTAAATTCTCAAATAAACCTTTTAACTTGCAAAACAGATCTACTTCTTGGCTCAGTGCGGTCAGGGGGATTCCAAGAGAGGGGTGTTATATAGGGGTAGTCATCCAGAACGCATGAACTGGACATAAAGATATATCAATAAGGGTTTCCATTCAGTATCCCAGACTAGGCATTGACTTAGCTGTAGTGTTGAATTGAATCCTCTTACAGGCCCAATGTGGAATGTTCAGGTGCTGTTACTGTCGGCGGCATTAGCGTGCAGTAATAGCACCACAAATTGTCAAAATCGTGGCGGATTTACCCCCAGCTTAAAGTTGGGGCTAAATCCTGGCAAACCTGTGATTTGGTGGACCCTTTAATGTGGCGTTAATAGCTTACCGATGCATTAAAGGCATCCTGCCAAACTCGTGATAAGGCAGCTAGGGCCCACTTGATCATCAGGGTAGGCTCGACTCAGGGCATGCAGGGTGGCGTTGCAGATCAGGACAAATTATGCGGGATCAAGATGTAGGAGTGACATATCTTTATTTCGCAATATTTGAAGGATCCTCTTACTCCTTATATATATTTATAAAATGAGCCAAGCACAACCACCAGCCATCCTCAGGCATAGATCAGTTCCCAGCTCATGTCTCAAGTGACACACTCCGAACACTCACGCATACTCTCTTATCCAATATCCATTGAGCTGCCATTCACTCATAGCTGGCATTCTTGCATCAAGATAGGATGACCGGCAGGACGCATTCAAATGAGGACATGCCACATTCACTCCCTCAAGACAAGATGCCACGCCTTCCAAGCACAAAGGGAATGGCAGCAGGGGGGAGAGGCTGGTATTCACTATGCGTGGGTGCTTCCTCATTATTGTGTCTGTCTAACTGGCTCATGGGGTCCTCATGGGTACATCCCCTGGTGCTCAGGGACATTCAGTGCTGACCATTTTAGTCTATATCGCCGGTGGAACTTGAGTCCTCCCCAAAAAGGCCAACTTCCGAGTGGCCATCAAATGTATTGGGTCATAATACCATCCTACCGGTCAACCCATTTAAAGGTTCCTGACCCAGTGGCCTGATCTCTTGACCAGTTTTGGTCACAAGGTTCCTTGGTTCCTAGTTATGGTCCTTCCATGCCTTTCTCCTGTTCATCTCAGGACAGAGTTTTGTGGTGCATTTAAATAGACCTCAAGGGGAATCAATTGCCTGATTTGGGGGACACCCTATTTCCATGCGTGGGGTCCCTCTTCATCACTCATGAGCCTTTGGAGCCTTTGGAGCAGGGTTGGGAGGTTTCACCTCCCCTGTCCGTGAGTCCTTGGGTGTTAAATGCCGAAACCTTATCTTTCATATTTCCAGTGGTTCCACTATTCCGGGTACAACTGGTTGTTTCCACCTAGGATTGGTGACCTATTGGACTCCTTAAAGTGATGTGTCTATTTAGGAGATCAGCAGTATCGGGCTACACTCATTCCCTTGTGCATCAGCCTTTGAGAATCAATTCTGGTCAGAAAGCATACTGCATTCATATGTAAGTACTGTGACGAAGAAGTGTGAGAAGAAGAGTAAAGAAGACAATGATGTACAGATGCGTTTTTGTTTGCACTTAAACCCTACCAGCTCTTGTGGTTGGAAGTGGGTCAGCCGGCTCCTCTCTGCGCACTGAATGAATATATTACTCGAAGCATGCACTGGAGGTTGTGTGGCCCTCCCTCCTCTGTGTATGTAAAAAGGCAGTGTGGCTGTTTTTCATGAGGCACCAGGAGCCGCCACTGGAACGAAGGCCCCTGTAGACCCACGCGCAGGAGTTTTGCAACAACAAAGCTGTTGTGGGACTGACAAAAAAATCACTAGAGCAAAATGTTTATCACAGACAGAAAGCAAACTGATAAAAAGGCATGTTAAACAAAAGAGAAAGACAACACAATTTACATATAACATTTGCATACTATCTCCTGCAGCAAAGCGCACCTGTCAAGGATGATTACTCCTTCCAGGTTTCTGTCAAAGAAATGCAAAGAGGTTTTTCAAAGCGGTCACTTGCAATATGCTATTCCCAATGTGTATTTTAATGGGGACTTTTCCTTCAAAGCTTGAACTGGATACCCGCAGACATGTCATACATGCGTAGATAAGGGGTGGAGGTTTGGGGGGCAAGGATGAAAGGCGGCTTGCTACAGTGATGACAGCTGCAGGCGGGCAGGGGATTCCTGCCTGTGGACAGGCAGACGGAGAGGCAGCACAGGAGTACAGCCCTTCTGACAGACTGGGAATTCTGAGGTGAAGAAGCAAACCAAAGCTTCACAAGAAACCATATCAACATTTCTAAGGGACTTCCAAAAACGCAACTGCTGTGGTCTTGTGATCCACGGACTGGGACTCTATTCAGTCATCCTGCAAATAAAAATAAACAATAAAAAAAATCAATGCTGCTATAAAAATATTACAATAAATAACAAGTAGAAGTCCAGAAATGGAATGGTATTTTGATGTGCATAGTAGGTGTTACTATCTCCCAACGTAACGAGTACTTTTAATCTTAGAAGGACATTAGGTCTTGGCAAATTAGAACCCGTGTCTTTCCTGCCCAGTCAGCCACTCACGGGAGCTGATGCAGCCTTCCTTGCGGGGGCAGCAGCAGGAAGGGGGGATGAGTTCCGGTGATTAGATAGTGCCCATCCAGGTCACAGGGTGTAGTGTCTGAAATGGAGCTCTACACAGACTTGTCGAGAGTAAATGAAAAAGAAACTTGCTTCATTCAAGACATTAAACTGAACCTTTTTATGTTTTTTACATTTTTCTATGTATTGCTGTTCTGTGGTTTGACATCGATCCTTTCACA
This sequence comes from Ambystoma mexicanum, assembly GCF_040938575.1. Classification (NCBI taxonomy): domain Eukaryota; kingdom Metazoa; phylum Chordata; class Amphibia; order Caudata; family Ambystomatidae; genus Ambystoma; species Ambystoma mexicanum. Next base: position 1,188,470,373 of record NC_090926.1, read on the forward strand.
AACATCCAAGTCATACAAAAATACAATTAATATGAAAAGTATCAATTCCTCCGCTAGTTGCTTGCTCCCGATTGCCCACCCTCGCCCTCCTCTGTTAGCTTCCTGCTGCCTTTATCTCCGCTTCTCTCACTGTGTTCTGCCCCCTATGACTGTAGACCACTCCGTTGCTTGCCAAAGGTAGTTCTGCAGACAAAAAATACCCTAATAATAATAATAATAATAATAATAATAATAATAATAATAATAATAATAATAATATTAATAATAAATACTCTTATGGTATACACAAAATATACCATACTACAATAAATAAGATAAATATCATTTAATTTCAGATAGTTTCTTACATTCTCCTAAACCTATGACATTTTTTTAATCCTTTCTTATAGAAAGTAAAGATATCTAAAATTGTTGAGGTTAGTTGACCTTTAAGCACGTTCCTCGTTAGTTGAAGCAATATTGGACATAAAGCGGGGGAAACATATCTTATATTAGGACGCTCCATGCACACATGGTTGAAGGCTTCTGCTGTGTACCCCCTTTCTAGATAGCCTTCTGTGGGGTGGAATGCATTCTCCTCTGCTGAATCTGTCTACCTGTCCAATTGATTACAAAGAAATGTAATAGCATGTGCTCGCTCACTACTTCCAGGGTATTGCTCAGTGTAACGCTGGCAGGGACGTCATTTCACCATTTCACCATAAAAGGATAAGGACCAGTATGATGCAGGTTATGATATGACATGATCTGATATGATCAGTCATTTGTAACGCGCCTGTGTACAGATTCTATCTTTACACAGTTTAGGGAGACATATCATCAATGCTTCTCTTGGAGTTGCTAGTAGAATACCTAATTGAGATGCCTCAGGGTATTCCTCCTGTAAAAAGGGTGCTAAACAATGATTTCTTATAGTATTCCACCAAAATCCTGTCCGGACCAGGGACTCTGCCACTGCCTCAGATGGAGTTTATCTTCTAAATGTCTTTGACTTCTATGGGACACTTTTGCAGAGCCCTATGCTCTTCCACCATCCAGACAAGTGCCACAACATCTAGGTATTCTCTCAGTTGTTCAACAGATGATTTGAATCTGCTAGTGTAAACTGAGGCATAGAATTGTGTGAAAGACTTAACTATGTCCTCTGGGTGTGTCAATGTATTCCCAGCACCCTACATCGCCTCTATCCATTCCCCTTGGGTTTCACTGTTAATTACATATGATAAAGTGTTCCCTGGGCAATTCCTCTTCCTGTAGTTCCTCTCTGTTACCCTGTTGGATAAGTATTTAATGTCTCTGTCAGCTGCCGGAATTCTGCCAGTGTACCTTTGAGGATATTGGCTACAGAAGTGCTGTTAGCTTTGGTGTAGGACTCCTCCAGCTGTTTCAAATCTGTCTCTGGATTATCTGGAAATCTATGTGGGGATTTGTTTCTAGAGTGATGCAAACCCCTCAGATATAGGCCTTATGATCTTCCCATAGTTTACCTGCAGTGATCCCTTATTGGTAGTTATACATGGCTGTAGGGATACCCAATGTATAGGCTACACCTGCTAAAGCATCTAATTTGAGCATCTGGACATTGTGCCCTTGCAGCTTGAGTGGCACTGGGGAGTAATCAGAAAATGTGAGTGGCAAGATGGTGCAAGATTTGAGGTTGCCAGCTGCTTGTTTCGATAGTAGCCAAGCATCTATTCTTGAGTGTGAGTTGTGTACTGATGATAAGAAGGTGTATTCCCTTGTGTTGCCATGGATCAATAGCCACACATACATCGGCTCATGATATTCACTAAGATTATTGATCAGTTTAGCAGCAGGTCCTAGATGTCTGGATCTTGTTGTGGATCCGCAAAGGACGGTTATAGTGTTGAAATCACCACCCATAATAACAATACAGCCAAGGAAAGGCTGAAGTCAATCCAGTAATGACCAGAAGCACAGGTTTTCCACACAGTTTACATGCAACTATTAAATAGCATTTGTTAGGATCTGCTCTAGTTTCAATGATTCAGAACTGAAATGACAGTGCCCTAGGTCCTCTGGTGATCATTGTTCTGGCTTGTGTGAAAAAGGATGCAAAGCATATGCTCTGGCCCCATTGGTGTGCGAACGAGTTAGATGGTCGAAGTGCAAAGTATGATTCTTGCAACATTGCAGTCAGACCATCAGTCAGTCATAATGATTTATTTCGATAAAAAAAAAAAACGAAAACACTTTAAATTCATCCTTTGCATTTAAATTGCAATTTTGTGTTGCTTTAAATATTTCAAACTTTCCTTGCCTTAATGATTTTATTTAGACCCCTGACTTTACAGGATATGGTGGACATCTGTTTGTGGTTGAGTCTGAGATTACTGACGTGTACAGCCATGGTATCTTCTTGGGGACAAGGATCGCTATTGTAGGTTTAAGTATATATTCACAATCTAAAATCTGGTCGAATTATGTGAGTACTGTGACTAATGTTTCCATATGTGAGTATAATATATTCTCGCCTCCCTCTTCACCACCAAATTCACTGACAAATCTCCCAACTTCCACCTCACTCAATGCAAACGACAACTAATAGCAAGGAATAAAACAATCTTACTTTAATGTTAACAAGAACCATTGCAATTGAGACTCACTATTGGGGGTCAGTTGGCAGTACCTGCCAGAGTCTCTGAGTGTGACCACTGTGCTTACTACATACTTTGGCAATGCCAGAGAATTGGCAAGCCGAGTGGCCAGAGAAAAGATGAATTGATCAATTAAATCAAGATGAATTAAAGTCTTAATGTGGTCATACTGAGTAGGCCATCCTTGATTTAGAGATTGTATTCATGTCAAGGTAGCAATCGGAAAGCGTGCATCTAGAAATGCTGCTGCCTCTGATGGGTTGGTAAAGAAACATAATCTGCCTTCATGTATGAGTTTTATTCTGTATTGGAAGGTTGGCATTTCACCCCTTTGTTGATTGCCTCTCTTTGACGTTGATGTATTAGCACCTCACCACCAGGAATGCAGGGCAGAATTCCAGATGTACGAATATTATGTTGGTTTCAAACTCGAGTGAACCTTTATCAGGTTGTGGTCTTGGGACCTGGATATGTGAGCAGTAATTGAGCATGCGGGCATTACCAGAGCTGGCTTTGCACCAGATGACCAATGTGCTCATTCTGTGAGAAATTGGGATGACAAATGGTCCAGAATCTTCGGTAGATGCTTTTTCAAGCAATAGTTCTATCAATCCCAATGATGCCCACTCCAGCATCCCAACTATCCTAATGTTGTTTCAGCACAATCTGGATTCTAAATCAGTGTTGTTTGACATTACGCTTGTTGATTCCTTAGTTACTTTGACAAATTCATGCATCTAACCAAAATGCTTTTGTATCTTATTTGTCAAAAAGTCAATTATTCCACAAGCCGTCAAAAGGGTCCCTTCATTTTCAGCAGCGGATTTGGCAAAATATCGTCATTACGTTCAGGCTGGGTTGCCACATTGCAGGTGGCGTTTTCCCGGTTGGGGTCACAGTTAAGAGACTTTTGAGGCTTTGCCACAGTAAATGGACCCACTTTTCTTGTCTTTCTTTCATTTGGCATTGCCACAGCCAGGAACGAAGTGCTCTTGCATTAGATATTGAGAGCGCCACACTACTGAGTTATGACACTAGCAGACCATTTTTCAAATGACTATGTAGGTAGCACCAAATGTTGAATCATTGCTTGATTTTAGGTTATTTGCTCGGATACGCCAATCTGGATGGAAGACATATATATATTTATAGTGAGACTTGTCAAATAATCTTCTTGGTCTAGATAATGAGTGTAATGATTTGGAAATCTTGTGAGCACGGCCAGTGAGTACTAGCTTTTGTTATCGAGACAACATTGCCTTGCATGTGAGGAAGTATGTAAAGTTGTTAATATTTACTCACTGTAATTGCTGCCTCTGTTTATGCCACTGTGCAGAATAGTCCTTACCTCTCTCATCGATACACTTTTGTGTGGAGGGCCCAGCATGGAGTGCAGCTTTTTGTTGTGTTGGATTGTGGTGAGCAGGTGCCCACACCACCACCATCACTGTCGTGCCACAGAGACACCATCAGTGCAAAGCTTGATTGCCCTCAGCGTCAAACACGTTGCAATGATAATTGGAGTGTACTCACAGTTTGCAATGAGACAGAGAGGCTCTCCTGGTGTTTAGTCCCACAATCAATGTATCGGAGGCCATGTCGCAACCATTTTCCAGGATGAGATTGGCAGGATTTCAGCATTCGCTCTAGGGTGCTATATAGTTATGCAGCATACTGGCAGCGGCATTCTAGCACCCACCAACAAAGCATGACTTTGATGGTTTACACATAAACACACTCAACCCTCGTAGATCACTATTTGATTATTCCCATCAATGCTTTCATCTGCAGTGTATTTCCCCCAACATGGCTGCTGCCTTCAACTCCTTGCATTGCTCAGCTGCGTTCTAGTATTGGGGCTTCAGGATGAAGTGGTGTTTCTGGTGTAGCAACTGCTGTGATTCCCCTGACTTCTCCCAAACTTCTATTTCGTGCCTTAGTACCCCAAAACACTACCTCTCGATGGCCATGGGGTACTGATAGATACATACACCTCAGTGGAGGGCTTTGGCTGGCCGTTAATAGTGCTGGGGACCACGATTGCCAACTCCCATCCATGGAGTCAGTCTTGTAGTTCCTGCATGACAGGCAGGGGAAATAACTACATGAAAAGAGGCTAACTCACTATTTCTATGCATGTTAAATTAGAAAGCAACCTTTTCAAATGAACATATCAGTTAGAGAGAGGGAATTAGCTAACTCTTTGTGGGCTGTGGATATGGGTGGGCGAAATGACTGAATTTGGATCTGCAGGTAAATTGGTGAATTTCAGGCAAAATTCAAACAATGCGGCAATTGTTCGCCTGCAGAGCGAGATATGCTGTGTCGGGCCTTTCCACGACTTAACTGTAGGTTAAAAAAAAATATTTTTTAAATGTCAGATTTATTCCCTCCTGAAATTGTGCTTTTCCCAAAAATGTCGGGGAACATGGAAATTATCGGCTGGCCGGTAAAACATATTTGGTCATTTCACTAGCGTAATTTCGCCAACCCCTAACTGTGAGTTATTTAGAACCAGTGCAGTCGGCTAAAAACATCAATCATACCAGCAAGAGGGACATTTGTGGTTCGATCAGCGCATATGCCTCAAAAGTCATTTTGCGGCACCTCTTGCTTGTGCTCAATGTATATCTATTTCTGGTCAGTTAGAGGCACCTCTTTCTTTTGATCACTTGTTATAAGTTGTCACAGTTGGGCACCACAAAACACACAGCAAATAGGAATGTGTGAACACCTCCTTTGATTCTGTTTGGAAGGAGTTAGAGAAATACCTTTTGTGTTGGGAAAGTCCACTGAAAGGCTGATCTAAATGGACCAAGTATTTTGTTTCCAATGTCCAGTCCTCAAACTAAATCACATGTTCCTGGGGCATTCACTCCCATAAAGGTAGCCTTTAGATTACTCATAGTCTCACGGTTGTCCTCAGTGCCCGATCACACTTCGTTTTGTCTTTGCCTTGACCTTCCAATGGCTACTGAAGTGACGCCTTCACACTCTGATATCATCGTCCTTCTTGCCCTAGGGATTGATCTGGGTAGGAGTTCTCTCCCTACCCGGGTGCTCCTGTCTCCAACCTAGATGCATTGCAAGGCAATCCTCTTCAGGATCCACCAGCCAAAAGCATTCCCGAGATGCAAGCTGCTTTAGTTGGGATGGTGGTGTGCCACCACTGGTATCTAGGCTAGCGCTACCACGTCCTAATCTCCGGCTTATCTTCTCAAGGCCTGACTCCTTCCAGCCTTTTAGCTTTGGCTCTAGCAGGATCCCTAGCATTCCATTTGCCCTGCCCTGGTCTGCAATGTGGTTCGTTTTTGCTTTACCGCCTCCAGATCTGTATCTCCATGTCTTCCATTCTATATGACCTATTTGGTTTAGTAAACACAGAAGCTTGTCTTTCTAGCTCTTGTTATCCTTCTCCTCTCTCTGTAAACATCCCAACACCCTCCTAAAACCCTCAAAGTCAGGAGGTTTGTGCATCTGTTTTTATAAAGAGAAACTAATATTAAATGATCCAATGAGGGCTCTGGTTTTTGGGTCAATTTCCTCTTTAGCGTTCTTGATAGTGATACGTATATCCATAGTAGGTCCAGCTCATGAGCTTTGCATGTTTGAATAGGTAGAATACGCCTTTTCCCCTGCTCCCCTGACCTATAAAGCCCTGTCCGCCATGTTAGAATCAGGCAGTGGTGTGAAGGTGTCCTGCCGATTAAGGATGCCACCTTCCCCAGAAGCAAGACAGTTTGTTTTCATATGCATGCTCATGCAGAGCCTGGTCTTAATAGTTCTCCTTGTTGCATTGTGGTTCCCCTAAGCTCGGATTCCCACGCCATGCAGGGGCTTGCACACCTGATGCGTGTTGTTCACCAAGTCATGGTCGCACAAGAAACCACAAAAGAGGCCTGAGGTGATTTTCAGAGGTTTCCTGGCGGGAAATGTCTTCGGTTAACCTCCTTGGGAATTGTTAACATAATGCTGACCCCTCTCGCAGGCAACCCTCCCCAGGAAGACATGATGATTTGTTCATGAGACATGCCTGTGCCTTCAGCACCAGCGGGAGGATAGAGGGGAAACAATGAGGGAGCTTCCATACTTTTCCTCCATGGTTCGCATCACTTAGATGGTGTCATCACCAGGCCGCCATTCCATTTCCACGGGCGAGGAATCCTGGCATTTATGGTCAGAAACGTCCTGTTTGGTTAGTGTAAATATTCCAGTGATCATTAGCATCTTGGAAGGGGGAGCGGGCCAATAGGGAAGCTCTGAACGGGGGCTGAATTCTCTGGTATAAGCCCACGTTCTGAGCAGCCTCAGTGCAGCTATGCAGCCCCTCTGCCCCAATTGGTTCCCCACCCCGCCTTCCCTTCCCCGCTCAGCCTTTAGCACCCATGTAGTTCATCAGGGAGTGAGGGTGTGTTGAACTTTAAAAAAAAAAGAAATCTGACCTAGTGGTGTGACGCTACACTCCATTTCCTCAGTCTGTTTCATGGTTGATGATGTCACGGTCATCACAAAACGTTATCCAAAAATGGAGGGGTGTGCCCCACCTTAAGGTAAGTTATGGACTATCTGGGTGCAAATGGTAATATATTTCTTGGGTGAAGGCCCTTAACGTGGGTGGCGGGCCGTTACCCGCAGGGTCGGCCCAATCCGAGGTTTAAATCGCCTCAGCGAGGGTCACATATCTCTTGCGGTCAGTGAATATGTATCTTTGGTCAGTGATAGGCACATGTCTCTTGCTGTCACTATATATTTATCACCAGCAAAAGGCACCACTTGCTTGCGGCCATTGTATATGTATCAGTGGTAGAAGCTGTCTCTTTCAGTCATTGCGTAATTGTGTCTATTGTCAGGACTGGCACATCTCGCTCAGTGTTTATCTTTCTATGGCAAGTAATAGGCACATGTCTCTTGCTGTCAGTGAATATGTTCTATGGTCAGTGACAGGCACATGCCTCTTTTTGTTAGTGTATAGGTTTCAATGTTCAGTGACAGTGACATGTCTCTTGCTGTTACTGGATAGGTGTCTATGGTCAGTGACAGGCACATGTCTCTAGCTGTCAGTGTATATGTGTCAATGTTCAGTGACAGTGACATGTCTCTTGCTGTTACTGGATAGGTGTCTATGGTCAGTGACAGGCACATGTCTCTAGCTGTCAGTGTATATGTGTCAATGTTCAGTGACAGTGACATGTCTCTTGCTGTTACTGGATAGGTGTCTATGGTCAGTGACAGGCACATGTCTCTAGCTGTCAGTGTATAGGTTTCAATGTTCAGTGACAGGCACATGTCTCTTGCTGTTACTGGATAGGTGTCTATGGTCAGTGACAGGCACATGTCTCTAGCTGTCAGTGTATAGGTTTCTTGACGTCAATTTAGATCTATCGTCAGTGAGGGCACCACTCTCCTGGGGTCAGTATATATCTTTCTAAGGTCACTGACAGGCATCCCATTCTTGCAGTCAATGAATGTGTTTCCTTGGGCAATGGAGTCCTATGGTTTGTCAATAAATGCCCCAATTTATCATCATGAAAACAGGCGCCTTGAACTTGGCAGAATGATGCGGGTGAAGAGACAGGCAGTCTTCAGAGTTCAGGGTTCAGAGCCGCCGCTCCTCGGTTGATAGAAGCTATAACACGTCTTGGTTTTGAGTTCAATTTCAAAGGACTATTTCTGCTTTGGCTAGACGTGCAGAGAGCAGGATATTAATGTGAAGAAAATGTGTTGGGACTGAACAGCATATGCTCGGGGAGCCGGGGATTTCTCCACAGTGGCTCCGGAGCCTCTGACAGCATACATCACTTTCTCTGCCAGACACTGGCAGGAAAAGGGGCTGCTGGGAAAGTGAATGCCCTTCCTGGCAGCGAGCCAGCGCACTGCGATTTCCCGCGAGACAGATCATGGCGTGGAGCGATGTGGAGAGATTGTAAAAGGACTATTTCCAACACTAAAAAAGAAGGTCTACATTAACAATGCAAAGGTTTCTCAGAACCACCAAAATACATCCGCATGACCTATTAAATGAGAGGCATGGGTATGGCCCCAGACTAAATGGTGCACTATATAATAATAATAATAATAATAATAATAACAATAATAATAATAATAATAATAATAATAACAACATCAACCACAATATTCCATATCCTTTTTATAGATTGCTCAGACCTGGGGATCGAACCTGTGTTGCTGTGTGTCATCTTTTTTCCAAGGCGAGTACATTAACCCTGAGCTATCCTCCTGAGACATCTTTGCTCTGAGGTCTGGGTATCTCTCAGCTTCTCCTGTTCTAAAATGATGGCGCAATTTGATCCTCTTTCCCCATTCCTGAACTGGAAGCATTACCCTTAGACTCCATTGGATAGACTTATGTAGCAGCTATTTTATCCAAACATCCAAACATCCACACCCTGAAGCCGTCAGAATGAGTATATATTGTACAGTAATACAAGCACTTTAATTTGAGTCTGTGTGTTTTGGCGTACTTGGTGGTTCAAGCAAACAGGCACTTGATCACAGACATCTTTGTCAACATAATTTTAAGTGTTCATTTGTATGGACACAAAATGTGTTTTTCGATTTTATGGAAAGCAGCCAGAAACCCTCATTGGTGTAATTTATCCTAACCACTTACTCATATGGTTATTTCATAATAGTATACCAGGAGTGCACGTGACTTTCCATCTTTGTAGCCTTACATCATAAAATAGCTCGTATTTGTATTGTTATTCTTGGTTTTTACATTGGCTTTGCTCAGTAAGACACGTGGGATGCTCTTATTATAACTGCAATATGTACTGGAAGTAATCAATACAATTGAGTGTTGGCAAATGTAAAAAAAAAAATACAGCAAGTGTACAATGATAGTACAATTTAACAATGACCTTTTTTAATAGCTTCTTTTTCTGAGAATACACATCATTTGTTCTCTCTCTTCCACTGCCCTTCATCTTTGAAAGGGCTTCACTCGGATAAAACCAATGGTCTCTTTCTTCTGCAATCACTAATGAAATGTTTAATTTTGCGTGCAGACTAGTGATTGGTTGGTAGGGCATCTGACCCCTGCATTTGCTGTAGGGTACATTGTAATTGTTTTGTAATTGTTTATTTGTAAAGTGTGTATACACAAGTGAAGTGCTTCAAGGCGGGAAGGGAACATAGGAATACAGAGTCATCCTTCGGCCTTGAAGATTCCAAATGATCAAAACAACTAGCATATTAGGCCTGATGGCATTATTGCTAGTGAAGTGCAAGACAGGAAGGAAGGCGAATGGGGGAGGAGAGGGAGAAGACATACTATCCATAGACAACCATACCAGGACAGCGACGTTTCAGACAAAAAGTGGGGTGATAGGGGAGGGGTACAGGAAGAGAAGAACATACAGACACAACTACTATAATAGGCCAGGCATACTAGGCCTAGTGCATTCTAGGTAATGTAAGTGCACAGACAGAAAGTGAAATGGAGGGAGAAGTAAACAAGTACACACAGTCAAGCAGTGCCCTGGGTTAAGTGCAGAGAAGTTACCCTTCTCATGGAGCGAATTCAAGAAGTGCAGTAGTGGTGAGCAGACATGCAGAGGCCCAGGGGCAAGTGCAAAGACTGACGGGGGAGTCTGGCACCTGTGAGGCTCTATAGGTGCAACAGGCGATCAGTTTGCATAAATGGAGCAGAGTTAGGGAACAGCAGGAGGAGAGAATTGAGAGGAGATTAGCAAGGGAGATAGGAAGAGAAGAGGAAGGTCTTAAGGAGTTTCTGGTACTTAAGGAGATCAGCTCAAGGCGGAGAGAGGCAGGGAGCCTGTTCCAGTTGGAGGCACCTGCAGAGGATAAGGATCTACCCCCAAATCTCTGTTTCGAAAAACGGCTCACACGCAAAGAGTTGAAAGAGGGTGAGCGGAAGACTATAGAAGAAGAGTATTTAGGGAGAGACAGTTGCAGATGCAGGCCCCGGCCTCAGAAGGTCTTGTGGACTATTCAGAGGGTCTTGAACCTGGTCATTGCAACCAAAGGGAGCCAATGGATGGATTTCAGCGTCAGAGAGATGTGATCCCTGGGCTTGAGGCCAAGGATAAGTCTTGCGGTTCAGTTCTTCATGGGTTGCAGAGGTCAGAGGGTAGAAGTAGGCAGCCTGAGAAAGAGACTGTTGCAGTAGTCCAGCCTAGAGAGGACCAGGTCTCTGGAGATGGTAAGCCTCTGGGGGAAAGTAAGCAAAGGAAGTATTCCTCAGAGGAGGTGCAGCTGGTAGTGGGACTTTTTCGAGATGCCCAAGATGTAAGAGGAGAAGGAGAGGGTGGAGTTGAAGATGGCCCCATGATTTTTTGCCTCACCAGCGGGTGAGGGTGCAGGGCTAAGGGAGGTCGTCCAGAGTGAGAGTGGGAAGGCAGGAGCAGGAGTACCAATGAGGACAATCTCTGTCTTGCTGGCATTAAGACAGAGATTGTTCGCAGCACACCAAAACTGAATTGAGGACAGACAGTCAGGAATGAGCGAGGAGGAGGCCGAAGGTAGCCTGAAAGACAGCTATGTGTCATCCGCATAACACTGAAGTTTAGAGGTGAAGGCAGAGATCCTGCGGGACAGAGGTGCCATGTAAACATTGAAGAACCAGGGTGATAGGTTAGAACCCTGGGGGACAACACAAGTAGATAGAGTGATAGCAGAGAGAAAAGACCAAAGATCCACCTAGGTACGATGATCAGAGAGAAAGGAGGCAAGCCAAGCCAGGGCCAGATCTGTGATGGCCAGGGAATCACAGAGATGGGAGATCAGCATGTTGTTGTTTACAGTAACAAAGGCATAAGAGAGGACAAGAAGAATGAGGACAGATGGAGAGTTAGAGTCACGATTTGAGAGCCGGTCTTCACAGGTGTTCAGAAGAGCAATTTCTGTGCCTCTGGATGCTCTAAAGCCAGAATTATGGTAATGGAGGCAACCAACAGATTCAGTGTGGAGGGTAAGCTGAGAGATTTTTTGCGCACAGGATGCACAGGGGGTGCTTGAGAGAAGTGAGGAAAACAACAGTGGTGAGGAAGAGGTTACATAGGTCTGCCAAGTCTGGGGCAAGAGTGTCAATGTTGTCCTTTATGGTTTTGGAGGGCCATGGGTCCACCTGTTTGGAAGAGGATTTCATAGACCTGACTTGTCTAGAGACCTCCTCAGGTGTGACAGGGAAAGAGGGAGGAGAGAAGAGGGGGAGGGGTGGGGGCGGCCGAGGAGGGCCCAAAAGATGTTGATGAATGAGCGGGTGCCGAGGCAAGAGAAGTCAAAATGTCCTGTGTTTTGGTGGTGAAGTGTACAGTCAAGGCCGAGCAAAGTGCCAGGTGGATGTAGTGGAGGATGCGGATGCGGATGCGGATGCAGTAGGGTTGGCCAGTTCCTTGCAGGCTTTGGAAAGTTTGGTCTTCTTGTTAGATGCCTCGGACATGCAGTCTTGAATATGGACTCTCTTTTTGGACTGGATGAGGAGTCTGTATTGCCTTTGAAGAAGGTGGCAGGCCAGCTTGTCAGAGGGTGCACCTGAGGATTCCCGTTTCGTTCTGCTGCTCTGAACTTGTGTTTAAGGGCAGCCAGATTGGAGTCGTACCAAGAGTTGCACTTTTTGGCAGGCTTCAGTCGGACCCTTATGACAGGGAATGACGAGAGCATTGGAGATGGAAAGGTTCAAGTTAGAGAGGTTTGAGTCAGGATTGGAGTTTGCCGCAGGAGTCGAGGGAGGAGAGTAGGTGGAGGCAAAGGCAGCAAATGACACTGTTTTCATGGGTCGAAAGACCTTGAAGGCAGTCGGTGGTGCAGGATGTGCCACTGCTAAACGAGAAGAGAGTTTTGAGTGTGATGAGAGAAGAGAGTGATCAGTCCAAGAGAGTGAGGTAGTGAGAGGGATGGAGAGAGTGATGTCTGTGGAGATGAGCGCATCCAGGGCATTACCTGCGGTGTGTGTTGGGCCAGAAAGTAGAATGGATAAAGAAAGATAGTCACATAGGTTGTAGAAAGGTCCTGAAGAGTCGGCAGGGTCAAGGTGTATGTTAAGATCACCGAGTAGGAGGAGTTGGGAAGAGAATGAAAGGTGAGAAGAGGCCAGGTTCGCCCATTCCGACAGGAAGAGGGTTGACTGGCCAGGCGGCCGATACAAGTTGGCCAAAGTAACGTAACTACAAACATGAATACAAAATAAAAAGAATATTTGTACACCTTGAGTACTTTGGTCTCTTGGAAGGTCTGTCAGTATGCAACAACCCCTGCAGAGCCTATCTTCATCCTGTACAACACTCTCCACATGCAGACAATGCGCCCTCACTTAGATGGCACATTCCTGAAGGACAATGAGGATATTCCTCTAAGTGCTAGATAAGCATGTGATCACCAAAAACAGCTAATATATATTTAAATATAGTTGTGCCTATAGATGTCTGTGGATATTGGTTAAAAACAGACACTTTCCCCACGAGATGGCAGAAAGACTGCACTTATGTCCCCAAGGCTAATTAAGTCTGTAACCATCTGGTGAAAGCACACACTTTACCCACTGTATGGCATCATTGTTATCCACAAGCAAATGCAGACATATAGACATATAACTCTCTATAAGAGCCAATGCAGGCCAACAGAGAAAAGGTATTTTTGGATTGAATTGCAGAAAATACCAAGAGTTTTTAGACACAGGATGGCATGTCAGCAGATATGGCAAATTTCCACAAAGAACACTCACCATCATATCTTTCGTCATTTCAAGAATAGACTATTGTAGCATGGTGACATCTGCTGTGGTGACACTTGCTGCATTGATGTGGAATCTACAGGGATTACTGAAGGAGAATGTGGAAGGGAGAAGAAGGCATTGCAGAGACGGTTGGAGAAACTGAAGCAGCTCCCTTCAGAGACTCCTTATTTATATCCCCTCTTAATATTCATACCCTTACTTAATACATAAATATTAATAAAACCCAGTTATATTTATACTACCACGTCTCTTCATTTATGCTACATTGGCGACTAGGAGTTTTGGAGGCAGTCAGATCTAATCCAAGCTACAGTTCAAGGTGAGCGAGAAAGCCCTGCTTTCATGTGTATTTGAGAATAATACAATCGGATTACTGTGTTTACTTCGTTTGATGTTAACGAGTAGAAGTATATTCAAATTGGACTCACGGTTGTGTCTACCCTGTGCGTATGCATCTCGAGCCGCACCTCGAGCCGCGCATTGGAAGTAAACATCTGGAGCTTGCCGCAAGCTTGTAGCAGTGAGGAAAGCGTCGCGCTTTAGAGAAAAGGACCCGCACGTTGTGACGCATGTCACGCAAGGGCGGCCATCTTAAGTTGGTTCTCTTGGTCAGTTACAATTACGAAAATTGCGAAGGCCCCGATTTCACGGAAGATGTTGAAAATGAATGACGATTTTCATTTATAAGAACAATGCAGGTGGTGTTGCTTATATAAAGCCTAAAAAAAAATGAGGATTGAGCGATCTGCTCATGTTCCTACTCGTCCCAGTACCTGCTCTGCTAAGTGTAAGAGGATTCAATTCAGCACTACAGCCAAGTCAACGCCTAGTCTAGAATACTGAATGAAAACCCTTATTGATATATCTTTATGTCCAGTTCATACGTTCTGGATGACTACCCCTATATAACACCCCTCCCTTGGAATCCCCCTGACCCCACTGAGCCAAGAAGTAGTTCTGTTTTGCAAGTTTAAAGGTTTATTTTATAACTTAAACAATATATATTATATCACGCTTTATAATAAATTAATAATTGAATAGCACACTTAATCTGATATGATAAAGATTAACAACAGAGAATCTGGCACTAGCACACTTCTTTATAATCACTAAGGAGTTTACATGAAATGGATAGGATAGCAACAATACTTTTATGGTTTCAAATGGATGCAATGTGGAATGAAATGCAGTACAGAAAATAACTTGATAGGATTTCAGCAAAAACAATGTAATCACTTTCTTGTACAATTCACCCCCCCCCCTTTTATGCAATGCAAGGAAATGGAGGGAAGCACACAGTTCTCAGAATTGCAATCAAATGTGATTCAGTTCACCCAGCAACTTAGACTACGGAAGTTGAAAACACAGGCAAAATGCTTTTAAATGTGCTGGAAATGGAGTGAAAAATATGCTAAATTTGCTTTTAATTCCCTCTAGAAGTTCAGGGTGAGTGGTATCTAGTTAATATTAGTCCAGGCTCACACTAGCAATGATTCAGGGATGATTAGCAGGTTAAACAAATTTCTGGCAAATGGAAGGCAAGCAGCAGCAGCTTTTTACACGTGAAGAAATTGCAAATCGCGGTAAAATTCGCGAATGCGCCGAGCGAGATTACAGAGGAACTACAAGGATTATCACTATCATTTTGGGGTCCTAAGAAAGCCTAGGATCTCAGCTTTCAGATGAAAGTTACTGCAAGTCTCTAGCACAAACGGTCGCGGAGATATGAGCGATTAAATAAAGGTCGTTTTTCAGATTTGAAATTTTAAAGTTAAAAAGACAAGTGCAGCTTGCAACTAGCAAATCACAGGTGACAGCTTTACAAATGACAGGTGACAGTTAGGAGGCAGTTCTACTTAGATTAAAATAGCTTGGATTATATTATTTTAACTAAGAGATTGGTTCTGCACAGTTTTCTAGGTACTCACACTATATTCTTGAGTGAAATGGGCCTCGCCATGGATCTGGTCAGGTTTTAGACGGGACTCTGGTCTCTGCACTTCACAGTGATCTGGGTCTGCTCTCTCTCTGGATTCTGAAGATTGAGGGATTTAAAGTCTGGATCTTTCTGCACAGCTTTCTCTGGAGATTGATGGAGGTAAAGTATGGATTTTCCCGGCAGAGCTTCCAGCTGCAAATGGATTTGAAAGTGTCCCTATCTGTCCTGTCTGTCTGCTTTTATGTGTTTAGAATGTGGGTGTGTTCTAGCATCACTGACCCTACCTCTCTCTCAGCTTCTAATTGGTCAAACTTCCATTTCTCACTTGATTGGGGGAGCTAAGTTGTGTCAGAGTGATGTCATTTTACAGCCTGCAGAAAGTCCACTCCTCCTGTCAACTTGCACACATTCTATATTTGATAACAAAAGACATATTTGCACAGGTAAACATTGGTTTAAAATTACATGCACACATCACATATCACAGGAGATATACCCTGTCCAAACTTTGCTCTTCCTGGGGGCTTGCATTCAGAAATGGCACATATTTCACTTTTTAACTGATTTTGCAATTCCGGACATTGACCCAAATTTACACACATGTGCGCAAGTAGTATGGACATTAGTTGATGAAGTGTCAGATTTTTCACATGCACACATTTTGAGTAATATCCTCTTTTCCGCTAAAACCCCCCTGAACATGCCACCGGTTCTAAAAACCTCTTAAAATGTGGTCAGAAAAATCACAAGAATTATGGTGTCATTTAAATAATTTTCACAAGTCCGCTCTATGAGTTATTCATCTTTTTCTAAAACCATATTCTGGCTATAGAGGTGTGTCTTTTCATGTCACATGGTACAGAAACCAGTCTTTCCAGTTTCTGGCAAGCTCAGAGACCCTGCCCCTCCCAGCTTCTGCCAAGAGGAAGCTGTTTTACGACCTCTGTAATAAACCATCTGCCTGGGCGAAGGGGGTTGCATTGTTCAGAGCTCCTGTGTTCTGTGGGGCTCCCCTTAATTCAATTATCAGAGAGATGGCATATCCTTAGTGTAGCCAGCAAACGGGCAGCTAGGCCTGGGAACACAGCTGTGACTCAAGTTTCACTCCTGATGGGGGTAGTTGCCAGGCAAATTGGAATCTCTTGAAGCCAGTTTTTTAGCTACATGTCATTTCTGTTCCCCAGTTTCTGCATTCAAATAAAACTAAACATTTTCACATATGCAGCTAGAAGGCTGATTCTAAGTTTAAAACTATGACATTTAAACAATTGCAACCTATGTGACACTCAAAAGTAGGTCACTCATTTCTCTTAAGCCTTGAGATTTTTAATGTCTTTCAGTCCAAATTTACTTAAACTGTTGAAATCCCCAGCTCAGCCAGTCTTGTTATAAACCTTCAAGTCACTTCAGAATATAACTTTACATTGGATCCACCTCTCAGTAAGTCTTTCTTTGGCCTGTTTTGGGTTCAATTATTCAGTTTTCTACAAAAAAGTAAAATCTGGTGGTTTTAAAACGCCGGCTTTTGGATAGTGGTGAGTACTGGTACTGCACCCCTTTCTGGGATTTAAGAAAATGAATTCTCCACAGTTATGGGTTTGCTTTTGGCAATCAGCATTGCCATTCCCAATGGTTTCAGACTACTGTGTGGGTAGTCCAATGGTGGTTTTAGGCAGTGTCCTTCTGTGCCCATAACATCGGCAAAAATGAGTGGCAGCCTATTCTTCATGCATTTCCCTGTGCATTTTCTGGGAAGCTCTGGCCATCATGATGTTTTCCATGTCAGTACTGCACAGTTTTGAGGTATGGCTCGGATGCATGGGTAAATACATCCCACAAGCCCCCCTCTTGCGATGGCCATTCTATTTCACGAATGGGACTCGCAAGACCTGGGATGTTTCCTCATCTTCTTCCAATAGATGGCACAGTTCAGCATCTTTTCCTCCATCCGGTACTGATCGATCGGTTCTCCTCGCCGGTCCTGATGGGAAGATTGGGCGGTACCCCGGGCCCGTTGCGTCTCTGCTAGCGGTCTCCGGATCGTCCTCCTTGGTCATTCTCCATGGTTTCATCTCTCCTAGGATGATAAAGCAAAAGCGGCAATACCTACTCATAGACGTTTTTCCACCACTGTTGAGATAGTGGGGCAGCATATGCATTTCATCATAGCAAAACATTACATTCTTATTTTGAAAAAAAAACAGTATAACTAAGAGACAGTTTCATGCAAATCACAATATTTTAGAGACTAGATGTGGTATGTTTTATGATTGGAACTGAATTAGTCTGAGACAGTGCCCGCTAGGATTCCAGAGGATTCCTCCAGTTGTTGCAGAGTGTGCCTGGGATGGCAACATTTCAACTGGTTTATGTGGACCCACTTGTCTTCCCCCTCTGTCAAAGGACCTTTGGGGATGTGTATTTTGTAGGCCACAGGGGAGATCTTGTCGATGATCTCAAAGGGTCCCTTCCATGTAGGCAAAAATTTGCGCTGCTTTGCCTGGTTTCTTTGGAAGTTGTATAGATAGACCCGGTCTCCCACCTGATATTCCTTCCTTGAAGTTTTCAGGTCATAATGGGTCTTCATGCTATCAGCCGATCTTTCTAGATTCCGCTGAGCATAAGCAAAAGCATGTTGAAGGTGTTTCCTTAAATTCTCCACATACTCATGAGTAGTGGAGGCATTTATCAGTGTCTGCTCTTGGGTCCTGTAGAGCAAATGCTGCGGAAGCACCATCTTGCGCCCAGTCATCAACTCAAATGGTGACATTTTGGTTGCAGATGAAGGGGTAGATCTGATGGCCATTAGGACCAGAGGTAATCGGATATCCCAACTTGGCCCAGCATCTGCCACAAACTTCTTTAATATGCTCACAATTGTCCGGTTATATCTCTCTACTGCCCCAGAAGAAGCTGGCCTGTAAGCAATATGCAGCTTTCTCTTGACCCCCAGTATCTCCCACATCTTTGTCATTACTTCACTGGTGAAGTGGCTACCTCTGTCTGACTCAATCCTTTGAGGTAGACCAAAACGGGAAAAGATGTGGTTAATCATCAAGGCAGCTGCCGTTTCTGCCTTGCAGTTTGGGGCTGGGCGACATTCCACCCACTTGGTGAACAAGCATGTGACAGTCAACATGTACTTATTCCCCCTAGCAGAGCGAATCACGGGGCCTACAAAGTCGATTTGTAAATCTGACCATGGCAGTGTCATCCCCCGCTTTTGGAGAGGCGCGCGGTGCGTGAGGGATGATGGCTGAAATTGTGCACACACAAGACACCCCTTCAAGTATTGGTCGAGGTCCTGCCCCATGTGTGGCCAGTATGCAACCTCTCTTAAGATTTCCAATGTTGTGTGAAACCCCCTATGACCGGCGGTGGCCGCATCATGGGCGTGACTTAGAATCAGGCTTCGGAATGAGGTAGGAACCACCCACTGATCGTGGCCAGCTTTGTATTTCCTTACCAGCAAACCGTCTTGGATTCGGAACATTTTTGGACATTTCATCAACACTCTTAGGTCCTCTTTCCCAATGTAATCGGTATCCGTCAGGGGAAAGTTCTCAGGGTCCTCAAGGTGCTGGTCAAATTTACCAATTATTGGATCCCCCTTCTGAGCTGTAATCAAATCAGCATCAGGGGTCTCCTTACTCCATTGTGCAATTGAAAGGTCGTTGTGAGCATTTGTCTGGGACCTAGTGATAGCAGTGACCTGGATTTCCCCCAACAGGGGCTCTATTTCTATTAGATCCCCTTGGATGGCCCCGGTTTTGGCCAGCTGATCAGCTAAGTCATTTCCAGTTTTGTCTGGTCCCTCTACTTTGGAATGACCCTTGATCTTTTTCCAATAGATGGTCATCTCATTCGAGGTGACCAGATCATCAATGTTTTGGATCAACTTCCCATGTTTCAAGGGTTTGTTGTTAGCACATAACATGCCTCTGGTTTTCCAATTAACCAGGTGCTCCACGAACCCGTTCCGTACATAATCCGAATCTGTGATTATGACCAGTTCGTGGAGTTGATGCTGGACAGCAGTGAGGATGGCCTGATGCACAGCCATCAATTCTGCCACCTGACTACTTCGGGGACCAATTTTGTATCCAGCGGAGGGTTCTGGGGACTCATTCACCCATGCATTCCCTACGCCGGCCACCAGTTCTTTCTCCCCGTTGTTGTCAACATGGTAAGAGCATCCATCCACATAGACAGTGGGCATTCCCTCACACTTGTCCTCTTCAAAGACTTTGTGTGGGGAATTAAGGTATGCCTCCGTGTTGTCCTTGATTTTTAGACTTTCGTCCTCGAGACAGTTTTCTCTGGCACAATCATGCAAGTCAGCCAGACCTTGCGCGAGGGGACTCTTCTTGTTTTGGCCATATCGGACCTCCACAGGAAAGCCTTGCATTGACAGAATCCAGGAAGTAATTCGGGAATTACTCACATTTCCGGTCCGGATTCTATCACTTTGGAGATATTGCAGAGGCTGGTGTGGAGTCTCCACTATGATGTGTTCCCCCTGGATAAACGGGCGGTAATTCTTCAATGCCCACACCGTTGCCAGGAGTGCCTTCTCACAATCGTTGAATTTTTCCTCCACAGAGGATAAAGTTTTGCTCGCATAGGAGATTACTTTATTGACCTTGTCATGCTCTTGGTATAATACTGCCGTCAAGCACGTATTAGAGAACCCCGTCCCCAGGAAGAACTCCTTGTTTCTGACAGGGTAAGCTAGGCAAGGCGCTTGTGAGAGGCTTCTCTTGAGTTGTCTTACTGCCTCGGCTTGTTCTGGACCCCATTCCCACTTGACCCCCCCCTTCAGGAGATGAATCAGGGGTCTGGTGATCTCTGCGTAGCCCTCAATGAACTTTCTGCTGTAATTAGTCAGTCCAAGGAGACTCCTTAGTTCTCGCAGAGTTGTGGGGTCTTTCAGTTTCTGAAGTGCTTCCACTTTCTTTTTCTGGGGACAGAGACCCTGAGGAGTAATCTTATGCCCCAAGAAATTAACACGGGTTCTACACCACTGTGCTTTCTGAAAGGAAAGTTTTGCTCCGGCGGCCCTCAACTGTGTCAGAACATAACGGATCTCCGCTATGTGTTCCTCCACAGATGAACTTTTGATGAGGACATCATCTACATAAGCCAGGTTACCCCTTGCACCCAAGTCGGGCATGGCCTTGTGTAGAAAAATGTTGAATTCATTGCCGGAGTTGAGGTATCCGAAGGGAGTCCGGGTCCATGTGTACTGCTGGCCCTCAAAGGTAAAAGCCAGTTTGTATTGGTCCTCCCTGCTGACAGGCACGGTCCAGTATCCATTGGTCAGGTCTATTGCAGTGAATACCTGTGACCCCTGGATCTGGGCCAGCCCTTGGTCAATGTAGGGCAGTGGCCATCGGGAAGTATGGACCCGTTTGTTGAGCTCCCTAAGGTCAGCGCAGAGTCTCCACTGGCCGTTTGGCTTCAATATTCCCAGCACCGGGTTATTGAAGGTGCTGTGGACTGGACGGATTATTCCCCTGGACTCAAGGTTCTTAATTATTTCAGTAAGGGACTCCATTGATGCGAGAGGCAAGCGATATTGCTTCACAAACACAGGAGTCATGCCAGGGTCCGTGGGGATTGTGGTTGTGTGGATGTCGGTGCGACCACAGTCATATGAGTCTACCGCAAAGAGATCTTGGAAATCCAAGAAAACTTGTTTCAACTTTTGCTTTTGTTCCAGAGTCACACAGGCATCAGCTAGGTTGACTCTCTCTTCCACCATCTGCCTGAAGCCTGGAAAGACTTCTGGTTTGGCTATTTCAGCGGCCTCCTCCAGCTGGGTGGAGAAGTCCCTGGTCAGAGTGCTGATTTGGACTGGAGGCTTCAGGTGGGAAAGGCAGCCCTCATGGACCTGGAAAATCACCTCATCCCTCCTGAAGTCACAAGTCACATCTTCCTTACCATAAGGGCAGGAAGTGTACACCAGGAAGTTCCCCCCATGCCGGGTAAAAATCCTGTCTGGTGTTGTATTGTCCTCACTGTCACTGTCAAAACAGTCCTTGGGGATTGGTCCTAACAGTTCATTTACTAAGTCGATGGAAAAATGTCGGTCATCAACCGCCATTCCAATAATGGTGCCTGCGGCTAGAGTAATACTCTTTAAGTCGCTGTTATCCACCTCTATTAGAATGGTGTCATGTTCTATGTTGACTAATGGAGTTGGGTTTACCCCCAACCCTTGCTGTTGGAGAGAAGCATTTAGATGTATGTAAGCATCAGGGTTTTGCAAATATTGTCCTCTTTTAACTTTCACTTCCAGGGAGAATTGTCGGGTCCTTTCTGGGATGGTGACTTCCTCTTTGATCTGAATTTCAACTGCATAAGGTAGCAATTGAGCTGACCTAAATGCTTTTTCTGGATCATCAAAGCCCATGGGATTATCCGCTAATCGGGACCAAGCTTTGAAGTTTATTAGGTCCAAACTAATGGCAAAGCGATTGAGAATGTCACTGCCTAAGTAAAAGGCGGCAGGGACGTCTCGCACGACCCAACAATTGTGGACTATGCTCTTGTTGCCAATGGAGATTTTGAGCATACACCTGCTTGGCAGGAGATGTTTTGAATTGGGTGCTTCCAGGTCCATTTCCCATTTGTCTATCAGTTTGAAGGTGGGAATGGCTGGATCTTTTGGGAGTTGGCGGAACATGGCTTCGCTGATGAAGCTCTTACCGTTGTTCACACACACTCGAGCGAGAACAGAGTCCTTCCCATCATTTAACTGAACAGGGATGAACAACTGCTCTCCAATTTGCTGAATATCAGCCAGGCTCTGAGCTGATTTCACATCTTTCTGGACTATAAGAGTGGGAGTTTCTGATTGTGGATTAGTAAAGAATTTCAGAGTGTTTCCTTCCAGCGTGGAATACCACCTTAAACTGGAAGGAAGGTTGATTTTCAGAAACAGAGAGGACCCCCCATCACCAGTCTGTTGTCCTACTGCTATTACTGTCACGTCTGGAATTTGGCTATTCTGGAAGTGAAATTCTACTTGGTCAGGTTTTTGTTCAACCATGTGGCAGGTGCCGTTTAAACTAACATGGTTGACACTCTGTTTTAATTTTATTGGTCGGCTAGTCTGGGTCCAGAGGACCTTGTTTACACAATCTATTAGGGGTGACAACCTTCTCAGGAGGTCATTCCCCAGTAAACAAGGGGTGCCCTCTGGAGTCACAACTATGACCGGGTGTTTCAACTTGTGTCGCCCAATTTTAATGTCCAAGTCTGCCGTCCCCTCGACGGGAATTTCCTTCCCGTCAAAGTTCTGCAGTTGTCCAGGAAGGGAGGTGAGAGGAATTTGGTAATTCTCTCCCCTTCCTGCATTCAGTTCGTCATAGGCCCTTCTGGACAGAAGGGTAGCTTGAGATCCCGTGTCCACCAGCGCTGAATTTGTACCCTGTCCCTGTACTTGTACCGGGGCATAATATCTTCCCTCCTTCTCCTCAAGGGGGCACAGATAATGTACATTTTTGGACAACTGGTGGGCTAATTTTCTGGTTTTGGACATCGCTAGCGAAGAGATTTGGGCAGAATTCTGTGGAGAGCCTTGGGAATCTGAAAGAAAAATTTGGCAACTGGAGATCAGAGCCATTTTGGGTTCCCCTGGCTCCGGTTCTGGGCCGCCCCCCCCTTTTTGGGGGCAGTCACCAGGATGGGTTTGAACCAGGGGATTTTCTTGCTGTTGGTTCTGGGATGAGATAGTGGGCGGCGGTAGCTCAGTCTCCACATCTCCCCAGTCTGGATTTGCGTCCCTAGGGACCCATTTTTCTTTGGGAGGAGTTCCCCCCTCTCTGAAGGAGAAGATCCTTTTCCCAGGATCCTCTGAGGATCCCTCTCCCTCCAATTGGAAGATCTGTACCTCCTCCTCAAACTGTGTCTGTTTGGGTCTTTTGTTTCTCCTACCACCCCTCTGCTCCTTAGGAGGCAGACTTTCAGGGGCAGGAGATTTTGTTTCCGGTTCCTGGGTTTCCAGGGGCTGTTTACAAGTGAGGAAGGAAGCTTCCTCCAAGGCTTTACACTCCCCTTCCCTTTGTGCCTCCTCCCTGGGAACCGGTGAGTTATCGGGGTGCTGCCCCCGTCATTGTTCTGGGGCACCAGGTCCAGAGTTGGGTGCGTTCTGCGCCGGCATGCCGATCTGAGGGTTCTGCTGAGCCCTCAGTATGTGACCCAGATCCCGCGCCATGTTTTGAACCTGGCGCTCTAACTGGGAAACCCGCTCAGGCTGATACGGGGCCCTGTTTTCTCCCCTGGGCTGATCCCGGGAAGGGTAGCTGTCCCTCCTCTGGTAATACCCCGGGTTGGGAAGATTTGGGTACCCCTCCACCCTTGGCCTCCCCTCTCCCGGATTCAGTGGTCTGGGCTCAGGGAATTGGGGAAAGAAGGATGGATGGTTTTGTGGCTGAAAGTCGGGTGGATATCTGGGGAAAAAGTTCTGCCCAGGGTTTGGTAAATTTCTGCCCTCCTGTGGGAAGTTTGGAGGGAAGTTCCCTGGGTTAGGTGCTTGCCTGGATCCCCCCCCTTGGGCTGGAGGAGTCCACACATAACCCAGGATGGGTCGATTTCCCTTGTAACGGGGACTTACATAATCAGGAGAGCGAGGGACCCCATTTGTGGGGCTGCCTCCTTGGCTCCCTGTCTGTGACTGACCCGAGGGCCTCCTGGGCCTAGCATTATTAGGTGCAGGTAGGTTTTTAGGCCCCCCCATCTCCCAATCCAAAACGGGGGTGACCTTTACCTCTGCCACCTTGGCAGCAGCAGGGGTGCTGCTGGCTTTGGGGTTTTTCTGGGCATTACTTTTGCTATCTATCGGTTTCTGCACCTCATAGATCCGGGTAGCCTGTTCAATGACCCAGTCTAAAGATCTTTTCTCGTGAAAATCCCTCACGAGCTGGGTCATGATATATTTGGGCAAGGCATGGAAAAACGTATTAATAAATTCTCTGCTATCCGTGCGCACCCTTCTTGTGGTCTGTGCAAAAGCACGCTTTAACTCCTGCACAAATTCTTGTGGGGCCTGATCCTCCCCACATTGCAAATTGTAGGCTGCCTTGCGAGCCTCTTGAGGATTTCTATGAATGGAAAAATGTTTCAAGATGGCCGCCTTATAGGTGGACCATCTTAAATGATTTTGGTCCTCCAGCCCCGCAAAGAAACTGGAGTATTCCGGGGAGAAGGTCCACTTTACATATTGAATACAGCTTTGGCTGTCCTTCAAATGGAAAGTCTCCATCATTTGCTCAAACAACTCTAAGTGCTCCCAAACAGAATACTTAGCGTTCTTATGGTAAGGCGTGATGACGCTCCTGATCGCCTTAATCTGCTTTAAGGGGTCCCTAAGCAAGGCCCTTTTTGCCTTATTGGCCTTTTTGGTTCGGGTAACCCTTGTCCACTCGTCCTCGGACTCAGAGGCACTGCTCCCAGAGGTTCCCGTCTGTTCTTCCAGGTTTTCCTGGATTCTGCGAGCCTGGGAATGGCTGGCAGAATGTGGGGACCTGGTCTCCTGTGTCCTGCGCAGTTCAGAGGAGTCTTCAGATTCCCACTGACCTAACTGGGCAGAGGTTTTCAGGATGCCCTTAATGGGCCTACTCTCCTGGGGTTCCCCACTGAACTGTACTGTACTTGGGTGCCCATACCCGGATGCCCACCCCTCCATTCCTGAGTGGTACTGGCCTATGAGCCCCATACTTTTAGCTGGATAGTAATCTGCCATCCCTGTGGCCCTGTGCTCATGTGCGCCAGGGGACATGGGGGTGGTAGAGTCCAGGGACTGGGAGAGATGAAGGCCCCTGGTGTTAGGGCTCCTGAGGTTATGGTCAGGAGTCTCTCTTTCCCAGCGGACCTCATCTCTATCCGCCCCTGCTCCCTGTTGCAATGCAAGAGCCTGCATTTGTGCTTTCAGTTCCTCAGTCAAGGCCTTACTAGACTCTATCAGTCTCTCCTGCATCGCTACCTGTTGTTGGAGCCTATCATTGTGTTGACAGAGGGCCTAATTTTCCCTCTGTGCTTCCTGGTTGGTCCTGGAGAACTGGGCCAGTCTTTGCTGCAGGAGGTTTACCTCCTGAGTCCCATCCCTACCGGCCTGCTCCTTTCTTGCCAGAGCATCTTCCACCCTTCTGGTGTGCTCTACCAAGTTCTGGTTTTCTTTTTGGAGGTCACCCAGCCCCTGGAGGGCCAGGTGATTTTCTTCAATTTCCTTTTTTAAGTGGCAGACTTCCTGGCCTAAAGTGTCTCTTTCCTGACTGAGAGCCTGCATCTGTGCTGCCAGGTCGTCCCTCTGCCTTTGAAGGGCACCAGCTTTCCGGCGCTCTTCATCAAACTCTGCCTGGGTATCCAGGTCTTTCAGAATCAGTTTATTGCTTTCTGCCTTTTCCCTATCTAGGTGGCCTTGCAGGGTGACTACCTGCTCAGCACATACCCTGTTGAAGTCCAGTTGTTGCTCCAGCTTTTTCTGGCTTTGCAGTAGGGAGTCCAAACCTTCTTGGTGTTCCTTCTGCAAGGCCCGAAATCTGGTATCCTGTTCTGACTTTTCCTTTTGCAGCACATCCATGTCCTCCTTTATTTTAGTGATGTACTGTCTGGTCTCATTTTCTGACTCCTGGCTTCTGTGCAGCCTTTGCTCAGAAGAGTCCAGATCAGATTGGGCCTTCTCTAACGCCATCTGTTGCCTTTTTGCCAGATCATGGCCTTCAGCACATTTATTCTGTATGGCTCCCATATATAAATATAAATATGCCGCTATCCTAACAATCTTGTCGTGTTCATCTTTGGCCTTAGGAGCCATATATAGTTCACTCAGGGCCACATGTAATGGACCCTGATCTCTCCATAAGTCTGACCCTGTTTCAGTGGCCTGTCGCGTGATGGCCTGCAACCAGGCCTCCTGGCCCTGCTCAGCCCATTCACCTCTCACAAATAACTTATGTAAGAAGTGCTCTCTGGCTATTTTCATGTCTACTAAGGTCGTCATTCTAGAGATTGGTCTCTGTCCTGACTTACAGAAGTTTGTATTTTATTTTTGCAGAACAGAACTTTTCTTGGAGTGTCCCTTTTGAGGAATGCTTTACAGCGTAACACAGCGTGGTGATCCGACCGGATATGTGTATCTGGTCAGCTGGCACGCTGTATTAATCTGCACAAATGGTAGATCTAACCCAAACGTCCGGCACGAGCCCCCAATTTGTAAGAGGATTCAATTCAGCACTACAGCCAAGTCAACGCCTAGTCTAGAATACTGAATGAAAACCCTTATTGATATATCTTTATGTCCAGTTCATACGTTCTGGATGACTACCCCTATATAACACCCCTCCCTTGGAATCCCCCTAACCCCACTGAGCCAAGAAAAAGTTCTGTTTTGCAAGTTTAAAGGTTTATTTGATAACTTAAACAATATATATTATATCACGCTTTATAATAAATTAATAATTGAATAGCACACTTAATCTGATATGATAAAGATTAACAACAGAGAATCTGGCACTAGCACACTTCTTTATAATCACTAAGGAGTTGACATGAAATGGATAGGATAGCAACAATACTTTTATGGTTTCAAATGGATGCAATGTGGAATGAAATGCAGTACAGAAAATAACTTGATAGGATTTCAGCAAAAACAATGTAATCACTTTCTTGTACAATTCACCCCCCCCCCTTTTATGCAATGCAAGGAAATGGAGGGAAGCACACAGTTTTCAGAATTGCAATCAAATGTGATTCAGTTCACCCAGCAACTTAGACTACGGAAGTTGAAAACACAGGCAAAATGCTTTTAAATGTGCTGGAAATGGAGTGAAAAATATGCTAAATTTGCTTTTAATTCCCTCTAGAAGTTCAGGGTGAGTGGTATCTAGTTAATATTAGTCCAGGCTCACACTAGCAATGATTCAGGGATGATTAGCAGGTTAAGCGAATTTCTGGCAAATGGAAGGCAAGCAGCAGCAGCTTTTTACACGTGAAGAAATTGCAAATCGCGGTAAAATTCGCGAATGCGCCGAGCGAGATTACAGTGGAACTACAAGGACTATCACTATTTTTTTGGGGTCCTAAGAAAGCCTAGGATCTCAGCTTTCAGATGAAAGTTACTGCAAGTCTCTAGCACAAACGGTCGCGGAGATATGAGCGATTAAATAAAGGTCGTTTTTCAGATTTGAAATTTTAAAGTTAAAAAGACAAGTGCAGCTTGCAACTAGAAAATCACAGGTGACAGCTTTACAAATGACAGGTGACAGTTAGGAGGCAGTTCTACTTAGATTAAAATAGCTTGGATTATATTATTTTAACTAAGAGATTGGTTCTGCACAATTTTCTAGGTACTCACACTATATTCTTGAGTGAAATGGGCCTCGCCATGGATCTGGTCAGGTTTTAGACGGGACTCTGGTCTCTGCACTTCACAGTGATCTGGGTCTGCTCTCTCTCTGGATTCTGAAGATTGAGGGATTTAAAGTCTGGATCTTTCTGCACAGCTTTCTCTGGAGATTGATGGAGGTAAAGTATGGATTTTCCCAGCAGAGCTTCCAGCTGCAAATGGATTTGAAAGTGTCCCTATCTGTCCTGTCTGTCTGCTTTTATGTGTTTAGAATGTGGGTGTGTTCTAGCATCACTGACCCTACCTCTCTCTCAGCTTCTAATTGGTCAAACTTCCATTTCTCACTTGATTGGGGGAGCTAAGTTGTGTCAGAGTGATGTCATTTTACAGCCTGCAGAAAGTCCACTCCTCCTGTCAACTTGCACACATTCTATATTTGATAACAAAAGACATATTTGCACAGGTAAACATTGGTTTAAAATTACATGCACACATCACATATCACAGGAGATATACCCTGTCCAAACTTTGCTCTTCCTGGGGGCTTGCATTCAGAAATGGCACATATTTCACTTTTTAACTGATTTTGCAATTCCGGACATTGACCCAAATTTACACACATGTGCGCAAGGAGTATGGACATTAGTTGATGAAGTGTCAGATTTTTCACATGCACACATTTTGAGTAATATCCTCTTTTCCGCTAAAACCCCCCTGAACATGCCACCGGTTCTAAAAACCTCTTAAAATGTGGTCAGAAAAATCACAAGAATTATGGTGTCATTTAAATAATTTTCACAAGTCCGCTCTATGAGTTATTCATCTTTTTCTAAAACCATATTCTGGCTATAGAGGTGTGTCTTTTCATGTCACATGGTACAGAAACCAGTCTTTCCAGTTTCTGGCAAGCTCAGAGACCCTGCCCCTCCCAGCTTCTGCCAAGAGGAAGCTGTTTTACGACCTCTGTAATAAACCATCTGCCAGGGCGAGGGGGGTTGCATTGTTCAGAGCTCCTGTGTTCTGTGGGGCTCCCCTTAATTCAATTATCAGAGAGATGGCATATCCTTAGTGTAGCCAGCAAACGGGCAGCTAGGCCTGGGAACACAGCTGTGACTCAAGTTTCACTCCTGATGGGGGTAGTTGCCAGGCAAATTGGAATCTCTTGAAGCCAGTTTTTTAGCTACATGTCATTTCTGTTCCCCAGTTTCTGCATTCAAATAAAACTAAACATTTTCACATATGCAGCTAGAAGGCTGATTCTAAGTTTAAAAGTATGACATTTAAACAATTGCAACCTATGTGACACTCAAAAGTAGGTCACTCATTTCTCTTAAACCTTGAGATTTTTAATGTCTTTCAGTCCAAATTTACTTAAACTGTTGAAATCCCCAGCTCAGCCAGTCTTGTTATAAACCTTCAAGTCACTTCAGAATATAACTTTACATTGGATCCACCTCTCAGTAAGTCTTTCTTTGGCCTGTTTTGGGTTCAATTATTCAGTTTTCTACAAAAAAGTAAAATCTGGTGGTTTTAAAACGCCGGCTTTTGGATAGTGGTGAGTACTGGTACTGCACCCCTTTCTGGGATTTAAGAAAATTAATTCTCCACAGTTATGGGTTTGCTTTTGGCAATCAGCATTGCCATTCCCAATGGTTTCAGACTACTGTGTGGGTAGTCCAATGGTGGTTTTAGGCAGTGTCCTTCTGTGCCCATAACATCGGCAAAAATGAGTGGCAGCCTATTCTTCATGCATTTCCCTGTGCATTTTCTGGGAAGCTCTGGCCATCATGATGTTTTCCATGTCAGTACTGCACAGTTTTGAGGTATGGCTCGGATGCATGGGTAAATACATCCCACATAAGGGTTAATTGATGAATGGAACCTGAGCAAAACACACACAAGAAAGTATTGGCTGTGAGAAAAGAAGAGTCTTGCAATTAAATAACGAAGAAATCTGCAGCCATTATTAGCAACAGAGGAGCAGGTGACCAGGCTGCATCTGGCAATATAGCAATGCACACTGTTCCGCCACCAGCCATGTTTCTACTTGAAGCTGGAGAACCAAACTTGCCATGGAAGAGATGGTTGAAGTCATTTGAGCATTATGCTTCGGTGGTCTGTGGAACGAACTATAGTGTGGAGAGAAAGAAATCGCTTTTGCTTCATTGTTTAGGACCAGCAGGACAGGAGAAATATGAGGACCTGCCAAATTTATCGGATGATGATGAAGAAGACTTGAATGGATATGAAAAATGCATTGCAAAATTAAATAAACACTATGAAAACAAACTAAGTACGATTTTGGAAAGATATAAGTTTGGCAAGAGATCGCAGGAAAGTGGAGAGAGTGTGGTGCAGTTCATAACGGTCCTGAGAAAACTAGCAAAGAATTGCAAATTTGGACCACAACTGGATGAGAGACTTAGAGATCAATTTATGTTGGAGTGCAATAGTACAAAGATCAGAGAGATACTAAGGGGAGAAGATGATCCTGATCTGGATACAGTACTACGCATAGCCAAGGAAGAGGAGCATATGGAGAAATGTGTCAAGACACTAGAAGGAAAGGTGTAACACACTACAATAAAGTCAGAAAGTTCTATTAATGCCATTCAAATGGCTAAAGCTGATGAAGCTGATGATCCAAATAATGCTGTTGTGAGAAGGAAGGAGGAACTTAGAACGCAGGGCACGTACAAACATGGTAGTGATATGAGAGGCAGAGGATTTGCACGTGGATATGGAAGTTACTGCAGAGGACGTTTCACAAGTAATAGATGCCCTCAAATTAGTCAGAGGGGCAGAGGAAGAATCAGGACGTGTTACAGATGTGACAGTCCCATGCATTGGGCTAACAGTCCTGGGTGTCCAGCTATCCACATCATTTGCAAAAACTGTAATGGCAAAGGCCATTTTGCCAAATGTTGTAGAATGGATAAAGCAAATATGAACTGGATTGGTGGTGCAGAAGAAAATGAAGAGGAAGAATGTGTATTTGCTGTCAGTAGCACAGTATATGGAATGGAACTGGAGAGTCCGAAGCCCATTATCAAGATAAATGATAATCCAGTTAAAATGATGACCGATTCGGAAGCAAAGTACACGTTATTGCCTGAAAGAATCTGGAGGAAAATTGGCCCGAGATGGCTGAGTGAGCCTGACATCAGACCAAATGCTTATGGAGGAGTGAAGATAGACATTCTTGGATGGTTTGATGCGGAGCTAGCTTTCAAAGATAGGGTTGCTAAAGTGAAAGTTTATGTATCAAGGAAAGGAGAAATACCTCTACTCAGCTGGACGCATCAGGCATGGTTGAAAGTCAAATTGGATGCCAGTGCTGAAGAGTCAGTCTACATGATTGAATCCAGTGAAGAAGGTGGTATTCAGAGATGAAATTGGCTGTGCAAAAGGGATTACGCATAAAATACAGCTCAAAAAGGATTGTGTTCCAATTGCACAGAAACTAAGAAATGTTCCGCTGGCAATGAGAGATGAGGTCAGAAGTGAATTGAAAAAATTGGAGGAACAAGGTATAATTGAAAAGATTGATACTTCAGAGTGGGTATCACCATTGGTTGTGGTGAGGAAGAGCTCAGGGAAGGTAAGAGTATGCATCGACCTCAGAGAACTGAACAAGTGTATCATCCCTGAGAGGCATCCGCTTCCTAACATTCAGGAATTGTTATCTGCGATGGGGCCTGTGAAAGTATTTTCAACCCTTGACCTCACTTCAGCATATCATCACATTTGTTTGCACAAAGACTCAAGACAGTTGACAGCGTTCATACCTCCAGAAGGTTTATACCAGTACAAGAGAATGCTGTTTGGTCTTGTATCGGCAGCCTCTGTATTTCAAAAGACCATGCATTTTATTTTTGATGGTGATAAGGGTATTATATTTTTTCAACATGATATCCTCATATTTGCGGGAGATCAAAGAGAGCATGATAAGATTTTGGATGGAGCATTGAGGAAACTGCATAAGATGGGCATGACATTGAGTAGAGAGAAATCGAAGATATACAGAGAACAAATTGAGTATTTGGGCCATGTAATATCGGAGCAAGGTATTACACCCAAAGCAGATTTATTGTCTGCCATCAATGACTTGTCTCAGCCTGGCAACAAAGAAGAACTAAGAACCTTTTTAGAAATGGCTGAGTATTACTCTAAATATGTTAGGAAGTTTGCTGATCATACGGCTGCATTGAGGGATCTCACCAGAATGAATGTTAAATATGAGTGGAATGAGAATTGTGAAAAAGATTTCAAGTACATAAAGAGTGCCCTCACAACTGCACTGGCGTTTAAGAATTTTACAAGGGGACCGCGAACAGTAATCACGACAGATGCCAGAAATGTGGGTTTAGGTGCGGTGTTAGCACAGCTGCATAACAGAGAGGAGAAGATAATTGCGTTTGCCTCAAGACTATTAAAAGGAGCAGAAAAGTCATATGCGATGATTGAAAAAGAGGCTTTAGCCATCATGTGGGCTGTGGATAAGTTCAGGAGTTTTGTGTGGGGAACGCAATTTGAGGTAAATACAGATCACAAGCTACTTGTGGAGTTATTCATGAACAAAGGTTTGGACAAAGTGTCAGCAAGGATACAGAGATGGGTACATAGGATGCAGGAGTTCAATGTGGTGGTCAAGTATATTCCAGGAGTGAGGAATTATGCTGCAGATTGTTTATCCAGACTTACAAATACCAAAGAAGATAAGAAAAAGGATGATGAAGAGAGTCAACAGGAAATGATATGTGTGGTACAGGACACAGCTATTGCTAAGGAGGAATGGCTTACAGGAATGAGTAAAGATGTCAAGCTACAATTTGTGATGGAAAACATAAACAAAAGACAAATCCTTATCTCTAAGATCAAGGAAGCAGATGTACAAGGACTGTGGAGCATCAGGGATGAATTGAGTGTACAAGATGGATACTTGCTCAGAGGGGATAGATTAATTCCACCTGAAGATCTACGGAAGAAAATAATTGATCTAGCCCATGAAGGACACCAAGGGATTTCCAAGACCAAGTCCAGAATAAGGAACACATACTAGTGGCCGGGATGCGATGCAGAGATCGAGAGAGTCACAAGAAACTGTATCCTTTGTAATAAATCTGATAAAGGTTGTGTGAGTAATGATTACCCGATGGTTATGACTGATGTACCGAGCAGACCATGGATAAAAGTAGGAATTGATATTATGGGTCCTATATGGAGTGAAGGCTACCAAACATTTTGTGTGGTTATGATTGATATTTTAACAAGGTGGGTGGAGGTAAAAATGATGTTGAGTGTCACGACTAAAAACATTATTAATTTCATAGAAGAAGTTTGTAGTAGGGAAGGATATCCTGGAGTTATACTATCTGATAATGGCCCTCAATTTGTCTCGAAAGAAATTGAAGATTATTTAGGAAAAAGATCGATTAAACATGTGACAGGTGCGATTTATCACCCACAAACCAATGGAGTGGTTCAAAGGTACAACAGGATTCTTAAGGATGCCATTAGGTGGGCATGGTCCAACGGTATAGGCTGGAAAGAAGCAGTTAAGAATGTCATAATGGCACACAGATTTACTCCGCACAGTTCTACAGGTATATCACCTTTTGAATTGAGCAGAGGTAGAAAGGCAATCACCAAGCTCTGTCCTGGATGGATGGGTGAAGTGATAAATATGGAAGTTGGAACTAGCGAGGCTGTTGATATGATTAGACAGAGACAAAGTAGAAATAAAGCAGGACATGACAAGAAAAGATTCAAGGATAATGAGGCATTGGAAGTAGGTAGTTTTGTGAGAGTGAAGTTGCCAGAAGTTATGAGAGTGAAAGGTATTAAGTGGTCAGATCCTATTCAGGTCAGTGAAGTGTTCAAACATGCTGTTCGAACAAGTGATGGGAGAGTTTGGATTAATGGTAGAGAGATGGGAGTAAAAAGGCAAGTCAATGCTGAGAGTATGGATAAAAGTGATATAGTTGAAAAGAGAGAGAACCAGAAAATTTCCTTACCAGCTAATTCCATATATGTACCAACTGTGATGAAGACCTATGTATCAAGGTTTGGAAGGAGATACCAGAGACCGATGTACTTAACCGACTGTGATGCCGGAAATGCATCTGAGGGACAGGGCCTCTGAATCCTTGTCCTTTTTCTGTTTTTACCGTGTGTTCTGTCATGTTTTCTGCCCAGGAGTCCATGAGGGACTCCTGGCAGTGCAGCTCTCTTTTGGTTTGGTGAACAGACCCATGGGATACCCTTATGGCACCCATGGGTAGGGGTACAACCCTGTGCCCCTAGTGTATGTTTTTGGGCACCTGTGGGTGGCCCACAGAGCAGGGTATGGGCTGGTGGCAGCTCCATGCTGAATTTGACAGGTGCTCTGGGTGTCCTCCATTTTGGGATACCCAGGCCCTGCCATTGGAATCAGTTGATTCCTGATAGGAAACAAGATGGCCCCTGTGGCCTCTTGCTTTCTATTGCCTGTTATCTTGTTTTTCCCAAAGTCCTGGGAAGCCCTGACTCTGTCCCTTCCCCCTGACTGGCTGTTGGGTGGAAGTTCCATATATGGTGTTGTTGTGAAGGCCCAGCTAGACTGACTGGAGCCTTCCCAGTGACTGTATGTTGTGGGTACCTCCTGTGGGTGGGACCTGGGTGAATGGAGTGTGTGACCAATATACACTCCTTGTTGTGGTTGTCTGGTTTCTGGCATGAGAGACAAAGACTGAGACAGCCCTGCCCGAAACTGGCCTGAATGCAGTGTGTAGTGTTGAATGGCTGGGTACTTGTCCCAATCCACATTCCTTGTTGTGAGTGTCTGAAAGGGAGGAGTGTGGCCTGAATGCACTGTGTGCCTGATTGGCTGACTGACTGCATGAATGCCCTTCTGTGTGATTGGCTGCTGTGTGTGTGCCAGCAGTGTGGATGAGAGACAGAATAGTATATCTGGGGACCTCTCACCCCTGGAAATTGTTCAGAAGCATTCAGAAGCTGAGTCTCCACTCAAGAGTAACTGGATTTGCTGATCCTCGACGTCCAGCTGGAAGAAGAAGACTTGCTGTGGCATTTGCTTCGACGGAACTGAAGGTTGTCGAAATCGTCGAGGACTGACCCGAGAGAGGACCTGGTAAGGCGCCCTCTTCCCGTGCTCCGAGGGACCATCGAGCACCGCTGAATCTTCGCCGAAGCTCCCTGGACGCCAGACCATCGAAAGGCTGCCGACCGGAGAAGGGGACTGCCGAGGAGACCGAAGTAAAGCACCCGGACATCGACGCTGTCGAAGTCCATTGCCGTCGACCAGGGTTCGCAGGTCTGTGCAACCGCTGGAGGCCCGTCGAAGTTGTGTTGCCCAGCCGGGGGAACCACTTGACGCCGAGCCGCCGACGACCGGAGCCGTCCGCTCCTTGCCTAAGAACATTTGACTCGAAGGACTCCCTCGTCCGCACCGTCGACCGCTTTTGCCCTGCCGGAGAAAGTCGAGGACGACCAACGCGCAGAGGAGAATCCGCCGGTGGGTTTCCCGCCACCTCACGATCCCAAAGACTCGAGCGACTCGACGCCCTTGCTGGGCTCCCGTCTCTACAATCTTTGCGGTCCAGAACTATTGTCATCGAGGTGCCCCGCACACCTCCGCCTTGCAGGACGCCGACGCCCCGACGCCGACGAGCACCGCTCGGACGAAGCTGCCGCCTCTCCGACATCGTTCTACCTCGTTTGTCGACGGACGTTCGACGCCCCGTGCCTCCCGCTTGAAAGGGAAGGCATTCAAGAAGGGCCGTCGATTCCCCGTCGCCGAACCCCGAGGTCTTCGACGTTTCTCGACGCCTCTCGACGATCCGTGACTCCTGCTTTAAAGGGGGTCATTCAAGAAGGATCTGTCGACGCCTCTTCGAAGAACTCGACTCCACCAGGTACATTGGGGGGGTAAAAACATTGTAGGAGAGAATAAGACTGTTGAACAATATATGGACTGGGCTTGTGTTATATCTCTTTATTTTACAGGTTGCCCAGGTGGGGGGATCTCCACACAGAACTGTGTCCAGTGGTAGGGGCCAGTATTCTGCCTATTGTTTCAACCCTCTGTTATCTCTCCTCTCTCTATTTGCTGGTTTCCTGCTTATTGATCTGCGTGCCATTGCTACAGTATTGTGAATGCACTGTTATGAGGTCTAATATTAGTGGTACCACTTTAGAATTGTAGATATTTATCATTATTGGTTTTCCTGAGCACAAAGTGCGTTGTTGTGATAAGTGTACATAACCCTTGAATATTAATTATATAAAGACTGTGTTTTCAGTAATACAGTGTGTGGACATTCCTTTGTGGGGGCTTGGGGATACACTGTACTTAAGAACCAGCCTGCATCACCTCCTGAGAAGCTAGGCCTTGATTGCTCGTCCATTGCTACCGTAATCGAGAATCTTGGCGGGGGTCTTCTGTGCCTCTCCTCTACCATATAGAGAGCGGAAGTACAGACCCCCCCACCGGTCTTGACAAGCTGGTGGCAGCGGTGGGATGCTTATGGTTTTAAGACTCAGTGTATAACCGTGCCACTTACAAAATATCCGCACTTTATTAGATTAAGGTTTGGGTGTGTACCAAATAACTGCATTACAGGCAATGGAGCCCATTGCAAATGGTAAATTGACTCGGATGAGCTTAGAGGCTCTCCAGAGTGCTTGTGAAGCCAGGGAGTTGGACTTTGTGGATAAGTCTAGGGCTGAGCTGATAGCTGCCCTGGTGGACTACCAGACTGATGGTGAAACCCTTGATGAAGGGGGGGATGCAACCAGTGAGGACTCTGCCCCTGGGGTTGTCGCTGAATCTGTTTCTGGGAATGCCACCATTCCTGCTGCCTCTGTTCCAAACCCCAGCAATTCCATGGAACTTGAGTTATTAAGGATGAAATTGGCCTTTGAATATCGCAAGTTGGAAATAGAAGCTGAGCTTAAGAAAGAGGAGCTGGCACAGCAAGTGGAACTCAAGAATAGGGATCTTGCGCTCAAAGACAAGGACACTGAATGTCAGAGAATCCAGCTAGAGAGAGCTAGAGTGGAGACTTCAGCTAGACCAATTGAGAGTGGCAGGTCCCCAGCCACCAAGTTTATGAAAGATTTGGTTGGTGTGTTTGTGGAGGGTTCAGATATCCTCCAATGGATTGAAGCGTTTGAAATGGCTTGTGCAATTCATGATGTAGATAAAAGAGATTGGGCTAAGTGTTTGTTAAGCAGAGTGCCTCAAACTGGATATGACTGTATTCTGAAGCTGAGTGTGGAAGAAAGGGGTCAGTATGAGTGTATGAAGTCTGCTTTGATTGCCAAGTTTGGCAAGACACCTACCCAATACCTTAAAAGGTTCAGGGATTTTAAGAAAAGAGAGAATGTGTCTTGGGTTGACTGGGTGAGTACTGCGCACATGAACATGATGGGGTGGATTGACGGTTACAAGGTGAAAACTTTTGTTGAGTTGTCCCACCTCTTGTTTTTTGAGCATTTTTCTGAAGCCTGTTCACCAGAGCTGCGTCAGTATGTGGCTGACCAGAACATTTTGGACC
Organism: Ambystoma mexicanum; assembly: GCF_040938575.1. Classification (NCBI taxonomy): domain Eukaryota; kingdom Metazoa; phylum Chordata; class Amphibia; order Caudata; family Ambystomatidae; genus Ambystoma; species Ambystoma mexicanum. The sequence goes on from NC_090926.1 coordinate 1,188,507,556, forward strand.
CCTTTAAGCTGGCTAGGTTGGCTGACAAGTGGGTCTCCCACCGGGTGTCCCCTAAGGACTCCAGTGGGAAGGACAAGGACAAAGAAAAGGGGACCTCTCAGAAAGCTGAGGAGTCCCAAAAGCAATCACAGTCGGGTAAACCAAAACCTTCCTCTCCTAAGACCCAAAAATCTAGTGGGGATAAGTCCTCTGTGGGTGGGAATAAGAGTAGTGGTCCACCTGCTGCAAAGCAGGTTCCCAGTGGTTCCAGTACCATACCCCGCACTCCTGGCACTTGTTGGGATTGTGGGGCTCTGGATCACAAAAGGGGTGACCCCAAGTGTAAAGGTAAGGCACTTGGAGTACAGGCTGTCAGCCTGACCTACCCTTACCCCGTGGCTGAGGTGGAGGCCACTGTCCTCCCCTCCTCTACAGGAATCACATTTGGTGCTCCGGTAGAGATTTCCTTAGTGTCCCTTGGGGCCTGGGACCAGTACGCAGAAGTACTGGCAACTATCCCGCAGAACACCCGTAGGTTTTTGAGAAGTGTCCTCTTGAATGGCCAGCCTTCTACTGGTTTGAGAGACACTGGGGCAAGCATGACAGTGGTGGACAGGACCCTGCTCAAGCCAGAGGACTATGTAGGTGCTCCTCTGAGAACCACCAGGTTAGCTGGTGGGCCTCCCAAATTATCGCCTGTAGCCCTAGTCACACTCATGATCGGAGACAAGACAGCAAAGCTTCCTGTCCTGGTTCAGGACAATGTCCCTGCTAACATTCTGTTAGGAAATGATCTAGTAGAGTTGGGGTTGATCTCGGATGGTCTTCCCATGACTGCTGCTGCAGTCACTAGGTCACAGGTGACACCGGGTCTGGCTGTGAGTCAGGTAGCCGAGCCAAAGGCGAGGCCTAAGGCAAGAAGAAGGAAGACCAAGAAGGCCACCTCTGTGGAGGGAACACCTTCTCTTCCTGCTGTTCCGACAGCACCCATTGGGATCCATGCTCCGGACGGGCTGGGTCCAGTGGAAAACCCAAACTCAACTCCTGTGGGAGAAGAGACAGAAGACTCTCCTGTGGGAGAGGTTCTCAACCCGGAGGATCATCCCGACCTTCAATGCTTGTTAGCTGAAGGGGGACCCTCCCGGGCAGACTTCTGTAAGGGACAGAGAGAGTGCCACTCTCTCGAGGGCCTGAGGAAACAGGCCCTGTCCCAGGCACAAGGTGAAGTGCCTAGGACATTCAAGATTTATTGGGAGGGTGAGCTCCTTGTTAGTGAGCCCACTAAGCCCGAACCTGGTGCCCGCAAGAGGTTGGTGGTACCCCAGGTTTACAGGCCCTTCCTACTGCAGTTGGCGCATGAGGTGCCCTTGGCTGGTCATCTTGGGACCAAGAAGACTAAGCAGAGGCTCTCTGCCCATTTCTACTGGCCACGGATGGGAGTAGAGGTGGAGTCCCACTGCAGGACCTGCCCAACTTGTCAGTTGTCTGGCAAGACTGGAGGCAGGGTCATTGCCCCACTGCAGCCATTACCAGTGGTTGGCACACCATTTGAGAGGGTGGGCATCGACATCGTCGGTCCCCTTGACCCTCCCACTTCAGGTGGACATCAGTTCATCCTGGTCTTGGTAGATCATGCCACCAGGTACCCTGAGGCAATACCCCTTCGGACTGTTACTGCCAAGGTGGTTGCCAGGGCTCTCCTGGGCATTTTCACCCGTGTTGGATTCCCCAAGGAGGTTGTCTCTGACCGAGGATCCAACTTCATGTCTAGTTACATGAAAACCATGTGGAAAGAGTGCGGGGTAACCTACAAGTTCTCCACCTCTTACCACCCCCAGACCAATGGTCTGGTTGAGAGATTTAACAAAACTCTCAAGGGCATGCTAGGTGCTTTGGAAGAGCCCCTAAGGAGGAAATGGGATCTCCTCCTGCCATGCCTGCTGTTTGCTTACAGAGAGGTACCTCAAGAGGGTGTTGGTTTCAGCCCCTTTGAGTTACTCTTTGGACATCCCGTGAGGGGGCCCCTCGCCTTGATCCGAGAAGGCTTGGAAGCCACCCCTCCAGGTCCCGCCAAGCAAGTGGGGGACTATGTGTTAGGCCTCAGGCGGAGGATGACACAAATGATGGGTCAGGCAACAGCAAATCTCAAGGCCAGCCAGGAATTGAATAAGTACTGGCATGACCTGAAAGCTTCGCAAGTGGATTGGACTCCGGGACAGGAAATCCTTGTGATGGAGCCTACCAAGCCTAGAGCTTTGGCAGACAAGTGGACTGGACCCTTCAGGATCATCTCCAAGATGGGCGAAGTCAATTATCTGGTGGACATGGGAGCCTCTGGGGTAGCCCCCCAGGTATTCCATGTCAACAGGCTCAAGCCTTTCCACAGGCGAGCAGAGGTCTCATGTCTCTTGCTAGCTTCAGGGCAAGAAGAGGATGAGAGTGAGCCCCTTCCTGATTTGCTGCATAGCAACCCTCAGGATGGCTCAGTGGAGGGAGTACAACTCTCTCCAGATTTGACAACAGAGCAGCAGAGGGCCTGCCGGGCTTTGCTCCAGCAGTATGCCCCTCTGTTTTCACTGACACCGGGCCTTACACCGTGGTGTAAGCACGAAATTGACACTGGTGACAGTATGCCTGTCAAAAGCAGGAGCTATCGTATGTCAGATACCGTCAAAAACCACATCCAGGCTGAGGTCGCCAAGATGTTGGATCTGGGTGTTATTGAACCCTCCACCAGTCCCTGGTCCAGTCCAGTGGTCCTTGTCCCCAAGGCAAGTTCCCCGGCGGGTACCAAGGATTGGAGGTTCTGTGTGGACTACCGAGGAGTCAATGCCGTCACCAAAACTGACGCGCACCCATTGCCCAGGGCTGATGAGCTCGTGGACACTATAGGTGCTGCCAAATTTGTGAGCACCTTTGACCTTACCTCAGGCTATTGGCAAATAGCTCTGGCGGACCATGCCAAGGAAAAGACGGCTTTCTCAACACCTGAGGGACTCTACCAGTTTAGGGTCATGCCTTTTGGGTTGAAGAATGCCCCTGCCACCTTCCAGAGATTGGTCAACCATGCGCTCAGTGGGCTGGAAGCCTTTTGTGTGGCTTACTTAGACGACATTGCCGTCTACAGTTCCACCTGGGAAGAGCATTTGACACATCTGGATAAGGTGTTGCAGGCCTTGAAAAGGGCTAACCTCACTATCAAGGCCACCAAGTGCCAGATAGCTCAAGGGAAAGTTACCTATCTTGGTCATGAGGTAGGAGGGGGTCAAATCCAACCTCTCTCCAGTAAAGTACAGGATGTACAGAACTGGGAGACTCCCACTACTCAAACCCAGGTGAGGGCCTTTTTGGGTCTCACTGGGTACTATCGCAATTTCATGGCAGACTATGGAACCATAGCTGCACCCCTGACAGCTCTAACTTCGCCCAAACAGCCTAGGAAGGTTAATTGGACTGAAGACTGTCAGAGGGCCTTTGATGGCTTGAAAGAAAGTCTGTGTAGGGCACCTGTGTTGAGTGCGCCTGACTACAGCCGACCCTTTATCGTCCAGACGGATACCTGCGACACCGGAATTGGAGCTGTCTTGTCCCAGTTAGATGACAAAGGGAGAGAACATCCTATCATATTCATCAGTAGACAACTCAAGGGTAGAGAACTTAGGTGGGCTACTGTTGAAAAGGAATGTTTTAGTATAGTTTGGAGCCTTAGGCGTTTTAGGCCCTACCTTACGGGGTCCACCTTCAAGGTCCAAACAGATCATAAGCCCCTGAAGTGGCTTATGCAGATGAAGGGTGAGAATCCGAAATTGCTCAGGTGGTCGATTAGCCTACAAGGGCTAGACTTCACCATAGAGCACAGACCAGGGAAGAGTCACGATAATGCAGATGGCCTTTCCAGAAGGTATGTTGACCGTCTGGATGAGGGTGTCTATCCCGTGGGCGATTAGGCACCCTCCACCTCAGTCTGGGGGGGGGCGACTGTGATGCCGGAAATGCATCTGAGGCACAGGGCCTCTGAATCCTTGTCCTTTTTCTGTTTTTACCGTGTGTTCTGTCATGTTTTCTGCCCAGGAGTCCATGAGGGACTCCTGGCAGTGCAGCTCTCTTTTGGTTTGGTGAACAGACCCATGGGATACCCTTATGGCACCCATGGGTAGGGGTACAACCCTGTGCCCCTAGTGTATGTTTTTGGGCACCTGTGGGTGGCCCACAGAGCAGGGTATGGGCTGGTGGCAGCTCCATGCTGAATTTGACAGGTGCTCTGGGTGTCCTCCATTTTGGGATACCCAGGCCCTGCCATTGGAATCAGTTGATTCCTGATAGGAAACAAGATGGCCCCTGTGGCCTCTTGCTTTCTATTGCCTGTTATCTTGTTTTTCCCAAAGTCCTGGGAAGCCCTGACTCTGTCCCTTCCCCCTGACTGGCTGTTGGGTGGAAGTTCCATATATGGTGTTGTTGTGAAGGCCCAGCTAGACTGACTGGAGCCTTCCCAGTGACTGTATGTTGTGGGTACCTCCTGTGGGTGGGACCTGGGTGAATGGAGTGTGTGACCAATATACACTCCTTGTTGTGGTTGTCTGGTTTCTGGCATGAGAGACAAAGACTGAGACAGCCCTGCCCGAAACTGGCCTGAATGCAGTGTGTAGTGTTGAATGGCTGGGTACTTGTCCCAATCCACATTCCTTGTTGTGAGTGTCTGAAAGGGAGGAGTGTGGCCTGAATGCACTGTGTGCCTGATTGGCTGACTGACTGCATGAATGCCCTTCTGTGTGATTGGCTGCTGTGTGTGTGCCAGCAGTGTGGATGAGAGACAGAATAGTATATCTGGGGACCTCTCACCCCTGGAAATTGTTCAGAAGCATTCAGAAGCTGAGTCTCCACTCAAGAGTAACTGGATTTGCTGATCCTCGACGTCCAGCTGGAAGAAGAAGACTTGCTGTGGCATTTGCTTCGACGGAACTGAAGGTTGTCGAAATCGTCGAGGACTGACCCGAGAGAGGACCTGGTAAGGCGCCCTCTTCCCGTGCTCCGAGGGACCATCGAGCACCGCTGAATCTTCGCCGAAGCTCCCTGGACGCCAGACCATCGAAAGGCTGCCGACCGGAGAAGGGGACTGCCGAGGAGACCGAAGTAAAGCACCCGGACATCGACGCTGTCGAAGTCCATTGCCGTCGACCAGGGTTCGCAGGTCTGGGCAACCGCTGGAGGCCCGTCGAAGTTGTGTTGCCCAGCCGGGGGAACCACTTGACGCCGAGCCGCCGACGACCGGAGCCGTCCGCTCCTTGCCTAAGAACATTTGACTCGAAGGACTCCCTCGTCCGCACCGTCGACCGCTTTTGCCCTGCCGGAGAAAGTCGAGGACGACCAACGCGCAGAGGAGAATCCGCCGGTGGGTTTCCCGCCACCTCACGATCCCAAAGACTCGAGCGACTCGACGCCCTTGCTGGGCTCCCGTCTCTACAATCTTTGCGGTCCAGAACTATTGTCATCGAGGTGCCCCGCACACCTCCGCCTTGCAGGACGCCGACGCCCCGACGCCGACGAGCACCGCTCGGACGAAGCTGCCGCCTCTCCGACATCGTTCTACCTCGTTTGTCGACGGACGTTCGACGCCCCGTGCCTCCCGCTTGAAAGGGAAGGCATTCAAGAAGGGCCGTCGATTCCCTGTCGCCGAACCCCGAGGTCTTCGACGTTTCTCGACGCCTCTCGACGATCCGTGACTCCTGCTTTAAAGGGGGTCATTCAAGAAGGATCTGTCGACGCCTCTTCGAAGAACTCGACTCCACCAGGTACATTGGGGGGGTAAAAACATTGTAGGAGAGAATAAGACTGTTGAACAATATATGGACTGGGCTTGTGTTATATCTCTTTATTTTACAGGTTGCCCAGGTGGGGGGATCTCCACACAGAACTGTGTCCAGTGGTAGGGGCCAGTATTCTGCCTATTGTTTCAACCCTCTGTTATCTCTCCTCTCTCTATTTGCTGGTTTCCTGCTTATTGATCTGCGTGCCATTGCTACAGTATTGTGAATGCACTGTTATGAGGTCTAATATTAGTGGTACCACTTTAGAATTGTAGATATTTATCATTATTGGTTTTCCTGAGCACAAAGTGCGTTGTTGTGATAAGTGTACATAACCCTTGAATATTAATTATATAAAGACTGTGTTTTCAGTAATACAGTGTGTGGACATTCCTTTGTGGGGGCTTGGGGATACACTGTACTTAAGAACCAGCCTGCATCACCTCCTGAGAAGCTAGGCCTTGATTGCTCGTCCATTGCTACCGTAATCGAGAATCTTGGCGGGGGTCTTCTGTGCCTCTCCTCTACCATATAGAGAGCGGAAGTACAGACCCCCCCACCGGTCTTGACACCGACTATGGAGAATAATGACTTGTTTAGAAAGAAGAGGGATGTGTTCCATGGTGACATCTGCTGTGGTGACACTTGCTGCATTGATGTGGAATCTACAGGGATTCCAGAAGGAGAATGTGGAAGGGAGAAGAAGGCATTGCAGAGACGGTTGGAGAAACTGAAGCAGCTCCCTTCAGAGGCGCCTTATTTATATCCCCTCTTAATATTCATACCCTTACTTAATACATAAATATTAATAAAGCCCCAGTTATATTTATACTACCACGTCTCTTCGTTTATGCTACAACTATGCCAACAGCATTTATCTCCGAATACCAGATTGCCTTATCAAAAAACTACAATGAATACAGAATGCATCCGCAAGACTACTCCTCGGACTCACTAAGAGATATCATATTACACCAGCACTGAGAACACGACATTGGCTTCCGGTCAAAAACAAATCTACTTCAAAACGTTATGCATAACAAACAGAGCAATCTACAGTCAACGAGCCAGATTCATATCGGGAAAAATGTCCATCTATAAACCAAAACGAACATTAAGGTCCTGCAACGACATTTGCCTAGAACCTAAACAATACTCAAAGCATACATTTGGGAGACCAGTGTTCTCCTGCAGAGCAGCAAGATTTTGGAACTCGCTCCCAATGCAATGGAAATACGAACAATAGAATACCACGTAAAATTCTGAAAATAGTTAAAAACATGGCTGTTCAACTCACCAAGCTAAATAGACAACATCGTTGAAGGGAAAACCTCAACACATCACAAAAGAAACACAAAAAACAACAGAAACCTGAAAAGCTGAAAAAATGCCACCCAAAGGAATCATGCATTCTACCGCAAATCACCACCAAATAATAATAACTAAATGGATCAACATAACGTTGCACAACAAACTCAGATGACTAACCCACTTTCCCTACTAAAATCTCTCTACTACTCTACATACTCATCTACAAACACTGAAAAAAATCACACAGATACATCCGCCCCAGAGAAAAAAGAAAAGCAAGAGAGGTGGGGCTCATTAAGAGAGGCTGCAAAGTACAATAAGCACTTTCACAAGGTCAGCCTGGCAGTGGTGCACTGAGAAAAGCAAACACCTGTTGCAGTTCTACTCTTCAAATTATAGATTACCACTCTAACCACACAGGACCACAACCAATCTACTTCTGCGTACACACCGGCCCCCACTAAGCTCGCGACTGCATTCGCGGACACAGACATTCTCCTCACTGATCCCACTAACACAGCATCTTCTTCTGTAGGTTAGTAGCCAGGTAGGAGGGGAGTCTGCCAGCAGAAGAGGTCATCAAGGTGTCGGGGGGAAATTCTGCCGGGGTCGGCCGGACCGTCCGCAGACCTCCGGGCAGGGAGGCCCCAACTCCTCCCGTATATCCCAAAAGAGATAGAGTATGAGACACACGCAAGAAGCAAGGTGACTCTGCTGTTTATTAGACAAAACGGCAGGGATGGGTCAAGGAGCGTACGCGTCCGTCCTGACACACACACAATCGTGGGGCTCGCAGGCCCTTTTTACCTTAGTATGACGCGCTACTTGCGTCACTTGGAAAGTTTTAGCAAAAAACCTATCTCCACTCTGGATGGGTTACTCGAGTGGTAGGGTTAGTATAGCGCACATATAGAGAACGGTGTTAGTGGCTGAGGGTTAGTCAGGTGGTATACCTGGGCTGTCCCTTCAATTTGATACATGAAAATTGTTACATGAAGACCTCTGAGGATTGGTCAATGTGAATGGCCTCAGTGATAAGAACCCCATGTTCTAATTGGTCCGCTCGCGAGCCTCCCAGTCTGGGACTATCGCTGTTCCCAGCTCACGGTGCACCTGTCATTTGCAACAATGTTTTAATATGGGTAGGTGTAAACAATGTGAGGATTTATTCATATGTTGGGAGGTCGACTACTCCCACTGCTGCAGATGTCCAATGAGTCTTTTAATTGTATCTGCCTGTGTCTTGAAACGTGGGATTCAGGCGTCTCCTTCCTCCTGGGCTTGGCATCTTGTCAGGTTTGACTTTGTCACGTGAGGTGGGACCGTGTTTGAGGCAAAATTCAACACAATTAATATTGTTTTTCCTACTGTGTGCCTGGTTTATCTTGCAGGTGCGACCTTGGCGTTGGCTTGCAGCGTGCGAGATTGCAACATCGTGCCCTTGGCGGTGTGCCTTTGCCGGGCTCAATTTGCAGGGTCAGCAACCCAGTTTTTGTTCATTCATTGTTCATGGAAGCTTTTGCCTGCGGCCTACTTGGGCCTGGTGCATAGGTGGAACCGTTTGATGCAGGGCGCTTTAGGTTACGGTATCATATTGCTTTATCCTCAGTATCGTGTCCCCGTTACATTCTTCATTATGTTACATGGCTCTTAGAAGAAGCGAGAGCAAGCCTTTTTTATATAAGTTCATGATGCGTCTTGCGTTTCTGCATTTTGAGAGCCTATGTGGAAAATAATAAAGATGTACGTCCGTGAGTATGTCTGTCGCCTACGTCATAGCACTGAGTATATTCTTCGTGTAGATTGGTGCAGGAGTGTCCGGTGTGTATATTTGCACAGGAGTGCTGACCGTTGGCTAGGTCGTCATGGCATCTCTAACGATGTGTAGGTTTAGTCGAGTTGGTCCGTGCCGCAGGTGTCGGCATGGAAAGGGCGGGCTGCTGGGCAGGTAGGTGGGCACATCCGTATGTTCCTGTACCAGGGTATTTGGTCGTCCGGTAGATAGGCAAACTCCTCTCGTGGTGGGTGTCTGGGCCGTGATCCTCTAGGCCGAGCGCGAGAGGTGAGGGGCGGGAGCCTGTTCTTCCATTCTCCCACTTCAGTCCCCCTTCTGGTCGACTTGTCGACCACAAACATATCCTTTTCTTTATCTCCTCTTACTCTCCATATTTTAGTTATTCCTCCCAAATGTCCATAGTGGTTAACATGGTCTTCAAATGACCAATACATATATTCACATGTTCCTCCAGGAGTGCGGTATACCCATTTCCCTATGTAGCTCCTTGGGTTTCTTGGGTTTTCGAGCTTCACAGATGGTGGGTCCAGGTGGTTGGTGATGATCTGGTTGCGCAACTTCTCTCTCTCCTTTATTATTGTGCCTGTGTGTTGGCCGTCATCTGTTGGCATCAAGAGGTGTATACCAACCATTTCGATCATCTCGTCTGTGGTGCGTGCCTTCCGGGCCTTCCAAAATCTTATTATGATCAGTGCAGCTCCAGCCAAAATAGTGCATCCAACTATAATCTTCAGTCCATCTGACAGCCAAGATGGCATCCATGACCATAATATTGAAAACCAGCTCTCATCCTTTTTCACACCTTTACTTTCATCCATCATTTTTGAGTGCATCTGGGCCAATTGTGACACAGCTTCCGTGAGGGTACCATTGTCAGCACTGTTAGCAGGAATGAATGTGCAGCATGATTGTCCTATCTTTGCGCAAACTCCTCCTTCCATTGTTGTGAGGAGGTCCAGTACATATCTGTTCTGTAGTGCAACCATTCTTACTGCTCGCAATTCCTCTTTTATTGCGTTGAATCCATTTAATGTAGAGTTAATTGTCATCATTAGTTCCCACCTAGTTATCTGGAGCCATTTCGCGTTTGCGTAGGCCTGCAGTCCAGGATGTATTATTGAGGAGAAGAACATGGCTGCTCTGCTGAATAGTCTGTGTTCCGGCGGAATTGAGGTGAGTGCTGTTTCCGACCTTCCCCACAGGTAATTTCCTGTCAGGGGTTCTCCTTGTCTTTTCCTTCTGTTGAGGACAGTGTTGTTGCCGTTGCGTCTGTTCTCTGGCCCTTTCCGAGGCTGTGCCGATCTCTTCTTCCTTTTGTTTCCTTCATCCATCTTGGGGAAATTCACCATATTCACATGCTTCTGGGGTACCACTAGTGATGGTACATTAACGTGTACTATAGTGCATACACCATTCCACAAAGGGGGCAGTGTGTGATACGCCTTGTCTCCACAGGCCCAGTAATGGTCCATTACTACTGCTGTTCCTGCTTCCCCCTCAGGTAACTCCATCACGCTTTCACAGTTGGTGTTGTATCCTACATCCACCTCTCCTTTATGTTGGTAGCATACCTTAGGCGTAGTTAGCGGCAATATTGTTATTGGGTCTTCATCCTTCTCCATCCACGTAAGCATGGGTACGTACCTGATCCAAGTCATCCAACATCTATGGTTATGTCCATCAATAGTTGAAATATTTTCTCTTGTTACCATGTTGCTGCAAACCACTCCTATGTCCCATTTGTTGTCCATGTACACCTTCCCTGTTATTATCATCAGTGGTCTTTCCCAACATCCGTTTTTACCAGGGACTTCAGCGGCGTACCAATCACATGGTAGGTACTGCAGTGTTACCTTCTTTGTTTCTCCTTTTTCAGGACCACTTGTTATGTATCTGAATCCTTCAGCATGTAGACTGCTCTTGTGGTAACTCAAATAAGTCTTAAGGAAGTTGTTTTCATATGGATATGTATCTCGTGTTTTCCACACCAGATGCACCACTGTCCCTTGAAATCTTCCTTTCGTCTGGAACAGTGCCAGGTATATTATACATCGTGCTATTTTTCCATCTATCTCCGTAGCAACAAATGTTCGAGAAGCGCTCATGGCGTATGGGATCAATGAGCAAACGTAGCAGCTGTCTTCTGTTGTCTGCTTGCCTATTTTGGTCATGTGTTGGTACCACATGTTGTTAGAGACGTGTGCTGAATCTTGTACATAGTTGTCAATGCCTTTATTATCTGAGTATGTGCTGCGTTTAACTCTATTTTCCTGGTGTGGGGTTTTACTAGTACCACCTGACGTAACACCTGTTGCAGCTGGGGGTGGGGGTATATTAGGTTTGGGTACAGCAATAATATCAATAGCATAGCTGTACTGCCATACAGAGGCAGCCAAGAACCCGGTGATCATTAAAATCCCCATCAATTTTATTGCAAATGCTAATTTCACCGGCATTTTGCTGTTACCTTGCTGCAGTCCGGCAGCTTATTCTTGCGACGTTACAGTTGCCCGCCTGAAAATTCTTAATATGCTCGTTATTAAGGTTAGTTATTGTTATTAAGCTCTCCCTATCAAGTAGTCATTCAGTGCCCAGGCGAAGAGCTGTTCCCACGCCAATCTAAGCGATCTATCTCTTAGGGCAGGCAAGTATGGTTGGAGGTGGGGCATTGAATGTTCTATGGCCAAGAGGAATGCTGTGTAGTAGACACGTACCCTCCTTCCTTTCAGGTACGTTGGCCGTTTTATTTCATATACAAATTGGTGTGACAATTCTTCCAGGTAATTATCGTCTGAGGGTACCATCTACTCCTGGGCAGTGAATTAGTTAGTTATCTACTTTCTTAACAGTACAATAATACGCTTTACCTGCATGTGCGAGAGAAAAGAAAGAGAACATTCAGGTGTTTACATGTGTATATGTGCAAAAACAATGTCCTTCAGTTCAGTTATTACTACAGTGGGTAGGGGGTCAATGGGCAGAGGGTTTGGGGCTCAGCTGGCAGCAGTCTCTTTACCCTTTGATCGTGTTACCATGGGGTGGGCGGTATGGGGATCACCCCTTTCTTTTCTAATAGTTGTCTGGACACTTAGGCTGTTAGTTGTGGGAGAAGTCTCTTCCTCTGTTGCTGACGCTGTTGTTGTTCTTCCTGTGGCCCTGACGGTGGCGCTGGGGCGGGTCTGGAGTTTGTAGATCTTTATGTCGTGTAGGTGGTTCCAAGAACGTTTGTCCTGTAACTTTACTGCTCTCGTTGATACCTCCTCTACCAGATGGGGGCCAGTGAATCGTGGACTGTTCCACTTTCTGTTGAAATTGCGAAGTAGTACGTGGTCAACTTTAGCAACTTTGCACAGTCTTTCCTTTTCAAATTCTTTATCCACGTCTTCTTGTTGGTCGCTGTTAGACCCGCCCCGCGTGCGCTCGAGCTGTTGAGACACAAACACTACACTAGTAATCAAAGAAGACACATATTGGTACATTTCATCACCAAGAACACTCGCAGTACTCTCGTGGTCAGTAAATGCTCTTGATGTTGGCGTTAGGGGAAGGCGCATTTGACGTCCGGTAACCACCTCGTGAGGGGTGAGGTGGTGGTCGGACCCTGCTCTATTCCTTAGCTCAAATAGGGCTAATGGAAGGCAATATAACCAACTCTTCTTTGTTGTTTGCTGTATCTTTGCAATTGCCTCCTTTAATAGGCCGTTCAGGCGTTCACATACACCGTTGGCCTGTGGGTGGTATGCACATGCAAATTTATGCTTGATGTTCAGCAAGGATGTAATGTGCTGGAACATTTCGTTTGCGAAATGTGGGCCATTGTCTGACCTTAATACCTCACACACTCCCCACCTAGGGAAGACCTCCCTCACTAGGAATTTAGCTGCTCTAAATGCATCTGGGTGTGAACAGGGCCCTGCTTCAATCCACCTCGAGAATGGGCATACTACTACAATCATATACCTATTCCCTTGACATACGTTGATCATATCAACATAGTCAATATGGAGATGTCGGAACGGTCCCTCTGGCCGGGGTATAGTACCTCTTATCACCTTCAGAGTGTGGCCGGCCGTAAACTGTTGACATGTGAGACAATTGCTGATAAAATTTGACACATGAGAATTTAACTCGGGGCAGAACCAGTCTTCCCTAATTCGTGCTGCAATTACTTCCTTGCCTGTGTGGGCTGGGTAATGTAGTTGGCTCAGGGCGGTGTTCAAAAGTGCCAATGGTATTACAACCTTTCCAGTGTCACCCTGGCGCCATAGTGCGTCGGTTGGTGACATTGTGCATCCTCTTTTTACCCATATTTCTTTTTCGGCCATTGGTGCAGCCGCTTGTAGCTCCATAATCTGTGTGGCTGGGAGATGGGTGTACCCTTCTCTTATCAACATCTCCTTAGCCATTCCCCTCCCTCTCATAATTCCTCCTCTCCCCCTGTTGTAATTATAATACCCAGCTCCTGGCAATGGGTATCCTCCTCCCATGTTGGTCGTGTATGGTTGGAGTGGTGGCACCTGTTGTGTTACAGTCTGTGAATTTGGTATTTGGGAGGGATCTTGTGCAGCCACTACTTGTGTGGGGCTTTGGGTCATTGTTGTAGGCGTAGTTATTAGTGCCCCTTCCATTGTGTATTTAGTAAGCTTTTTCTGTACTAGTTTAGCCTCTTCCGTTTTCCTGTCCTCTTCGTTTTGTTTCATTTTTCCTTGCCATGTCCTGCAATGATGCACTATAGTCAGTTGTATTTCTGGCCATGCTTTTGCTTCCATTCCCACTACTTTCTTTAGTTGTTTCTGAACTCCTTCTAGGAGCCCTTGTACTAGTATATGATAAAATATTGCTGGTGTTTTGTCCCATTGTTCTCTAGTTTCCATGCGCCACTTCTCTTGGATTTCCTGGATATAATCAACAGGATCTTCGTTCTCACGCATCTTGCGGGAGGTAATTGCTCCTATGTCTGATGTGTCTGGGTACTGTACCCTCAGTGCCTGCCATAGTGCATGTCTGCAGTTTACGAATGGTGCCCCATCATGCGATGTGTTACCCCAGGGAATCCCGCTCTCTTCCAAATGTCATCCGCTGAATCCCCTAATATTGATATTAGAAGGCCCTTCACATCTCCTACTGCCAGTTTCTGTCCTGCGGTGTGTTTTTCCATTTCATATATCCACTTACCCGCACCTGCACTTAATGATGGGAGCCTGCATTTTATATTTTCTTTGTCTGTATGCTTCCAAGGGACATACTGTGGCCTAACCCCTCCCCTCTCCAGAAGTGGCATTAAGTTATGTCTCGTTTTACCCTTTGTGTTCCATAAAATCGAGTCCTCACACCCTTCCTCTTCTTCCCTTTCTTCTACATCGTCAATTTCATCCGTATTTCCCCTGCTCGTAATTCTTTCTTCTCCATCTTTTCCCCTTCTTCCATCATTTCCTGTATTTAATGTGGGCATGTGTATTCACCTTTCCTGCCTGCGTCTAGGGAGGTCCCTAAGCCGACATGCATAGGGTGTCAGTTCGTCTGTGAAGGGCGCAAGTTTCATTGTGCGTAACAAGCGTGAGGTGGTTGAGCATGTAGAGTGCGATGGGAGAGGGCGTGATGGGGACGGTGCGGCCTCATGTGTCTGTCTTTCCGCTATTCCTTGCTCTCCCTCCTCACTTCTCTCCAGCTCATCCTTTCTCCTACGGATCCATGGTGAGTCTGTGTTGGTCCGGGTGATGTATAGTTTATCTAGGCTTTCCCTTTCACTGTTTCTTCCTTCCTTCTCCACTCCTTCTTCTTCCTCACTACAAAAGTCAGTCATAAACGGCACCTCCCACTCTGTCTTTTTTCCCTTTATTGTTACTGTTTTTAAGTCTATCAGGTCCGGTTCTCCCTTTCCTCCTTTACCAACCGCTCCCCTTTGCGCTGATGTTGTTGCTACTTCTGTGTCTCTATATACATCCTCCCATACTTCACTCTCGCTTCTCCTATCTTCTCTTTCTCCATCATTTCTCTCCTCCATCTCCTTACCATTTTCCTCCCTTTTCCTTTTTAATTCCTCCATTACTTCACTACTCATCTGTTCCAGTATTCGTTCATCCTCTTTCTTCCTTTCCCATTTCACCCTTTCCCTTTCTAATATGCTCTCTATCACCCTCCCTTCTTCGTATTTCTTAGTCGTTTCTGATAGTAATCTCCTCTTCCACATTGCCATTTCTTTTTCTTTCTCTTCTTCCTCCCTTTTCTTTTCTCGCAGCACTGCTCTTGATACCCTTTCTGCTGCTGCTTTTACCCTTTCAGCTTCTCTCCTTTGCTCCTCAGTTCGTTCCCTTATTTTTTCCAATTCGTTCTTACCTTCTTTCCTTTTCCTTGCTCTCTCTCTTTCCTCCCTCTCGAGCTGTTTGATCAATTCATTCTGCTCATCCCTTAATTCTGCTAGTCGTTCCTCCAAAATCTCTTCCTTTTGCCGTAACAGCTCTTCCCCTCTCATTCCACTCTCCCTGGTATTATCCTCGTCTGTTTTCCTTACTACCTCCTTCTCTTCTCCTGTTAATGAACCTCGTAATTTTAATAGTATCTGTGCAGCTACCCACTCATCATTTCCTATTTCCACAGTTTGTTCTTCTCCAGTCCTCCCCTCCCCTGCTGGCATCTTCCTATGAGCCACATATGGTGGAGGGCTGTATGCCGGGTTCGAGTACCCCTCAGCCGCCCTTAACTGACCTCTTTCTATTTCTCCTAACTCCCTTAAAGGGTACAACCCCCCTCCCTCTGTTTTCACTCCCTTTGCTAGGGGTATATCGTTGCTCGGTTCCTTTTTTATTTCATTTGATGTATTATTCTTTTCTCCTCCCTCTTGTCCGTTCCCCGTGTTCTTTGGGTCTTCACTCCCCTTTTTCCCATCCTCTCCTTCCTCCTTAATCTCTTTTTCTTCCGGTATTTCCCCCACAGTGAACATTCCATTTGGTCCTGGTCGGGACCCTTGGAACATCCTCCATAAGTTAAACACCTCCACATGGTTTGCCAACTTCTTCCCTTTGTATGTATTATGCAGATGGTTTAGTAGTAAATGTTGGGCATATGGATCGAAGCTACCATTAGGCGGCCACGGTGTTATCATTTTGTTGTCCGTCCCCTGGGTCCATTCTATGCTATACTTAATCAGTTTCTCCCTATGGGGTGACAGTGTTGTACATATGTGTTGTAGTGGGGTAGTGAGGGTGTTCCCCCACCCTCCCGATCCTGTCCCGTATGACATAGTAGCGCTCCACTTGTTACCCTTCCCCTATTCGGTAGCGGTTATCTCACTAGCAGTTTACAATATACAGCCTTATATCGTTACCTGGCCCCGTAAGTTTGGGGACTTGCGATAGTCCGCTAAGGAAAATTATAAAAATATAGTATTTACATTTGTATATTTTCTTCTGTCTTTCTTCCTTTACACAACACCCTTACGGCCCCCTGCGGCCGAGGCGCACGTAGCCCCCTGCGGCTGCGTACCCCTTATGACGTTCTTATACAGTCGTCCTATTTTCACTTGCTCCTCCTCCTTCTTCTACACTTGCCGTGGCCGGCGTTCTCCGTGTGCAGCCACGTCCCCCGTTTCACCTTTCCCCGATGAACTCATTACCGTTTATGACCGTTTCCACTCCCTTACCACAGTTCTCTTCCCCACCACTCTCAGAAAGAAAGATGCCTTGTGCTCGGGATATCCTATGAAAGCCCTACTGGTGACGTCACCGATCTCTTCGAGCTACTGGTAAGTTCTTCATATATTCTTTAAGTTCAAAATACACTTGCAATCTACCCCCGTTAACCTCACAGCTGTCTTCCTGTCACTCCTGGAACAAGGTAATCAATAATATAATCGGACTGCGCATGCTGCGTCGCCTCGCGTGTTGTACGCCCCTCGACAGGAGGGCTTAACCAGCCAATTATCTTCCGTATTGGGCAACTAACTAGCTACCGCCTACAGGGAAACGTCATCTACCTATCGAGTTTCTTGCTCGAACAATAGGGATCCTCATCTACTCATTGATCAATAAATGCCAAATCGTAGGAAACCACACACACACACCCTTACATGTAGTCGCGACCTAGGCCAATCAGTGTCTACGAGCGGCCGCACGTGATGTTTTCGTGCTCCACCCCCCTCTCTCGCGCAACGTAGCCGACTGCTCTCGCACTCGTTCGGCTACCATTCATTCCATTGCCAACACTAAATTGCCAAACCTTCGCCGCGCACCTGTGCAACACCTCCCACCTCCCGTATTTAATTCCTCCCCCCTCCCTCACAATTTCACATTGCTTGTTGTGCGTGGCATGCTCACCAAGTTCTCTTGATGCGGGGCCGCTCGACTGCGTGCACCCCTCCAAGCGGCTCGCCACCTCCCCTCGTCTGGACCACGTCTGGACACTCGTCAACCGCGGGCGGGATACTTCTCAACCGGCTCCCGAGGGCCAATATCCGGATTGCGCTGTCCGGTCTTCTCGCAGCTCCGCGATGGTCCTGTAGTCCTCAGAAGGGGGCAACGGCAGAGGGGGCCGCGCCGCCGGGCCTCCTCGCAACGCGATTACCTGGAAAAAGTAAAAATAAAAAAGCAGATCTTAAACAGATCTCAGCAGTGCCTCCAACTTGTCCGGGGGGGAAATTCTGCCGGGGTCGGCCGGACCGTCCGCAGACCTCCGGGCAGGGAGGCCCCAACTCCTCCCGTATATCCCAAAAGAGATAGAGTATGAGACACACGCAAGAAGCAAGGTGACTCTGCTGTTTATTAGACAAAACGGCAGGGATGGGTCAAGGAGCGTACGCGTCCGTCCTGACACACACACAATTGTGGGGCTCGCAGGCCCTTTTTACCTTAGTATGACGCGCTACTTGCGTCACTTGGAAAGTTTTAGCAAAAAACCTATCTCCACTCTGGATTGGTTACTCGAGTGGTAGGGTTAGTATAGCGCACATATAGAGAACGGTGTTAGTGGCTGAGGGTTAGTCAGGTGGTATACCTGGGCTGTCCCTTCAATTTGATACATGAAAATTGTTACATGAAGACCTCTGAGGGTTGGTCAATGTGAATGGCCTCAGTGATAAGAACCCCATGTTCTAATTGGTCCGCTCGCGAGCCTCCCAGTCTGGGACTATCGCTGTTCCCAGCTCGCGGTGCTCCTGTCATTTGCAACAATGTTTTAATATGGGTAGGTGTAAACAATGTGAGGATTTATTCATATGTTGGGAGGTCGAATACTCCCACTGCTGCAGATGTCCAATGAGTCTTTTAATTGTATCTGCCTGTGTCTTGAAACGTGGGATTCAGGCGTCTCCTTCCTCCTGGGCTTGGCATCTTGTCAGGTTTGACTTTGTCACGTGAGGTGGGACCGTGTTTGAGGCAAAATTCAACACAATTAATATTGTTTTTCCTACTGTGTGCCTGGTTTATCTTGCAGGTGCGACCTTGGCGTTGGCTTGCAGCGTGCGAGATTGCAACATCGTGCCCTTGGCGGTGTGCCTTCGCCGGGCTCAATTTGCAGGGTCAGCAACCCAGTTTTTGTTCATTCAATGTTCATGGAAGCTTTTGCCTGCGGCCTACTTGGGCCTGGTGCATAGGTGGAACCGTTTGATGCAGGGCGCTTTAGGTTACGGTATCATATTGCTTTATCCTCAGTATCGTGTCCCCGTTACATTCTTCATTATGTGACATGGCTCTTAGAAGAAGCGAGAGCAAGCCTTTTTTATATAAGTTCATGATGCGTCTTGCGTTTCTGCATTTTGAGAGCCTATGTAGAAAATAATAAAGATGTACGTCCGTGAGTATGTCTGTCGCCTACGTCATAGCACTGAGTATATTCTTCGTGTAGATTGGTGCAGGAGTGTCCGGTGTGTATATTTGCACAGGTGTGCTGACCGTTGGCTAGGTCGTCATGGCATCTCTAATGACGTGTAGGTTTAGTCAAGTTGGTCCGTGCCGCAGGTGTTGGCATGGACAGGGCGGGCTGCTGGGCAGGTAGATGGGTACATCCGTATGTTCCTGTACCAGGGTATTTGGTCGTCCGGTAGATAGGCAAACTCCTCTCGTGGCGGGTGTTTGGGCCGTGATCCTCTAGGCCAAGCGCGAGAGGGGAGGGGCGGGAGCCTGTTCTTCCATTCTCCCACTTCAAAGGACTAACGACTGAGAAACACTTCACATACCTACCTTAGACCCACGCCTGCACCAGCCCCCACCATGCTTGCTCCTCCATGAGGCAGTTGACTAGCTTGCCTTCTACAGGTATGTTGCACCAGGCACAGTCCTATTATAATCTATTGTAGGAGCACTGTTACATCTTGAAATATTGGAGTCCATTGTAGATGCGGTCCAAGCATTGTTATTAAGGAGATGTGCAGGATATATTGAACACTTCATAGAGGATACATGTTATGGCTCCTTCAGAGAGTGCCTGGGACCGGCTTTTTTGGAGTGATTAGGACACTATTACATTTTATGCAAAGGTTCCCTATAATTATCAACCAAGCACTATTCTTCTAGCTGTACCTGATCTTGGAAAGAGCAGTGGTGAATGAACTGCAGGGCCACCTATATAAATTCCACACTTTGTCTCAGATCCAATCAGGATGTATACTGCTGGTTTTAGTATGGGGAAACTTACTTGGTTGTATTGACATCTTCACTGCCTTCGATACCAATTATCACACAATTTTACTGTCATGATTGTCAGAGGTAAAGGGATCGGGTCCAGCAGTGATGAGTTGGATTTCGTCCAAGTTGGTGGAGATTAAAGCCACTTCTGAATGGTGATCTCTCCACCAGATGTTGTGGCTTGTAGGGCTCATGGCTCCCGTCTTATTTGATATCTAAGTTTCATAACTTTATATGTCATTGATGCCTTTTTAATGGCTTGCCATTGGTATGCGGATGAGACACAAATGAACCTATATGTGAATGGTGGCCCAGGCAAAGTGGAGTTCTTGTCTAGTTGGCCTAACAAAGTCAGTGATTGGATGAAAAAAATAAATGTTTTCGGCTCAACACCAACAAGAATGAGGTTATTCTATTCAGCAGGCCTCCAGTGCTAATACATTTACCTCAATGTTCTTATCTAAAGGAATCTCTATTCCGGCTAAGGTTGAATACTTGGGTGTTCTCCAGGATGATGGGATGGTCCCAGCTCCTCATGCATCTGTTGGTTGCCTCCATGAACACCAGTCGGACTTCAGAGCTGCCAGAGGCACATAAACTGGTCTCCAGAACCCCGTGAAGACTTGCTCTCTAAACTCGTTTTCAGCTCTCTTTCCATTCTCATCCTTCTTCAACTTTCCTCTGCATTTGATATGGTCAATTATGCCTCCCTTATAAATCGGCTCTGTGATACCCTTGGCATCACAAACCTGGCCCTCTTGGACCATCCTTCCCATGTTCAACTGCGCACTTTTCTGTCCACCATCTCACTCTCCACCTGCGGTGTCCCTCAGCGCTCAAACCTCTCGCCTTGATTTTTCAACATTTACCTGGGCCCTTTAGCCCATTTGATCTCCACCTTCTGTCCTAACTTCCAGTGTTATGTGGAGGACATGCAGCTCTCCTTCAAGCTTCCCTCCTCTGCCTCCTCCTTGTCCTCTCTCATTCCTGATGGCCTGTCTGCTAACACATGGTGCATGGTGCATGGTGCACTGCTAACAATCTTTGCCTTAATGCCAGTGAGAAAGAAATCCTTCTCATTAGGACCCCTGCTCCCTCTTTCCCTCCCATACTCTGGCCGCCCTTGATGGGCCCTCTCACTTTGACCCAAAAAAACTTTTGACTCCTCTCTCTCCTTCTCCCCTCACATCAAAGACCTTGACAAGAAAGACCACTTTCAGATGCACCTCCTCTGAGGCATTCTCCCTTTCCTCACCTTCCCCCAGAAACATAATACATCCAGAGCTCTCGTCCTCTCCAAGCTGGACCATTGCAACAACATATTCCTTTGTTTCAAACTGAGGAATAGTCTTTTCAGGCTGTCTCAACTGCTCACTTGCTGGCATGAATAGTTTTGAGCTTTGTGGTGCAACAGGTGTTCACAGAGAAGCCCCTTTGTCAATGGCCTGGAGGAGAGAATTATTGTATAGGTTGACCATTGCTGATGCATCATTGCAGGAGGGTGTGAGGGTTGGAGGGATGTGAGGGGCTTCAGTAGTGGCAGGCAATCGCCAGGATTGATGTTACATGCTTTTCTCGTAAAGGTGGTGGGTAGAGCTGGGGAAACCTGCAAGGAAGGCTTTCCCCTGGGCATGACAAAGGAGATCAGGTTGTGATTTGACCAAGGGCATGGCAGATTGGAGAGTATCTTGATGTTGGTATTGCGTTCTGCAAGCAAATCTAGAGTACGTCCTTTGTTGTGGGTGGGCTCAAGAATGCATTGCGAGAAGCCTAATGTTTCTATAGATTTGCCTAGTGAGAGTGCATGTACATCTGTATGGCTGTTAAAGCCTAGGTTAAAGTCTCCTAGGAGAGCAACTCTGGAAGAGGGCTTGACCTCTAGGTAGAGGATTAGTGGGATGTCTTCCTCAAAGGACAGAATTAGCCCCAGGGGGGCTATAGATAAGGTAAAGGTTAAGGGTGGTTGTGTGGGAGAGGGTAAGCTTGATCGCAGGAGTTCGCCAGAATGGAATACTAGTCTGCTTATTTCTCTAATAACAAGAGCTTTTCTAGCGATGAAGGTTACCCTGCCCCTTTTCCTATTGATCTGTCTTTCCTGTATATAGTGTAGCTGTCTGGGGTAGCCAAGGAAAGCGAAGGACCAGAGGCGGGTTGTAGGTAGGTTTCTGTACTGGCCAGGATGTCTAGGTGGTTGGAGGTGATGAGGTAAGAAATGTCTATTGCATGTGCCACTAGTGACCTGGCATTCATTAGTGCTCCTATGAAGTGTGCCGGCGTGATTGAGTCAAGGGTAGGGAGTCCAGTAGCCTTGATCGCAGCACTGGTCATAGAATCTGGATGCTAATATTAGGGTTAGAAGAGGGGTGGGCCTCAGTCATAGGGATAGCCTTGAGAAGTGAACCAGACACTGAACAGATAGTAGAGGAGGCAGTAACTATTTCCTCTGGGCGCAAGGAAATATTCTTGGGGGCGGCATCCGGTTTGCTGATCTTGAAAGGGGGAAATGTTAAAATGTTTTTGCATAGGCTGTAGTGACATCTAAGGATAAGGCATTGTCATGATTAGCATTGGTATCCATGGTAGAGGTCGGGCTGATCATTTTGGTGCCAACGACTAATGAGTTACACCAGGCAGGAGTAACACAGTTAGCAGTAGTGCCAATAGCAAGGCTAACAAAAGTATTACACAAGTCAGGAGTAACATAGTTAGAATTAGTGTCAATAACAGGGCTAGCAAAAGTATAACACAAGGCAAGAGTAATATATTTAGCAATAGTGTTATTGGTAAAGGTTCAGCTAGCCACTTGGTTTCAGCGACTGATGTATTGCACAAGACAGGAAGAGCATCTTTTACAGGTGCAGGCCTGGCCTTAGTGGCCTAATTTTTTTTTTTTTTTAACTCTCCTCAGTTACAAACTAAGTTTTGTCAAAATTCTGTGTCTTCAGCGCGTTAGATAAAATAAAATAAAATAGCATCACGCCTCCCCTAGGCCGACAGCACTGACCACTTTCACTTTCTTGTAAGGAAGTATTCTTATTTCTAAATTCTTCCTTACTTTAGGCTGCGTCAAGAACAGCCTGTGGAGAATCGCCATCCAGTCTCGGATGGTTGATCTGTTCAAACGCAAGTTCAATTAATTTGGCCAGGGCTTGGGTCCATTTCGTATTCTCACCAGAGATTAATCTGTTCCAAAGGTCGTCTGTTTGGAATATCCACAGATTCTCAGCCAGCGAGGGGAGGTAGATGCTTCTGTTTTCGTTCATTTTTTCACATTCCATGACCATGTGCTTCAATGTTTCAATTGATCCTTCCTTTTTGCATTGTCGACAGCGCTTGTCCGTTTCGACTCCTCTAATAGTTATGATCTCTCTTGTTGGCAGCAGATTTAGTCTTGCTCTCATGATGGAGTTTCTCAATTTTTTATTCGGAAACTTGGCACAGTAATTTAATGTTTTTTTTACCTTGTTGAATGTTGGAGGCAAGTGGTTAAGGAGTTTATTCCCAGCAGCTCTCTCAGTTGTCACTATCCAGTCCATTTCTTCAGTTTTCCTTTTAATTCGATCTGGATTTTTTTTCAATTCGTTTTCTGTACATTCAATTTTAGCTAAATCATCTTTTCTGGCTTTTACCCAGTTTTTCAGAGCTTCACATTTGCCTGTTTCTATTTCAACCCTTATGATGTTAAGGATGGGCAACGTGTCTGACATGATTATTTTTCTGTACAGTCGTAGGGTGCTTTGGTCTACCATTGATGCTAAAGATACAAGCCCCAGCTCTCTCCTAATGGCTGGAATTGCTGTAGATTTTGGTAGGCCTACGACTGTTTTCCTCATATGCCCTTCTAGTTTGCTCCAAATGTTACGTGGAAAGTATAGCGAGGCCTCCATTCCGTATGTCAACGCTGGAACCACTTTGGCTTTATAGAAAGTTAGTGCCGGTATTAGTGAGAATTTGCCAAATTTGCGATCCACTGTTCTTGTTTGGGCTGTCAGGCGTTTCGCTTTTCCCCATAGCTGATTTTGTAGACACTTTTCTGTTCTGGAACTATCCATTTGAATCCCCAGGTATTTGAAATTGTCTACTATTTCAATTTTCACATTGTCGAGGAACAAATTCATTTTGTTCGTTGTTTTATTGGTAACTTTCTCAAATACCATAATTTTTGTCTTTGTTTTATTTATCTCCAGGTTGTTTTCGGCGATAAAGTTTTCCAGGTTACATAGTTTTCTTTGTAGGCCCACTTTCGTCTGATCAATCAAAATGACGTCATCCGCATATAGTAGGCGTGGGATCTCCATTTTTCCGATTTTAGGAGAAAAAGATCGAATATTACTTTCAGAAAGTTGGTAATCCCCCAAAGATGTTATAAACAGTGCTGGCGCCAGGGGGCAGCCCTGCTTAACTCCTCGATTCACGATAAGCTCTTCTGACAGCACACCCTGGTGATTTAGTTTCACTCTGATTTATGTCTGTGAATGGAGGGCTTTTATGGGGTCTAATATTTTAGGTGGACAGTTCCAACCTTGGAGCTTCAACCAGAGCCTAGGCCGATCGATCTTATCAAATGCCTTAGACAAATCAATGAAGGCCAGGTAAACCTTTACTTTGGCTTTCAAGATGTTAAGTAACATTAGGTTGATTGAAGTAGAGCCATTTTTTTGAAAGCCTGTTTGTAATTGATCATTACATTGGCTGTGTTTTCCCCATTCTCGAAGATGCTCAAGTAGGCGACTGGCGTAGATTTTCCCAATTATGTCAATCAGTGCAATTGGCCTGTAGCTCTCTGGTTTTTGTCTTTGGCCTTTTTTGTAGATTGGGACTATCACCCCTTTCTGCCATGATTCCGGAACCATGTTTGTTCTGCCGCATTCTGCAAATATCTTGCTAATCATCTCCGCCCATTCTCTAGGAAACATTTTGAGGTCCGTGTTCGTGAGTCCATCCGGACCAGGGGCTCTAGATGTTTTCAGTTTACGTATGGATGCTTCGATGTCTTCCAAATTCGAAAGGTCAACCCACAATGTTTCTGAGGTCTGGTTTCTTTTTTGTGTGTCCATAGTGGGACCCTCAAATTCCGTGGCGAAATATCTGGTCCAACTTTCTTTAGCCACTGCATTTGAAAGCGACAAACTCTGGGTGGAATTTGACTCTTTTATCAGCGTGCAAAATTCACTCGATTTTTTTGTCTGTAATTTCTTCAACATTTCCTCAGCATCATTTTGTTATTGAATGGATTTATGTTGTTTGCGCCAGTTGTTGTAGATATTTACTTCGAGACGCCAGCTCTTCCAATCGTCTGCAGCCATTGATTTCTTAGCTATTCTTAACAATCTGCGTCCCACTGTTCTTTTTTCCACCAGATCCTTGTCATACGAATGCATGGTGTTGGCAGGTTTCTTCAATCTCTTTGTGCACTTTGCGTGTTAAGCTAGTAATAGAGGCAGATAATTCGGTCTTTCCTTCCTATCTTTTAGAACCTGCTCGGTGACTTTGTTTTCCCAGGTACGTTTGATCTTTACAATATCTTGTTCAGTAAGACGTAGATGGGTCTGTTGTAGATTTGTTTCAATCGCCCAATCGTAAGTACTTTCTTTCCTGGTTTCATTCTGCCACGTGCAGCACAGTAAATTGTGGTCACTGTTTACAGTTTTCTGGACCTTAAAGCTGCTTAGACCCTGTGTGAGACCATTAGAAACAAAGATGTAGTCCAGCGTTGCTTTGGAACCATTTCCTTCCCACATCGGGATGTTCGTTTGTTTGGGGAACAGAGAGGCGACATTTTGAATGCCTCTTGAACTAATAGCTTCATTCCAGGCCTTTCCTCTCTTTATGGTGGCATCCACGCCACCCTGTTGTTGACTGCGTTTTTGTTGGTTCCCCAGAGCGTCCGTTCATTTGGCATTAAAATCGCCACAGATGATCAGCTCAATTTTGTCAAATTCCAAATATAGCTGGTCAATTGTATCGCACATGTTGGTACAAAAGCTTTTTACTGTCATTCGCTGGGGATTCCAATAACAATTAACTATGGCCAGGATATTTTGAGGCCCCTTTTCCGGTTTGTTCTTGTAATGATTTTGAGAGATCAAGGTAACCAGAATTTCGTATGACTGTTTCCACATTCTCGGTTCGCTCAATCCTGTTCCTGTTTTTATAGCGGTTAACAGGCCCGACGATGGTCTGCCGAACAGGCCTTTAACCGATGGCGAAATCATCACTGTGAAACCGTCCAGTGCTGGTTGGTTTATCAGCCACGTTTCTTGGAGGCATAAGATGTCGTAATACCCCAGATCAACATCTCCAGGTGTCGTGAGGTGTGTGTGGCCTCTCGTATTCTATGAGCCCAGTGTGTATGGTTCTTTTGTGGGTCGCTCGCTTCTTTTTTCGGTGATGTTGTTGTTGAGGCAAGCTGACCCTGGGCATTGCTATTTGCTTTTTTCTTTGTTCCAATTTGACATTATCCACTTCCATGGTCCTTTTGGTTGTCTTTCCTCCTCCTTTACTTGCTGATTACCATGGTTATTTCTCCTGTCTTCCAACTGTTCCCGTCCTGCGGTACTATGGGAGATAACTTGCCTCTGTTCCTCTCTGTTGGTTCTACTAGGTTTCTGGGTCCTTTCCCCGTGATACTTTGTACTTTGGTATTTTCTTTGGTTAGAATCGCCTCTCTCCATCGGGTCATTATCCCGTTTCAGTGGCCTACCCAATACTGTGGTCGTCTGTGCCTTTCCTGCCACTCTTGGGGCTTTTGCCATCGGCTACGCTGGTATAGATCTTCCGTTTTTGATTGATAGTGATACTTTGGTTTGGACTTTTCGACTATTTCCTCTTCCCGTTCCTGTCTTCTCATCTTCATTTGTTGTTCAGTCAAGCAAAACCCCATTTGTTTGAATTCTTCGTAGACTAGGTCATCAGTATCTTTGATAGCTGCTGCTTTCAGATGAAGAAATACTTTGGCTTTTTTTCCCTATGATAGGGTTCCACCAGCACGAGATCATCCGTTCTTATCTTTTTCAATGTTTTCATTTTTTTTGTTATTTGGAGTACTGTCGATCTATTCAGAATCAGGAAGTTTTTGTCTACTTCCATTTGTTCCAGCTTAAAGACTCGTATCTCTTCTTTTGCTTTTTTCCTGTTTTCGACATCTCCTTTTTCTATACGGTACTTCAGCTGACTTTTTTGTTTGTCCACCTTCTCTCGTGCCCGCCTTGGTGTAGATGGACTTCTTCTTGTTCGTGATGCATAGCTATCCATCTTCGCGTCCTCTGCACTTGATTGTGATCCAGATCTTTGAGAGTCCCTCAGTGCTGCTGTTTTTTTAGAGATCGGGGCCATTCCCTCCTTCTCCCTCATTGAACTTGATGTGCGAATTTCGTCACTTTCTCTCCTTTTCCCCACTTCTGTATGCGAGTCGTTTGTCTCATTCCCACCCTTTTCAGAGTGTGTCGAGATATTCATTAAGTCCGGACAGTTTAGGAATTCATCAACTGTTTTTGGTGATCTCGGGGAACAGCTCTCCTCTGTGCATGGCCGTGGTTCTGGTCGATTGTCCTTGGGACGTATAACGCCCTGGGCAAGTCCCTTCCTTCGAATTTCGCTTATGGGTTGCTGTCCTTCTTGGTGGTTGATTTCCTTTCCAACAGATCGATTATTGGTGAGTGCGTCTTTTGTGCTTTAGCCGGTTTGCCGCCTTCACTTTTCTCCTGTGTCAGTCTCAACAAGGTTTTCTCGTTACCCTTTGCCCTTACTGAGGCTTGTTCCGGTGGTTCTTCCAGGGCCGATGGCTTTGCACATAGATTTCTGTTCCTAGGTTCCATAGTCACGATCGTTTTTTCCACCCCTTTGATTTTCCTTTCCCAGTATGTTTTCTGGTTCGCAGGATTTTTTTCTGTCTCGGGCCGAATTGTACTTGCTATCTGTGTTCTGGTCAGGGTTTCCATGTTCTCATTCTTTTTCTCCAAAGCTTCAATTTTCCTTTCCCAGTGACTTTTCTGGTTTAGCATTTTATCCTCGGTTGCCGGTACAAGGGTTTCCATCTTGGCTAATTTCTCCATCATATTGGAGAGTATTGCTGTGTTATCTTGTACGTTTTCTTTGATTGCTTCGTACAATTTAAAAAATGGAGCTAGCACGATGGTAATGGCCAACATGATCGCAATCATTTCCGGTTTCTTGTTAGGTGATTCATTTTGTAATGCCACTGCAATTTCACTGAGTCGTCTCTTTTTTGGTGAAGCTTGGGTTTTCTCCGATTTCCTCCCAGATGCTGATGCGTCCAAAACCTGGCATTCCGCTGGTACTCTTGGATCAATAGTTACCGAGTTTCTCAGTGATCCGCCTTTAGTATTCGGGTTTGCTTTCTGTGGCTTTGGGTGATTCCCTTTTGTCATGGGGGAAAAATTGGAATTGCTCAAGGACAGATGTGACTTTGTCCATGCCAGACGGTCTTCTGTTTCCTTATGTACCTGCGGCGTTCTATTGTGATTCCACTCTGGTAGACACCCCTTCACCCCATCCTCATCTTGTCCATCCTCCAGAATGCATATCTCCTCAATGGTTGTTGGAACCCCTTTTGGGGCACTTTGCGACTGGGCAATAGGAGTCCTCCCTCTCGGAAGGTCTTTCAGTAGCCATGGCACTTGGCACTCCACCCCTTTTGATTTTTCTGTCTCCGTTTCTAGTCCATTATGTGATGTCATGCCTTTTCTCTGAGGACTTACCTCAAACCGTCCTTGTTTGTCACTTTGTGGTGTCGGAGATTCAGTTCTCCTTTGTATTTGGGCGGGCTGTGTTTCAATTGCTATTTCTAGCATTTCCGCATCTGATATTTCAGTCTCTATGCTCTGTTTTCTTTTGTGTTGCTGTGTAAAAAATGCCTTTAGCGGGCAAGAGAGCAGTGGATTGGGCTGGTCTTTTCTCATTGGGCCGCCTCTTTTGATGCTTTTTCTTACTTTTTGTTCCGCCAACAAGGATTGCTTTGGAGGTCTTATAGTCCCTGTCTTTTTTGGTCCTTGATGCCTGTCTTTTGCCGGAGTGTTGGTTTTATTTCTCTTTTTCCTTTTTGCGCCAGCTCCAGCTTTGAGTTGCTCGCCGTCGGTTTCCTTATTTGAATCCTCTGATTCTCCCTCCGATTGGGTTTCGCTCTCAAGCCGCTCTTCATCCGATTCCATCTCCTTCTCCGGATCCACGAGTATCGCTCTATCACTTGGGTCTCTACCCAGTTTTCCAGCCCGTGGAGGACTTTTGTCCAGTCCTTGCATGACGTTCTCGCGATCCCGATCAGTGTAGTGGAGCATTACTTGAATCCAAATTACCCTCGGGTCAAATTCGCCTTCTTCAGTTGGACATGAGGGCTCCAATACCGTTTCTCCTTTCATGCTTAGGGTTCCTTTCTCCCCCTCCCTCATTGGTGGATAAGGCGATAGTTCAATTATGTCTGTTACTTTGTTTATCTTTGTTCCTTCGCCTTTCTCTTTCAAACCCCTCCGAAACCTGTTCTCCGGGGTGCTCTTCCTGGGGCTTCCTAGCTGAGACTCCACCGCCTCGCCCAAAATGGGCGGGGCGAAAGGTTCCCTCCGATCCGAGTTTTGCTCACCCTCCAGATCCACCACTCTCGCGCTGCACTGCTTAGTGACCTTATGAACTCTGGTAACACTAGAATTACATAACATAACAGAAGCATTGCAATTAGATGATGGGAGGCATGCGAATACAAATGAGAGTGAGATGTCAACTCAAAAAGGGGCTCACCACCACTTGCATATTCCTAAATCCACTACATACTTGCAGCATATCAACATGGTCAGTATATAAATGCTGAAAAGGACCATTCAGTCGGGAATCAATCCTCTGATTATTCGCAGTGTGTGCCCAGCAGTAAACTTTTGACATACGATGGCCCTCATTACGACCCTGGCGGATTTTTTCCGCCATCGGCGGACTTTTCCGCCATGGCGCAAAGTCCCTTTACGCCATGGCGGATGGCGGACTTACCGCCCCATTCCGAGGTCGGCGGGGCGGTAAGTCCCCATTGACCCATTTACCCTTCCCCATTCCCATTTCGGCCCCATAGGGCTCAATGGGAGTGGGGAAGGTGTTAATTACGCCACCGTACACTACGGTGGCGTAATTAACACCGAGGTCCCATAGCGCCATGGATTTTTACGCCCGCAAAAAGCGGGCGGAAAAGTGACCATGGCGCTCTGGGAACTCGTAGTTGGCGGTAAGGGGTCGGCGCAGCTAACGCTGGCGTAAACCCCTTACCGCCAGGGTCGTAATGAGGCCCGATGTCATTTACTACATAAAAGGTAACATGTTCTAACAGGTTCGGTACAAACCAGTCCTCTGCAATCGTTGCTGCATGGCTTTCCATAGTTACATGCGCAGGGTAGTACAGCTGTTCAATGCTACCCTTAATAAGGCTATAGGCATCACTGGCTTTCCAGTGCTGTCCTGTCGCCACAATGCTTCAGAGGTGGATAAATAGGCCCCCCCTTTGTTTCCACAATTCTTGATCTTCCTGTGGAACACTGCCTCGAACTTCCATCAACTGTGTTTTTGACAAAGGATTCAACCCTTTGTTTATAATCATAATTGTGACTACTTTCTCTTTTACATTTGGAGTATCAAAACTTGAAATATCTGGTGAATATGCAACCCTTTTGGCCTCTTTGTCTGCGGCTTTGTTCCCCCGTTAGGCAAAGTCAGTTTTCCTAGTATGTGCTGCACATTTAACCACTGCTATGAATACTGGGAGTTTTAGTGCTTTGATAAGCCTGTCCAATAATGCTGCATGCTGCACTGGAGTGCCGTCCGCTCTGAGGTAGCCCCTCCTTTTCCAACATGCTAGCCCTGTGTGCACGGTTGATGTCACATAGGCAGAGTCACTGTACACTTTCACTTCCTGCCATGCATGTTTCTCGAGCGTGACAATAAGCGCCACCAATTCTGCTGCTTATGCTAAAAGTGAGATGGTAGTCTTGCACTTACTACCACTTCAAATTCCCTGTTAGCTCTGTGCCTCACCACAGCTAGACCTGAATACCTTTCCCCATTAGTTTTATCAATCCTGCAATAAAGAGAACCTCCCCCCCTGCGAGAGCATTCTTCTTTACTCTTGGAATATCATCATAGTTTGAGCAATCATGCACTTGCTCACCCTCTGCCACAGGTTTGGCTACAAAAGTGGTAGGGTTCACTATTTTACACATTGCTGGATTTTATATAACTACCTCATATGCAGAAGCCCGCTGAGATTTCAATGTACCCTTAGGTTTTTGCAAAACGGCAAACAAAGCATGCTCAACAAATAAAGTCATAGAACACTCCATCACAATACTGGTAGACTTCTCAACAGTGAACGCGGTTGCTGCCAGCGATTGTTCGCAGGGAAAGTATCCTCTCATAACTGGATCTAAAATCCTACTATAATACCAGAGGTTTGTACCCAATTGTAGTCCTTTGTGAAAGCACCGCTGTCATAATTGTTCCATTCGTGATTAATATGAGAAAAACTCCTTCATAATCGCCTGAGCTCTTTCAGGTGTGACTTTCTTTCCCTCATGTAAAATTAACTGACCTATGTACAACACCTCTTCTTGGCAATATTACAACTTCTCCTTATCCACTTTAAATACCTTGTCTGTTAGGATAATCATTACCTGAATTGAATATTGCCTGCACTCATCGTCTGTCGTGCTGCAAACTAAAATGTCATCTATGTACTGCAGCACAACACTTTGCAAATCAATGTTGCTTTGGTCCATCTGCAGAACCCTATTAAAGATCAATAGAGACTCATAATACCCTTGGGGCAAACGAGTGCTCTTCAGCTTAGTTTGATGAAAAATAAATGACATAAGGTCTTGAGAGTCCTTATGCAATGGGATTTAGAAAAATGCATGTTTCAAGTCAATCACCGTGAAATATCGTGCCTCTGCTGGCATACTACATAGTATTGTCGCTAGATTTTGGAAATAAAGGAATCTATGCTTCTACAATCTGGTTAATTGGCATCATGTCCTGGTTTAGTCTCCAAGAACCCCCTTCAATTTCTTCACAGGGTATACAGTGGTATTACCTGGGGACTCTGACTCTATCACCAAGATACCTTGTTCCATCATAGCTGACATAGTTTTAAAATACCCTCATCCGCCTCTCAAGACATGGGGTACTATATTGCTCGAGGTTAAATTGCTCCTGGCAAGAAATGCTGGGCACCACCGCACCACATCACAATTCGCAGTAGAATTTCCCTCTTCTCTATTCTGATCCAATATATAATGCTCATCTTGAATACTACTTCATCATCTGATGGACCATCTCTAAACATGTCTTCATCAGTGATGTCAGTCAGTCTATACCCTTCCCCCATGGCAATCACTTTTTTCCATGGCCTGCCCTCGTCATCGGTTCCTTTGAGCATGGGCAATTCCCCTGGCACTATGGCTGCATGTAACTCTACGGGAATAGTTTGCCCCCCTCTTCGTCCATAGGTATCTGTGGCCTGAATAAAAACTGATCAGGTATTCTCATAATCTTTCCCACTAGACTGGGTAGCCATGTCAACAAAATGTGTACTCCATAAAGAAAGACTTCTGGCTCTAACGGCATTCCTCACAGAGCCATTTGCCCTGTAAACTCCATTATAAGTTTGCCCATGTTTAAATAATGTATCCCTGGATTTGAACACACTATGCCTTGATCAGTGAAAGACATTGTCATATTTAGCTTTGTCATTAAATCTCGGCCCAGAATAATAAAATGTGGCTGCCTTGAATACAATAATGGAACAGACATGTCACACTCTCCTATAGAGACTGTTAATTCATCAGTAAAAGGAACTCTGCTTGTAGCTCCAGAGAAGCCTTGCACATTCATTGCATTTCCTAATAATGGATATTTTGCCTCTTGTAAAGATGAGCGAGTAGCCCCAGTGTCTACTAAAAAGAAAAAGATTTGCCTCCTATGGTAACATCAACCCTTGGTTCCTTTTGTGGTTTGGTGTTACCGATAGTGCCGAAAACATCAAGTCGCGTTGTGAGCTGATCTATTGTGTGTACATACTTATACCTGCACTGTCACAACCCCCTTCCAGAAGACCCCCTGGCAAGCCCCTGGGCCAGGAAGGGTCTCCACTAAAACCAGGAATCCTTGGCCTAGGCCTTCTTGGGACCAGGCTCATACTTGATAAAGGACTTGTATTGGGATCTAATTTATTTCAGTATCAATCAACATGGAAGCATCCACATAGTTTGGCTCCTTGGGACCAAGCTATGCAGTATAGTATTTTTGGGTGTGGTACCATAGGAACTATTTTACCTGGACTACTTTCTTGAAGCTATTTAAACCACACCCGACTGGGATAACACGCTTCGCATTACTTTGCAATACTGCAACGTGACACTCACCATGTTCAGCTGCACCCGCGAACCTCGGAAGAACAGTATCTGTTAAGGAGAAAAAGGAAATCGTTAACAGCAGCAGCATACTTGTAATTTCATCGTTAGCTGTCCACGGTTCTTGAGATCAGCATCCTGGAACCAGCGCTCCTCCCGAACCGACGGATCTGCAAAAAAGGAAGAAACAAGGCATTAGACATTTTTTACAATTTAATGAACAGTGCCGAAAAGCTTACCTTGCAAGCCGCTCCTCCACCAGCATCGCCTCAGAAATTCCATGCACCGGGTGAGCACCGCGACCTGTGGGAAGACAAGACAACAGGTTAGCAAGAGGCAAGGCATCATAGCGCTGCGCTTAGCGCCTACTCAACACATCAAGTCGCTCTAAAAACGCCATTACTTACCGGCGAGACCCAATTCAGTCTTTGCCACATATTGGACTTCCACGCACCTAAGGAAGAGAAAAGACTTTAGTTAAACCAAAAAGGCATGCAAAGACAATAATATAGCACAGCAATAAGACCTACCTGAAAGACTCAAAGTGGGCCGGCATCAGTGAAGTAACTCGATCGCAAACGCCCACCAAGCAAACGCGCCCCTGCCAAGAAGGCAGGACGGAGAACACACCTCCATTAAAAACAAGGTGAGTAGAGGTCCAATGAGTGTCATGATCTCTGCTTCCGAAAGGTCAGGGTTTTCCCAACTCCCTTGGAAGCAGATCCATAACCCAGGTTCCGAGTGCCAACCAGTCCCAATTGGGACCTTTTGGACCCAGTCCTGGCGCCAGTGGCACCAGGCTCATAAATATGCCCAGTCCCAGCGCTGGAAGCGCCGGGCTCATAATGCTTGGGTGGACTTACCTGCAGCAGACCATGCTGCTTACTTGCCTGGCAGTTGAGCCTCTGATCCTCTTCTGTTTGGAACTACTTTTCCTGTTGGGTGGGGCTGGAGCCACTCCCTAGATTCAGAACACTGGAACTCTTCTGGAAGGCATTACTTACCGGCGAGACCCAATTCAGTCTTTGCCACATATTGGACTTCCACGCACCTAAGGAAGAGAAAAGACTTTAGTTAAACCAAAAAGGCATGCAAAGACAATAATATAGCACAGCAATAAGGCCTACCTGAAAGACTCAAAGTGGGCCGGCATCAGTGAAGTAACTCGATCGCAAACGCCCACCAAGCAAACGCGCCCCTGCCAAGAAGGCAGGACGGAGAACACACCTCCATTAAAAACAAGGTGAGTAGAGGTCCAATGAGTGTCATGATCTCTGCTTCCGAAAGGTCAGGGTTTTCCCAACTCCCTTGGAAGCAGATCCATAACCCAGGTTCCGAGTGCCAACCAGTCCCAATTGGGACCTTTTGGACCCAGTCCTGGCGCCAGTGGCACCAGGCTCATAAATATGCCCAGTCCCAGCGCTGGAAGCGCCGGGCTCATAATGCTTGGGTGGACTTACCTGCAGCAGACCATGCTGCTTACTTGCCTGCCAGTTGAGCCTCTGATCCTCTTCTGTTTGGAACTACTTTTCCTGTTGGGTGGGGCTGGAGCCGCTCCCTAGATTCAGAACACTGGAACTCTTCTGGAAGGCATTACTTACCGGCGAGACCCAATTCAGTCTTTGCCACATATTGGACTTCCACGCACCTAAGGAAGAGAAAAGACTTTAGTTAAACCAAAAAGGCATGCAAAGACAATAATATAGCACAGCAATAAGACCTACCTGAAAGACTCAAAGTGGGCCGGCATCAGTGAAGTAACTCGATCGCAAACGCCCACCAAGCAAACGCGCCCCTGCCAAGAAGGCAGGACGGAGAACACACCTCCATTAAAAACAAGGTGAGTAGAGGTCCAATGAGTGTCATGATCTCTGCTTCCGAAAGGTCAGGGTTTTCCCAACTCCCTTGGAAGCAGATCCATAGCCCAGGTTCCGAGTGCCAACCAGTCCCAATTGGGACCTTTTGGACCCAGTCCTGGCGCCAGTGGCACCACGCTCATAAATATGCCCAGTCCCAGCGCTGGAAGCGCCGGGCTCATAATGCTTGGGTGGACTTACCTGCAGCAGACCATGCTGCTTACTTGCCTGCCAGTTGAGCCTCTGATCCTCTTCTGTTTGGAACTACTTTTCCTGTTGGGTGGGGCTGGAGCCACTCCCTAGATTCAGAACACTGGAACTCTTCTGGAAGGCAGGAACTCTTTTCTTACCAGGAACTCTTTTCTTACTTAGGCGTGGCTGTGGAAGGAGACACCTAAGCACTACAGGAGGCTATTTAAACCACACCCGGTGAATGAATCTTGCTTTGCGTTATTCTGCACCCTCTGCAGCAGAACGCTCATCGTGTCTTCTGCATACGGTCCTGGGCCTAAGGAAAAAGGCTTACCATCCTGAATCCAGTCTTCAGCAACACCTATAAAGACAAGAAAGAACAGGTTAGCATTCCGGCATCTGAAAGGCAAAGGCTTACCTACTCTTCGTGCGCTCCGGAGGTCTTCATACTGCATTCCGGCATCTGAAAGACAAAAGCTTACCAACTCTTCGCACGCTCCGGAGGCCTTCGGCGCTGCATCCCGCATCTGAAAGACAAAACAAGGTGCGTTTAAAGACATTGGGGAACTTTAATACTCACGTGCCATTACTCCTTTCCACATCTAATCCAGTGGGTATTCCGGCACCCTGCAGCCACTCCGAACTCGTACCTGCAAAATAAAAAGACAGTTAGAGCGCATTGTGAAGCAGGCAACAAGCGCTTACTTACGTGCTTCCAGGTGCTTCTATTCATCACACGGGCTCCATCTTCAACTCACTTCAGCCCGTCATCCGCCATCGCCGGAACCCTGCAAAACAAGAGACATCATTACTAAAGACTTTAAAGACATTTGAATGACTCGAAACTTACCGTTCGTGCAGTAAACGACGGACAGCAGTCCTCTGAAGTCAAGAGGCCTGCGCTACCTATCCAGTGAAGAAACTGGTTACAGCACCCTGCCCCGAGGCAGATGGAGAGCTCGGCATTCACTTACCTAAGGTGAGAGCGTTAACCTTTGGGGGTCTACAGGAGAGGAGAAGAGGAAAGAGATAGGGACACCCCAATAACCCCAGTTCATTAACCCCATATTTTCTATCTGCAGACATCTTACTCTACACGTCAGGCATACAGTGCACAGAGGTCCAGCCCAAAGAGCCAACCGGGTGCTACACATCACCTTTGAAGATACGGTAGTCTCCCAGTCAAGACCGGCGCCTCTGCGAGAATCAGGTGAGCGTTACAGAACGCAAAGCCAGACGCAAAACTCTCGCCCAGGCGCTATGGAAACCTCGGATACTGACCCCCTAGCCCGGTTACTTGGGGAACTAAGGGCAGAAGTGCATGCAGCTCGTCAGGAAACGAATGCTCTAAGAAGGGAACTAATTATTTCCAAGGAGAGAACAGACAATCTTGCTAGACAAGTGCTACAGTCACAAGCCGGACAGACCCCGTTACCCGCATCAGGGGCAAATCTTTCTTCAACATCCTCTATGAATCCAGTGCAGATCAACCTACCTGGGAATGTACCTCTGGCTCCGCCTGAACGATTTTCTGGTGACCCAAAGAGGTTTGCAGTATTTATCAATCAGTGCCGGTTGCACTTCTTATGCCGGCCAGCAGCCTTTCCAACTGATCAAGCTAAAGTAGCTTTTGTACTTTCGTACCTTAGTGGCAATGCGGCAGACTGGTCGATCCCTCTAGTTCATCAAGATGATCCGGTTCTCCATGATTTTCAAGCCTTTCAGCTTAGTATGGAAAAACTGTTCGCAAGACATTCACAGGGGCAGGCCTTGGACAATGAGCTTCTTTCGTTGCGACAGGGTAATCAAGACCTTTTGGCTTATATTGCATCTTTCAATAGACTAATAGTGGAAACTCAATGGCCTGAGGACAAAAGGATTACGCTGTTTTATAGAGGTCTACGTGGAGAGCTCAAAGACGTTTTAGCCCAAGTAGTGAATCCCCCACAAGACTGTTCGGATTATATAGACTTGGTCGTTCAAATAGATCACAGGCTGCAGAACAGGAAGGCCGATCGTTTCCAAGTTTGATGCTCGAGTATTTTCCAAACCGCCAACTCCTTCCAAAGGAGTAGACTCCGGGGAACCCATGCAAATAGGGGGTCTGAAAGGTCCTCTAACACAAAGGGAGCGGGCAAGGAGGAAACAGTTGCAATTATGCCTATATTGCGGAAACTCAGGGCACTTTCTTCGAGACTGTCCGGTGAAACCTGCCAAGAAGGCAGTAGGAGCTGCAGTTACCAAAGTTACAAACTCTGAGCAGGGAAACGACCTCGCCCGACAAGAATAGAGGTCCTCTTGCCGAGCGTGAAAACCAGTTCCGTGACCTCGCATTTCGTGATACCTATGGTCCTCATTAGCCCTGATAATCCGGATCGATTACATGCAATTGAAGCTTACGTCGACAGCGGTGCCATGGGCAATTATGTGGATCATGAAATGGTTTTGAGGATGAATCTAACTCTTTGTCCCAAGGCTGTAAAGGACGTCATTACTACGGTGGATGGTACGGAGATAGCCTCCGGGCCAGTAACGCATACCACTCAAGAGGTGAAGCTAGTAAGTCAAGATGGACACCATGAGAAGATCGTGTTCGATGTGATCAAGGCCCCTCAGTTTCAGATTATTCTAGGAATACCTTGGTTAGAGAAACACAATCCTCTGATCGATTGGCGAGCAAGAACGGTCCAGTTTCCAGAATGTGTCTCTACTTGTCACCCTCCACCTGGTGTTGCACTGGCCGCAATTTCTTCAGAGACTCCCCAGTTACCTCCCGAATACCTAGAATACCAAGATGTTTTCCGGAAGGATCAGGCTAACTCTCTACCTCCTCATAGGTCTTATGACTGCCAGATAGACCAGATACCTGGATCTACTCCTCCTTGTAGTAGAATTTATGCCCTCACCGAGCCTGAGAACCTTCACCTTCGACAATACCTGGATCAATACCTGGCAAATGGGTTTATTCGTCCTTCCAAGTCCCCTGCTTCTTCAGCTTTGTTCTTCGTTCCAAAAAAGGAAGGAGACCTTAGAACTTGTATCGATTATCGCTCCCTGAACCAGATCACCGTTAAGAATAGATATCCGTTACCTTTGATCCCTGAACTCCTGGACCAAATCAGAAAAGCATGCATATATACAAAGCTGGATCTTAGAGGAGCTTATCACTTGGTACGAGTAAAAGAGGGCGATGAATGGAAGACGGCCTTCCGCACCAAGTATGGGCTATTTGAATATCAGGTCATGCCCTTCGGACTTTGCAATGCCCCGGCCGCCTTTCAATATTTTATGAACGATGTCCTCAGAGAGCTCATAGATGTATGTGTTGTTGTTTACATTGACGACATCCTCGTTTATTCTTCATCGGAATCTGAACATCGGAAACACGTGAAAATGGTCCTCGAAAGATTGCGTCAACACAAACTTTTCGCTAAGTTGGAAAAATGTGTTTTCAACGTGACTGAAGTTGAATTCTTGGGATTCATATTATCACCTGGCGGAGTGCGTATGGATTCAAAGAAGGTCGATGCAGTTCTCAAATGGCCATCACCACCCTCCGTAAAAGGTGTGCAAAGCATGTTAGGCTTCGCTAACTTTTACCGCAGGTTTATCCCCGAGTTCTCTCGAATAGTCCAGCCCATCACTGCCTTGTTAAAGAAAAACAAACGTTTTGAATGGTCTACCGAGGCGGAACAAGCTTTCCAGGATTTGAAGACTAAATTTATCTCTGCACCAATCTTAAAACACCCTCGCCCCGAACTCCCCTACATCGTGGAAACTGATGCTTCAAGCCTTGCCATGGGGGCAGTTCTATCACAAAAGGACCCGGTAACCAATCAGTTGCATCCCGTGGCATTTTGGTCCCGCAAATTCTCGCCTCCTGAAGTCAATTACACGATTACTGACAAGGAACTTCTGGCTATCAAGTCTGCCTTTAAGGCTTGGCGGCATTATCTGCTGGGGGCCCGACACACCGTTACTGTGATTACGGATCACCGAAACCTGCAATATTTGAAAACCGCAAAAGCCCAATCCTCTAGACAACTCCGTTGGGCATTATTCTTTGCCGAGTTTGACTTCATAATTACCTATCGACCTGGTACAAAGAACGGTAAAGCCGATGGCCTTTCTCGGATGGGAGTGGAAGAACACTTGATCAACCCTAAACCTGTACCAATCATTCCCGAACAAAGAATTCTGGGTGTAATCGCCACAGAATCCATAGAGGAAGTTAAGGATAAAGCCAGGCAACTTGTAACTCCAGCAGACATACAGAATTGGCATCTGCAGGGAAAGGACTTTGCAGTAAAGGACAATTTATTGTATTTCCAAGAACGATTATACCTACCCAGCACAGATTTACAGAAAAAAGTAATCTCTTGTTATCACGACTCTTTAATGGAAGGTCATCCCGGTATAGCCAAGACCTCAGAAAAGATCAAGCGCTACTTCTGGTGGCCGTCTTGGAAAAAAGATATCAGAGACTTTATAATGTCCTGTGGAGTATGCGCCCAAAACAAGAGTCAAAAGGAAAGACCAGCAGGCCTCTTACGCCCTATTGACATCCCACCTCGCCCTTGGCATACGCTTTCTATGGACTTCATCACCGATCTACCTCCATGCTCCGGATACAATACGATTCTAGTAATCGTGGACTTATTCTCCAAGATGGCGCATTTCATTCCGCTCAAAGGCCTGCCAACAGCAGCAACTCTGGCCCGAGAATTTCTCGAAAACATCGTCCGACTGCACGGTTTTCCTTCGGTTCTAATTTCAGATCGAGGTAGTCAATTTATTTCTCATTTTTGGGGAAGTTGCTGTCGGTCGCCTCAAATTGATGTGAGACTATCGACCAGTCACCACCCTCAGACCGACGGACAAACCGAGAGGACCAATCAAACTCTGGAACAGTATTTACGCTGCATGCTGCAACAAACTGAAAAAACTTGGAAAGATATCCTTTGGATAGCCGAGTATGCCTACAATAACTCTGTCCATTCGGGAACTGGGAAAACCCCGTTTTTTCTTTTGTACGGCAGTCACCCTCGAACCTCGGAGTTGGATCCCCTCCAAGATCTTGAAACACCAGCAGTAGACTACCTGCATTCTACAATCACCCAAGCCTTTAAGGAAGCTGTTTCTCACCTTCAAAGGGCTAAAGAACAATACAAGAAAGGAGCAGATCAACATCGGAAGGAAGCCCCTCACTATCAAATAGGGGATCAAGTCTGGTTATCCACCAAATATCTATCTCTAAAAGGGCCACGCACATTCAACCCAAGATACCTTGGTCCCTATTCCATCACTACCATAGTAAACCCAGTAGCGGTCAAGTTGGACTTGCCCCCGCACATGAAGATACATCCGGTCTTCCACGTCTCTCTATTAAAACCCGTGCAACCTCAAACCCGACTAACCAAATCTCCAAAACCTATCCTAGTTGATGGAGAACTCGAGTTTGAAGTCAAAAACATTCTGGACTCCAAGATCTCCAAATCTAAACTATTCTACCTAATTGACTGGAAAGGCTACGGCCCCCAAGAGAGATCCTGGGAACCTGCTGAATATGTCCACGCTCCTCGCCTAATCAAAAGATTTCACCGAACATTTCCTGACAAGCCAAAACCCCCGGAGAAGCCCGGTTTGGGAGGGGCCTTGAGGGGGTGGACTGTCATGATCTCTGCTTCCGAAAGGTCAGGGTTTTCCAGACTCCCTTGGAAGCAGATCCATAACCCAGGTTCCGAGTGCCAACCAGTCCCAATTGGGACCTTTTGGACCCAGTCCTGGCGCCAGTGGCACCAGGCTCATAAATATGCCCAGTCCCAGCGCTGGAAGCGCCGGGCTCATAATGCTTGGGTGGACTTACCTGCAGCAGACCATGCTGCTTACTTGCCTGCCAGTTGAGCCTCTGATCCTCTTCTGTTTGGAACTACTTTTCCTGTTGGGTGGGGCTGGAGCCACTCCCTAGATTCAGAACACTGGAACTCTTCTGGAAGGCAGGAACTCTTTTCTTACCAGGAACTCTTTTCTTACTTAGGCGTGGCTGTGGAAGGAGACACCTAAGCACTCCTGTAGAGGAGGCTATTTAAACCACACCCGGTGGATGAATCTTGCTTTGCGTTATTCTGCACCCTCTGCAGCAGAACGCTCATCGTGTCTTCTGCATCCGGTCCTGGGCCTAAGGAAAAAGGCTTACCATCCTGAATCCAGTCTTCAGCAACACCTATAAAGACAAGAAAGAACAGGTTAGCATTCCGGCATCTGAAAGGCAAAGGCTTACCTACTCTTCGTGCGCTCCGGAGGTCTTCATACTGCATTCCGGCATCTGAAAGACAAAAGCTTACCAACTCTTCGCACGCTCCGGAGGCCTTCGGCGCTGCATCCCGCATCTGAAAGACAAAACAAGGTGCGTTTAAAGACATTGGGGAACTTTAATACTCACGTGCCATTACTCCTTTCCACATCTAATCCAGTGGGTATTCCGGCACCCTGCAGCCGCTCCGAACTCGTACCTGCAAAATAAAAAGACAGTTAGAGCGCATCGTGAAGCAGGCAACAAGCGCTTACTTACGTGCTTTCAGGCGCTTCTATTCATCACACGGGCTCCATCTTCAACTCACTTCAGCCCGTCATCCGCCATCGCCGGAACCCTGCAAAACAAGAGACATCATTACTAAAGACTTTAAAGACATTTGAATGACTCGAAACTTACCGTTCGTGCAGTAAACGACGGACAGCAGTCCTCTGAAGTCAAGAGGCCTGCGCTACCTATCCAGTGAAGAAACTGGTTACAGCACCCTGCCCCGAGGCAGATGGAGAGCTCGGCATTCACTTACCTAAGGTGAGAGCGTTAACCTTTGGGGGTCTACAGGAGAGGAGAAGAGGAAAGAGATAGGGACACCCCAATAACCCCAGTTCATTAACCCCATATTTTCTATCTGCAGACATCTTACTCTACACGTCAGGCATACAGTGCACAGAGGTCCAGCCCAAAGAGCCAACCGGGTGCTACACATCACCTTTGAAGATACGGTAGTTGCCCAGTCAAGACCGGCGCCTCTGCGAGAATCAGGTGAGCGTTACAATGAGGCTGCGGGTATACAGGGTGGTGGGGGACTGTTTACCCCCAGTTACCCAGTTTTGAACATTGCCCACCTGTATTCCAGGCAGAACCGTCCCGCTGGTCACACCTGGGAAATGCACAGAAGGATACCTGAGTCCCAACTGCTGGGTGTCGTCCCTGTGGTACCAGTGAGTGTAACAGCACCCGTAAAAGGACTTCCTACCACCACAGTGACACCCCCTACTCTAGGTGTCAATAACTGCCCCGTGTGTGCCTCACCACAGCTACACTTGAATGCCTTTCCCCATCAGTTTTATCAATCCTGCAATAAAGAGAACCTCCCCCCCTGCTAGAGCATTCTCATTTACTCTTGGAATATCATCATAGTTTGAGCAATCATGCACTTGCTCACCCTCTGCCACAGGTTTGGCTACAAAAGTGGTAGGGTTCACTATTTTACACCTGATAATTTAATTGCTGGATTTGATATAACTACCTCATATGCAGAAGCCCTCTGAGATTTCAATGTGCCCTTAGGTTTTTCCTTAGGTAAATGACGTAAGATCTTGAGAGTCCTTATGCAACGGGATTGAGAAAAATGCATTTTTCAAGTCAATCACCGTGAAATATCGTGCCTCTGCTGGCATACTACACAGTATTGTCGATGGATTTTGGAACTAAAGGAATCTCTGCTTCTACAATCTGGTTAATTGGCATCATGTCCTGGTTTAGTCTCCAAGACCCCTGTTAAATTTCTTCACAGGGTATACAGTGGTATTACCTGGGGACTCTGACATCACCAAGATACCTTGTTCCATCATAGCTGATATAGTTTTAAAATACCCTCATCCGCCTCTCAAGACATGGGGTACTGTATTGCTCGAGGTTAAATTGCTCCTGGCTTCTGCTTAATCTTAACCTCCCTTACATCCTTCAATAGGCCTACGTCATAAGGGCCAGTATTCCATAAACAGGTTGGCACTTTTTCCAAATCCTCATCAAGAAATGCTGGGCACCACCGCACCACATCACAATTCGCAGTGGGATTTCCCTCTTCTCTATTCTGATCCAATATATAATGCTCATCTTGAATACTACTTCATCATCTGATGGACCATCTCTAAACATGTCTTCATCAGTGACGTCAGTCAGTCTATACCCTTCCCCGTCGTCATCAGTTCCTTCGAGCATGGGCAATTCCCCTTGCACTATGGCTGCATGTAAGTCTACGGGAATAGTTTGCCCCCCTCTTCGTCCATAGGTATCTGTGGCCTGAATAAAAACTCATCAGGTATTCTCATAATCTTTCCCACTAGACTGGGTAGCCATGTCAACAAAATGTGTACCCCATAAAGAAAGACTTCTGGCTCTAACGGCATTCCTCACAGAGCCATTTGCCCTGTAAACTCCATTATAAGTTTGCCCACGTTTAAATAATGTATCCCTGGATTTGAACACAATATGCCTTGATCAGTGAAAGACATTGTCATATTTAGCTTTGTCATTAAATCTCGGCCCAGAATAATAAAATGTGGCTGCCTTGAATACAATAATGGAACAGACATGTCACACTCTCCTATAGAGACTGTTAATTCATCAGTAAAATGAACTCTGCTTGTAGCTCCAGAGAAGCCTTGCACATTCATTGTATTTCCTGATAATGGATATTTTGCCTCTCGTATAAATGAGCGAGTAGCCCCAGTGTCTACTAAAAAAGAAAAAGATTTGCCTCCTATGGTAAAATCAACCCTTGGTTCCTTTTGTGGTTTGGTGTTACCGATAGTACTGAAAACATCAACTCGCCCTGTGAGCTGATCTATTGTGTGTACATACTTATCCCTGCACTGTCACAACCCCCTTCCAGAAGACCCCCTGGCAAGCCCCTGGGCCAGGAAGGGTCTCCACTAAAACCAGGCATCCTTGGCCTAGGCCTTCTTGGGGCCAGGCTCATACTTGATAAAGGACTTGTATTGGGATCTACTTTATTTCAGTGTCAATCAACATAGAAGCATCCACATAGCTTGGCTCCTTGGAACCAAGCTATGTGGTATAGTATTTTTGGGTGTGGTACTATAGGAACTATTTTACCTGGACTACTTTCTTGAAGCTATTTAAACCACACCCGACTGGGATAACACGCTTCGCATTACTTTGAAATACTGCAACGTGATGCTCACCATGTTCAGCTGCACCCGCGAACCTCGGAAGAACAGTATCTG
Source organism: Ambystoma mexicanum (assembly GCF_040938575.1). NCBI lineage: Eukaryota > Metazoa > Chordata > Amphibia > Caudata > Ambystomatidae > Ambystoma > Ambystoma mexicanum. The sequence continues at coordinate 1,188,551,788 of NC_090926.1, forward strand.
TTAAGGAGAAAAAGGACATCGTTAACAGCAGCAGCTTACTTGTAATTTTATCGTTAGCTGTGCACGGCTCTTGAGATCAGCATCCTGGAACTGGCGCTCCTCCTGAACCGACGGATCTGCAAAAAAGGAAGAAACAAGGCATTAGACATTTTTTACAATTTAATGAACGGTGCCGAAAAGCTTACCTCGCAAGCCGCTCCTCCACCAGCATCGCCTCAGAAATTCCATGCACCGGGTGAGCACTGTGACCTGTGGGAAGACAAGACAACAGGTTAGCAATAGGCAAGGCATCATAGCGTTGCGCTTAGCGCCTACTCAACACATCAAGTCACTCTAAAAACGCCATTACTTACTGGCGAGACCCAATTCAGTCTTTGCCCCATATTGGACTTCCACGCACCTAAGGAAGAGAAAAGACTTTAGTTAAACCAAAAAGGCATGCAAAGACAATAATATAGCACAGCAATAAGACCTACCTGAAAGACTCGAAGCGAGCCGGCATCAGTGAAGTAACTCGATCGCAAACACCCACCAAGCAAAACGCGCTCCTGCCAAGAAGGCAGGACGGAGAACACACCTCCATTAAAAACAAGGTGAGTACAGGTCCAATGAGGCCACGGGTATACGGGGTGGTGGGGGACTGTTTACCCCCAGTTACCCAGTTTTGAACATTGCCCACCTGTATTCCAGGCATAACCCTCCCGCTGGTCACACCTGGGAAAAGCAGAGAAGGATTCCTGAGTCCCAACTGCTGGGTGGCGTCCCGTGGAACCAGGTGAGTGTAACAGCATCCGTAAAAGGACTTCCTACCACCACAGTGACACCCCCTACTCTAGGTGTCAATAACTGCCCCGTGTTTGCATTCTGCTGTATCTGCATGGGTGCGTGCTGTGACTGCCCTTGCAGTGGAATCAATGGTGCTTACTGTGGCAGCATTGCCTGTTGCATTTGTGGCACTTGTGCTTGATACACTGTCTGATCTTGGGCAAACCCCTCCCAATTAAGTGAACTATATGCTGGAGCATAAGGTGTCCCCCCTCTTGAGAATTGCCCATTCTGTACATACCCTTGGCTTCCACATGTGCGTGCAATGTGCCCTGTCATTCCACATATCCAACAAACTGGAGGCGCTCTTCTGACAAACCCTCCTTGGTTGAATCTTCCTTGCACATTTTGATTATTATTCTGCATATTCTTAAACCCACCTTGGTTATTTTGAAAACCACCCTGATTACTCTGAAAACCACCCCTTCCTCTGTGGCCCATTTCACTGCTTTGCAGCGTAACCCATTCCCTCCTTGATCCATCTGACGTTGATTATTGGCCTGCAATGTACCCGCTGTTTGCTGCATTCCCAGCCCTTCTCTGCTTGTCAGTACCGCCCCTTCTATGGAGTACTTTGACAGTTTCTTCTTAACTAACTTAGCTTCCTCAAGTTTTCAAGCATCTTCCTTCTTATTATTTTTCTCTTGCAACATCCAGCAGTTATGTGCTATAGTCAACTGTATTTCGGCCCATGGCTTCGCTTCCATTCCTACTCATTTCTTGAGCTGTCTCTGCACTTGTTCTGGCAATCCCTGACACAAAATGTGGTAGAATACTAGCATTGATTTCTCCCACTGCTCCCTCATTTCCAACGTCCATCCTTCCTGAATACTGTAAATATAAGCAAGCAGATCTTGTTCATCTTTCATCTTACATGCCATAATTGCACAAATATGTGACGTATTAGGATACTGTGCCCTGAGTGCTCACCAGACATCTGCTTTACAATTATTAAATGGTGCTCCATCATGAGCTACTTTCTGTGCCATAACATTTGAGTACCCTGCTCTCGTCCATATGTCATCAGCCCTTTCCCCAAGAATGGCTGCTAGTACACCCTTAATATCCCCTATAGCCACAGTATTTCCTCCTGTAATCTTTTCTAGCTCAGAAATCCATGTTCCTGCACCCGCCATTAAACTAGGAAGTTTGCATCTTAAATTATCCTTATCCATCTGTGGCCAGGGGATATACTGTAGTCTAGCCTCTCCTTTCTCCAATAAAGGGAACTGCATGAACACAAATCCGCAATTGGCTCCAATCCTCTGCCTATCCATAGTGGGGACAATAGTTCCTGATTGCCTTCTACCTGGCGATAACCTCAGCCTATTAACATATGGTGATGACTCTCCCTTCTCACTATGCAATCGTCCTTTTGGTCACTTTGCGTATGTCATGGGATATGGCATCTTATCCTTAGGCTGCTCTAGATCATACCATCTCACTTCCTTGTCTGTCTGCAGACATCCCTCGGTACTGCATGCACTTTCTCCCTCTTCCCCACAGAATGTTTCTCTCTCTTCATCTGACATATCTAGTCCCCAACTACTATGACTCTCGTCTCTTTCATCCCTATTTAAGGTCATCCTGTCTAAGGACAAGGGGCTATGCTTGAGACTAAACAGGCTTTCTCCTTCACCTTGTGATTGCACAATTATCGATCAATCCTCTTTTCCTCTGCTTCCTGATTCACCTCTTGCTCTCATATCTTGATAGGCTTTATCGATCCTATCTCCAATGCTTCCTATCTCAAAATTCTCATCTAATGTAACTTTAGATGACCCTGATGATGCTTCCTGCGATGGGAGGAACTTTTCTATATGACTCTATGATATCACTGGAATTGGTTCCATTAACTCTTTCTAAATGCAATAAATATTGTGTTTCCTTTTTCTCCTTTTTCGCTCCATTTCTTCATGTAATTCCCTTCGCTTTCTCACTTCCCATCTAACCCTTTCCTCTTCTTTTCTTTTATCTTCCCTTCTCTCATTTGCTCTAAGCACCTCTTCTTATTTTTATCTCATAATCTCTGTGCTTCCTCCTCTTGTCTCATCTTGTCTTATCTATCTCGATCTTCGATTGCTCTCTGTCTGTTATCATACTTTCTTTGCTCTTCTGCCCTTTCTTCTTTATTTTGCTGCTTGTTCAAACACTTCATATATTAAACAACCCCCTGTTACTTTTCTAGATTACCACAATCCCCATTCCCTTATTTTGCCAGTTCCCCTTAATCTACTCACCATCTGCTTTTTGGCTCAAGATCCTCTGTATCGACCCTTCCTCCAATCGCCCACCGTTGCCTTTAGTCTGCTCAGTGCCTGTGGAAACCAGGAGGGATTTCATGAAAGAGGGACCGACCCACCTGTATCATTTTTCTTGCAAGAGTTCTATATCGGCCGCTCTCCACAGGAAACCTTGTGATCCTCCGCCTAGATGGCGGAGGGTGTCCGACTATCTGAAACGCTAAAGTCCTACTAACCAACGGGTCCAAACCATCCTCTTTCTGCTTCCAAGTGTACCCGTAGGCCCTTTAAGACAAGGTAACAGTATCTGAGATGGATGGGGATGTGGATCTTACTCTAACATCAATAAGTAGACTGACTCAGGAAGTTGGCGAAACATAACTGTTTTAATTGCAATTGTCTAAAACAGGGATTCAACAGACAGCAATGAATGCTGCTCAAGTATTCTCTCTCAATACATTATAAAAGCCTTATTTTATTGCAAAACCTTGTCATCACTGACGTCATACTATGTGGCAAATTTAAGCAAAACCTACAGGGGTTTGTGACAGGCTTAAAGGGAACATCTAAGTATACTTTCTATGGAGTATAGGACCGTGATTGGGTCTCTAAGGTCAGGTGGACAGCTATGCCCACCCCTAATGCAAGTTCTCTTCCGCGTCACGAAAATACACAACGTTTCATTGACTTCCAAACTATAGAGCTCTCTGCTACATTGCCCTATACAATCGGTTGGCACACTTGTACCCTTCTGGAATATTCCACTCGCTAGCAACATGCAAGCTGTGCCCCAGGTGCTGGAAGGTTAGCTTGGTCATGCCTCCTCACCCAATTAGCCCAACATCCATCATCAATTCTACTGTCTGCCATTCAATTAGTCCTTTGAACTAGGCATTGCAAAGGATCACTGTGCCTGAGAATAAAAGGGAGTGTGAGCATGGCCTTATCTTCTGGTCTCGGTGTAGCTTGCATCAAGTCTATTTTTAACGTAACCATGTGACAGGACACTGTATTTTGAGCTCCTTTGTTTTAGGTAATACTATTAAATTAATAAAACCTGCCACTTCTAGTGTTTTTCCATTACACCTCAATCATGAGCTTAGCTTGCTTCTCACGTTCAATGTATCTTCTCGAATAGATAACTAGGTTCTTGGCAGCCCCAACTCTTGACACTAGGCCAGTCAAGCCTTCTCGAATCTGCCTTTGCCGTCAGCTGTTTTATTCTACCAGAATTTCAGCCCTTCTGTTCATGGGGTCCTAGTTTGTGAAATGCATTGTGGAACATCCAGATTCTATACACACTTATATATATATATATATAGATTGGCACCACTGCTTGCAGTCTAGCCACTATGTATAACCAGCCTTATGATTACATAGTCTACTTGCGTTACTGCATCTGTACAATTGTAAAACGGCTTTACATCTTCTTCAGTGCTTCTCCGCATGTGCAGTCTTCATTTTGCTTATGAATTGTTGCTCAATTCTTTACTTCGCCATCAGATTCTATACAGTCTATTAATCTTCTTCATTGTCAACCTACTGGTTGCATCATTTCTGCCTCACGTGACGTCACCAGTCCTCTCTTTCATTCATCTTCACACTTCTTCCGGAAAAATCCTTCAGAAGACTGTAATTTCTTTGTGGATAAATCGTGCAGGGTTTTCTCAATGGATACCTTGTTTCAAGGACTCTTCGCAGTATAGGGCCATCACAGACATTGCGCATGCCGCAATTTCCAGTTTCCAATATGTAGGCAAAATAGAGGCGGGACTTTCGGTAGAGGCACTTGGCTCCTCCTCTACACCATTGTCCCCGGTATCCTGCCAGAATTACTGGTGGAAAACCAGCAAAACTGCCTTACCATCTCCACCACCCGATATCCCGGTATTACGTGTGGCAGAGATGCTGGTAAGTTCCCATTCCATGGAATGCCATAGTACTGCATTGGATGGGATTTCCGGAATTACCAGAACGGGTAGTACTGCGCCAGTGATTCCGTCAATTATTTGCCAGTAGGGGCCTGAACTCCTGGGAGGTCAGGCCTGCCAGTAGTTCACTGCCCCTCATGTTTTCCAAGTCCAGAAAATAGGCTGGTTCTTGCATAATCAGCATTTTTTCCCTTCATTTCTTCTGGACCGGGGTCTTCTAATGAGGCCCATAATCTCATTACAAACCTGTATTTAGACCAATGGTTTCTAAATCATAAGGATTATATAAATCAATTGCTCAGCTATGAAATCCGCTGGCCATGATCACAATTTCTGTTAGGACCCTGTCTTGTGCTTTAAACAGGCTCCTACCCTTCCCATTGACTATCAACACACTGCAAAGGCATCATGAAGCAGACACTAACAATGCAAACAAAGTTTGGGCTGTACACTTTTATTTAAAAGAAAAGAAGTTTGGAAAAAGGCCTATCTTGCCCTCTGCTAAGGTGGGAATTCCCAACCTAAATAAAGCTAAGGGTAGTCTGTATCAGGAAGTCCAAATCAAATATCTGTCTGTTTCCAAATCCTATACTCGCCCTCACATCTATCTGTATACAACGTTGAGGGACATCAGCCTCAAAATGATAAGTGTTAAAATAATAAAAGTTCAGAGCTTTATCCAGCTTTTGGTCTTCAAAGGAATTCCCTTCACCAAGGTTCAAATAGTTCACAATGCAATTCCCCATACTTTTTAAGTCTTTCAACAGTTTCAACACAACATAGTTCCTTAGGATACTTCCCAGCTTTTCTGGCTTGGTTACCTTCCACCAATACTCATCCTAACGCACAAATGCATCAATCTCACTGCCCCATCCTACCTATCAGAAACCATATCCAGAGACACCTCGACACGCCCAAAAAGAAGTCACCACGCTAATCAACTCTGCATCCTATCTGTCAAAAGAGCAAACGTCGGAGGCATGGGCTTTCCTCACATTGCACCCAAACTCTGGAATGCCCTACCGAATGCACTCAGGGCTGAACCTTCCTTATACACCTTTACCAAATCCCTCAAAACCACTATGTTCAACTAGCCACTCCGCTCCCACACACTATATATATATATATATATATGGTAACCAAGCTGAATGCACTCCATGGAACCACCAAGATGTAATGTATCCTCTGATGGTTATGTAACCACCATCCTATGGACCCGCCAAGTTGTAATGTATCTTCTGTTTGCTACGTAACCACCAAGCTCTCTTTATCCTCTGTAACCAGCAAGGCGTTCTGTAACAGTGCCACAATGCCTAAGGGCTGCTGGGCGTGTTAAAAGTGCTAATAAATAAATAAATACATGTCATAGAGTTCAATTCCTTAATTTCAAACCACACACAATTGTCTTTAGAAGAATCAACCACAAGCTTCTTTGTGGCAGTTTAAGTGGTTTTTCCCATAGATGGGTGTACTCGGTCTAGGTGCAGTTGTTGGAACACAAGGTCCATTCATTACAGGTCACGCAACCGACACAAATGATTTGCTCCTTCTTCATTTACACATTGCCACTGTGTCATCTCTACAGTGATGCTTGGTGTATTTTCATTTAACATCCTTATGATGCTTTGTGATAGTTTGTTTTGCCACCATTCACTTGTTACACTTTCACACAATCTCATGGCCTTTCCCCTTCCCCTGGCGCATTTCCCCTCCACTTTCTCCTGAACTCGCGATCTCAATGTCACTTGGCCCAGTCAGATCATTGTCTTTGTCCTCTCTTTGTTTCCCCTCTCTTGCCTCGCCGCGCTTTGGAACACTTGTGTATAGACACGTTACAAATGTCATATCATATCAATGATTGTTCTTTTAAGTTAAACAGTTCCTTCATGGTTCTTGCCAATGCTTGTTTTCTCAAGCTGCACAATTCCTGTATGGCTCTTGCCAATGATTGTTTTCTCAAGCTGCACAATTCCTTTATGGCTCTTGGAAATGCTTGTTCGTTCAAGTTACACAGTTCCTTTATATCGTGTGATTACACAAAACTACCTTCATTCATAACAGTATTCAACAGTACTAGCTTTCATTCAGTTTGATATTCATAATACTTGATTGTATTTAAATCAGTATTCAAAATGCTTGTTTCATTTAGTTTGGCATTCATTAATTTTCTTATAAGTCTTACATGCTCACCTGCCATCCTGGTGTTCCCCTTCCTAGACTGACACCGTGGTCAGTGCTTATGGCATTCCAGAAAGGCTTCCGGCTGCCACAAGCTCCGGCTGCCACAAGCTCTGTCTCTCTCATGCAGCGCCTCGCTCCTTCTCCACAGCGGTTCTCCATGGCTTTGCTCCCACGTCTGATGCGTCTCTCGCAGCTCGGGCCTCAATCGGCAGCTTTGCCTGGTCACGCTGATTCCTTCTCTGTATTCCGGCACAGGCCTCCAGCTTCCTTCAGCCCCGCTTTCCACTGCATACGGTCTGCATTGTTCAGGGTTCCTCAAACACTCTGTCTGCTATACCGTCTTCCTGGAGAGGCCGTCTCTTGTCCAGCAGTCTACAAACCTGCTTCTGCAGCTGACGGCCGGCCTTTTTCCACTCCTGACTTCTCACTGTTCTTGCTTCTTTAAACATCCCTCCAAGTTGATTGGTCCAAAAAGGATTAGACCACTCATTGCCAACTTGAAAGTTCTGCATTGCTCTTGCTTGCCTCTTTCTCATCGCAGTATATAACTGGTGTCTGTGGCAGTCAATAAAAAAAAAGATGTATGGCTCTAGTATGTCTCTTCCTCATGATTGGTGTTTGTGGGAGATGAATTGCTGGAAAAATAAGGAAGGGACTGGTACGAGCCTACAAAAGCCTGTGTGATGTCAGACTCATTATAAACGAGAAATGTGGGATACCGTGTCTCACCTAAACGTGCCTCATTACCTTTGCCAATCACTCTCACACACACATACACAAACACATATACATACAAACGGCCTTCCAGTTTTTGACAATGGTTAGCTCCCAGCGCCACACCCAAAGTATGGTAGTAACATGCGCATAGCCCCACCCCATTAAAGTACTAGGCACACTGCATCCACAGCACGGTCCGGCCATTCTCAGAGCCGCACACCCAGAACATGCTACTGGTCTGCTCGCATCCACAGGTCGGACACAGCATAGTGCCAACCTGCCCGCAGACATATTCATATGTCGGCTCCATAAATGTTGGACCACACACCCACAGTATGTTCCTAACTTTCTGTGGGGGTGTTGTTCAACAATAGTTTCTTCTCTGCGCTTTTTGCCTACAGTTCCTCTGGAAGCTGAAGGGATAGAAATTCACAAACAATAGTTAAGTTGCAATTCCGTAATTCCATCACTCATTCCTTCCCAATGAACGCTCTGTATCCTTGCTACGAAGCACCAATTAAAGCCGAGAACTACTCCAAACAACTGCTCAGTCACAGAGACACCCAGCTCCCAGAAAGCTATTGTTCAAAATTTGAATGTCGAATTTCACAGCTTTTTTTACTTTTGGGAATTCACACTTTGTCAAGAGACCCTTTCAGCTCTTCTTCTGTTTGTTTGTTTGTTTTATTACTTGTATTGCACTCCAGACCCGTGGGTATCGGGGCACATTGAATAAGATCACTCACAGCTTGGTTACACATAATAATGTACACTTACAAAATGCAATCAGGTTACACACAGGCAATTATATACATACAGGATATATACATACATGTAATTCAGACTACAGGCAGAGAGCAGGCACATGGAGAGCTTGGAAGAGTCATGGTTCATAGAGTGGTAGTATATAAGGTACAGGAGACAGTCAGTAGTGTGACTAGTAACTAGAATGTTTACATGATAGTAGTCCAATTAGTCTGGATTGTCATACGCTAGCCTAAAAGTCAGCGTCTTTAAGCCAGTTTATTATACTCTGACGGAAATTTGGGTACGATTGATCTACTCTTAGTGAGGAGGGTAGCAAATTCCACAATTGGGCTGCCTTGACCTGGAAACTGCTACCTCCAATCGAGATAACTTCAGTGTAGGGACAATGAGGCAATTCGTATTAGAGAGTCAAGTTGTTCTTGTCGCAGGTTTTGTAGTGATTCTATCTGACAGGTAACGGAGTGCCGCATTGTTCAGGCATTTATACGTTCTATATTTATATTCTCGCTCTCCCAAATGTTTGCTAATTAAAATTGCAATCCTTTTTTAACACGATTTTTAAACAACCAGCTGAGAGCCTCGAATGGAACACATGGGTTTTCCAGATCCCATAGCTCGTACCAAACAATTGAGCTCCCTCCTCCTGAATATTTGGGAAATAATATTTCCAGAGCGGCAGCAGCATCTTGAATGTGGGGGTAGAAGTCCTCCCTACCTCTCTCCACCAGTGGTTTGCATCCCTGCGGAGTTGCCCACAGCGTTCATATCACTCTTTATTGCAGTTTTACTTTCCACTCTATTGCTTAGTTTCTTCCAGTGTTTTCCTCCCTGTATCTTCCTCTTCTATCTTTGCACACACATTGTCTGCTCCCATACCTGTGCTCTGCACCTTGTGTCTACCAGTTCAATCTGCCCTGATTTCCATTCATTCTCACAACCTCTCAAATCTATGCTACCCTCCCGTTCTTCTCATCTTGACCCTGCTATCTCTATAGCTCTTTTGAATGTACCTTCTGTTTGCAATAAAACCCATTCCATTTTGGGCAGAATTTTTCAGTTAAACCTACAATTCTTTGCTTGACTGAAATGTGTCTTTCTCCCTCTAATTTCGCATCTGTTGCTGCTCTATCTACCTCTCTTTCTCGGTTCCCTTATTCCCCTCATCTTGCTGGCCATGATGGAGGTACCAGAATGTCTGCTCATTCTTCTTGACTGCCATGTTTCCCCAGTTTAATTTTTTTAATTTATTGTTTTTTTTTATAGCACGCTTAATACCAATGTGAGTTTGGTTTCTAAGCGCAGATCCAGGATTCAAACCTCTGTTGCTCTGCGTAATCTTGCTTCCAAGGCCGACACGTTGCCCCTGTGCTATACTCCCTTTTTACCATTTTAACTCTTTCAAGTTTCCCTTTTCTTTGAATTTACTGGTTATCTACTGTTGCATCTTCTGTGATGACCTTGATGCACTTCCTTCTTGATTCCTTCTTCTGAAACTAATATTGTGCTTGGTGACTTTACTTTAACCTTCATCGTACAACTACTCATACTGCCATTCCATTTCCTTTTTCTGACCATTTCCTACTCACATTTTCTCTTTGGTTTTCCTAAAACTACGTCCACCTCTCTTTCTCCCTCACTTTCATTGTTTTCGTGTTGTGAATTTAGGAACTTTAATCCATCCATGACTATTTCTTCCATCACTTTTCTTCTTCGATCAATACCTCAGTTCTCTTCCCTTTGAACGGACTCTGCTGCATAAATGCTTTCTTATTATTATGCTATTTATTGAGCACGGACGAAGATTCAAGAAGCAATGGAGTTTACAGAGGTAACAACAGAACAAATACAGAGTGGGCAGTAGGATAAAGAGGGATACAGATGAGGGGTCCAGCTGTTTTGGTTGGCATGGAATAGAGAGGCGGGTGACGTCTAGCGAGTCAGGTGGTGGGAAGCCTAGGTGTTGAGGAGGAGATACTCCTTGAAGAGTTGGGTCTTGAGTTCTTTTCTGAATTGTAGAAGCAAGTCTAATGCTGCCAGGTAGGAGGTTCCATAGTCTTGGGGCGTAAGCAGAGAAGGCTTGTTTTAAGGTCCTTTGCTTTTTGCAGTAGCGGATTTCAAGTCTGAACATGCCCTGGATTCCGGTATTGTGCTGTCCACCGGAGATGCTGAGTTTCTCCATGAGGTAGCTGGGTGACTTGAGCGCAGCTGCCTTATAGATGATGCAACAAGATTTGAAGGTGATTCCTGCATGCAGTGAAAGCCAGTGAATGTCAGTGAGGGCCGGGGTGATGCGGTCATATCTGGGGAGACCCTTGACGAAGCAGTCATGTGTAGGACAATTCTCAAGGGCATAAGGGAGGACAAAGGGATGCCTTCTAGGAGTGCATTACCCCCATCAAGGTGGGATTGGAGCAGTGCTTGAAAGGTGGATCTAAAGCTGTCCGGAGGGAGGAAGGGTCTTCTGGCTTTCAATCTACAATGGATCTTCTCTATCACTCACATCCTTTTTTGCCTTCTCATAAGACTCCCTAACCTTGGCTGACTCCCTCTCTTTGCACATTTCAAACACTTCTTTGTTGGATTGAGCATTGATAGAAGAAATCTCATTCTCCTTTGGACCTTACCTCTCTCTCCTACCTCCACACCCTCTACGATGAATCCTTACTTTTGGCTAAACAGCATAACTCTTCTCGCCTCCTTACTCATCTTTCTTCTTATCCACACAGACTGTTCACCAAACGTAAACGTCTTCTCGCCCCCCTTCTTCAGATCCGGCCCTTTTCTCTTCTCTTTCTCCTGATGACTTTTCTACCTATTTTGCTACCAAAGTATCTTTGAAACGTATTTCTTTACCTTCTGCTTCTTTATCCCTGAATTTCCATCTGTTGTCCCTTCCTTCTTCTTTTTCTATGTCCTCCTTCTCTCCTCTTACTGATACTGATGTTTCTCTTTTTCTTGCTCGTGCTAACTCTACCGCTTCTCATAAAGAGCCCATCCCATCTTCTGATATCCCTCTGAATTTTCCTATTTTTACCTCCTGTATTACTTCTATATTTAATTATTTCCTTCTATCTGCTACTTCCCATGAACTACATTGGGGGTCATTCCGACCCTGGCGGTAGGGGGTTAACGGCACCGGTAAGGATGCCGGTGCCGTTAACCACCCTACCGCCCTATTCTGAGATCCCTTAGCTGGTTTTACCAGCCGCCCTTAGCGGAACCCGTTAAGGGACCATGGAGGAATGGTTTTCCAGATGGGGACTTACCGGGTCCGCATAGGTCGGAATGTCCCGGTAAATCCCCATTCCGACTACCCGGACCCGAGTTTGGAGGCAGCCATGGTTCTAATAGCTAATAGCACCATGGCTACCTCCAAACTCGGAATGACCCCCATTGTGTTTAATGCTATATATTATGTTTTTACATTGTGTACGTGATTGAGTGTGCCATATCTGAATATCATTATCCGAAATATAGAATTGTAGTACTGCTGTTCCTGCTTCCTTCAAGCATGCCACTATTATTCCTATTTTCCTTCACATTTTCATCCAATTTCTCTGTTACCTTTTCTTACAAAAATTCTTGAAAGAGTTGTTTACTCTCAAGTTTCTTCTTTTTGTAATCTACGTTCTTTACTTCCACCTCCGCAATCTGGCAATCAACATTGTCATTCAACTGAAACAGCCTTACTCACTGTGACTGTCTCTCCTCTTTCTCCTCGCTATTCCAAACACTCCTCTTGTATTGCTTGATCTTTCTGCCCCTTTCAACACTGTTGATCATCACATTCTCTCATCTAGCCTCTGAATTTCTGTTACTGTTCACATGTGGTTTTGTCATTATCTTTCGCACCGTACCTATTCTGTCTCCTGGGCTGAACAGTCATCTTTTTCTCTTCCTCTTTCCTTTGCATTTCCCCAAGTTTCGGTTCTTGGGCATTTACTCTTCTCTCTACACACTATTTCATCATCAGGTTTTAATTGTTCTTATAATGGGCCTCATTACGACCCTGGCGGAGTGGGTTTACGCCAGCGGTATTCGCGGCGGACCCTTCCGCCCTACTACGAGTTCCCGTAGCGCCATGGAGCCGTTTTCCGCCTGGTTTTTCCGGGCGGAGAAATCCATGGCGCTACGGGGCCTTGTTGTTAATTACGCCACCGTATTTTACGGTGGCGTAATTAACGCCTTCCCCACTCCCATTATACCCTATGGGGCAAAAATGGGAATGGGGAAGGGTAAAATGGGGATTGGGGATTTACCGCCCCGCCAAGGTCGGAATGGGGCGGTAAATCCGCCAACCCCCATGGCGGTATTGGCAGCTTTCCGCCGTGCTCCATGGTGCATATTGCACCACGATTTTCGCCAGGGTCGTAATGAGGGCCAATGTCTTTTATTATTTTTTGCAATGATTTGCGTTTCCTTTTCCTCCTTCTCTTAGTCCCTGCACTCAAAACGTTATCCTTGTCTTTCCTCTATTTAGACATGGATATCTTCCCATTTGTACATCTGAACTCATCTAAGAGGGATATGCTATTTTTTCCTCTTCTCGTATTCTACCTCCTATACCCCACCCTTCTATAATCATCCCCCCTTCCCAGTTACCTCTATATAATTCCGCTCAGAATCTTGGCATTTCCTTTGACTCTTCCTTGTTCTTTTCCCCTCATGTGCTTACTACTGCTCGGGCTTGCCGTTTCCATCTTTTTCACATACGCTAGGCCTGTTCCTTCTTAACCTTTAGTGGAGCCAAATTTCTTGTCTCTAGTTTTGTTTAGGCTCAGCTTGACTATTGTTCTTCTGGATTTCTTGTTTTCCCTGCTTCTTCTTTGGCCCCTTACCGGTCTATGGGCCTAATTACAACCCAGGCGGTAGCCGTGCCCTTATTAAGGGCATGGCTGCTGCCGGTAATTATTTTTTACCGGGTCCCAGAAAAGGGCAATAACTGGGTCATTCTGACTTTGGCAGACCCGGTAATTGCTCTTTTCTGGGACCTGGTAAAAATTAATCCCCATTCCCATTTGAGCCCCATAGGATTGGGGGAATTGGGAGCATGCTATCAACGGGCCCGTTAATCACGGGCCTGTTGTTAGCATGCCGGGTCGCTCACGGGACCTGCTAAGGATGTCTTGTAAAACCAGGAATCCTGAGCAGGTCCCGCGAGCAGACCTCGTAATGAGGCAGCATGGGGTTAACAGCGCCGGCAGCTCTACCGGTGCCGTTAACCCCAATCCACCAGCATCGAAATGAGGCCCTATTTATCGTTCATCCGTTCTTCTCATTTGCTCTTTTCCTTCTCGCAGTTTGATTTCCACTGCTCTTAATTCCCTCCGTTGGTTATCCGTTGACCGCCATCTTGAATATCATTTCCTTTCTTTTGTTTTTAAGTACCTTCATGGCATGGCTCCTCTATATCTTTCTTTCTTGGTTTCATCGCACCAGCCATCACATCCTCTCTCTGTTCCTTGTGCTCAATCACCTTTTTCTCTTTTATCCTGCTGGCTCCAAAACATTTGAATTATCTCCATCTCTTTGCTGTATTGATTAATTTTCCCTATTCCGCTTCTACTTAAAATCGCATTTTCTTTCCTCTATGTAATACTGCCACTCTGTTTCCCCTCCTGTACCATTGATTGAATTTGCTTGCTGCTCCTAAATCTGTTAAGCGCTTTAGTGTAAAGCACTATATAAGCACAAATAAAATGAAGAAGAAAAAATGAAAGAAGTGCCTGAACAGCCCGGCCTCTAAACTATCTTTCAGAAGATTGAGTTGAAGGAGAAAAAGGACAAGGTGAGGATTGTACATAGAGGGAGTGCATGCAAGATTTGCCTATTACACATGTATTAATAAGTATTTGTCAGCTGCGTATTCCTTGTTGTACGTTCCCAGAGACACTGCCAGTCCCTCACTACATCTCTCTTGCGTTCTTGAACTTCTCCTTTAAGCCCCTCGATTGGATTGTGGATTGTGAACTTGTTCTTTCCCAAGACTCCTTTCCTATCGCTTGTGTGGCACTAGTCCCTGCCGTCTACTTGCATAAGAAGGAAGGAGGGGGTTTGTTTGGAAATACAGATCAGCCCCCTCCCAAGGCCCCACTAGAGTCCGTGCAAAGGAGTGCCCAGCAGCTGGAAAGACTTGGCAGGTGTGGGGGTGCTGATCACTATGCAAGAATGTGCAGAGCCACTACCCCAGTGGTAGTCCTTCGAGGCCCGGTGAGGGTGGGGTTCTTCCAGCAGCAGCGCTCATCCAATGTTGCTCAAGTTGATCAAGCTGAACACAACCCATCCCAGGAGGAGGCAGTGCTCAGAGTGGGCCGGGGCCTGCCGGGGCCAGGCCCCGCAGTCTCCAAAAAGTGGGACTGAGCCGGGGCCCTACCGGGGCCCCCCATCCCACACAACATTGGCGGGATGCATTATCCCGCCGCGGCCTCAGCCGCAACGGGAGATGCGCCCGCCAGTTTAATTTCAGGCGAGCTGACAGAAGTGCCAGCCAGGCACAGCGTCGCTGAGGCTGGCTGGCACTTCTGTCAGTCACTGTAACTTCCCTGATGACCCCTCATATGAGGGGTCATCAGGGAAGTTACAGTTCCTTTGTTTGCCCTCACCAGGTCACTGACCCTCAGCGAACCTGCGGACTCTATGATCTAATATGCAGATTAGATCACAGAGCCCGCGGGTTCGCAGAGGGTGAAAGGCGCCTCGGGCTCAGTGATCTATCTGCTCAGAGCAGATAGATCACAGAGCCCGAGGCGTCTATCTCCGTTGGCAAAGCTTTATAAAAGATGCATTGAATTGTATACGTTTGAAGCCATCGTTTATAAACGTAGAAATATTTCTATGTTTATAAAAGACCGCTTGAAACGTGCACAATTCAAGGCATCTTTTATAAAGCTTTGTCGATGGACAAAGCCACCTCGGGTTTTGTCCGTCCTCAACGCTTTATAAAAGATGCCTTGAATTGTTTACGTTTCAAGCCGTCTTTTATAAACATAGAAATATGTTATAAATGTCTATGCTTATAAAAAGGTGGCTTGAAAAGTGCACAAACCATAGTAAGGTAAGCACACAAGTGTGCGTAAATTACTATGGTTTGTGCACTTTTCAAGCCACCTTTTTATAAACCTAGAAATACGTAACATTGGTATGTTTATAAGGCTTGAAAGGTACACAAACCATAGTAGTGCGCATACAAATATATAAATGCTCACATACATTTATATATTTGTTTGCGCACCTTACAATGATTTGTACACGTTTTAGGCCACGCCCACAATGGAAGCCACACCCCAAAACGAGGGCCCCCCCTCAATTTCTTACCCCACTTAAAGCACTGGGAGGAGGAGAAAGAAAATGTCTTCTTTGTCTCCAGCGTGGGAGTGTCAAGGGAGAAAACAAGGCGACAACCTCGATGCCAGGTGCTCGTGAATGACTCCTCCATCCCCG
This sequence comes from Ambystoma mexicanum, assembly GCF_040938575.1. Classification (NCBI taxonomy): domain Eukaryota; kingdom Metazoa; phylum Chordata; class Amphibia; order Caudata; family Ambystomatidae; genus Ambystoma; species Ambystoma mexicanum. The sequence continues at coordinate 1,188,567,893 of NC_090926.1, forward strand.
TCCTGGTGGACACTGGTGCATCAGTGAATGTTATGGCCCAAGAGCACTATGACCCCATGGCGTGTCCACCCAGCCTGACCACGCACAAGGCGCGCATATTCACTTTTGGAGGCGCAGATCCAATCTCGCTGGACGGAGCGTTCATTGCCGACGTGAAACATGGTGGGTCAGCAATAAGGGCCCGATTCTACGTTACTCCAGTCAGCAGAAACACCTTGCTGAGTTGTGCAGCAGAAGAGGTATTGGGCATTGTCACCTTTGCTTATTTTGTATATGTTGATGACACTCATATGCAGCTCTCATTAAAGGGATTGGGCGAATGGCTGGTGAGCCGGTGAAGTTGCATATAGATGACTCGGTTCAGCCCATTGCCCTCAAACACCGACACGTCCCATTTCACCTCAGAGAACTGGTGGATAAGGAGCTTGACAATTTGGTCAGGCTGGACATAATTGAGAAGGTGGAGGGCCTGACACCATGGGTGTCTCCGATTGTGGTAGCCCGGAAGCCGAAACAACCTGACTCTGTTCGCATCTGTGTGGACATGCGCCTGCCCAACAAGGCCATTAAGAGAGTGCGACACCTGACGGCCACATTTGATGACATCATTACAGAACTACAGGGTGCCCGGTTCTTCTCGAAGCTGGACCTCTGTGCCGGGTATCATCAGGTGGTGCTACACTCTGAATCAAGGTATATAACACATTGCACCACCCATAGGGGCCTCTACAGATATAAAAGATTGAGCTTCGGGGTGTTGTCAGCGGCCAAAGTATTTCAGAACATCACTCAGGGGCTGCTGGCAGACCTAGATGGCATACTAAACATCAGTGATGACATTCTCGTGTTTTTCAAGTCAGTCCCAGAACACCTTTCCAGGCTGGCTAAGACCTTTTAACGCCTCCAGTCTTTGGACCTGATCCTACACTGGGATAAGTACGAGTTCCTGAGGACTACCATTGAAATCTTTGGGTTTGTCTTCAGGGCGGGTGGCGTATCTCATGACCCGCGCAAGGTAAAAGACATTGTGGAGGCCTGAGTCCCTGAGAATGTCTCCGAAGTGAGGAGTTTCCTGGAATGGTCACGTACTGTGGCCATTTCATCAGGAACTTGGCATCGAGGTTGGAGCCCCTCAGGGCCCTCACCATAAAGGACATGGCCTGGCATTAAGGGATCCCTCACGGCGGAAGACATAATGCCATTTTTTGATCCTGCCTTGGAGTCTGAAATAGTGGTGGACGCTAGTCCGTTTGGCCTTGGAGCCGTTCTGATGCAGATTGACAGGAATCAAGAAATTTGCCCCATCGATTATGCCAGCAAAGCGCTGTCAGAGACCGAACAACGGTACTTCCAAATTGAGTGGGGGGCTCTGGCCGTGCTGTGGGGATGCCGCCACTTCTGACTCTATGTCCTGGGACGACCCGTGACAGTGGGTACAGATCATAAACGACTGCTACCCATACTCACGGGATCATCATCTAAACCTCCGGCCAGAATAGAAAGCTGGATGTTGGCCCTGCTAGAATATGGGGTGTCGCTGGTGTACAGGCCAGGGAATAACAATGCGGCAGACTATCTCTCAAGACACCCACGAGAGGGCACTGGCAGGGTGCCATCCATGTGTGACGATGAGGCCGACGAACACGTGCAGCTCGTGGTAGAGGCGCACCACCCAACTCTGTGCCGGTGAAAGAGCTCGAACAGGCATCGGTGGAGGACGACTGCTTCCGGATACTCAAGGCAGCCATACAGCAGGACTCATGGTGGATGGTCATAGAATCTCTGGTGGCCAGAACCCAGGAGGCCAAGTCCACGCTGGAACAAGTGGAGAGTGCAGGGGGAGCTAACCTTCTCTGAGAATGGCTTACTGCTAAGAGGAGACAGCAACGTCATCCCCCAGAGTTGGACACAGCAGATGATCGTGCTGGCCCATCAAGGACACCAAGGCGCAGCAAAGACCAAAGCACGCCTACGCCAGAAGGTCTGGTTCCCAGACCTTGAGCGGAGTGTAGAAGAATTTGTGCCGTCCTGTGTGTGGTGCCAGGCAGCGTCCCGCGCCCAGAGGGAGCCTGAAATTGAGACCATGCCGCAAGGGACCAAACCATGGGAAGTGGTCCATGTGGACTTTGGGTCCACATCAAGGGGCACCCACTTCCTGGTGGTGGTGGACAAGTGGTCCCATTATCCGGAAGTGGAGTTCATCGAGTCGGTGGCTTTTGACAAGGTGGTGGTGGCAATTGAAAAGGTTTTCCCCACTCATGGACTGCCCAGGGTGTTATGCTCTGTGGGATGTATTTACCCATGCATCCTAGCCCTACCTCAAAACTGTGCAGTACTGACATGAAAACATCATGATGACCAGAGCTTCCCAGAAAATGCACCGGGAAATGCAGGAAGAATAGGCTGCCACCCATTTTTGCCGATGTTATGGGCACAGAAGGACGCTGCCTAAAACCACCATTGGACTACCCGCACAGTAGTCTGAAACCATTGTTTTGACCCATGTGGAATCATTAGACGGGGTAAATATGGGGATTAAGCTGTCGCTGCCCATCATTTTGCCCCAGAACAAAAATAAATAATTGGAGTGGGTAAAGATGGGGATGCGCTGTCGCCGCCCATCATTTCATCCCAGAATCCAGGACAGCTGCGCAGTTGTGCGCACACCAAAATGGTTACCTAACTTGCCACCCACCAGTGTAAAGAAAGGTCTTTGTTGACAAAATCCACTTTTACTGATGTCAAAAAGTTGCTGAAATCGTGACTTATTGGACGACTTTAAAGATTCAACCCTTTTTGTGGGGTTCCACATAACCATCTTACTGTAAGGAGCCCCATCAAAACAATGTTAAGCAAGGATTTACTACCATGTAAGAACCATTCCTGTTTAGAATGCATTAATCCAAGAAAATCCCAAAGTTGCATGCAGTGCCAACAAAATCCTCTAGGCGGCACTAGCGGTCTAAACTCTGACTGGAGAACTGAGTGCAGTTGCTGTACAAAGGGATTTGACTTAGCTGACTTCAAAGGCTGCATTTTAATTAAAAATTAGCCACATGCTGTTCCCAGAGGCCTGAAGCCTGGGAAACCCTATCACCTCAAGAGCTTCACACCAGGAGTTAGAATCTCACATGACCTCTTGATTGATAGAAGGCAGACTGGCTGGGAGCTTCCCAGAGACCACACAAAGGACCCTTTCCTCTGAAAGGAAGATGTTAATTTTGTCTGTTTAATGTCAACAAAGCCCTGCCTGCCCAGAGGACTGACCCACCCAAGTCTTGGAGGCGGACCTCAACACTCTGAGGATTGAATTGGAAGTAAAATATATATTTTACAAAAACACTGATAACTCTTTGTAATCAAATGACAGAAATGTATAAATTTGAGAGCTTTAATTTAAAAAATGTACCTTTAATTCAAGACTAAACTCGAATTTGTGTGATGTTCTGGGGCAAAACCCCATTGTTTATTAATATTACAAACTCCCTGTTTCAGCTAGACAAACGAAAATGCATTGGTATGTGGGTAGATATGTGAGGAACAGTTGTATAAAATTTAATGAAGATCCAATGTTGTTTAGCACATTAAAAAGTGCTAGAAGTGGCCGTTTTTGAATGCAAGCTCCTAGGAAAAGCACATTTGGACAGAGACATGGCTAAATTCAGCCACACCATGTATATGTAATTTTAAACAAATGTGTACCTGTGCAAATATGTTTTTAGGTCAGATATAGATTGTGTGTAAAGTTGACAGGGGTGGGTTCTCTGTATCATAAACAGACCTCATCATGATGACACTTCATTTCATTCCCCCAATCAAGTAAGAAATGGAAGTTTGACCAATTAGAAGCTGAGAGAGAGGTAGGGTCAGTGATGCTAGAACACACCCACATTCTAAACACATAAAAGCAGACAGACAGGACAGATAGGGACTTTTCCAAATCCATTTGCAGCGGGACGCTCTGCCGGAAAAATCCATACTTACCTCCATCAACCTCCAGAAAGCCAAACTAGAGACTTCAATCTATCCAGAACTAAGAGACCAGACCAGAGAGACCCAGACCAGCAGAGAGAGTGACCCAGATCACTGTGAAGTGCAGAGGCCAGACCAGACCAGACCAGAGCCCAGTCCAAAACCCTGACCAGATCCATGGCGAGGCCCATTTCACTCAAGAATATAGTGTGAGTACATAGCAAACTGTGTAGAACCAAGCTTTTAGTTTAAATTCATCTAATTCAATCTATTTAACCTAAGCAGAACTGCTGGATAGCTCCAAATCTGTCACCTGTCATTCTTGCTAAAAAAAATTTGTCACTTGTCATTTTGAAAAAGTGTGCGTTTAAAATTTACAAAACCAAAAACGACCTTTACTAAATCGCTCATATCTCCGCAACCGTTTGTGCTAGAGACTTGCAATAACTTTCATCTGAAAGGTTAGAATCGTGGCTTTCCTACGAACCTAGAACCGCATTCCTACCCCTTATAGTTTTACCGCAATCGCGGAACACGCATCCGCGAATTTTACCGCGATTTGCAATTTCTTCACATGTAAAAACTGCTGCTGCCTGATTTCATTTGCCAGAAATTCGTTTAACCTGCTAACTATCCCTGCATCATTGCTAGTGTGAGCCTGGACTAATATTAACTAGATACCACTCACCCTGAACCTCTAATAGGGAATTAAAAGCGTTCCAGCATATTTCTCATCCATTGCTAGCACAGATCAAAGAATTTGGGCCTGTGATTTCAAAAACTCCTATCTGTTTTCTGTCGTCTAAAGCTTGCTGGATTGAACTGAATTACAGTTGATTGCATTTCTGAGAACTGTGTGTTTTCCTTCCATTTCCTTGCCTTGCATCAAGGGGGGGGAGGGGATTGCCAGAGGAAAGTGATTACATTGTTGGGTTGAAATCACATTGAGTATTTTCTGTATTGCATTCAGTGAATATTGCATCCACCTGAGCTACATAAAGCATCCTCTACCACAGTATACTTTTGTTCCTATTTCCCAGTGTGCTACCTTATCCATTTCATGTTAACTCATTAGTCATTATAAAGAAGTGTGCTAGTGCCAGATTCTCCGTTGTTAATATTTCCCATATCAGATTAAGTGTGATATTCAATTATTAATTTATTATAAAGTGTGATATCTATATTTTAATTTATCAAATAAACCTTTTAAACTTGCAAAACAGAACTACTTCTTGGCTCAGTGGGGTCAGGGGGATTCCAAGAGAGGGGTGTCATACAAGGGTAGTCATCCAGAACGCATGAACTGGACCTAAAGATATATCAATAAGGGTTTTCATTCAGTATTATAGACTAGGTGTTAATTTGGCTGTAGTGCTGAATTGAATCCTCTTACAAAGTGGGGGCTCGAGCCGAGACGTTGGGTTAGATTTACCATTTGTGCAGCTTAATACAGTGTGCTAACTGACGGGATACATACATCCAGTCGGATCACCACGCTGCATTACGCTGTGAAGCATTCCTCAAAAGGGATACTCCAAGAAAAGTTCTGTTCTGCAAAAATAAAATACAAACTTCTGTAAGTCAGGACAGAGACCAATCTCTAGAATGACGACCTTAGTAGACATGAAAATAGCCAGAGAGCACCTCTTGCATAAGCTATTTGTGAGAGGTGAATGGACCGAACAGGGCCAGGATGTGTGGTTGCAGGCCATCACACAACAGGTCACTGAAACAGGGTCAGAGATATATAGAGATCAGGGTCCCTTACATGTGGCCCTGAGTGAACTATATATGGCTCCTAAAGCCAAAGAGGAACACAATAAGATCGCCAGGATAGCAGCATACCTGTACCTATATATGGGAGACATGCAGGATAGATGTGCTGAAAGCCAAAATCTGGCAAATAGGCAACAGATGGCGTTAGAGAAGGTCCAATCTGACCTGGTCTCTTCTGAGCAGAGGCTGCAGAGGAGCCGGGAGTCAGAAGATGATAGTAGGCAGCACATCATTAAAATAAAGAAGGATGTGGATGTGCTGCAACAGGAAAAGGTAGAACAGGATACCAGATTTCTGGCCTTGCAGAAGGAACACCAAGAAGGTTTGGACTCCCTACTGCAAAGCCAGAAAAAGCTGGAGCAACAACTGGACTTCAACAGGGTATGTGCTGAGCAGGTAGTCACCCTGCAAGGCCACCTAGATAGAGTGAAGGCAGAGAGCAACAAACTAATTCTGAAAGACCTGGATACCCAGGCAGAGTTTGATGAGGAGCGCCAAAAAGCTGGTGCCCTTCAACGGCAAAGGGACGACCTGGCGGCACAAATGCAGGCTCTTAGTCAGGAAAGAGACGCCACAGGCCAGGAAGTCTGCCACTTAAAAAAGGAAATTGAAGAAAATCACCTGGCCCTCCAGGGGCTGGGTGACCTCCAAAAAGAAAACCAGAACTTGGTAGAGCACACCAGAAGGGTGGAAGATGCTCTAGCAAGAAAGGAGCAGGCCAATAGGGACATTGCCCAGGAGATAAACCTCCTGCAGCAAAGACTGGCCCAGTTCTCCAGGACCAACCAGGAAGCACAGAGGCAAAATGAGGCCCTCTGCCAGCACAATGATAGGCTCCAACAGCAGGTAGCGATGCAGGAGAAACTGATAGAGTCGAGTAAGGCCTTAACAGAGGAACTGAAAGCACAAATGCAGGCTCTTGCATTGCAACAGGGAGCAGGGGCGGATAGAGATGAGGTTCGCTGGGAAATGGAAACTCCGGAGCATAACCTCAGGAGCCCTAGTACCAGAGGCCCTCATACCTCTCAGTCCCTGGACTCTGCCACCCCCATGCCCCCTGGCGCACATGAGCACAGGGCCACAGGGGTGGCAGATTACTATCCAGCTAAGAGTATGGGGCTCATAGGCCAGTACCACTCAGGAATGGAGGGGTGGGCATCCGGGCATGGGCACCCAAGTACAGTACAGTTCAATGGGGAACCCCAGGAGAGTAGGCCCATTAAGGGCATCCTGAAAACCTCTGCCCAGTTAGGTCAGTGGAGGGGGTACCCATCAAATCCTGGCAGCAAGGAGGAATCTGAAGACTCCTCTGAACTGCGCAGGACACAGGAGACCAGGTCCCCACATTCTGCCAGCCATTCCCAGGCTCGCAGAATCCGGGAAAACCTGGAAGAACAGACGGGAACCTCTGGGAGCAGTGCCTCTGAGTCCGACGAAGAATGGACAAGGGTTACCCGAACCAAAAAGGCCAATAAGGCAAAAAGGGCCTTGCGTAAGGACCCCTTAAAGCAGATTAAGGCGATCAGGAGCGTCATCACGCCTTACCATAAGAACGCTAAGTATTCTGTTTGGGAGCACTTAGAGTTGTTTGAACAAATGATGGAGACTTTCCATTTGAAGGACAGCCAAAGCTGCATTCAATATGTAAAATGGACATTCTCCCCAGAATACTCCGGTTTCTTTGCGGGGCTGGAGGACCAGAATCATTTAAGATGGTCCACCTATAAGGCGGCCATCCTGAAACATTTTTCTGTTCACAGAAATCCTCAAGAGGCTCGCAAGGCAGCCTACAATTTGCAATGTGGGGAGGATCAGGCCCCACAAGAATTTGTGCAGGAGTTAAAGCGGGCTTTTGCACAGACCACAAGAAGGGTGCGCACGGATAGCCGTGAATTTATAAACACGTTTTTCCATGCCTTGCCCAAATATATCATGACCCAGCTCGTGAGGGATTTTCACGAGAAAAGATCTTTAGACTGGGTCATTGAACAGGCTACCCGCATCTATGAGGTGCAGAAGCCCATAGAAAATAAAAGCAATGCCCAGAAAAACCCCAAAGCCAACAGCACCCCTGCTGCTGCCAAGGTGGCAGAGGTAAAGGTCACCCCCGTTTTGGATTTGGAGATGGGGGGGCCTAAAAACCTACCTGCACCTAATAATGCTAGGCCCAGAAGGTCCTCGGGCCAGTCGCAGACAGGGAGCCAGGGAGGCAGCCCCACAAATGGGGTCCCTCGCTCTCCTGACTATGTAAGTCCTCGCTACAAAGGTAACAGACCCATCCTGGGTTATGTGTGGACTCCTCCAGCCCAAGGGGGGGGATCCAGCCAAGCACCTAACCCAGGGAACTTCCCTCCAAACTTCCCACAGGAGGGCAGAAATTTACCAAACCCTGGGCAGAACTTTTTCCCCAGATATCCACCCGACTTCCAACCCCAAAATCATCCATCCTTCTTTCCTCAATTCCCTGAGCCCAGACCACTGAATCCGGGAGAGGGGAGGCCAAGGGTGGAGGGGTACCAAAATCTTCCCAACCAGGGGTACTACCAGAGGAGGGACAGCTACCCTTCCCGGGATCAGCCCAGGGGAGAAAACAGGGCCCCGTATCAGCCTGAGCGGGTTTCCCAGTTAGAGCGCCAGGTTCAAAACATGGCGCGGGATATGGGTCATATACTGAGGGCACAGCAGAACCCTCAGATCAGCATGCCGGCGCAGAACGCACCCAACTCTGGACCTGGTGCTCCAGAACAATGACGGGGGCAGCACCCCGATAAATCACCGGTTCCCAGGGAGGAGGCACAAAGGGAAGGGGGGTGTAAAGCCTTGGAGGAAGCTTCCTTCCTCACTTGTAAACAGCCCCTGGAAACCCAGGAACCGGAAACAAAATCTCTTGCCCCTGAAAGTCTGCCTCCTAAGGAGCAGAGGGGGGGTAGGAGAAACAAAAGACCCAAACAGACTCAGTTTGAGGAGGAGGTACAGATCTTCCAATTTGAGGGAGAGGGATCCTCAGAGGATCCTGGGAAAAGGATCTTCTCCTTCAGAGAGGGGGGAACTCCTCCCAAAGAAAAATGGGTCCCTAGGGATGCAAATCCAGACTGGGGAGATGTGGAGACTGAGCTACCGCCGCCCACCATCTCATCCCAGAACCAACAGCAAGAAAATCCCCTGGTTCAAACCCATCCTGGTGACTGCCTCCAAAAAGGGGGGGGCGGCCCAGAACCGGAGCCAGGGGAACCCACAATGGCTCTGATCTCCAGTTGCAAAATTTTTCTTTCAGATTCCCAAGGCTCTCCACAAGATTCTGCCCAAATCCCTTCGCTAGCGATGTCCAAAACCAGAAAATTAGCCCACCAGTTGTCCAAAAATGTACATTATCTGTGCCCCCTTGAGGAGAAGGAGGGAAGATATTATGCCCCGGTACAAGTACAGGGGCAGGGTACAATCTCGGCACTGGTAGACACTGGATCTCAAGCTACCCTTCTGTCCAGAAGGGCCTTTGATGAACTGAATGCAGGAAGGGGAGAGAATTACCAAATTCCTCTCACCTCTCTTCCTGGACAACTACAGAACTTTGACGGGAAGGAAATTCCCGTTGAGGGGACGGCAGACTTGGACATTAAGATCGGGCGACACAAGTTGAAACACCCAGTCATAGTTGTGACCCCAGAGGGCACCCCTTGTTTACTAGGGAATGACCTCCTGAGAAGGTTGTCACCCCTAATAGATTGCGTAAACAAGGTCCCCTGGACCCAGACTAGCCGACCAATAAAATTAAAACAGAGTGTCAACCATGTTAGTTTAAACGGCACATGCCACATGGTTGAACAAAAATCTGACCAAGTAGAATTTCACTTCCAGAACAACCAAATTCCAGACGTGACAGTAATAGCAGTAGGACAACAGACTGGTGATGGGGGGTCCTCTCTATTTCTGAAAATCAACCTTCCTTCCAGTCTAAAGTGGTATTCCACGCTGGAAGGAAACACTCTGAAATTCTATACCAATCCACAATCTGAAGCTCCCACTCCTATAGTCCAGAAAGATGTGAAATCAGCTCAAAGCCTGGCTGATATTCAGCAAATTGGAGAGCAGTTGTTCATCCCTGTTCAGTTAAATGATGGGAAGGACTCTGTTCTCGCTCGAGTGTGTGTGAACAACGGTAAGAGCTTCATCAGCGAAGCCATGTTCCGCCAACTCCCAAAAGATCCAGCCGTTCCCACCTTCAAACTGATAGACAAATGGGAAATGGACCTGGAAGCACCCAATTCAAAACATCTCCTGCCAAGCAGGTGTATGCTCAAAATCTCCATTGGCAACAAGAGCATAGTCCACAATTGTTGGGTCGTGCGAGACGTCCCTGCCGCCTTTTACTTAGGCAGTGACATTCTCAATCGCTTTGCCATTAGTTTGGACCTAATAAACTTCAAAGCTTGGTCCCGATTAGCGGATAATCCCATGAGCTTTGATGATCCAGAAAAAGCATTTAGGTCAGCTCAATTGCTACCTTATGCCGTTGAAATTCAGGTTAAAGAGGAAGTCACCATCCCAGAAAGGACCCGACAATTCTCCCTGGAAGTGAAAGTTAAAAGGGGACAAGAGTTGAAAAACCCTGATGCTTACATACATCTAAATGCTTCTCTCCAACAGCACGGGTTGGGGGTAAACCCAACTCCATTAGTCAACCTAGAACATGACACCGTTCCAATAGAGGTGGATAACAGCGACTTAAAGAGTATTACTCTAGCCGCAGGCACCATTATTGGAATGGCGGTTGATGACCGACATTTCTCCATTGATCTTGTAAATGAACTGTTAGGACCCATCCCCAAGGACTGTTTTGACAGTGACAGTGAGGACAATACAACACCAGACAGGATTTTCACCCGGCATGGGGGGAACTTCCTGGTGTACACTTCCTGCCCCTATGGTAAGGAAGATGTGACTTGTGACTTCAGGAGGGATGAGGTGATTTTCCAGGTACATGAGGGCTGCCTTTCCCACCTGAAGCCTCCGGTCCAAATCAGCACTCTGACCAGGGACTTCTCCACCCAGTTGGAGGAGGCCGCTGAGATAGCCAAACCAGAAGTCTTTCCAGGCTTCAGGCAGATGGTGGAAGAGAGGGTCAACCTAGCTGATGCCTGTGTGACTCTGGAACAAAAGCAAAAGTTGAAACAAGTTTTCTTGGATTTCCAAGATCTCTTTGCGGTAGACTCATATGACTGTGGTCGCACTGACATCCACACAACAACAATCCCCACGGACCCTGGCATGACTCCTGTGTTTGTGAAGCAATATCGCTTGCCTCTCGCATCAATGGAGTCCCTTACTGAAATAATCCAGAACCTTGAGTCCCGGGGAATAATCCGTCCAGTCCACAGCACCTTCAATAATCCGGTGCTGGGAATATTGAAGCCGAACGGCCAGTGGAGACTCTGCGCCGACCTCAGGGAGCTCAACAAACGGGTCCATACTTCCCGATGGCCTCTGCCCTACATTGACCAAGGGCTGGCCCAGATCCAGGGGTCACAGGTATTCACTGCAATAGACCTGACCAATGGATACTGGACTGTGCCTGTCAGTAGGGAGGACCAATACAAACTGGCTTTTACCTTTGGGGGCCAGCAGTATACATGGACACGGACTCCCTTCGGATACCTCAACTCCGGCAATGAATTCAACATTTTTCTACACAAGGCCATGCCCGACTTGGGTGCAAGGGGTAACCTGGCTTATGTAGATGATGTCCTCATCAAAAGTTCATCTGTGGAGGAACACATAGCGGAGATCCGTTATGTTCTGACGCAGTTGAGGGCCGCCGGAGCAAAACTTTCCTTTCAGAAAGCACAGTGGTGTAGAACCCGTGTTAATTTCTTGGGGCATGAGATTACTCCTCAGGGCCTCTGTCCCCAGGAAAAGAAAGTGGAAGCACTTCAGAAACTGAAAGACCCCACAACTCTGCGAGAACTAAGGAGCCTCCTTGGACTGACTAATTACAGCAGAAAGTTCATTGAGGGATACGCAGAGATCACCAGACCCCTGATTCATCTCCTGAAGGGGGGGGTCAAGTGGGAATGGGGTCCAGAACAAGCCGAGGCAGTAAAACAACTCAAGAGAAGCCTCTCACAAGCGCCTTGCCTAGCTTACCCTGTCAGAAACAAGGAGTTCTTCCTGGAGACGGGGTTCTCTAATACGTGCTTGACGGCAGTATTATATCAAAAGCATGACGAGGTCAATAAAGTAATCTCCTATGCGAGCAAAACTTTATCCTCTGTGGAGGAAAAATTCAACGATTGTGAGAAGGCACTCCTGGCAACGGTGTGGGCATTGAAGAATTACCGCCCGTTTATCCAGGGGGAACACATCATAGTGGAGACTCCACACCAGCCTCTGCAATATCTCCAAAGTGACAGAATCCGGGCCGGAAATGTGAGTAATTCCCGAATTACTTCCTGGATTCTGTCAATGCAAGGCTTTCCTGTGGAGGTCAGATATGGCCAAAACAAGAAGAGTCCCCTCGCGCAAGGTCTGGCTGACTTGCATGATTGTGCCAGAGAAAACTGTCTCGAGGACGAAAGTCTAAAAATCAAGGACAACATGGAGGCATACCTTAATTCCCCCCACAAAGTCTTTGAAGAAGACAAGTGTGAGGGAATGCCCACTGTCTATGTGGATGGATGCTCTTACCATGTTGACAACAACGGGGAGAAAGAATTGGTGGCCGGCGTAGGGAATGCATGGGTGAATGAGTCCCCAGAACCCTCCGCTGGATACAAAATTGGCCCCCGAAGTAGTCAGGTGGCAGAATTGATGGCTGTGCATCAGGCCATCCTCACTGCTGTCCAGCATCAACTCCACGAACTGGTCATAATCACAGATTCGGATTATGTACGGAACGGGTTCGTGGAGCACCTGGTTAATTGGAAAACCAGAGGCATGTTATGTGCTAACAACAAACCCTTGAAACATGGGAAGTTGATCCAAAACATTGATGATCTGGTCACCTCGAATGAGATGACCATCTATTGGAAAAAGATCAAGGGTCATTCCAAAGTAGAGGGACCAGACAAAACTGGAAATGACTTAGCTGATCAGCTGGCCAAAACCGGGGCCATCCAAGGGGATCTAATTGAGATTGAGTCCCTGTTGGGGGAAATCCAGGTCACCGCTATCACTAGGTCCCAGACAAATGCTCACAACGACCTCTCAATTGCACAATGGAGTAAGGAGACCCCTGATGCTGATTTGATTACTGCTCAGAAGGGGGATCCAATAATTGGTAAATTTTACCAGCACCTTGAGGACCCTGAGAACTTTCCCCTGACGGATACCGATTACACTGGGAAAGAGGACCTAAGAGTGTTGATGAAATGTCCCAAAATGTTCCGGATCCAAGACGGTTTGTTGGTAAGGAAATCCAAAGCTGGCCACGATCAGTGGGTGGTTCCTACCTCATTCCGAAGCCTGATGTTAAGTCACGCCCATGATGCGGCCACTGCCGGTCATAGGGGGTTTCACACAACATTGGAAATCTTAAGAGAGGTTGCATACTGGCCACACATGGGGCAGGACCTCGACCAATACTTGAAGGGGTGTCTTGTGTGTGCACAATTTCAGCCATCATCCCTCACACACCGTGCGCCTCTCCAAAAGAGGGGGATGACACTGCCATGGTCAGATTTACAAATCGACTTTGTAGGCCCTGTGATTCGCTCGGCTAGGGGGAATAAGTACATGTTGACTGTGACATGCTTGTTTACCAAGTGGGTGGAATGTCTCCCAGCCCCAAACTGCAAGGCAGAAACTGCAGCTGCCTTGATGATTAACCACATCTTTTCCCGTTTTGGTCTACCTCAAAGGATTGAGTCAGACAGAGGTAGCCACTTCACCAGTGAAGTAATGACAAAGATGTGGGAGATACTGGGAGTCAAGAGAAAGCTGCATATTGCTTATAGACCAGCTTCTTCTGGGGCAGTAGAGAGATATAACCGGACAATTGTGAGCATATTAAAGAAGTTTGTGGCAGATTCTGGGCCAAGTTGGGATATCCGATTACCTCTGGTCCTAATGGCCATCAGATCTACCCCTTCATCTGCAACCAAAATGTCACCATTTGAGTTGATGACTGGGCGCAAGATGGTGCTTCCTCAGCATTTGCTCTACAGGACCCAAGAGCAGACACTGATAAATGCCTCCACTACTCATGAGTATGTAGAGAATTTAAGGAAACACCTCCAACATGCTTTTGCTTATGCTCAGCGGAATCTAGAAAGATCGACTGATAGCATGAAGACCCATTATGACCTGAAAACTTCCAGGAAGGAATATCAGGTGGGAGACCGGGTCTATCTATACAACTTCCAAAGGAACCAGGCCAAGCAGCGCAAATTTTTGCCTACATGGAAGGGACCCTTTGAGATCGTCGATAAGATCTCCCCTGTGGCCTACAAGATCCGCATCCCCAAAGGTGGTTCGGCAGAGGGGGAAGACAAGTGGGTCCACATAAACCAGTTGAAGTGTTGCCATCCCAGGCACACTCTGCAACAACTGGAGGAATCCTCTGAAATCCTAGCGGGTACTGTATCAGACTAATTCAGTTCCAATCATAAAACATACCACATCTAGTCTCTAAAATATTGTGATTTGCATGAAACTGTCTCTTAGTTATACTGTTTTCTTTATCAAAATAAGAATGTAATGTTTTGTCATGATGAAATGCATATGCTGTCCCACCATCTCAACAGTGGTGGAAAAACGTCTATGAGTAGGTATTGCCGCTCTTCCTTTGTCGTCCTAGGAGAAAGAAAACCTTGAGACGGGCCAAGGAGGACGATCCGGAGACCGGGAGCTGAGACGCAACGGGCTCGGGGTACCGCCCAATATTCCCATCAGGACCGGCGAGGAGAACCGATCGATCAGTACCGGATGGAGGAAAAGATGCTGAACTATGCCATCTATTGGAAGAAGATGAGGAAACATCCCAGATCTTGCGAGTCCCATTCGTGAAATAGGATGGCCATCGCAAGAGGGGGGCTTGTGGGATGTATTTACCCATGCATCCTAGCCCTACCTCAAAACTGTGCAGTACTGACATGAAAACATCATGATGACCAGAGCTTCCCAGAAAATGCACCGGGAAATGCAGGAAGAATAGGCTGCCACCCATTTTTGCCGATGTTATGGGCACAGAAGGACGCTGCCTAAAACCACCATTGGACTACCCGCACAGTAGTCTGAAACCATTGTTTTGACCCATGTGGAATCATTAGACGGGGTAAATATGGGGATTAAGCTGTCGCTGCCCATCATTTTGCCCCAGAACAAAAATAAATAATTGGAGTGGGTAAAGATGGGGATGCGCTGTCGCCGCCCATCATTTCATCCCAGAATCCAGGACAGCTGCGCAGTTGTGCGCACACCAAAATGGTTACCTAACTTGCCACCCACCAGTGTAAAGAAAGGTCTTTGTTGACAAAATCCACTTTTACTGATGTCAAAAAGTTGCTGAAATCGTGACTTATTGGACGACTTTAAAGATTCAACCCTTTTTGTGGGGTTCCACATGACCATCTTACTGTAAGGAGCCCCATCAAAACAATGTTAAGCAAGGATTTACTACCATGTAAGAACCATTCCTGTTTAGAATGCATTAATCCAAGAAAATCCCAAAGTTGCATGCAGTGCCAACAAAATCCTCTAGGCGGCACTAGCGGTCTAAACTCTGACTGGAGAACTGAGTGCAGTTGCTGTACAAAGGGATTTGACTTAGCTGACTTCAAAGGCTGCATTTTAATTAAAAATTAGCCACATGCTGTTCCCAGAGGCCTGAAGCCTGGGAAACCCTATCACCTCAAGAGCTTCACACCAGGAGTTAGAATCTCACATGACCTCTTGATTGATAGAAGGCAGACTGGCTGGGAGCTTCCCAGAGACCACACAAAGGACCCTTTCCTCTGAAAGGAAGATGTTAATTTTGTCTGTTTAATGTCAACAAAGCCCTGCCTGCCCAGAGGACTGACCCACCCAAGTCTTGGAGGCGGACCTCAACACTCTGAGGATTGAATTGGAAGTAAAATATATATTTTACAAAAACACTGATAACTCTTTGTAATCAAATGACAGAAATGTATAAATTTGAGAGCTTTAATTTAAAAAATGTACCTTTAATTCAAGACTAAACTCGAATTTGTGTGATGTTCTGGGGCAAAACCCCATTGTTTATTAATATTACAAACTCCCTGTTTCAGCTAGACAAACGAAAATGCATTGGTATGTGGGTAGATATGTGAGGAACAGTTGTATAAAATTTAATGAAGATCCAATGTTGTTTAGCACATTAAAAAGTGCTAGAAGTGGCCGTTTTTGAATGCAAGCTCCTAGGAAAAGCACATTTGGACAGAGACATGGCTAAATTCAGCCACACCATGTATATGTAATTTTAAACAAATGTGTACCTGTGCAAATATGTTTTTAGGTCAGATATAGATTGTGTGTAAAGTTGACAGGGGTGGGTTCTCTGTATCATAAACAGACCTCATCATGATGACACTTCATTTCATTCCCCCAATCAAGTAAGAAATGGAAGTTTGACCAATTAGAAGCTGAGAGAGAGGTAGGGTCAGTGATGCTAGAACACACCCACATTCTAAACACATAAAAGCAGACAGACAGGACAGATAGGGACTTTTCCAAATCCATTTGCAGCGGGACGCTCTGCCGGAAAAATCCATACTTACCTCCATCAACCTCCAGAAAGCCAAACTAGAGACTTCAATCTATCCAGAACTAAGAGACCAGACCAGAGAGACCCAGACCAGCAGAGAGAGTGACCCAGATCACTGTGAAGTGCAGAGGCCAGACCAGACCAGACCAGAGCCCAGTCCAAAACCCTGACCAGATCCATGGCGAGGCCCATTTCACTCAAGAATATAGTGTGAGTACATAGCAAACTGTGTAGAACCAAGCTTTTAGTTTAAATTCATCTAATTCAATCTATTTAACCTAAGCAGAACTGCTGGATAGCTCCAAATCTGTCACCTGTCATTCTTGCTAAAAAAAATTTGTCACTTGTCATTTTGAAAAAGTGTGCGTTTAAAATTTACAAAACCAAAAACGACCTTTACTAAATCGCTCATATCTCCGCAACCGTTTGTGCTAGAGACTTGCAATAACTTTCATCTGAAAGGTTAGAATCGTGGCTTTCCTACGAACCTAGAACCGCATTCCTACCCCTTATAGTTTTACCGCAATCGCGGAACACGCATCCGCGAATTTTACCGCGATTTGCAATTTCTTCACATGTAAAAACTGCTGCTGCCTGATTTCATTTGCCAGAAATTCGTTTAACCTGCTAACTATCCCTGCATCATTGCTAGTGTGAGCCTGGACTAATATTAACTAGATACCACTCACCCTGAACCTCTAATAGGGAATTAAAAGCGTTCCAGCATATTTCTCATCCATTGCTAGCACAGATCAAAGAATTTGGGCCTGTGATTTCAAAAACTCCTATCTGTTTTCTGTCGTCTAAAGCTTGCTGGATTGAACTGAATTACAGTTGATTGCATTTCTGAGAACTGTGTGTTTTCCTTCCATTTCCTTGCCTTGCATCAAGGGGGGGGAGGGGATTGCCAGAGGAAAGTGATTACATTGTTGGGTTGAAATCACATTGAGTATTTTCTGTATTGCATTCAGTGAATATTGCATCCACCTGAGCTACATAAAGCATCCTCTACCACAGTATACTTTTGTTCCTATTTCCCAGTGTGCTACCTTATCCATTTCATGTTAACTCATTAGTCATTATAAAGAAGTGTGCTAGTGCCAGATTCTCCGTTGTTAATATTTCCCATATCAGATTAAGTGTGATATTCAATTATTAATTTATTATAAAGTGTGATATCTATATTTTAATTTATCAAATAAACCTTTTAAACTTGCAAAACAGAACTACTTCTTGGCTCAGTGGGGTCAGGGGGATTCCAAGAGAGGGGTGTCATACAAGGGTAGTCATCCAGAACGCATGAACTGGACCTAAAGATATATCAATAAGGGTTTTCATTCAGTATTATAGACTAGGTGTTAATTTGGCTGTAGTGCTGAATTGAATCCTCTTACAGCTCTGACAACGGCACACCCTTCCAGGGCGAGAGTTTTGCTGGGCTGATGGAGGAGTACGGCATACACCACCGCAAAGTAACCCCACTGTGGCCGAGAGCCAATGGGGAGTCGGAGAAGATGATGCAGACTCTCAACAAGGTTTTTCATATTGCACAAGGGGAAGGCAAGTGCCTGGAAAGGGCACTGGTCAAATTCCTGAGGGGATACTGAACCACCCCCATACATCTACAGGGGTTGCCCCGGCTGAGGTGATGTTCCAACGGTGCCCACGAGATCTTCTGCCAGATATTGGGGAGCGGGAGCCCGCTGTGATGGACAATGAAGAAATTGAGCAGTAGCGCAGTGAGAAAACTGCCCAGGAAAACCTATGGAGAGGACTGAGGCCACAGAGACTGCTGCCCGGGGTCGAGGATCTGGTAAGAAACCGACACCCTCAAGGGAAGTTGTCCTTGACCTACGAGCTGGAACCCTTGGACGTGGTGGCAGTAAAAGGGTTGATGATGACTGCCTCCGATGAAAACACCTCAGTGACAGGAATTGCAAGCTTCTTCAAATGGCTGCGAGAACCGAGAACCGAACTGGCGCCCAGTGGGCAAGTGGTGGAGGTACCGGACGAGAGCGGTGGCCCCATGTGCCTGCCAGGATCCTCAGTCCGTGAGCTGGCTGGTGAAGGAACCCCCAGCAGAGACATTGGCAGGAGGTACCCCCAGAGGTCTGGGTGAGGGAAACCTGCCATCTCACCGATTACGTGTTAGAATAAAGACTGTGAGTGGGAGTCCTGAATGTCCGGGGGACCCGGGTGGCTGCTGTTAAAGGGGCTCCAGGTTTTGTTTGCAGTGAATTTAATTGTGCGGTAGAAAGTAATCCTTTGGTCTTTTGTTTTGTTATGAAAAAGGAGGAGTGTACACTCCGCTGCGTGAAGTATAAATAAAGGGGGTGTTCCCGGCCGCTTAGAACAACCAGGTAGCCCGAACCACACGGATGTGTCCGAGTGAGGTCTGTGGAGGGAGGGTGGTCACGGACAGCCACGGAGGTGAGGCAACACCCACAACAGTTACTACACTGGATTGCATGTCCTGGTGTGAGGGGCAATGATATTTCATAAAAAGAAAGGTTGGAGAGCTGCTTAATCTAAAAGTCCATTGTTTGTGTAGCACATAGTAGTTGGGTGTGCCAAGTTTCTAAGCACAACAGATTTTGCACATGAGAGAACTAAGACAGAGACATCCTAAATTAATTTGCTGAGGTTCGCCCCTTTAAGTCCAGAGTGGTTAGGAAGTGGCGTTGACACTGTTTTGACTTTGTTGCTAGAACTCATCTTGCCCACTGCTCTGACCCTGCCCTCACCAGACATGGCGCACGTTTGCGATTGCCGATGTTGCATAGTTCTGTGCTAGCGTGCACCAATCCCCACCAACACGAAATGGAAGTGACCGGACTATTCCATGACCCTTAGGACAGTGTGATCCCTGCTTTTGTATCACACCCACTCACAATACAGCGGCAGTAATTCCCAGACCACTGAACCACCTCACCATCATACCGTGATATGAATAAGTCTCTGCTCACACACTAAAACCACAGCCTTCCACAGCAGCTCTGCACTTAACCCAGGATCCCTGCTGCCGGACTGGACGTGCTTGTTCCTCCTCACCACCCTTCCTCGCACCTCTGCATGTACGCATGCATGACCTGAATGTACTGGGACTACCAAGTTTGTCTGTCCTGCCCCCCCACCGTTCTTCCACCCTCCCTAACTTGGTCGCAATTGTAACACTTCATGCACTTACACTAGGAGTAATGTCATCAGGCCTAGTATGCTAGTTTTCCTTTGGCCATTCGGAAACTTCAAGTCCTAAGAATAATTACTGTAGTCCCTTGTAACCTTCCTGTCTTGAAGCGCTTTGAAGCACTACACCTCAATATAAGCGCTATATAAATAAACAATTACAATTAAATATCTACTCTTGTTCACACTCCACATCCTGATACCTTCTAACACTCACATACCCATCTTCGCATCGTATTTACCTGCTCATGCCCACACACCACAGCATGGCACTAGCCCGCTCACACCCAAACAACACACAGAAACAACGTACCAAGACTCTCAGACATATATACTATTTACATACATTTAAAAACCCCTGCAGTCCAAGTGTGCAAGAGTATCGCACAAGTGCAGGAGGCGTGTGTTGCTACATATATGTTATCTTGAAAGGGTCTTGGACCGGCCACTGCAGAGGTTGGTGAACACATTTACAGCCTTCCAAGGGGTTCCAAAAACATTTTCAAATGCTTTACTGACACTCATCTGCATATCGCGCCTAGAAACACTTTTGTACAGGCGCGTTTTAAATGCCATACCATATCATATCATATCAAACTCGCGCCTTAATGACCTTGCAATATGTGCAACAATATGTCTGTTAAATGAATTAGGAGAAAGGCAGTGGCGCAGAAGACAAAAGAACCGAGACGCTTGCACATTATGAAGCAGTGCTCCTATGGCAGCGAGTGGTTCTACGTCGCGGGTATTTGGCCAACCACTCCACAAAGAAAATAATATATTTATTTATTTATTTATTTATTTATTTATTTATTTAAATTTATATAGCGCGCAAGCAGCCCAGGGGCATTGAGGCGCTGTTACTTGCAATAACTTAGTTACATGGTACATATGATAGCGATTGTTGACACATTATGAGTAGTACAGGAAATCATACTGTTGTTACAAATATTGCATTTGGGCGTAAATTACAAACATAAATGATAAGTATTTGTGCTGATGTGTCGGTCCTTATGTGAAGAGGGTAGTTTTCAGTGTTTTGGGGAAGGTGGTGAGGGAGTCCTTGCCACGGATGGTGGGAGGTAGGGCATTCCAGTGGGTGGGCGCGAGGTAGGGGAAGCTGGACCCACCCGCTTTTACTCTTTTTACTAGTGGCACAGAGAGCATGTTGGTGTACGGGGATCTGGTTGGCCTGGTGGTGGAGACAGGGTGGATCCGTTGAGAAAGGTAGGCAGGAGCAGTGAAGTGAATGCACTTGTGGGTCAGTGTCAGGGCTTTGAATACG
Source organism: Ambystoma mexicanum (assembly GCF_040938575.1). Lineage (NCBI taxonomy): Eukaryota > Metazoa > Chordata > Amphibia > Caudata > Ambystomatidae > Ambystoma > Ambystoma mexicanum. Next base: position 1,188,588,829 of record NC_090926.1, read on the forward strand.
ATCCTTTCCTTTATATGAAGGACAATATACAATGACACTGCGCCAATCGCATGTAAAGTTTGATGCATAAGTGCATATAAATGTATTAATTCCAGAGTCAGCCTGACACGTGTTTCGAGCCGAAGCTCTTCTTCTGAGGCTGAATAGGATCATAACATGTGCAAGTTGATGATTTACTTTGGTGAACTGATATATCGTCATGACGGCACAAGCCCAATGTTGAACAAAGGGTGCCATAGGCAAAGTGAAGTAAATTCAAACAACATGATACAAATACATCCAAGTCATATGCAGTAGTACCAGATCAATTTCATAAAGGTATGATGGCACATAACATATGGGTGATGGCGAATCCAATTCATTAAGACATAATGACACAGGACAACATATAAGAGAAAGATAGGGAAGCCACACAAAAGCACAATTAGTAATTTGCTAATATTCACATGGGCATATTATATGTAATTATGTAGCTATTTGGGCAGTGCGTCACATCATCACTGCCTCTTAGAAACTGTTACCTGTTATTACCTTAAGGAGTTTGTGTTGTTGACATAGTCCTTACAATAAAATCCATGGGAAAGGTAGACAAGATGGTAAGTATGAGTCTCAAATGTAGAGTTACAGTCATTAAGGCACCATTGTGCAAACTGCTAGCTGAGCGCTGCCACTTTCCAATAGGCTTGGTGGCTAAAATGCAATGATCGGTTTCGAATTTGTACAGGAGATATTATGTATAAAGAACCGTCACCTATACAGTGCACCCTATTTGTTAAATAAACTTATTGTTAAGACAGCATTGATAGAAGAAGCAGGTAATTAATTACCTGTATATTCTCAGCTGTTGCGTAACAACAATTAGATTACTGTGTTCAATTGAAAGACAACATGATATAATGTAATCGTCCATACCACGCATTAAAAAATGATGTTGTTAAAGACAGCGGTCAGGTAAATGCAGGCGATGGAAGGAGAGAAAGAGAAAAAAAACCCTGCTCAGAATTGCCCAATTAATATCGCTGACATTGGCGATTCAGACTCGTTCAATTAAAATTTTGCGAACCCCCCAGGGAGCCTCCCATGGGGAAATATAGTCAGGCAGGAGAAAAGGAGGAGAGTGGAATTTACAACCACGTGTGTTTCACTTACCAGAGCCCACAGCAATACCAGAGTTTATTGTGTATTATAAACTTTACAGCCATCCCCTATCTGTTTAGCTAAAGTCACCCTGAAAGGAATAACCATGCTCAGACTTGGGACTGGAGGTTGCCATGTCTAGTGCTCCAAGCTACACCTCACTGATGATGGCCAACGAGTCGGAAGCATGTCTGGGGCTGCTTGTGATCTTGTGCAGAAGTGGTGTGATCAAGCACTTCACATGCACCTTTTGCCATATTATCTTTCTCCTTCTGTAATGGCACATCAGCCTACAATATGATGGACTGGGGATTGCATATGTCAATGCCAGAGGTTATGATTTATTCAAAATCTTCCAGCCTAAACTTTCCGTTTTGATAATAGGAGAAGGCCATGCCCAGACTTGGTTACCAAGCTTGCCATGCTTAGATGCCAAAGATACACTTGACTGATGCTGGCCAATGCGCCTGAACAATGTCTGGGGTTGCTTGCGATCTTGTGCAGAACTGATGTGACATAGCAGCTTTGACAATACTGGCCATTTTTGTGTGGGACCAGGTCTAACTTGCACGTGGCCTTTCACTTTCTCGAAAACGATGGCCAACTGAAAAATAATGATCCTTAGGTTTGCCCGGAGCAATGCCAGTATTTGTGAATTATTGAATACCTTCAGCAATCATCTTTCAGTTTTGATTAATTACATGTGTAAACCATTGCTTTTGCAAATTTATCCTTTGTGTGGAGGAGTGGAAAATAACAGATAATAAATGAATATGGAAAAAGAAACTCCTCAGTACGGCTTTATGTAGAGCGAGGAGCAGACTTGTATGGCTGCATACAGCCTTTGTGTCTAAGTATGACCATCATATGCCTGGGTACTGCCATCATATGCCACCTGGCACTTTATCTACCAGGTGCCATGTGCAGGGTTACCCTTATGTGGAAAGTACATATTCATATGATCAAGCACAGTTATAATATACCAGAAACATCCTCACACACTCAAGTGCTGCTTTATGTGTTAGGTGCAGCCTCACATGCCCAGGTTGTAGAGAAGAAGCCAAGTACCCCCACCTCAACCACATCACCCATAGTACCTATATGTTGGGAGCCAGAATGTGAAACACATGCAGTACCACTAAGAATAGCAATACCAAAGAGAATCCTGGAAGCAAGGTTCCCATTGAGAAAACCATGCTTGCATAAGAGACAATATGATGGCCATTGAATGAAATCCCGGAAGAAGCAGAGCAAGTAGAAGGCCAAGACGAATGGTGACGTCATGAATAGTTGAGCTGACATACATTGAAGAGATGCAGAGACAAGAGAAAGCAGATATTCTATAAGACATCAAGAAAGAATCAAGTGTAAGTGACATCTTGGGACTAAGGTGAATAAGCTTATGTCACAGAACTGACAAAGATATCAAACCAGTTTACACCTGTACAAATGCAAAGAAACACAAGCAGACAAAGTATTCTGGAGGCTAGCTTTATAGTGAATATATTGCGGCATGTTCCAACATATAAATATATGCATAATTGAGTAAAGATTGGATGTTTCCACTACGAACTACAGCAAACCTGGGCTAAAAAAGGAAGGCCTCTTTGCCGCAGAAAATAAATGAATTACATAGTGCATCTCAGAAAGGCGAGGCTGGATGAGCCATGAAGCCAAGCCAAGAAACCAAGGTTTTATCATTATGGGGTGAGCTGACATAGGATACAAATCATGTGAAAGAACAAAACTCCTGTTCAGAAGGCATGAACAAAACAAGGAAGGCGTAACAGGTCTATTAGAAAATAGTATTTTTAATACATGAGAGTCTCGATTTTGTGGTCTTCAGTCACGTGGAAGGATGAAGTTGGACGAACATGATGGTCACAGCTATGTATGAGTGAAGAGCGTGCCTTCCCTCCCTGAATTCTCCAGAGCTTAGAACACTCCCAAGGACAAGTTCAAAGTCCTAATTGACAGCCAACCACTAAGGTGATGATAGATGCATATGCTAATTGGTGGGAAGCTATGGTTAAGACGAGCTCACCAGCACCTGGAAGCTCAGCCTGCATGCTGCTATCGTAGGAGGAAAAGTACAGATAAAGGTTAGAGTGCCAACCAATTGTAGGGGACCACGTAATCAAGGGTCCTATAGTTTGTGTAGCCAATAAGACATTGTGTATTTAGTGACCGGTTTAAGGGGAGGGCTTAGTTGCCCCACCTGATGTTAAGAAACCAATCACTTTCTTTCACTGTCCCATACTAGTATAGAACATATACGTAGATATCCCTTTAGACCCTATCACTTTCTTTAAAAGGTTTTGTAGTTTGCCACGTAGGATGACGTTAGTAAATATGTAGGTTGACGTCACCTATGACAATTCTTTGCTATGAAAGAATGCCTTTTTCTAAGATGCATTGAGAGAATTTGCGCTGAGAAGTCTGTTGATGTCCATTGTACTCCCTGTTTTAGATCATTGATATTAAAACAGTTATCCTTTTTTCCAACTACATGAGTCATTTCGAGTATTGATGTATGAATAAAGTCTGCATCCCCATCCATCTGAAGGGTATTGCTACTCATATTAAAGGGCTGGAGGTCACCCAGTTCAAGGTACCTCATGCTATGCAGATGGTGGCTAGTTAATACTATTTTAGGTCAGATTGTCCATGTGCAGCCTCACATTCTCTGATCACTGTCTCATTAACCTTCATAATATCTTTGTTTTTATTTTATTTATTTTATTGCATACATGGTGCTTGCATGTGAAGCCTCATATGTCTAGGTGTAATCTCAGTGCAGGTGAGGAATGAAGAGTCTCACTATGAGGATGTTCTCAAAAACCAGTTCCCTTTTGTTCAGAGCGGAATACAACTGTGAGCCTCAAGAAGCAACAGGATCTGGAAACCCCAGATTGGCTCAGATGCAGACATAAAGGACAATGAAATAAAATGCATTGGGCCTCATTCTCAGTTTAGAGGTAGCCATGCCCTTAATAAGGGCATGGCTACCCCCAAACTCGGCTCCGCCACTGAATCCCACAAAAGGGGAATAATAAGGCCCCTCTGACCTTTGCGGGCCCGGTAATTCCCTTTCGTGGGACCCGGAGCCGGTACGTCCCCTTTCCTGTTTGAGCCCCCATAAGGCTCAATGGGAATGGGAGGATGGTAGCAGCGGTACCGTTCATAATGGTACCGTTGCTACCATCCTGTTCTGCTCGCGGGTGCGGCTCTGCATGCCTGGTCTGACCAGGCATGTACAGCGGCACCCGTGAGCAGAACTCGTAATGTGGCGGCATGGCAACAAGGTTGCCTTACTGCCACGTTTGTAATGAGGCCCAGTGTCTCCTTCCTCCTGTTTACCACCCGACTACCTCATATTTATTCAGAGTGCTTTTCTAAAAAATGTTGCGTTACTCCTACTACAATTTGTTGTTTATTTTTCTTCTAAAGAAAATCCTTATCTCTTACAAACCAACATGTCATACTTAATAACAAGCCACACAAAAAATGTGGTTACCTAATAAAGGTTTACCTATTTGTATCTTTATATATTACTTACATGCAATTACTTTCTTGAATTGAACTGGATCTCGAAAATTGATCAGAAAAAATAATGTATTTCATTCACGGGAGTAATATCAGTCAATGAACTAGCGTAGAAATCATGGATTGTCAGTCAGTAAACGGCAACTATTTGCTTGTCCTTACTAGCTAGGGATCTATGAAATAGCTGTGGATGTGAAACTGAGATATACTATTGGCCGCCATAGGTGATCACAACCATTTATCTTAATTTGATCAATGTCTTGGTACTAAGTGACCCTCTACACCCAGAACACTAAGATCTCTTGAAAGGGAGTTTCTTTATATTTGTGTTAATATTTTTTTTTTTATTTTTTTTACATTCTGCCTTACAGTATCAAACTCGTTTCCCCCGGGATTGAAATCTTGGCCCTACATGTTTTGTGACGTCAGTTGAGTTAGACACTATAAGGAGTACATTCTGAATGAATCTCTGTATTATGCTGAAATGTTGTCTGATTCGTTGTCGGTTATTTTTGTGAAATATTATGTGCTAATATTCCTTTGCTATATATTAGACATGTTTGATAGGAATTGTTCGCTTTCTGATTTTGTAGGCAACACACTCCCGGTTATGATTTCAGATACCAGTGGCACAGAGGAAGCCCTTATCAAGATGGGGGAGGGGACTAAAAAAACCATATAGTAAATATTTGAACCTGTCGAAAGAGTTCCCTATCATTTGCTCCAACTAAACACTTGTTGGATATCTTATTAATGTGTGTGCTGTTCATTTAAGGAATTAAAGTCCTTGTGTTATCAGTTTGATCAATTCATGGAAATGTTGGTCATGTTAATTTTGTTAGAAATTCATTGTTAGTTTTCTGAATTTTCAAATATGTGTGCTGTTGATTTAACTCATTCATAGTGGTTTCATGATTTGTGAGGGCAATGAATTGTATACCTATATATATATCACTGTTTTAATATGTGTATCATTTTCATATGGTTTTGTGAACAAAAAAAGAAACAAAGTAGAACATAATACAATCATACGTTCTTTTTCCCAAATTCACCCACTTTTTTACATGAAAATAAGATATAAATAAATAAACAATTGACAGACAACCAAGAATGTTTTTCTGCTGCGAGACCTAGAAACTAAAGTTGGTTTGCACATTTAGGTTCTCCTTTATTTGTTTGATTATATTTAATACCAAAAAAAGGATGTGCAATAGTGCTTGCAATGTCCTCGGTTTTAGATTTGTATTTTTGTGGCCAAAAAAGAATCTTACTTGCCAGAGACCACAAAAGCATTGACTGTGCTAGAAAATCATGCATTTGCCAGGGAAGAAAACATCATGTAATTCTATACAAAGATTCCACAAGAACCCTGCCTAAAAGAAGTGGAAAAACATTAGGAGTGAAAATGAGATGGTACTAAAAGTAATTATGTTCCGTTCATCGGTGCACGATATCAACAAATTCAGTTGAATCTATAGCCACAGGGGCCACAGTGGCACCTAATGCCAACATATACAGTGAGGAGCTGGAAGAAAAAATCATATATATATATTGCTTCCCAATCTGTACCTGCATCTTTTTGTAGAGAGACCCTTATTAAGAGCTTGCCAGGATAACGGCACTCTGCCCTTATTGTCTCTGCCGCCCGATATCCACGTGTTTTACTGATATATTACAGGCCGCGGAGAGCTGGTAAATTCCCATTCCCATGAAGTCCCATCTGACTCATGCGATGGAATCGCCTTAATCACGGGCACCTTTATTACTGGTTCTGTTGTTTCAGGCATTTCTTTGGCAGTGGGACCTGATCTACTGGCAGGTCAGTCCTGCCGGGAGAGCCATGGCCCCAACCGGCAAACTTGAAGCATGCCGGTCTGGAATAAAAGTGATTTGATCCCTTTTCTATTTTCTATATATAGAGGCCATCTTGTTTCTTTTTATTTTTACGGGTGATTGGGCTCACACAAGATGCACTGAGCCCATCTCCCGTAAAAAGAAAAAAAAAGTGTTCCACTGTGGACTAATTCTGGGTGAGAATATCAATCATCCCCCACTTAGGGAGCTTATATCTAACTCGAGCTGGCAGGCTGTTACAGACCTAGCATGCCCCTGAGCCGTGGTGATAGCTACATTATTGTACCCCTGACTGCTTTTAAAGTAGAAAATGTTCTGCTCTCTGAACATTCTGATTGTCTGAGAGGAGGTCAATAACAATCTCCATGTGCTAATAAGGAACATGTGAATATAGGGGGAACAAGTCAGACTGCCTGTCCAATGAATGGGCTACACAATGGAATACATTTGAAAGGAGCGCTTTGGAATACCTTTTGAATGGATATCAGAATAGTACGGAATGCACAAAATAATACTTTTGACAGCACTTAGGAATACGTTTTGAAAACAGCTAAAATGCTTTGTAAATCACAGGGAATGCCTGGAAAAGGAGAGGGCTCAGAAGGTAAGTGGTTCCGGAAGAGAATAGGGCGGTGCATGTGGTAGGGACTGGCACGTGGCTGATGGTGGAGCGTGTAAGCGATATTCAATCAACACTACAGCTAAGTCAATGCCTAGTCTGGGATGCTGAGGAAAACCCTTATTGATGTATTTTTATGTCCAGTTCAGTACTCTGGATGACAACCCTTGTATAACACCCCCTCTTAGAATCCCCCTGACCCCACTGAGCCAAGAAGTAGTTTTGTTTTGCAAATTAAAAGGTTTATTTGAAAAATTAACAAGATATATATCACACTTTTATAATAAATTAATAATTGATATCACACTTATGGATATAATGTTGATCAACAATGGGTAATCTGGCACTAGCACACTTCTTTACAATCAATGAGGAGTTAGTATAGGATGGTTAAGGTAGCAAAAATACTTTTATGGTTTCAAGGGAAAAGCAATGAGGAATAAAATGCAGTACAGAAATAACTTGATATGATTTTAGCAAAAGATAAGATAATCACTTTTTCTGTGGCAATTCACTCCCCTCCCCCTATGCAATGTAAGAAATGGAAGGAGATGGAAAGAGGAGCACACAGTTCTCAGGAATGCAATCAAATACAATGTGAAATTCAGTTCCCCCCAGCAAGCTTAGAGGAAACAGGTAGAAGTTTGAAACACAGGCCCAAAATGCTTTGAATGTGATGACAATGAAGTGAGAAATGTGTTAAAATGCTTTTAATTCCCTCTAGAGATTCAGGGTGGGTGATATCTAGTTTATATTAGTTCAGGCTCACTTTAGCAATGCTCTATAAATGATTGTCAGGTTGCACACGAATTTCAGCAAGCAAAGCAAGGACAAATATTTTTACACGTGGATGAAATTGAGCAAAATGTTTTTTTTTTGTATTATTAATTTTATTGAAATTTATAGAAAACATACAAACAACCAACTTATCAGCATTGTAATCGTAGAACTCATTGCATAGAATCCACACCCCATAACCACCCCCAACCTTCACAGAATCTAAAAAGCAAAACAGACCAACTTATTATCACATGCCATCCAAAAACCCACCCCACATATCATCAAATAATTTCAGCTTTTTGTTCCTGCGAAGGATAACCTTCTCAATTCTGGCCACTTGCCTCAAGTCCTCCACCCATTCTGAACAGGTCGGCCTCTCATCACATTTCCATTTTCTCAAAACAATTTTTTTCGCAGAATTTGCAGCCCTAAAAAACCAGCATTTCTGTGGATAAGTGAGATATTCCACTTTATCATCCTCACCCAAGATGATAGTGTTATAATCAAAATCCTCTTGCAGCAAAAGAACCTCATTAATCTTCTCAGTGACACTCCTCCAAAATGTCCTCAGTTCATAACAGTCCCAGATCAAGTGCTCAAAGGAGCCGACATCATGCTTACACCTCCAACAGGCCTCTGAGTCAATCATCCCTCTCGCATAAAGTCTCTGGGGAGTCCAAAACACTCTATTAAGAATTTTGATTTGGCGACATTGTTCTCCAAGATTAATGGATGTCAGAGTTACATTTTTACAAAGAAACCTCCACCTCTCCACAGTCATATCAGAGCCAAGGACCTCAGACCACTTAGTTAACAACCCCTCTGCTGGCGTGTACTGTTGGCTCAGATTTCTATATACTTTGGACGCCATACCACCTAATGTCTTATATTCAGGTAGCCATAACTGCCAACCATCGCCATCAAGAGTTCTCTGGTTCCGCAGCAAACCTCTCAATTTTCTGTATTCACCCATTGTACAGTCTCTGAGAACTTAAATTTGTGCAAGTCTTCTTTAGCTGATCCATTTGCCGTCTTCCATCAGATCACTCAACCATAGTACACCACTCAGGAGCCAGTTCAACCACAATAGCGGCCTCCCATTCAGCAAAATACCTGGATTCAACCAGATAGGGATGTAATCATTATCACATACCTTGCTCTTACTTTTCTTCCATAGTTCCCTCCAACAATTTCTCAGGAATCTTGTCGGCGGAAATGAGCGATAACCAGATCCATCCACCATGGACAGTATGGCCGTAGGCGGCAACGGAGAACAACTACTTGATTCCGCCAGCGTCCAAACATCCTCCGAATCTTCAATAAATGGAACCAGATGCCTGGCTCCAAAGGCCAAATGATAATTCTCAGGAACCCCCATAAGTCAGGAACCCCCAAACCTCCACAGTTTTGGGGCAGCTGCAATTTCCACAAGCTAAGGCGTGGCTGTTTGTTCTCCCAGAGAAAAGACTGGATTAAACTCTCAATTTTCCTCCAATGGCCCTTCTTCACGTCCAGGGGAAGCACACTGAGCACATAGTTGATTCGCGGTGTTGATGTCATTTTGATGGCATTCACTCTCCCCCAGAGACTCAATTTAAGTGCACTCCATCTCTTCAGGTCAAGCTCCAAAGATTGAATCACATGTGTAATATTGACATCCATTATTTTCGAGATATCATTCGTTAGCCAAATCCCAAGGTATCTCATCTTATTCGGACACCACTTAAAGGGAAAACCCTGCATCTTCAAAACAGTGCAAGCGGTTGATGCCGGCAGCGCTTCCGACTTGGTCCAATTGATCTTGTATCCAGAAACCTTGTTGAACACATCGATCAACTCCATCAGCGCAGGAATGGAGCTCTCCACATTCTGAACCACCACCAGCATGTCATCCGCATACAACCAAACTTTCTGGGAGACTGCACCAAAGCGTACGCCCTCAATTCTATCCTCTTCTCTTATCCTCACAGCCAGCAATTCCATGGTGATCACAAACAGAATCGGCGACAGTGGACAGCCTTGCCTCGTTCCTCTCCCAAGTTCAAAAATGCCCGAGTCCATGCCATTAGTCCGAACACAAGCAGTCGGCCGGGAATACAGCAGTCTTATCCATCCGATCATGGTATCTCCAAAACCAAAACCTTTCAATGTACTTAAAAGATATGTCCATTCAATACGGTCGAAAGCTTTCTCAGCATCCAAGGACAACGTCACCACATCATTATGGTGTTCTTTGCTTTCATATAGTGTCAGCAACAATCTTCTCACATTTTCTGAAACATGTCTGCCTTTTACAAATCCATATTGGCTTACATCTATGATATCCATCAGCGCATTCTCAATCCTCAAAGCTAACGCCTTGGCAAAAATCTTGTTGTCCGTATTCAATAAGCTGATCGGCCTATAGCTGCCAGTTTTCACTGGTATTCGCCACTCCTTCAAAAAACGGAGATTGAAGCATGTCTTGTTGAACTTGGAAGGCACCCATTCCTCAAAGAGGCGCGCAGCATCTCTAGCATCAAAGCAAACACCTCCTCTGGGAAAATTTTAAAAAGTTCCGCTGGTAGCCCATCCGGACCTGGACACTTCCCAGAATTCAGCGCATAAGCAGCCAACCTGAGATCCTCCACGTTCAAATCTCTTTCCATACACTCCAAGGATTCCAAACTCACTTTCTTCAGATGGCAGTCATCAATGAATTGACCAATTGTACGCTCAGATAAGTTGATCTCTGAAGAGTACAGGGTTTTATAATACGACAGAAATGCCGCATTAATCTCCACAGGATCAAAAGTCACCAACCCATCCTGTCTTTCGACTGCATTGACAGATCTGCCACTATCCATAACCCTCAACCGATGTGCCAGAAGTCGATCACATTTTTCACCTTTTTCATAGTAGTTGCTTTTGGTTCTAAAAAGCAACCACTCAGCCTTCGAAGAATATAAATCTTCCAATCGTCTCCTTTTCTGCTTCAATATTTAATACACGTGGCTGAAATTGAGCAAAATGTCAAATCACGGCAAATTTAGTCGCGTGCGTCGAGCGTGATTGCGGAGGCACTATAAGGAATAGGAAGTCGGTTCTAGGTTCGTTGGAAAGCCTAGAATCTTAGCTTTAAGATGAAATGGTTCCGGAGATACGGACGATTTTGTGAAAGTAGTTTTTCGGATTTGAAATTTAAAAGTTCAAAATGACAGATGACAGATTTCAGTTTTAAAGATGACAGAATGACACGATTCTAGGAGGCAGTTCTAATAGGCTAAAATAGTTTTAATTAGATTATTTTAAACTAAGAGATTGGTTTTGCACAGTGAGTACTCACACTATATTTCTGAAATAAGCCATCAAGGTCTGGTCAGGTTGGACGGAACTTCCGACGGGTGGTTCTGAATAGCGGTCTGGTCTCTGGTTCTGCTCTCAGCACTGCACAGTTCTGGTCTCTCTGGATCTCTGGTCTCTCTGGATCTCTGGTCTCTGGAGGTTGATGGATTTGAAGTCTGGAGTCTCCCGGCAAAGCGTCCCGCAAGAAAGTGGAAAGTGAATCCCTGCCTGTCTTTCAGTGGTCCATTTTATGTCTCTACAAAGTGGGTGTGTGCGTTGGTCATAACTAAACCTGCCCCTCTCACTGATCATTGGCCAATTCCTCCTCTCTCCCTTGATTGGGGGAAGGAAATGTGAGTCAGAGTGAGGCTGTAGGTTTTATGGTCCGAGGATCCTTCCCCTGTCAAATTGCACACAAATCTATATTTGATCCAAACACACATTTATCTATGTATCATTTTTCTAATATTACAGGTCCAGTTAACATATTTTCTATAGTATCAAACCATCCGATCCCTGTCTTTGTACGATGTTGTGTCCACTGATGACAGAATTCTCCCCTTTTCATCCAGATAACGACCTCTAAACCTTTCCAGATTTTACACAAATGTGCATCAGGGATATGGGTTACAGATGATAAAGTGTCAGATTTTTAACATGCATACATTTGGAGTAACAACCTTTTTTCCGCTTCTATCCCCAGGAACATACCACAGGGTCCTAACACCTCTTAAAATGTGCACAGAAAAATCCCAAGAATAATGATATTATTTATATAATTCTGACAAGTCCGTACTATGAATTATCCTTTTTAAAATTATGCTTTGGCCCAGATGGGTGTGGTTTAGGTTCCAAAGCACATGGCGGAAGCTTCTGTCTGTCCCCGCCGCCAGCTCAGGTGGCTCCCAGAGGCACTTATCCTCCACACTTCTCCCAAGAGGAAGCTATTTTACGACCCCCCCAATATAACATTTGCCTGAGCCCAGGACAGTGCATTGTTCTGTGTCTCTGCCCTCTACAGGTGCCCCTCCCCTAATCTAATCAGAGAGGTGTCAAATCCTTTTGGTGGGAAAGCAGGATGCAGCTAGGCCTGGGAAGAGTGGCTGAGCAGGTTTCTCCTGTCGGGGGTAGTTGTCAGGCAGAATTCAGCTAAATGTCACTTTAGTTCCCAGTTTAAATCAAACTTACAATTTTTACATATACATTAAATAATTACTTCCTTCAAGTCATTTCAGAATATAGTTTTACATTGTATCCACCTCTTAGCAAGTCTTTCCTTGGCCTGGTTTGGGTTCCTCTGTTCAGTTTTACACAAAAGTCTGGTGGTTTTTAAATGCCGGCTTTCGGATAGTGGTGAGTACCGGTATTGCATCCATTTTTGACATTAAGAAAATGAATTCCCCACAGTTCTGGGTTGCTTTTGGCAATCAGCATTGCCATTCCCAATGGTTTCAGGCTACTGTGTGTGTAGCCCAATGGTGGTTTTAGGCAGTGCCCTCCTGTGCTCACAACATAGGCAAAATGGGTGGCAGCCTATTCTTCATGTTTTCCCTGTGCACTCTCTGGGGAGTTCTGGCCATCATGATGTTTTCAATGCTAGTAACGCACAGTTTTATGGTAGGGCTTGGATGCATGGGTAAAAACATCCCACAAGCCCCCCCTCTTGCGATGGCCATTCTGATCTTTCACTGATGGAACTCGCAAGATCTGGGATGTTCGCCTCCTCTTCTTCCAATTCTGTAGATGGCACAGTTCAGCATCTTTTCCTCCCTCCAGTCGATCAATTAGTTCTCCTTGCTGGTCCTGATGGGAGGATTGGGCGGTATCCCGGGTCCCTCGGATCTTCGCTCCCAGTCCCTGGGTCGTTCTCCGTGGTCAGTCTCCATGGTGTCATCTCTCCTAGGATGATAAAGCAAAGCGGCAATACACATTCCTAGACATTTTACCACCACTATTAATGGTGTGACGAACATATACATTTTATAAATCAGAAGATATGAACGTATACATTTTCTTTTTTAAATTAGGAGACAAGAACATATATATACAAGAATCACAGAATTGTATATGCTATATGTGGAATATTTCAAGGTTGGAACTGAATTACTCTGGAGTGGCCCCCTCTGGGATTCCAGTGGATTCCTCCAGTTGTTGCAGAGTGTGCCTGGGATGGCAACACTTCAGCTGATTAATATGGACCCACTTATCTTCCCCATCCACCAAATTACCTTTGGGGATGCGAATTTTGTAGGCAACAGGGGAGATCTTGTCTATAATTTCAAAGGGTCCCTTCCATGTAGGCAAACATTTTCGCTGTTTGGCTTGGTTCCTTTGGACATTGTATAGAAAGACCCGGTCTCCCACATCATATTCCTTCCTGGTGGTTTTCAAATCATAGTGTGTTTTCATACTCTCAGCTGATCTTTCTAGATTCCGCTGAGCATAGGCAAAAGCATGTTGGAGGTGTTTCCTTAAATTCTCCACATACTCATGAGTTGTGGAGGCATTTATCAGTGTCTGCTTCTGGGTCCTGTAGAGCAAATGCTGAGGAAGCACCATCTTGCGTCCAGTCATCAACTCAAATGGTGACATTTTAGTTGCAGTTGAAGGGGTAGATCTGATGGCCATTAGGACCAGAGGTAATCGGATATCCCAACTTGGCCCAGAATCTGCCAAAAACTTTTTTAAGATGCTCACAATGGTTCGGTTGTATCTCTCTACTGCTCCAGAAGAAGCTGGCCTGTAAGCAATATGTAGCTTCCTTTTGACCCCCAGTATCTCCCACATCTTTGTCATTACTTCACTGGTGAATTGTCTATCCCTGTCTGCCTCAATCCTTTGAGGTAGACCAAAACGGGAAAAGATGTGGTTAATCATCAGGGCAGCTGCTGTTTCTGCCTTGCAGTTTGGGGCTGGGAGACATTCCTCCCACTTGGTAAACAAGCATGTGACCGTCAATAGGTACTTATTCCCCCTAGACCGGGCCTACAAAGTCGATTTGCAAATCTGACCATGGCAGTGTCATCCCCCTCTTTTGGAGAGGCGCACAGTGTGTGAGGGATGATGGCTGAAACTGCGCACACACAAGACACCCCTTCAAGTATTGGTCGAGGTCCTGCCCCATGTGTGGCCAGTATGCAACCTCTCTTAAGATTTCAAGTGTTGTATGAAATCCCCTATGACCGGCGGTGGCCGCATCATGGGCGTGACTTAACATCAGGCTTCGGAATGAGGTAGGAACCACCCACTGATCATGGGCAGTTGGGATTTCCTTACCAACAAAACGTCTTGGATTCGGAACATTTTTGGACATTTCATCAACACTCTTAGGTCCTCTTTCCCAATGTAATCGGTGTCCGTCAGGGGAAAGTTCTCAGGGTCCTCAATGTGTTGGTAAAATTGACCAATTATTGGATCCCCTTTCTGAGCTGTAATCAAATCAGCATCAGGGGTCTCCTTACTCCATTGTGCAGTTGAAAGGTCATTGTGAGCATTTGTTTGGGACCTAGTGATAGCAGTGACCTGGATTTCCCCCAACAGGGACTCTATTTCTATTAGATCCCCTTGGATGGCCCCGGTTTTGGCCAGCTGATCAGCTAAGTCATTTCCAGTTTTGTCTGGTCCCTCTACTTTGGAATGACCCTTGATCTTTTTCCAATAGATGGTCATCCCACTCGAGGTGACCAGATCATCAATGTTTTGGATTAACTTCCCATGTGTCAGGGGTTTGTTATTAGCACATAACATGCCTCTGGTTTTCCAATGAACCAGGTGCTCCAGGAACCCGTTCCGTACATAATCAGAATCTGTGATTATGACCAGTTCGTGGAGTTGATGTTGGACAGCAGTGAGGATGGCTTCATACATAGCCATCAACTCTGCCACTTGACTGCTTCTGGGACCAATCTTGCACCCAGTGGAGGGTTCTGGGCTGGGCACTCATTCACCCATGCATTCCCTACGCCGGCCCCAAGTTCTTTTTCCCCGTTGTTGTCAACATTGTAAGAGCATCCATCCACATAGACAGTGGGCATTCCCTCACACTTGTCTTCTTCAAAGACTTTGTGTGGGGAATTAAGGTATGCCTCCATGTTGTCCTTGATTTTTAGACTTTCGTCCTCGAGACAGTTTTCTCTGGCACAATCATGCAAGTCAGCCAGACCTTGCGCGAGTGGACTCTTCTTGTTTTGGCCATATCTGATCTCCACAGGAAAGCCTTGCATTGACAGAATCCAGGAAGTAATTCGGGATTTACTGACATTTCCGGCCCGTATTCCGTCACTTTGGAGGTATTGCAGAGGCTGGTGTGGATGTGTTCCCCCTGGATAAACGGGCGGTAATTCTTCAATGCCCACACCGTTGCCAGGAGTGCCTTCTCACAATCGTTGAATTTTTCCTCCACAGAGGATAAAATTTTGCTCGCATAGGAGATTACTTTATTGACCTTGTCATGCTTTTGGTATAATACTGCCGTCAAACACGTATTAGAGAACCCTGTCTCCAGGAAGAACCCCTTGTTTCTGACAAGGTAAGCTACACAGGGCGCTTGTCAGAGGCTTCTTTTGAGTTGTCTTACTGCCTCGGCTTGTTCTGGACCCTTTTCCCACTTGACCCCCCCTTCAGGAGATGAATCAGGGGTCTGGTGATCTCTGCGTAGCCCTCAATGAACTTTCTGCTGTAATTAGTCAGTCCAAGGAGGCTCCTTAGTTCCCGCAGAGTTGTGGGATCCTTCAGTTTCTGAAGTGCTTCCACTTTCTTTTCTTGGGGACAGAGACCCTGAGGAGTAATCTAATGCCCCAAGAAATTAACACGGGTTCTACACCACTGTGCTTTCTGAAAGGAAAGTTTTGCTCTGGCGGCCGTCAACTGTGTCAGAACATAACGGATCTCCACTATGTGTTCCTCCACAGATGAACTTTTGATGAGGACATCATCTACATAAGCCAGGTTACCCCTCGCACACAGGTCGGGCATGGACTTGTATAGGAAAATGTTGAATTCATTGCCAGAGTTGAGGTATCCAAAAGGAGTTCGGGTCCATGTGTACTGCTGGCCCCAAAAGGTAAAAGCCAGTTTGTATTGGTCCTCCCTACTGACAGGCACGGTCAAGTATCCATTGGTCAGGTCTATTGCTGTGAATACATGTGACCCCTGAATCTGGGCCAGCCCTTGGTCAATGTAGGGCAGAGGCCATTGGGAAGTATGGACCCGTTTGTTGAGCTCCCTAAGGTCGGCACACAGTCTCCACTGGCCGTTTGGCTTCAATATTCCCAGGACCGGATTATTGAAGGTGCTGTGTACTGGACGTATTATTCCCCGGGACTCAAGGTTCTTAATTATTTCAGTAAGGGACTCCATGGATGCGAGAGGCAAACGATATTGCTTCACAAACACTGGAGTCATTCCAGGGTCCGTGGGAATTGTTGTTGTGTGGATGTCGGTGCGACCACAGTCATATGACTCTACCGCAAAGAGATCTTGGAAATCCAAGAAAACTTGTTTCAACTTTTGCTTCTGTTCCAGAGTCACACAGGCATCAGCTAGATTGACTCTCTCTTCCACCATCTGCCTGAAGCCTGGAAAGACTTCTGGTTTGGCTATCTCAGCGGCCTACTCCAGCTGGGTGGAGAAGTCCCTGGTCAGAGTGCTGATTTGGACTGGAGGCTTCAGGTGAGAAAGGCAGCCCTCATGGACCTGGAAAATCACCTCATCCCTCCTGAAGTCACAAGTCACATCTTCCTTACCATAAGGGCAAGAAGTGTACACCAGGAAGTTCCCCTGATGCCGGGTGAAAATCCTGTCTGGTGTTGTATTGTCATCAATGTCACTGTCAAAACAGTCCTTGGGGATTGGTCCTAACAATTCATTTCTTAAATCAATGGAGAAATGTCGGTCATCAACCGCCATTCCAATAATGGTGCCTGCGGCTAGAGAAATACTCTTTAAGTCGCTGTTATTGTCATGATCTCTGCTTCCAAAAGATCAGGACTTGCCCGACTCCCTTGGAAGCAGACCCATAACCCTGGTTCCGAGTGCCAGCCAGTCCCAATTGGGACCTTTTGGACCCTGTCCTGGCGCCAGTGGCACCAGGCTCATAAAGATGCCCAGTCCCAGCGCTGGAAGCGCCGGGCTCATAATGCTTGGGTGGACTTACCTGCAGCAGACCATGCTGCTTACTTACCTGCCAGTTGAACCCCTGATCCTCTTCTGTTTGGGAATACTTTTCCTGTTGGGTGCGGCAGGAGCCACTCCCTAGGTTCAGAACACTGGAACTCTTCTGGAAAGCAGGAACTCTTTTCTTAGGCGTGGCTGTGGAAGGAGACATCTAAGCACTACAGGAGGCTATTTAAAACACACCCGATGGATGAATCTTGCTTTGCGTTATTCTGCATTCTCTGCAGCAGAACGCTCATCGTGTCTTCTGCTTCTGATCCTGGGCCTAAGGGAACAAAGGCTTACCATCCTGGAATCCAGTCTTCAGCAGCACCTGTAAAGACAAAGAAAGAACAGGTTAGCACTACGGTCTTCAGTGGCAGCGCATCTCTTACCTGGTCCATCGGCTGTCACCAACGCCTCGCGCTGCATTCCGGAATCTGAAAGACAAAGGCTTACCTTCTCTTTGCATGCTCCGGAGGTCTTCGCACTGCATTCTGGCATCTGAAAGACAAAAGCTTACCAGCTCTTCGCACGCTCCGGAGGCCTTCGGCGCTGCATCCCGCATCTGAAAGACAAAAGAAGGTGCGTTTAAAGACATTGGGCAACTTTATTACTCACGTGCCATTACTCCTTCCCACGCCGAATCCAGTGGGTATTCCAGCACCCTTCAGCTTCTCTAAAGCTCCGAACTTGTACCTGCAAGATAAAAGGGACAGTTAGAGCGCATCGTGAAGCAGGCTACAAGCGCTTACTTACGTGCTTCCAGGCGCTTCTATTCCACACACGGGTTCGATCCTCAACTCTCATCAGCCCGCCATCCGCCATCGCCGGAACCCTGCAAAACAAGAGATATCATTACAAAAGACTTTTAAGACATTTGAAGTGCCCAGAACTTACCGTTCGTGCAGTTAATGACGGACAGCAGTCCTCTGAGGTCAAGAGGCCTGCACCCTTATCCAGTGAAGAAACTGGTTACGGCACCCTGCCCCGAGGCAGATGGAGAGCTCGGCGTTCACTTACCTAAGGTGAGGGTGTTAACCTTTGGGGTTCTACAGGAGAAGAGAAAGGGAAGAGGAGAGAGGCACCCAATAACCCCAGTTCATTAATCCCATATTTTCTATCTGCAGACATCTTACTCTTCGAGTCAGACATACAGTGCACAGAGGTCCAGCCCAAAGAGCCAACCGTGTGTTACACATCACCTTTGAAGATACGGCATTCACCCAGTCAAGACCGGCGCCTCTGCGGGAATCAGGTGAGCGTTACAGTTATCCACCTCTAGTGGAATGGTGTCATGTTCTATGTTGACTAATGGTGTTGGGTTTCCCGCTAACCCTTGCTGTTGGAGAGAAGCATTTAGATGAATGTAAGCATCAGGGTTTTTCAATTTGTGTCCTCATTTAACTTTCACTTCCAGGGAGAATTGTCGGGTCCTTTCTGGGACGGTGACTTCCCATTTAATCTGAATTTCAACTGCATAAGGTAGCAATTGAGCTGACCTAAATGCTTTTTCTGAATCATCAAAGCCCATGGGATTATCCGCTAATCAGGACCAAGCTTTGAAGTTCATTAGGTCCAAACTAATTGCAAAGCGATTGAGAATGTCACTGCCTAAGTAAAAGGCGGCAGTGACGTCTCGCAGGACCCAACAATGATGGACTATGCTCTTGTTGCCAATGGAGATTTTGAGCATACACCTGCTTGGCAGGAGATGTTTGGAATTGGGTGTTTCCAGATCCATTTCCCATTTGTCTATCAGTTTGAATGTGGGAATGGCTGGATCTTTTGGGAGTTGGCGGAACATGGCTTCGCTGATGAAGCTCTTACCGTTGTTCACACACACTCGAGCGAGAACAGAGTCCTTCCCATCATTTAACTGAACAGGGATGAACAACTGCTCTCCAATTTGCTGAATATCAGCCAGGCTCTGAGCTGATTTCACATCTTTCTGGACTATAGGAGTGGGAGTGTCTGATTGTGGATTGGTAAAGAATTTCAGAGTGTTTCCTTCCAGTGTGGAATACCACCTTAAACTGGAAGGAAGGTTGATTTTCAGAAATAGAGAGGACCCCCCATCACCAGTCTGTTGTCCTACTGCTATTACTGTCAAATCTGGAATTTGATTGTTCTGGAAGCGAAATTCTACTTAGTCATATTTTTGTTCAACCATGTGGCAGGTGCCGTTTAAACTAACATGGTTGACACACTGTTTTAATTTTATTGATCGGCTAGTCTGGGACAGAGGACCTTGTTTACGCAATCTATTAGGGGTGACAACCTTCTCAGGATGTCATTCCCTAGTAAACAAGGGGTGCCCTCTGGAGTCACTACTATGACCGGGTGTTTCACCTTGTGTCGCCCAATTTTGATGTCCAAATCTGCAGTCCCCTCGACAGGAATTTCCTTCCCGTCAAAGTTCTGCAGTTGTCCAGGAAGAGAGGTGAGAGGAATATGCTAATTCTCCCCCCTTCCTGCATTTAGTTCATCAAAGGCCCTTTTGTACAGAAGGGTAGCTTGTGATCCAGTGTCCACCAGTGCCCACGTTGTACCGTGCCCCTGGACTTGTACCGGGGCATAATATCTTCCCTCCTTCCCCTCAAGGGGGCACAGATAATGCACATTTTTGGACAACTGGTGGGCTAAATTTTTGGTTTTGGACATTGCTAGCGAAGAGATTTGGCCAGAATTCTGTGAAGAGCCTGGGGAATCTGAAAAAAAAAGTTGGCAACTGGAAATGATTTCGGGTTCTGGGCCATCCCCCCCCCCTTTTTGGAGGCAGTCATCAGGATGGGTTTGAACCAGGGGTTTTTGGTTTTGTTGGTTCTGGGATAGGATGATGGGCGGCGACAGCTCAATCCCCACATCTACCCAGTCTGGATTGGAATCTCTTGGGACCCATTTTTCCATGGGAGGAGTTCCCCCATCTCTGAAGGAGAAGATCCTTTTCCCAGGATCCTCTGAGGATCCCTCTCCCTCAAATTGGAAGACCTGTACCTCCTCCACAAAGTGGGTCTGTTTGGGCCCTTTGTTTCTCCTACCTCCTCTCTGCTCCTTGGGAGGCAGGCTTTCAGGGGTAGGAGATTTTGTTTCTGGTTCCTGGTTTTCCAGGGGCTGTTTACAAGCTGGGAAGGAAGCTTCCTCCAAGGCTTTACACCCCCCTTCCCCTTGTGCCTCCTCCCTGGGAACCAGTGGGTTATCGGGGTGCTGCCCCGTCATTGTTCTGGAGCACGAGGCCCAGAGTTTGGGGCATTCTGCGGTGGCATGCTCATCTGAGGGTTCTGTTGAGCCCTCAGTATGTGACTCAGATCCTGTGCTATATTTTGGACCTGGCGCTCAAGTTGTGAAACCCGCTCAGTCTGATACGGGGCTCTATTATCTCCCCTGGGCTGATCCCGGGAAGGGTAACTATCCCTTCTCTGGTAATACCCCGGATTGGGAAGATTTGGGTACCCCTCCACCTTTGGCCTCCCCTCTTCCGGATTAGGTGGTCTGGGCCCAGGGAATTGGGGAAAGAAGGATGGATGGTTTTGGGGTTGGAAATTGGGTGGATACCTGGGAAAAAAGTTCTGACCAGGATTTGGTGAATTTTTGCCCTCCTGGGGGAAGTTGGGAGGGAAGTTCCCTGGGTCAGGTGCTTGGCTGGTGGAATCCACACATAACCCAGGATGGGTCGGTTTCCCTTGTAGCGGGGACTTACATAATCAGGGGAGCGGGGGACCCCATTTGTGGGACTACCTCATCGACTCCCTGTCTGTGACTGGCCCGAGGGTCTTCTGGGCTGTGAATTATTTGGTGCAGGCAGGTTTTTAGGCCCCCCCATCTCCAAATCTAAAACGGAGGCAACCTTTACCTCCGCCACCTTGGCAGCAGCAGGGGTGCAGTTGGTTTTGGGTTTTTCTGCGCATTACTTTTATTTTCCATGGGCTTCTGCACCTCATAGATCCGGGTAGCCTGTTCAATGACCCAGTCTAGTGACCTCTTCTCGTGAAAATCTCTCACTAGCTGGGTCATGATGTATTTGGGCAAGGCATGGAAAAATGTATTGACAAATTCTCTGCTGTCCGTGCGCACCCTTCTGGTGGTCTGCGCAAAGACACGCTTCAATTCTTGCACAAATTCTTGTGGGTCGTGATCTTCCCAACATTGCAAATTGTAGGCTGCCTTGCGAGCCTCTTGAGGATTTCTATGAACAGAAACATGTTTCAAGATGGCCGCCCTATATGCGGACCATCTTGAATGGTTTTGGTCCTCCAGCCCTGCAAAGAAACTGGAGTATTCTGGGGAGAATGTCCATTTGACGTACTGGATGCAGCTACTGCTGTCCTTCAAATGGAAAGTCTCCATCATTTGCTCATAGAGCTCCAAGTGTTCCCAAACAGAATACTTGGCGTTCTTATGATAAGGTGTGATGACACTCCTTATTGCGTTTATTTGTTTCAATGGGTCCTTAAGCAAGGCCCTTTTTGCCTTATTGGCCTTTTTGGTTCGGGTCACCCTGGTCCATTCATCCTCTGACTCCGAAGCATTGCTCCCAGAGGTGCCCGTCTGATCTTCCAGGTTTTCCCGGATTCTGCAAGCCTGGGAACGGCTGGCAGAATGTGGTGACCTGGTCTCCTGTGTCCTGTAACGCTCAGAGGAGTCTTCAGATCCCTCCTTGCTGCCAGGATTTGATGGGTACCCCCCCACTGACCTAACTGGGCAGAGGTTTTCAGGATGCCCTTAATGGGCCTACTCTCCTGGGGTTCCCCACTAATTTGCACTGGGCTTGGGTGCCCATACCCGGATGCCCGCCCCTCCATTCCTGGGTGGTACTGGCCTATGAGCCCCATACTTTTAGATGGATAGTAATCTGCCATCCCTGTGGCCCTGTGCTCATGTGCACCAGGGGACATGGGGGTGGCAGAGTCCAGGGACTGAGAGAGATGACGGCCTCCGGTACTAGGGCTCCTGAGGTCATGCTCAGGCGTTTCCCTTTCCCAGCGAACTTCATCTCTGTCAGCCCCTGCTCCCTGTTGCAATGCAAGAGCCTGCGCCTTCAGTTCCTCAGTTAAGGCCTTACTAGACTCTATCAATCTCTCCTGCATCACTACCTGTTGCTGGAGCCTATCATTGTGCTTGCAGAGAGCCTCTTTCTCTCTATGTGCCTCCTGATTGGTCCTGGAGTACTGGGCCAGAGTCTGCTGCAGGAGGGTTACCTACTGAGTCCCATCCCTACTGGCCTGCTCCTTTCTTGCCAGAGCCTCCTCCACCCTCCTGGTGTGATCTAGCAAGCCTTGATGCTCTTTTTGGAGGTCACCCAGCCCCTGAAGGGCCAAGTGATTTTCTTCAATTTTTCTTTTTAAATGGCAGACTTCCTGGCCTAAGGTATCCCTTTCCTGACCAAGAGCCTGCATTTGTGACGCCAGGTCGTTCCTCTGCCTTTGAAAGGCACCAGCTTTCTGGCGTTCTTCATCAAACTCTGCCTGGGTATCCTGGGTAACATATTTTCTGTAGTACCAAACCATCCGATCCCTGTCTTTGTACGATGTTGTGTCCACTGATGACAGAATTCTCCCCTTTTCATCCAGAAAACGACCTCTAAACCTTTCCAGATTTTACACAAATATGCACCAGGGATATGGGTTACACATGATAAAGTGTCAGATTTTTAACATGCATACATTTGGAGTAACAACCTTTTTTCCGCTACTATCCCCAGGAACATACCACAGGGTCCTAACACCTCTTAAAATGTGCACAGAAAAATCCCAAGAATAATGATATTATTCATATAATTCTGACAGGTCCGTACTATGAATTATCCATCTTTTTTTTAAATTATGCTCTGGCCCAGATGGGTGTGGTTTAGGTTCTATTTTACGACACCCCCAATATAACATTTGCCTGAGCCCAGGACAGTGCATTGTTCTGTGTCTCTGCCCTCTGCAGGTGCCCCTCCCCTAATCTAATCAGAGAGGTGTCATCTCCTTTTGGTGGGGAAGCAGGATGCAGCTAGGCCTGGGAAGAGTGGCTGAGCAGGTTTCTCCTGTCGGGGGTAGTTGTCAGGCAGAATTCAGCTAAATGTCACTTTAGTTCCAGTTTAAATCAAACTTACAATTTTTACATACACATTAAATAATTACTTCCTTCAAGTCATTTCAGAATATAGTTTTACATTGTATCCACCTCTTAGCAAGTCTTTCCTTGGCCTGGTTTGGGTTCCTCTGTTCAGTTTTACACAAAAGTCTGGTGGTTTTAAAACGCCGGCTTTCTGATAGTGGTGAGTACCGGTATTGCATCCATTTTTGACATTAAAACAATGAATTCCCCACAGTTCTGGGTTGCTTTTGGCAATCAACATTGCCATTCCCAATAGTTTCATGCTACTGTGTGTGTAGCCCAATGGTGGTTTTAGGCAGTGCCCTCCTGTGCTCACAACATAGGCAAAATGGGTGGCAGCCTATTCTTCATGTTTTCCCTGTCCACTCTATGGGGAGTTCTGGCCATCATGATGTTTTCAATGCCAGTAACGCACAGTTTTATGGTAGGGCTGGGATGCATGGGTAAAAACATCCCACAAGCGGAAAAGAGCAGCACAAAATAGCATCAACATTTGTGTGCAATGGAGGCACAGTACACACTTTGAGCAAGATTGCTCACAGGCAATGGGCCTCATTATAAGGTTGGAGGTAACCATGCCGCTTTTAGCGGCATGATTGCCTCCATACCACAATCCGGGCCCGGGTTCCTCGAATGAGGAATTACCGGGCCATCGCAACCTTGGAACCGTGGAACCCGGACCCGGTCCATCCCCATTCGAGCCCCCATAGGGCTCAATGGGAATGGGGATGGAGCTAACAACGGGCCCGTTGCTAGCTCCCTGGTCCCCTCGCGGGACTCGGTAAGGACGCCTGGTTTTTCCAGGCGCCCATTGCGGGTCCCGCGAGGAGACCTCGTAGTAGGGCGGAACGGGTTTACCGGCACCGGCACCTTTACCTGTCCTGGTAAACCCATTCCGCCATCCTTATAGTGAGGGCCAATGTGTTTGTCTTGAAAGCAAGAGAACGTGAAGCAACACAGGTTTGAATCTTGGTTCCGTGCATAGGGACTGGTCTCTGGAATTAAGCATGTTATAAAAGATGAATTAATTAACCTGCGCACCAGTAGGCAATGGTGTGGCGGGGGCACGGAGTCTGGGCACACGTGGATGCCAAGCAGGAAGGTTTCATCCTTTGGAGGCTGTTGCAAGGAGGTCTAAAAAAGTCAGACTTGTGTAGGGTCGGGCTCCAAACAGTCAGGATTCAGAACTGTAATACTTAAGGATGTACACAGGAATAATTTACAATGCATTTATGAATACGTTTAACTTCAGACGGAATGCTTTGGCAAGCACTTAGGGAGACTTTCGGATGTACATAGGAATGCTTTAACATGCATTTGGGAATACTTTTGAAAGCACTTTACAAATACTTTCCAAATGCCCAATGGCTACTTTGTACCACACATTAGAATGCTGCAAAATACATTTATGAATAGCATGGATAAGCATGTAGATGGGACAAACAGAACAGACTAATTTTTCTCTTAGGTATAAAAGAGATCAGCTAGCCTTGAAGTGCACGTGCATTGTAATACAAAGCACATGCAGAATAGTCCAGTTGAATTTTTTTAAATGCATGTTTGAGTAGTTCTTATTTGCTCAGTCGATGCATGGAAGATCGAGCAAGAGTGTTTCAGCCAGTGTGCAATTAACAGTAGCAAGGAGAGATGTTTTGGGCCCAATTCATGGACATGTGTGCAGCAATCCGGAAGGGCTGCATGCCGATATGGACAGTGTGCAAGCCTATATGCAGAATTAAAAATGCGCGCCCCGCGTATTCATTTAATTGTTCGTGCAAGGTAACCGTATTGGCAAGTCGCAGCCGAAACGCCCTCGACATGCCCACACGCAAAGCACAAACAGCCAGATCAGCGACTTTTGCACGCTCCCTCAGACACAAATGCACTCACCCTTCAAACAGTGCGTGTTGTCCCCAGTAAACGGACCTGCAACTCGGGGACCCGTAACTGTTCCTGGCAGCCCGACAAACTACGTATGAAAAATCTTAACTCGGTCTAAACTCTGAAAATCTGTGTGCGAACCCCCGTAAACCATTCCTGCACCCTACTACACTGCTTATGTGCACACTTAAGTTACACCGGAAGCCCTGTAGCGTATTGGCACCCCAAAATTTCGACATGCAACACCACCTCTATGCAGCAAATTCTATGTGCAAGTGGACTTATGCCTGCGTTCAGGTGGCAGATCATATGAAAGACTTGTGTGGCCATTTGCCAGCTGAGAGTTCGCACAATCGAATCCAGGAATAAGTATCATGCAATTGTGGGTGTGTGAGAGACTGTCTGCATGTTGTCCCTCGGTACGGGCATTTTTTCGCATGATCTTCCCCGTTTTTGGTGTTCCGCCACCTTCTCAACCCCCTGTGCAAGCCACGGCCTTGCTCTATGTGTAGTCTCACGCAAGGCCCTCGAGGGCTTGCACAGACTTCCTGAGCCAGCACTAACTCCACGTAAGTCCAGGAAAAGTACAGCACATACGATTCTATGATTTCACGAAGCAACAAAGGCAAATTTGTGTGCAGTTGAGCGTGCAAGTACCCTAGTTTAGGTACAAATAATTCAATGAATCGGGCCCTAAGAGTCTAGATAGAGGCAAATGAGACGTAAGCACTTCATCAATTGTAGGAAAACAATGGGAGGAAGAATAACTCGAGTGTAAATGGATAGAACCGAACATAAGAAAGAGAAGGTGGTGGCTGAGTAACAAGGTCAGCAGGCTCAAACAGGAGCTGCCAGTGTCTTTGCATCACTTAGCTATGAGGTGTGATGGCATCTGCAGGTGGGCGTCAGGTGACGTGGCGCACTACTAATAACTCATTGTGTGTGTGCGTGTGTGGGCGGGGCTTATGTTTGCACGTGCGTGCGTGTGTATGTGGAAGTTAACACAGGACAGAGAAGAGTCCTACAGAGTCACCTGCATGCATGGTTTCATTTTAGATTGCAATCAATTGTGAGTTCTTGATTTATTCTGCTCTCCAGCCCATAGGCATCCAAGCGCTCACAATAATGAGATAGCTAATGTCCACATGCACCTTCTGCCTTCACAGCCCTCTGCCTTCATGAGCTGTTAGAAAAATATCTATATTTAAAGCTAATAAATGGAAAGAGACGAGATGCCCAGGCAGCCTCAGATGAGACCCTTGCTTAACAAGATGGTAAGGCATTAAACATGAAATTCTCCACCTGGCTGCTACTCTTCAATTGAAATCTGTATTCCTCATGCCACCTTGTTAGTCCCCAGCCAAGGTTTCTTTCTTTCAGCTTCTGCAATACAGAGGTCTAAAATCTGCAAGGAGTGCAAGCAGTAGGGCGCCGAGGTTGGAGGTGGTGAAGACAGGATGTGAATCAGTCCCAAACTCGGAATAAGTATTTTCCTAAGGGTGCTGCATGACAAGATAAGAAAACCAGCAAATGATCACTCGTCCCAGAACTGCGTCCAGATAACCTTCACTCCACAACCTATCATCCATAATGTCCTTATTTCTGGAGGTTCCACTCTGTCCTTTCTTAGCCCTAAGTGTGCTGGAGCTCTTACATTTTGGGGCTGCATGCAGTGTCATATAGGGTGCAGCCATAGTGGTGGCTGGTGATTCTTTGAAGAGAGGGGGCATACATGTTTGGACCCAATATGGGCAAGCGACCAAGCACAGCGAGAGATCCTGAAACAAAGTAAGGCGGATACGGGAGGTGTTCTTCCCCCAAGAGTTCTTTTTTTTTTTTCTATAATGGGTTAATATGGCAAATTTTACAGCACATTCTGTGAAACATTGGGTAAATAGCCAGACAGTTTGCAATCGGTTTTATATGATAGCACAACGAAACAAAATGCAAGTCACCAACAGTGCACAGGACCATTTTCCAAAGCATTTTCATGATGGCTGTGCCAATAAATGTCCATGCAGGACATCCCAATATGTAGTATTAACATGTAACAACTCCCAGCCAGTAAATAATACCATGCCAAAGAAAGAAAGTACCAAACAGACTATACCAAGATAGGCCAGTGTACCACACAATCACAATGGTGGTTGCTTTTACCTTTGAAGTACAAAAATGTCATGGCACACAAAGAATATATGGCCAGACTGGAGCCACCAATGTAAGCAAGTCTAGCCAAGTAAAACACTTATCATGTTGGCTTTAAACATAATGCCAAGTTAAAAGCAACACATGCCACGTCACAGAAGGAAAGCAAATGCACACTGACACCACCAATGTAGCCCACTGTAGACACTTATCACCTTAACCTTAATGCCAAGTACCAAATGGCATGGCACACAAAGAAAGTGTATGGTGACTGAAACCAATAATGTAGGCCAGTCTACCCAAGTTCTACCACTTATCAGGTTTGCTTTACCCTTGATGCTAAGTAAAACAATGGCATGACACATAACAAATATATACACAGAGTCCACACATACTTTCTGAATGTGATGTGGCATTTGTTTTCTTGTCATCAAAGGTAAATCAAACATGACAAGTGTTATTATGTGGCTAGACTGGACTACATTTCTAGTCTACCCACACCATTAAACTTATCCAGTGTGCTTTACCCTTGATGCCATGTATAATATTGCCATGACACAGTAAGAACGTATATGGAGACTGGCACCAATAATATAGGACAGTTTAGCGATATAATTACACCAATCATATTTGCTTTTAACCTTGATCTCAAGTAAAAGATGTAATGCCACATAACAAAGTTATAGGCAGTCAGGCACTACTAGTGAGTATATTCTACTGTGCATCAAGTGTAAAGCAAACATAGTGAGTATATTTGACTTGTATCAAGGGTAAACCAAATATGCTAAGTGCAGAGTTGGTGCAGAGTTGCAGTCTGCTGCAGTCAAGTCTCTTGTCCCTGCTAGAGTCTGTTCACTACCTCCTTTGACTGCTTGGGAGGAGCTATCTATAAAAACCTTGAGTTACCGCAGAGCGGCCGTGGAGTTGGTGCAGAGTTGCAGTCAGCTGCAATCAACTCTCTTGTCCCTGCTGGAGTCTGTTCACTACCTCCTTTGACTGCTTGGGGGGAGCTATCTATAACAACCTCGAGTTACCACGGAGTGGCCGCAGAGTTGGTGCAGAGTTACAGTCTGCTGCAGTCAACTCTCTTGTCCCTGCTGGAGTTTATTCACTACCTCCTTTGACTGATTGGGAGGATCTATCTATAAAAACCTTGAGTTACCGCAGAGAGGCTGCAGAGTTGATGCAGAGTTGCAGTCTGCTGCAATCAACCCTCTTGTCCCTGTTGGAGTCTGTTCACTACCACCTTTGACTGCTTGGGAGGAGCTATCTATAAAAACCTTGAGTAACCGCGGATTGGCCGTGTAGTTGGTGCAGAGTTTCAGTCTACTGCAGTCAACTCTCTTGTCCTTGCTGGAGTATGTTCACTACCTCCTTTGACTGCTTGGGAGGAGCTATCTATCACAACCTTGAGTTACCACGGAGCGGCCTGCAGAGTTGGTGCAGAGTTGGAGTCTGCTGCAGTCAACTTTCTTGTCCCTGCTGGAGTCTGTTCACTACCTCCTTTGACTGCTTGGGAGTGTAAGTGACTTCAATCCAGCAATCCAACTAAGTCAATGCTTAGGAAGGGATGCCGAATGGTAGCCCTTATTTATATATTTTTATGTCAAAGTTTTTAAATCGGGATTCTGGAGCTTGGTTCTAGAGTCTGGTCTCTGGATCTATCTGGAGTCTCTGTCTGGATATTATCTGGATCTGGAGTCTTCCGGCAGGGTGCTGCGCCAAGAATCGGTTTAAGTGTAAAAGTGAGAGTCCTATCTTTCCTAAGCAGTCTCTTTTTATGTGTTTTCAAAGTGGGTGTGGATTCTGATTCAACATGCCCAACCCCCTAGGGATTTGATAGGTCAGAGCATTTTCTGGGTTCTGGCTGGAGAAAGGATTAGCCTGTCAGAATGAGTCAGAGTGATGCTGTGTTTTACAATCTAGTGAAGAAACTTCCCTTTGCTTTTACTTAGAAAATCAATTTTTCCCAAAAACATATTTCCCAGATACACAAGTTGTTGAGAATACATATACACCTCACAGATGAATTAAGGCAGGTCTCTGTTCCAGTCCCATGTTCCTACGAGCTTGGGCTCAGAAATGATGACTTATTTTCGTTTTTGGTGAATTGCCCAAAATTGGTTCTGCACCAAATTTGACACATGCATGCAGATCCTCTCTGGGCATATTACTGTAAGTTCTTTTGTTTCTAGCATAAACACTGTATCTACAATATTAATAAATCCCGGGGTTTGGTCTCAGAACATCACACGACGTCCAGCTTAGTCTTGAACTGTGAGTGAATTTTTCATATTAACCGTCTCAAAGTTTGACATTTTGGTCAGCTTGGTACAATATTTTAGAACCATTTTCCTTAAACATATATTTGGTGCAATGTTAAATCCACCTCCCAGTCTGGTACGCCCCCCAGAAGCTTGGTGAGTCAGATGGTCACATGGCCTGCCTTCTTGCTAGAGCAGCTGTTAACCAGGCACACCGAAATCAGCATATTCTATTCAGCTGAAAGAATCCATTGTCTTGTTTCCAGGCAGCACAGCATCAATCCAGGGTGCCACTCCCCAGTTCCTTTTCACACCAACTTGTCAATCTCTTGGCTTGGGCAGGGGATATCTCCTTTGTCTAGGGATAAGGTGTGAAGGGTTCCCAGTGTGGGAAACTTCTTAACTCTTCAACCAATGTATACAATTTGTCTTTTCTTACAATATAACCCACATTTTTAATACATACATTAAACAATTGCTTCCTTCAAGTCATTTCAGAATATAGTTTTACATTGTCTCTACCCCGTAGGCTTCTGATAGCCAGTATTTCTTTGGCATAGTTTGGGTTCAGTTGTTCATTTTTACAAAGAATTGTTTTAAAACGCTGTCTTCTGGTAGTGGTGAGTACCGGTATTGCACCCATTTTTGACAGCTGTCTATCTTTAAAAGGGGATTTAGCTTAACAGCATATGATTCTTGCTGACATTGTATTGATGTGGATTCTTGCAGTAGAATAATGTGGAACACCCAACAAGAAGGTTGGATCTTTTTGGTGATTTGTGAGCCATGATTTTAGCACATTTTTGACAATCAGGAAACAGATTCCTACGCAGCTCTGTGTTGCTTTTGGCAATCAGCATTGCTTTTTCCAAGTGGTTTCAGGCTACTGTCTGGGTAGCCCAATGGTGGTTTTTGGCAGTGGTCTCCTGTGCTCACTAATATAGGCAAAAGTGGATGGCAGCCTATCTTTCAGATTTTTACTGCACATTTTTTTGGATGGTTTTGAGCGAGCAGCATGCTTTCCAGTGGTC
Organism: Ambystoma mexicanum; assembly: GCF_040938575.1. Lineage (NCBI taxonomy): Eukaryota > Metazoa > Chordata > Amphibia > Caudata > Ambystomatidae > Ambystoma > Ambystoma mexicanum. The sequence goes on from NC_090926.1 coordinate 1,188,619,665, forward strand.
ATTCTGATGTTTCTGCTGCCAGCAATGCACAGTACTGTTGCAGGGCTCGGATGAGTGGGTTAATACATCCCACAAGTCCCTCTCTTGCGATGGCCGTCGACTTTCATCGATGGAACTTCGCAGGACTGGGATGTCCGCATCATCTCTCCGGATTCTACGAATGGCACAGTTCAGCATCTTTTCCCCCATCAGGGGTTGATCGATCGGTTCTCCTCACCAGCCATGATGGGAGTATCGAGTGATACCTGGGACCCTCGGATCTTTGCTCCTGGTCCCCGGGTCGTCCTCCTTGGTCAGTCTCCATGGGTTCTCTCTCTCTCCTTCTCACCTAGGATGACAAAGCAAAAGGCAGAAACATATTCATAGATATTTCCCCAGCACTATTATTGTATTGGGGTGAACATATACATTTTATAAATCAGGAGACATTTGCATTCATATTATTGTATTTTATAAGACTATGTGTGGAATATTTTAGGGTTGGAATTTTATTGATCTGGAGTGGCCCCCTCTGGGGTTCCCGAAGACTCCTCCAGTTGCTGCAGAGTGTTCCTGGGGTGGCAACACTTTAGCTGATTAATATGGACCCACTTATCTTCCCCCTCTGCCAAAATGCCTTTGGAGATGCGGATCTTGTAGATGACTGCTGAGATCTTGTCTACAATTTCAAAAGGTCTCTTCCAGGTAGGCAGAAGTTTTCGCAGTTTGGCCTGGTTCCTTTGGAAATTGTATAGATAGACCCGGTCTCCTACATTGTATTCTTTCCTAGTAGTCTTCAAGTCATAGTGGGTCTTCATGCTATCGGCTGATCTTTCTAGATTTCGCTGAGCATAGGCAAAAGCATGTTGAAGGTGTTTTCCTAAATTTTCAACATACTCATGAGTTGTGGAGGCATTGATAAATCCATGCTCTTGGGTCCTGTAAAGCAGATGCTGGGGAAGCACCATCCTGCGTCCAGTCATCAACTCAAACGGTGACATTTTAGTTGCAGATGAAGGGGTAGATCTGATAACCATTAGGACAAGAGGTAATCGGATATCCCAACTTGGCCCAGAATCTGCCACAAACTTTTTTAAGATGCTCACAATGGTTTTGTTGTAATGTTCTACTGCTCCACTAGAGGCTAGCCGCTAGGCAATATGTACCTTCCTTTTAACCCCAAGTATCTCCCACATCTTTGTCATTACTTCGCTGGTGAAATGGCTACCTCTGTCTGACTAAATCCTTTGGGGTAGTCCAAAACGCAAAAAGATGTGGTTGATCAACAGGGCAGCTGCTGTTTCTGCCTTGCAGTTTGGGGCTGGGAGACATTCCACCCATTTCGTAAAATAAGCATGCCAGTCAACATGTAATTATTCCCCCTTGAGGAGCGAATCACGGGCCCTATAAAGTCGACTTGCAAATCTGACCATGGCAGTGTCATCTCCCTCTTTTGGAGAGGCGCACGGTGTGTGAGGGATGTTGGCTGAAATTGTGCACACACAAGACACCCCTTCAAATATTGGTCGATGTCCTGGCCCATGTGTGGCCAGTTTGAAACCTCTCTTAAGATTTCAAGTGTTGTATGAAACCCCCTATGACGGGCTGTGGCCGCATCATGGGCGTGACTTAACATCAGGCTTCGGAATGAGGTAGGAACCACCCACTGATCATGGCCAGCTTGGGATTTCCTTACCAACAAACCGTCTTGGATTCAGAACATTTTTGGACATTTCATCAATACCCTGAGGTCCTCTTTCCCAATGTAATCGGTATCCGTCAGGGGAAAGTTCTCAGGGTCCTTAATGTGTTGGTAAAACTTACCAATTATTGGATCCCCTTTCTGAGCCATAATCAAATCAGCATCTTGGGTCTCCTTACTCCATTGTGCAGTTGAAAGATCATTGTGAGCATTTGTCTGGGACCTAGTGATAGCAGTGACCTGGATTTCCCACAACAGGGACTCGATCTCTATTAGATCCCCTTGGATGGCCCCGGTTTTGGCCAGCTGATCAGCTAAGTCATTTCCAGTTTTGTCTGGTCCCTCTACTTTGGAATGACCCTTGATCTTTTTCCAGTAGATGGTCATCCCATTCGAGGTGACCAGATCACCAATATTTTGAATTAACTTCCCATGTTTCAAGGGCTTGTTATTAGCACAGAGCATGCCTCTGGTTTTCCAATTAACCAGGTATTCCACTAACCCGTTCCGCACATAATCCGAATCTGTGATTATGACCAGTTTGTGGAGTTGATGTTGGACAGCAGTGAGGATGGCTTCATGCATAGCCATCAACTCTGCCACTTGACTGCTTCTGGGACCAATCTTGTACCCAGTGGAGGGTTCTGGGCTGGGCACTCATTCACCCATGCATTCGCTACGCCGGCCCCAAGTTCTTTTTCCCCATTGTTGTCAACATTGTAAGAGCATCCATCCACATAGACAGTGGGCATTCCCTCACACTTGTCTTCTTCAAAGACTTTGTGTGGGGAATTAAGGTATGCCTCCATGTTGTCCTGGATTTTTAGACTTTCGTCCTCGAGACAGTTTTCTCTGGCACAATCATGCAAGTAAGCCAGACCTTGTGCGAGGGGACTCTTCTTGTTTTGGCCATAGCTGACCTCCACAGGAAAGCCTTGCATTGACAGAATCCAGGAAGTAATTTGGGAATTACTCACATTTCCGGCCCTGATTCTGCCACTTTGGAGATTTTGCAGAGGCTGGTGTGGAGTCTCTACTATGATGTGTTCCACCTGGATAAACGGGCGGTAATTCTTCAATGCCCACACCGTTGGCAGGAGTGTCTTCTCACACTCGTTGAATTTTTCCTCCACAGAGGATAAAGTTTTACTCGCATAGGAGATTACTTCATTGACCTTGTCACGCTTTTGGTATAATACTGCAGTCAAGCATATATTAGAGAACCCTGTCTCCAAGAAAAACTCCTTGTTTGTGACAGGGTAAGCTAGGCAAGGTGCTTGTGAGAGGCTTCTTTTGAGATGTTTTACTGCCTCAGATTGTTCCCATTCCCACTTGACCTCCCCTTCAAAAGATGATTCAGGGGTCTGGTGATATCTGCGTAGGCCTCAATGAACTTTCTGTTGTAATTAGTCAGTCCAAGGAGGCTCCTTAGTTGCCACAGAGTTGTGGGGTCTTTCAGTTTCTGAAGTGCTTCCACTTTCTTTTCCTGGGGACAGAGACCCTGAGGAGTAATCTCATGCCCCAAGAAATTAACACGGGTTCCACACCACTGTGCTTTCTGAAAGGAAAGTTTTGCTCCGGCGGCCCTCAACTGTGTCAGAACATAACGGATCTCCGCTATGTGTTCCTCAACAGTTGAACTTTTGATGAGGACATCATCTAGATAAGCCAGGTTACCCCTTTCACCCAGGTCGGGCATGGCCTTATGCAGAAAAATGTTGAACTCCTTACCGGAGTTGAGGTATCCGAAGGGAGTCCGGGTCCATTTGTACTGGTAGCCCCCAAAGGTAAAAGCCAGCTTGTATTGGTCCTCCCTACTGACAGGCACAGTCCAGTATCCATTGGTCAGATCTATTGCTGTGAATACCTGTGACCCCTGGATCTGGGCCAGCCCTTGGTCAATGTAGGGAAGAGGCCATCGGGAAGTATGGACCCGTTTGTTGAGCTCCCTAATGTTGGCGCATAGTCTCCACTGGCCGTTTGGCTTCAATATCCCCAGCACCAGATTATTGAAGGTGCTGTGGACTGGATGGATGATCCCGCGGGACTCAAGGTTCTTAATTATTTCAGTAAGGGTCTCCATTGATGCGAGAGACAAGTGATATTGCATAACAAACACTGGAGTCATGCCAGGGTCCGTGGGAATTGTTGTTGTGTGGATGTTGGTGCGACCACAGTCATATGAGTCCACCGCAAAGAGATCTTGAAAATCCAAGAAGACTTGTTTCAACTTTTACTTCTGCTCCAGAGTCACACATGCATCAGCTAGGTTGACTCTCTCTTCAACCATCTGTCTGAAGCCTGGAAAGACTTCTGGTTTTCCTTCTCAGCAGCCTCCTCCAGCTGCGTGGAGAAGTCCCTGGTCAGAGTGTTGATTTGGACTTGTGGCTTCAGTTGGGAAAGGCAGCCCTCCTGGACCTGGAAAATCACCTCATCTCTCCTGAAGTCACAAGTCACATCTTCCTTACCATAAGGGCAGGAAGTGTACACCTGGAAGTTCCCCCCATGTTCTGGAAGTGATATTCTACTTGGTCAGATTTTGGTTCAACCATGTGGCATGTGCCGTTTAGAATAACATGGTTGACACTCTGTTTCAATTTTATGGGTCGGCTAGTCTGGGTCCAGAGGACCTTGTTTACACAATCTATTAGGCGTGACAAACTTCTCAGGAGGTAATTCCCTAGTAAACAAGGGGTGCCCTCTGGGGTCACTACTATGACCGGGTATTTCACTTTGTGTCGCCCAATTTTAATGTCCAAATCCGCAGTCCCCTCAACGGGAATTTCCTTCCTGTCAAAGTTCTGAAGTTGTCCAGGAAGAGGGGTGAGAGGAATTTGGTAATTCTCCAACCTTAATGAATTTAGTTAATGAAAGGCCTTTTTGGACAGAAGTGTAGCTTGGGAGCCAGTGTCCACCAGTGCCAAAATTGTACCCTGCCCCTGTAGTTGTACGGGGGCATAGTATCTTTCCTCCTTCTCCCCTGTCTTCCCTGTCTGTGACTGGCACGAGGGCCTTCTGGGCTTGGAATTATTCTGTGCAGGCAAGTTTTTATGCCCCCCATCTCCAAATCTAAAATGGGGGCAACCTTTACCTCTGCCACCTTGGCAGCAGCAGGGGTGCTGGTCGGTTTGGGGTTTTTCTTAGCATTCATTTTATTTTCCATGGGCTTCTGCACCTCATAGATTTGGGTGGCCTGTTCAATGACCCAGTCTAGTGACCTTTTCTCATGAAAATCTCTCACTAGCTGGGTCATGATGTATTTGGGCAAGGCATGGAAAAACGTATTAACAAATTCTTTACTGTCCGTGCGCATCTTTTTTGTGGTCTGCGCAAAGGCACGCTTCAACTCCTGCACAAATTCTTGTGGGACCTGATCCTCCCCACATTGCAAATTGGAGGCTGCCTTGTGAGCCTCTTGGGGATTTCTATGAACATAAAAGTGCTTTAAGATGGCTGCCCTATATGTGGACCATCTTGAATGTTTTTGGTTGTCCAGCTCCGCAAAGAAACTCGAGTATTCTGGGGAGAATGTCCATTTTACATACTGAATGCAGCTACTGCTGTCTTTCAAATGGAAAGTCTCCATCATTAATTCAAAGAGCTCCAAGTGTTCCCAAACAGAATACTTGGAGTTCTTACGTAAAGGAGTGATGACGATACTTATTGCTTTGGTCTGTTTTAAGGGGTCCTTAAGCAAGGCCCTTTTTGCCTTATTGGCCTTCTTGTTTCGGGTAACCCTGGTCCATTCATCCTCTGACTCGGAAGCACTGCTCCCAGAGGTGCCCGTCTGATCTTCCAGGTTTTCCCGGATTCTGCGAGGCTGGGAATGACTGGCAGAATGTGGGGACCTAGTCTGTTGTGTCCTGGGACGCTCAGAGGAGTCTTCAGATTCCTCCTTGCTCTCCGGATTTGATGGGTACCCCCCTCCCACTGACCTAACTGGGCAGAGGTTTTCAGAATGCCCTTAGAGGGCCTACTCTCCCGGGGTTCCCCACTAAATTGCACTGTACTTGGGTACCCATACCCAGATGCCTGCCCATCCATGCCTTGGAAGTATGAGCCTATGAGCCCCACACTTCTGACTGGTTAGTAATCTGCCATCCCCGTGGCCCTGGGCTCATGTGCGCCAGGGGACATGGGGGTGGCAGAGTCCAGGGACTGGGAGAGATGGAGGCCTCTGGTACTAGGGCTCCTGAGGTTATGCTCAGGTGTTTCCCTTTCTCAGCAAATCTCATCTCTATCAGCCCCTGCTCCCTGTTGCCCTGCCAGAGCCTGTGCTTTCAGTTCCTCAATCAAGGCCTTACTAGACTCTATCAGTCTCTCCTGCATGGCTACCTGTTGCTGGAGCCTATCATTGTGCTGGCAGTGGGCCTCATTCTCTCTCTGTGCTAACTGGTTGGTCCTGGAGTACTGGGTCAGTCTTTGCTGCAGGAGGGTTACCTCCTGAGTCCCGTCCCTACTGGTCTGCTCCTTTCTTGCCAGAGCATCTTCCACCCTCCTGGTGTGCTCCAACAAGTTTTAATGCTCTTTTTGGAGATCACCTAGTCCCTGGAGGGCCAGGTGATTTTCTTCCAGCTTCCCTTTTAAGTGGCAGACTTCCTGGCCTAAGGTGTCCCTTTCCTGAGCAAGAGCCTGCCTCTGTGCCACTAGGTCGTCCCTCTGCTTTTGAAGGGCACCAAGATTTCTGGTGCTCTTCATCAAACTCTGCCTGGGTATCCAGGTCTTTCAAAATCAAATTATTGCTCTCCTCTTTTTCTTTATCCAATTGGCTTTGCAGGGAGGCTACCTGCTTTGTGCATGCCCTGTTGAAATCTATCTGTTGCTCCAGCTTTTTCTGGCTCTGCAGTAGGGAGTCCAAACTTTCTTGATACTCCTTCTGCAAGGTCAGAATTCTGGTTTCCTGGTCTGCCTTTTCCTGTTGCAGGATACCCATGTCCTCTTTTATTTTAATTAGATACTGCCTATTATCATTTTCTGATTTCTGGCTCCTCTGCAGCCTCTGCTCAGAAGAGTCCAGATCAGATTGGGCCTTCTCTAATGCCAACAGTTGCCTACTTGCCAGATCTTGGCCTTCAGCACATTTGTCCTGTATGGCTTCCATATATAAATATAAATATGCCGCTACCCTGGCAATCTTGCTGTGCTCATCCTTGGCCTTCGGGGCCCTATATAGTTCACTCAGGGCCACATGTAAGGGATCCTGATCTCTCCAGGTATCTAACCCAGTTGCAGTGACCTGTTGTGTGATCGCCTGCAACCATGCATTCTGGTCCTGCTCAGTCCACTCCCCTCTCACAAATAGCTTATGTAAGAGGTGCTCTCTGGCTATCTTGATATCTACCAATGTCGCCATTCTGGAAATTGATTTCCTTCCTGATTTACAGAAGTTTATTATTTTATTTTGCAAAACAGACCGTTTCCTGGGAACGTTCCTTTTTGAGGGGTGCTTTTACAGCGTAACACAGCATGGTAGCCCAACAGGATTTATGTATCCTATTAGTTAGCACACTGTATTAAGCTGCACAAGTGGTAGATCTAATCCAGAATCCCCGGCTACCGAGCCCCAATCTGTAAGTGACTTCAATCCAGCAAACCAACTAAGTCAATGCTTAAGATGGGATGCCCAATGGAAGCCCTTTTTTATATATTTTTATGTCAAAGTTCTTAAATCTGGATTCTGGAGCTAGGTTCGAGAGTCTGGTCTCTGGATCTATCTGGAGTCTCTGTCTGGATATTATATGGATCTGTAGTCTTCCATTAGGGTGCTGCGCCAAGAATCAGTTGAAGTGAAAAAGTGAGTGTCCTATCTGTCATAAGCAGTCTCTTTTTATGTGTTTTCAAAGTGGGTGTGGAGGCTGATTCTACATGCCCAACCCCCTAAGGATTTGATAGGTCAGAGAAGTTTCTGGGTTCTGACTGGAGAAAGGATTAGTGTGTCAGAATGAGTCAGAGTGATGCTGTGTTTTACAATCTGGTGAAGAAACTCCCCTTTGCTTTTACTTAGATAATCAATTTTTCTCAAAAATATAGTTCCCAGATACACAAGTTGTTGAGAATACATATACACCTCACAGATTTATTAAGGCAGGTCTCTGTTCAAGCCCCATGTTCCTACGAGCTTGGGTATAGAAATGACGACTTATTTTCATTTTTGGTGAATTTCCCAATATTGGTTCTGCACCAAATTTGACACATGCATGCAAATCCTCTCTGGGCATATTATTGTAAGTTCTTATGTTTCTAGCATAAACACCGTATCTACAATATTAATAAATTCCGGGATTTGGTCTCAGAACACCACACAGCGTCCAGCTTAGTCTTGAACTGTGAGTGAATTTTTCATATTAACCGTCTCAAAGATTGACATTTTGGTCAGCTTGGTACAATATTTAAGAACCATTTTGCTTAAACATATATTTGGTGCAATGTTAAATCTTCCTCCCAGTCTGGTCCGCCCCACAGAAGCTTGATGAGTCAGGTGGTCACATGGCCTGCCTTCCTGCTAGAGCAGCTGTTGACCAGGCACACCCAAATCAGCATATTCTATTCATCTGAAAGAATTCATTGTCTTGTTTCCAGGCAGCAGAGAATCAGTCCAGGGTGCCACTCCCCAGTTCCTTTTCACACCAACTTGTCAATCTCTTGTCTTGGGCAGGGGATATCTCCTTTGTCTAGGGATAAGGTGTGAAGGGTTCCCATTGTGGGAAACTTCTTAACTCTGCAACCAATGTCTACAATTTGTCTTTTCTTACAATATAACCCACATTTTTAATACACACATTAAACAATTGCTTCCTTCAAGTCATTTCAGAATATAGTTTTACATTGTCTCTACCCCTTAGGCTTCTGATAGCCAGTATTTCTTTGGCATAGTTTGGGTTCAGGTGTTCATTTTTACAAATAATTGTTTTAAAACGCCATCTTCTGGTAGTGGTGAGTACCTGTATTGCACCCATTTTTGACAGCTATCTATCATTAAAAGGGGATTTAGCTTGATAGCATATGATTCTTGATGACATTGTATTGATGTGGATTCTTGCAGTAGAATACTGTGGAACACCCAACAAGAAGGGTGGATCTTTTTGGTGATTTGTGAGCCATGATTTTAGCACATTTTTGACAATCAGGAAATGGATCCCCACACATCTCTGTGTTGCTTTTTGCAATCAGCATTGCTTTTTCCAAGTGGTTTCAGGCTACTGTGTGGGTAGCCCAATGGTGGTTTTTGGCAGTGGTCTCCTGTGCTCACTAATATAGGCAAAAGTGGATGACAGCGTATCTTTCAGATTTTAACAGCGCATTTTTTTTGATGGTTTTGAGCGAGCAGCATGCTTTCCAGTGGTCATTCTGATGTTTCTAGTGCCAGCAATGCACAGTACTGTTGCAGGGCTCTGATGAGTGGGTTAATACATCCCACAGGAGGAGCTATCTATAACAACCTGGTGCAGAGTTGCAGTCAACTTTCTTGTCCCTGCTGGAGTCTGTTCACTACCTCCTTTGACTGCCTGGGAGGAGCTATCTATAAAAACCTCGAGTTACCGCGTAGCGTCCACGTAGTTGGTGTAGAGTTGCAGTCTGCTGCAGCCAACTCTCTTGTCCCTGCTGGAGTCTGTTCACTACCTCCTTTGACTGCTTGGGAGGAGCTATCTATAACAACCTCGAGTTACCACGGAGCAGCCGCAGAGTTGGTGCAGAGTTGCAGTCTGCTGCAGTCAACTCTCTTGTCCCTGCTGGAGTCTGTTCACTACATGCTTTGACTGCTTGGGAGGAGCTAACTATAAAAATCTCGAGTTACCGTGGAGCGGCCGCAGAATTGGTGCAGAATTGCAGTCTGCTGCAGTCCCCGGCACCCGGGCACGAAGGGTGTGGTGCGCTGATGTTGCAACCACCCAACAATGGAAGAAACCTGAAACAGAAGGTGCCTTAGAAGCCACCGCCCTTTTCGGGAAGACTGGGGCATGGAGCTGTGTAGCCCGCTAAAGCCGCCTTCCCGCGTGAAGCAGCCTAGATCTGCCCCAATATGCATGCAAACACAAATAAACGCTGAGGATTCAGGTACGTTGGCCTTTAGGCCTGATTTGACTTCAGTGCTAGCGAACATTTCAACCACACCTCAAAGCGAGTCACTGTGCAGTGCAACAAACAATCCAGTGATCTGGCTGAACATTTGATCCACACAACACACGACCCCCCCCCCTGACGAAACCAATATGGAACTCTCCTCTAGCCCTATTCAAGCCTCGCCTTGCTCCCAGCAAATCCAGCAAGATAGGCAAGACCCATCCTCAGTGGCCACTACTTTAAGGGGGGTGGGAGATGTAAGAGGATTCAATCCAGCACTACAGCTAAGTCAATGCCTAGTCTGGGATACTGAATGGAAACCCTTATTGATATATCTTTATGTCCAGTTCATGAGTTCTGGATGACTACCCCTATATAACACCCCTCTCTTGGAATCCCCCTGACCCCACTGAGCCAAGCAGTAGTTCTGTTTTGCAAGTTTAAAAGGTTTATTTGATAATTTAAACAATATATATATATATATCACACTTTATAATAAATTAATAATTGAATATCACACTTAATCTGAGCAGTAATCAATAATGGATAGTCCGGCACTAGCACACTTCTTTATAATCAATGATGAGTGGTTATAGGATGGTACGATAGCAACAATACTTTTATGGTTTCAAATGGATGCAATGTGGAATGAAATGCAATAATCACTTTCCTCTGGCAATCCACTCCCCCCCTTTATGCAATGCAAGGAAATGGAAGGAAAGCACACCGTTCTCAGAAATGCAATCAAATGTAATTCAGTTCACCCCAGCACGCTTAGACTACAGAAGTTTGAAACACAGACCCAAAATGCTTTTATAGGTGCTGGCAATGAAGTGAGGAATATGCTGAAAATGGTTTTAATTCCCTTTAGGAGGTTCAGGGTGAGTGAAATGCACTTGGGATGAGTTCAGGCTCACTTTAGCAAGGATCTAGTAGTAACTAGCAGGTTAAACGAATTTTTGCAAAGGAAAGCAAGGAAGCTGCTGTTTTCACAAGTGGCTGGATTTTTAACCAAATCGCGCATCGCGGCAAAATTCGCGAATGCCTGAATCACGATTACGGCAAAAGTATAAGGAATAACAAGTCGATTCTAAGCTTTTTGGAAAGCTGAGATTCTAAGCGTTCAGAGGCAAGTTAAACCAAGTTCCTAGCCCAAACGGTTCCAGAGATACGGACGATTATATAAAGGTAGTTTTTCGGATTTGACATTTTAAAAGTTCAAAGCGACAGTTTACAGCTTGCAGCTAGAAAATGACAGGTGACAGCTTTGCAAATGACAGGTGACAGTTAGGAGGCAGTTCCGGTTAGATTAAAATAGTTTGGATTAGATTATTTTAACTAAGAGATTGGTTCTGCACAGTTCTGCTAGGTACTCACAATATATTTTTGAATTAGGCCTCCCCACAGATCTGGTCAGGTTTTGGACTGGACTCCGGTTCTGGTCTCGGCACTTCACAGTGATCTGGGTCAGCTCTCTGGTTCTGCTAACAGCAGTCTGGGTCACTCTGGATCTCTGGCCTCTGGTTCTGGATACTGGATGTAACACTGCTTTCTGGGTACTGCTACAGGTTCTGGAGATTGATGGATTTGAAGTCTGGATCTCTGGATGTGAAGTTGTCGGTCAGCATGCTCCGCGGCAAAAGGAATTGAATGTCCTCTCTAGCTTCCAGTGGCTCTTTTTATGTCTTTTGAAAGTGGGTGGAGAGGCTAGCTTTCTAGGCCCAACCCCTTCAAAGTTCTGATAGGTTGGAGAATTCTTTGCGTTCTCACTGGAGAGCAGGATTGTGTGTCAGAATGATGTCATTTAATGGCTTGCAGAAAGGATACTCCCCTGTCAGATTACACACAAATCTATATTTGACCTAAAGACATATTTGCACAGGTACACATTTGTTTAATATTACATGCACCCATCACATATCACATGAGGTATACTCTGTTCAAACTCTGCTCTTCCTGGAGGCTTGCATTCAGAAATGGCAACATTTTCGATTTTAGTGGGTTATGCAACCTTGGTTCTTCATTAAAAATTATACACATATACACGGCCTGTCCATACATACTCCAGTAAATTCCCATGTCTCTAGCTTAAACACAGAGTCTGTAGTATCCATAAATAGCGGGGTTTTGCCCCAGAACATCACACAAATTCCCAACGCGTCTTAAAATGTGCACAGAATAATCACACGAATTATGGTATCATTTAAATAATTTTGACAAGTCCGCACCATGAGTTATACATCTTTCTTAGAATCATATTCTGGCCAACAGGGGTGTGTTTTTTCAGGTCACATGGTGTAGAAACCAGTTTATCCAGCTTCTGCCAAGCTCAGAGACCCTGCCCCTTCCAGCTTCTGCCAAGAGGAAGCTATTTTACGGCCACCCTAATAAACCATCTGCCTGGGCCCAGGACAGGCCTTTGTTCAACTCCCTGTAGCTGCTCCACCCCTAATCTAATCAGAGAGGTGACAACTCCTTTTGGCAAGGGGAAGAGTGGCTGAGCAGGTTTTAACTCCTGTGGGGGTAGATGTCAGGCAGAATTCAGTTTCATTAAGCCAGGTTTCAGATAAAATGTCACTTTTTGTTCCCCAGTTTAAGTCAAGACAATTTTTACATATGCAGCTAGAATGCTGATTCTAAGTTCAAAACTATGACATTTCAACAGTGACAAACTATGTGACACTCAAAAGTAGGTCACTCAGTTAATTTAAACATCTTTGATTTTTGGTAGTTTTAAATCCAGTTTCAGTTAGGCTGCTGCAGACCTGCAGAGCTCAGCCAGTCTTGTTATGAACATTGTTTTGGGGCTCTTCAACTTCCCAGATTTAGTATGCACACATACTTCATTCTGCCAGATGTCCGCTGGTGTTCAGTGAGATTTTTGGATGTGTTGCAATGTTTGAAAATAGGCATTTTGAGCTGGCATTCAGGGAAACAAAAGGTGTTTTTAAAGTGTGGTTTTTCCTTTGGCACACATTTCACTCATGGCACCCCGCCCATCCTGCTCGCACTGGTGGGTGGCAAGTTAGGCAACCATTTTAGTGTGCACAAACTGCGTGGTTCTCCTGGATTGTGACGCACATGTGGGCTTTTTGGCCATCTTGGATTTTCTAAGCCCACAGCGCCAAATGTTGCAGCAGGATAGCTCAAGCGTGGGTAAGGACACCCAACAAAGCCCCCCACCCACGTGACTGCACTTTGAATTTGAGTCGATGGGGAGTCGGGTGCACGCACTGGTATGTCCGCATAATCTTCTCCCAATTCTGCAATGGCACAGTTCAGCATCTTTTCCTCCATCCGGTACTGATCGATCGGTTCTCCTCGCCGATCCTGATGGGAATATTGGGCGGTACCCCTGGCCCCTTGCGTCTCTGCTCCCGGTCTCCGGATCGTCCTCCTTGGCCAGTCTACAGGTTTTCTTTCTCCTAGGACGATAAAGGAAGAGCGGCAATACCTATTCATGGACATTTCTCCCCCACCATTGATATAGTGGGGTGGCATATATATTTTAGAACTCAACAGATATGAACAGGCACATTTTTTTAAATTAAGAGACAGGAACACATAAACTTGAGAAACACAGAATTTGATAGGCTATATGTAGGATATTTTAAGTTAGAACTGAATTAATCTGAGACAGTACCCCCTGGGATTCCAGAGGATTCCTCCAGTTGTTGCAGAGTGTGCCTGGGATGGCAACACTTCAACTGGTTAATGTGGACCCACTTGTCTTCCCCCTCTGCCAAACCGCCTTTGGGGATGTGGATCTTGTAGGCCACAGGGGAGATCTTGTCTATAATTTCAAACGGTCCCTTCCATGTAGGCAAAAATTTTCGCTGTTTGGCCTGGTTCCTTTGGAAATTGTATAAATAGACCTGGTCCCCCACCTGATATTCCTTCCTGGAAGTTTTCAGGTCATAGTGGGTCTTCATACTCTCAGCTGATCTTTCTAGATTCCGCTGAGCATAGGCAAAAGCATGTTGAAGGTGTTTCCTTAAATTCTCCACATACTCATGAGTTGTGGAGGCATTTATTAGTGTCTGCTCTTGGGTCCTGTAGAGCAAATGCTGCGGAAGCACCATCTTGCGTCCAGTCATCAACTCAAATGGTGACAATTTGGTTGCAGATGAAGGGTTAGATCTGATGGCCATTAGGACCAGAGGTAATCGGATATCCCAACTTGGCCCAGAATCTGGCACAAACTTTTTTAAGATGCTCACAATTGTTCAGTTGTAGCGTTCCACTGCTCCAGAAGAAGCTGGCCTGTAAGCAATGTGTAGCTTTCTCTTGACCCCTAGTATCTCCACATCTTTGTCATCACTTCACTGGTGAAGTGGCTACCCCTGTCTGACTCAATCCTTTGAGGTAGACCACAACGGGAAAAGATGTGGTTAATCATCAGGGCAGCTGCTGTTTCTGCCTTGCAGTTTGGGGCTGGGAGACATTCCACCCACTTGGTAAACAAGCATGTAACGGTCAACATGTACTTGTTTCCTCTAGACGAGCGAATCACAGGGCCTAGAAAGTCGATTTGCAAATCTGACCATGGCAGTGTCACCCCCCTCTTTTGGAGGGGTGCACGGTGTGTGAGGGATGATGGCTGAAATTGTGCACACACAAGACACCCCTTCAAGTATTGGTCGAGGTCCTGCCCCATGTGTGGCCAGTATGCAACCTCTCTTAAGATTTCCAGTGTTGTGTGAAACCCCCTATGACCGGCGGTGGCCGCATCATGGGCGTGACTTAACATCAGGCTTCGGAATGAGGTAGGAACCACCCACTGATCGTGGCCAGCTTTGGATTTCCTTACCAGCAAACCATCTTGGATTCGGAACATTTTTGGACATTTCATCAACACTCTTAGGTCCTCTTTCCCAATGTAATCGGTATCCGTCAGGGGAAAGTTCTCAGGGTCCTCAAGGTGTTGGTAAAACTTACCAATAATTGGATCCCCCTTCTGAGCTGTAATCAAATCAGCATCAGGGGTCTCCTTGCTCCATTGGGCAGTTGAAAGATCATTGTGAGCATTTGTCTGGGACCTAGTGATAGCAGTGACCTGGATTTTCCCCAACAGGGACTCAATCTCAATTAGATCCCCTTGGATGGCCCCGGTTTTGGCCAGCTGATCAGCTAAGTCATTTCCAGTTTTGTCTGGTCCCTCAATTTTGGAATGACCCTTGATCTTCTTCCAATAGATGGTCATCCCCTTCGAGCTGACCAGATCATCAATGTTTTGGATCAACTTCCCATGTTTCAAGGGTTTGTTGTTAGCACATAACATGCCTCTGGTTTTCCAATTAACCAGGTGCTCCACGAACCCGTTCCATACATAATCAGAATCTGTGATTATGACCAGTTCGTGGAGTTGATGTTGGGCAGCAGTGAGGATGGCTTGATGCACAGCCATCAATTCTGCCACCTAACTACTTCGGGGACCAAATTTGTATCCAGCGGAGGGTTCTGGGGACTCATTCACCCATGCATTCCCTACGCCGGCCACCAGTTATTTCTCCCCGTTGTTGTCAACATGGTAAGAGCATCCATCCACATAGACAGTGGACATTCCCTCACACTTGTCCTCTTCAAAGACTTTGTGTGGGGAATTAAGGTATGCCTCCGTGTTGTCCTTGATTTTTAGACTTTCGTCCTCGAGACAGTTTTCTCTGGCACAATCATGCAAGTCAGCCCGACCTTGCGCGAGGGGACTCTTCTTGTTTTGGCCATATCTGACCTCCACAGGAAAGCCTTGCATTGACAGAATCCAGGAAGTAATTCTGGAATTACTCACATTTCCGGCCCGGATACTGTCACTTTGGAGATATTGCAGAGGCTGGTGTGGGGTCTCCACTATGATGTGTTCCCCCTGGATAAACGGGCGGTAATTCTTCAATGCCCACACCGTTGCCAGGAGTGCCTTCTCACAATCGTTGAATTTTTCCTCCACAGAGGATAAAGTTTTGCTCGCATAGGAGATTACTTTATTGACCTTGTCATGCTTTTGGTATAATACTGCCGTCAAGCACGTATTAGAGAACCCTGTCTCCAGGAAGAACTCCTTGTTTCTGACAGGGTAAGCTAGGCAAGGCGCTTGTGAGAGGCTTCTTTTGAGTTGTCTTACTGCCTCGGATTGTTCTGGACCCCATTCCCACTTGACCCCCCCCTTCAGGAGATGAATCAGGGGTCTGGTGATCTCTGCGTAGCCCTCAATGAACTTTCTGCTGTAATTAGTCAGTCCAAGGAGGCTCCTTAGTTCCCGCAGAGTTGTGGGGTCTTTCAGTTTCTGAAGTGCTTCCACTTTCTTTTCTTGGGGACATAGACACTGAGGAGTAATCTCATGCCCCAAGAAATTAACACGGGTGCTACACCACTGTGCTTTCTGAAAGGAAAGTTTTGCTCCGGCGGCCCTCAACTGGGTCAGAACATAACGGATCTCCGCTATGTGTTCCTCCACAGATGAACTTTTGATGAGGACATCATCTACATAAGCCAGGTTACCCCTTGCACCCAGGTCGGGCATGGCCTTGTATAGGAAAATGTTGAATTCATTGCCGGAGTTGAGGTATCCAAAGGGAGTCCGGGTCCATGTGTACTGCTGGCCCCCAAAGGTAAACGCCAGCTTGTATTGGTCCTCCCTACTGACAGGCACAGTCCAGTATCCATTGGTCAGGTCTATTGCAGTGAATACCTGTGACCCCTGGATCTGGGCCAGCCCTTGGTCGATGTAGGGCAGAGGCCATCGGGAAGTATGGACCCGTTTGTTGAGCTCCCTGAGGTCGGCACAGAGTCTCCACTGGCCGTTTGGCTTCAATATTCCCAGCACCGGATTATTGAAAGTGCTGTGGACTGGACGGATTATTCCCCGGGACTCAAGGTTCTTAATTATTTCAGTAAGGGACTCCATGGATGCGAGAGGCAAGCGATATTGCTTCACAAACACTGGAGTCATTCCAGGGTCCGTGGGGATTGTTGTTGTGTGGATGTCGGTGCGACCACAGTCATATGAGTCTACCGCAAAGAGATCTTGGAAATCCAAGAAAACTTGTTTCAACTTTTGCTTTTGTTCCAGAGTCACACAGGCATCAGCTAGGTTGACTCTCTCATCCACCATCTGCCTGAAGCCTGGAAAGACTTCTGGTTTGGCTATCTCAGTAGCCTCCTCCAGCTGGGTGGAGAAGTCCCTGGTCAGAGTGCTGATTTGGACTGGAGGCCTCAGGTGGGAAAGGCAACCCTCATGGACCTGGAAAAGCACCTCATCCCTCCTGAAGTCACAAGTCACATCTTCCTTACCATAGGGGCAGGAAGTGTACACCAGGAAGTTCCCCCCATGCCGGGTAAAAATCCTGTCTGGTGTTGTATTGTCATCACTGTCACTGTGAAAACAGTCCTTGGGGATTGGTCCTAACAGTTCATTTCCTAAATCGATGGAAAAATGTCGGCCATCAACCGCCATTCCAATAATGGTGCCTGCGGCTAGAGTAATACTCTTTAAGTCGCTGTTATCCACCTCTATTAGAATGGTGTCATGTTCTATGTTGACTAATGGAGTTGGGTTTACCCACAACCCTTGCTGTGGGAGAGAAGCGTTTAGATGTATGTAAGCATCAGGGTTTTTCAAATGTTGTCCTCTTTTAGCTTTCACTTCCAGGGAGAATTGTCGGGTCCTTTCTGGGATGGTGACTTCCTCTTTGATCTGAATTTTAACTGCATAAGGTAGCAATTGAGCTGACCTAAATGCTTTTTCTGGATCATCAAAGCCCATGGGATTATCCGCCAATCAGGACCAAGCTTTGAAGTTTATTAGGTCCAAACTAATGGCAAAGCGATTGAGAATGTCACTGCCTAAGTAAAAGGCGGCAGTGGCGTCTCGCACTACCCAACAATTATGGACTATGCTCTTGTTGCCAATGGAGATTTTGAGCATACACCTGCTTGGCAGGAGCTGTTTGGAATTAGGTGCTTCCAGGTCCATTTCCCATTTGTCTATCAGTTTGAATGTGGGAATGGCTGGATCTTTTGGGAGTTGGCGGAACATGGCTTCGCTGATGAAGCTCTTACCGTTGTTCACACACACTCGAGCGAGAACAGAGTCCTTCCCATCATTTAACTGAACAGGGATGAACAACTGCTCTCCAATTTGCTGAATATCAGCCAGGCTCTGAGCTGATTTCACATCTTTCTGGACTATAGGAGTGGGAGTCTCTGATTGTGGATTAGTAAAGAATTTCAGAGTGTTTCCTTCCAGTGTGGAATACCACCTTAAACTGGAAGGAAGTTTGATTTTCAGAAATAGAGAGGACCCCCCATCACCAGTCTGTTGTCCTACTGCTATTACTGTCACATCTGGAATTTGGTTTTTCTGGAAGTGAAATTCTACTTGGTCAGATTTTTTTTCAACCACGTGGCAGGTGCCATTTAAACTAACATGGTTGACACTCTGTTTTAATTGTATTTGTCGGCTAGTCTGGGTCCAGAGGACCTTGTTTACACAATCTATTAGGGGTGACAACCTTCTCAGGAGGTCATTCCCTAGTAAACAAGGGGTGCCCTCTGGAGTCACTACTATGACCGGGTGTTTCACCTTGTGTCGCCCAATTTTAATGTCCAAGTCTGCAGTCCCCTCAACGGGAATTTCCTTCCCGTCAAAGTTCTGCAGTTGTCCAGGAAGAGAGGTGAGAGGAATTTGGTAATTCTCCCCCCTTCCTGCGTTTAGTTCCTCAAAGGCCCTTTTGGACAGAAGGGTAGCTTGGGATCCAGTGTCCACGAGTGCCAAAATTGTACCCTGCCCCTGTACTTGTACCGGGGCATAGTATCTTCCCTACTTCTCCTCAAGGGGGCACAGATAATGCACATTTTTTTCTGACAACTGGTGGGCTAACTTTCTGGTTTTGGACATTGCTAGCGAAGAGATTTGGGCAGAATTCTGTGGAGAACCTTGGGAATCTGAAAGAAAAAGTTGGCAACTGGAGATCAGAGCCATTGTGGGTTCCCCTGGTTCCGGTTCTGGGCCGCCCCGTCCTTTTTGGAGGCAGTCATCAGGATGAGTTTGAACCAGGGGATTTCGGTATTGTGGGTTCTGGGATGAGATGATGGGCGGCGGTAGCTCAGTCTCCATATCTCCCCAGTCTGAATTGACATCAATTGGGACCAATTTTTCTTTGGGAGGAGTTCCCTCATCTCTGAAGGAGAAGATCCTTTTCCCAGGTTCTTCTGAGGATCCCTCTCCCTCAAATTGGAAGAACTGAACCTCCTCCACAAAGTGGGTCTGTTTGGGTCCTTTGTTTCTCCTACCCCCCCTCTGCTCCTTGGGAGGCAGGCTTTCAGGGGCAGGAGATTTTGTATCCGGTTCCTGGTTTTCCAGGGGCTGTTTACAAGTTGGGAAGGAAGCTTCCTCCAAGGCTTTACACCCCCCTTCCCCTTGTGCCTCCTCCCTGGGAACCGGTGTGTTATCGGGGTGCTGCCCCCGTCATTGTTCTGGAGCACCAGGTCCAGAGTTTGGGGCATTCTGCGGTGGCATGCTCATCTGAGGGTTCTGTTGAGCCCTCAGTATGTGACCCAGATCCCGTGCCATATTTTGGACCTGGCGCTCTAACTGGGAAACCCGCTCAGGCTGATACAGGGCTCTATTTTCTCTCCTGGGCTGATCCCGGGAAGGGTAGCTATCCCTTCTCTGGTAGTACCCCTGGTTGGGAAGATTTTGGTACCCCTCCACCCTTGGCCTCCCCTCTCCCGGATTAGGTTGTCTGGGCTCAGGGAATTGGGGAAAGAAGGATGGATGAATTTGGGGCTGGAAATTGGGGGGATACCTGGGGAAAAAGTTCTGCCCAGGATTGGGAGATTTTCTGCCCTCCTGGGGGAAGTTAGGAGGGAAATTCCCGGGGTCAGGTGCTTGGCTGGATCCCCCCACTTGGGCTGGAGGAGTCCACACATAACCCAGGATTGGTCGGTTTCCCTTGTAGGGGGGACTTACATAGTCAGCGGAGCGGTGGACCCCATTTGTGGGACTACCTCCTCGACTCCCTGTCTGTGACTGGCCAGAGGGCCTTCTGGGCTGTGAATTATTAGGTGCAGGTAGGTTTTTAGGCCCCCCCATCTCCAAATCCAAAACGGGGGTTACCTTTACCTCTGCCACCTTGGCAGCAGCAGGGGTGCTGTTGGTTTTGGGATTTTTCTGGGTATTGCTTTTATTTTCTAGGGGCTTCTGCACCTCATAGGTCCGGGTAGCCTGTTCAATGACCCAGTCTAAAGATCTTTTCTCATGAAAATCTCTCACGAGCTGGGTCATTATATATTTGGGCAAGGCATGGAAAAATGTATTGACAAATTCTCTGCTGTCTGTGCGCACCCTTCTGGTGGTCTGCGCAAAGCCACGTTTCAGATCTTGCACGAATTCTTGTGGGGCCTGATCCTCCCCACATTGCAAATTGTAGGCTGCCTTGCGAGCCTCTTGAGGATTTCTGTGAACAGAAAAATGTTTCAAGATGGCCGCCTTATAGGTGGACCATCTTAAATGATTTTGGTCCGCCAGCCCAGCAAAGAAACTGGAGTATTCTGGGGCGAATGTCCATTTGACGTACTGGATGCAGCTACTGCTGTCCTTCAAATGGAAAGTCTACATCATTTGCTCATAGAGCTCCAAGTGTTCCCATACGGAATACTTGGCGTTCTTATGATAAGGCGTGATAACACTCCTTATTGCCTTTATTTGCTTCAATGGGTCTTTAAGCAAGGCCCTTTTTGCCTTATTGGCCTTTTTGGTTCGGGTAACCCTGGTCCATTCATCCTCTGACTCAGAGGCACTGCTCCCAGAGGTTCCTGTCTGATCTTCCAGGTTTTCCCAGATTCTGCGAGCCTGGGAATGGCTGGCAGAATGTGGGGACCTGGTCTCCTGTGTCCTGTACCGTTCAGAGGAGTCTTCAGATCCCTCCTTGCTGCCAGGATTTGATGGGTACCCCCCCACTGACCTAACTGGGCAGAGGTTTTCAGGATGCCCTTAATGGGCCTACTCTCCTGGGGTTCCCCATCAAATTGCACTGTGCTTGGGTGTCCATACCCGGATGCCCGCCCCTCCATTCCTGGGTGGTACTGGCCTATGAGCCCCATGCTTCTGGCTGGATAGTAATCTGCCATCCCTGTGGCCCTGTGCTCATGTGCGCCAGGGGACATGGGGGTGGCAGAGTCCAGGGACTGAGAGAAATAAAGGCCTCTGGTACTAGGGCACCTGGGGTTATGCTCAGGAGTTTCTCTTTCCCAGCGAACCTCATCTCTATCCGCCCCTGCTCCCTGTTGCAATGCAAGAGCCTGCGCCTTCAGTTCCTCAGTTAAGGCCTTACTAGACTCTATCAGTCTCTCCTGCATCGCTACCTGTTGTTGGAGCCTATCATTGTGCTGGCAGAGAGCCTCATTCTCTCTCTGCGTTTCCTGATTGGTCCTGGAGCACTGGGCCAGTCTTTGCTGCAGGAGGGTTACCTCCTGAGTCCCCTCCCTACTGGCCTGCTCCTGTCTTGCCAGAGCCTTCTCCATCCTCCTGGTGTGCTCTAGCAAGTCCTGGTGTTCTTTTTGGTGGTCACCCAGTCCCTGGTGGGCCAGGTGATTTTCTTCCATTTTTCCTTCTAAAGTGGCAGACTTCCTGGCCTAAGGTGTCCCTTTCCTGACCAAGAGCTTGAATTTGTGATGCCAGGTCGTCCCTTTGCCTTTGGAAGGCACCAGCTTTCTGGCGCTCCTGATCAAACTCTGCCTGGGTATCCAGGTCTTTCAGGATCAGTTTATTGCTCTCCTCTTTCTCTCTGTCTAGTTGGATTTGCAGGGTGGCTACCTGATCTGTGCATGCCCTGTTGAAATTGATCTATTGCTCCAGCTTTTTCTGGCTCTGCAGTAGAGAGTCCAAACTGTCTTGGCGTTCCTTCTGCAAAGCCAGAATTCTGGTATCCTGGTCTGTCTTTTCCTGTTGCAGTATATCCATGTCCTCTTTTTTTTAATGATATACTGCCTACTATCATTTTCTGACTCTGGGCTCCCCTGCAGCCTCTGCTCAGAAGAGACCAGGTCAGATTGGACCTTCTCTAACGCCATCTGTCGCTTATTCGCCAGATCTTGGCTTTCAGTACATTTATCCTGCATGTCTCCCATATATAAGTACAGGTATGCCGCTATCCTAACCATCTTGTCTTGTTCATCCTTAGCTTTAGGAGCCATGTATAGATCACTCAGGGCCACATGTAAGGGACCCTGATCTCTCCATGTATCTGACCCTGTTTCAGTGACCTGTTGCGTGATGGCCTGCAACCAGACCATGCGGTCCTGGTGAGTCCACTCACCTCTCACAAATAACTTATGTAAGAAGTGCTCTCTGGCTATTTTCATGTCTACTAAGGTCGTCATTCTAGAGATTGGTCTCTGTCCTGACTTACAGAAGTTTGTATTTTATTTTTGCAAAACAGACCTTTTCCTTAGAGCGTTCCTTTGAGGAGTGCTTTACAGCGTAACACAGCGTGGTGATCCGACCGGATATGAGTATCTGGTCAGCTGGCACACTGTATTAATCTGCACAAGTGATAGATCTAACCCAAACGTCCGGCTCGAGCCCCCAATTTGTAAGAGGATTCAATCCAGCATTACAGCTAAGTCAATGCCTAGTCTGGGATACTGAATGGAAACCCTTATTGATATATCTTTATGTCCAGTTCATGAGTTCTGGATGACTACCCCTATATAACACCCCTCTCTTGGAATCTCCCTGACCCCACTGTGCCAAGAAGTAGTTCTGTTTTGCAAGTTTAAAAGGTTTATTTGATAATTTAAACAATATATATATATATATCACACTTTATAATAAATTAATAATTGAATATCACACTTAATCTGAGCAGTAATCAATAATGGATAGTCCGACACTAGTACACTTCTTTATAATCAATGATGAGTGGTTATAGGATGGATACGATGGCAACAATACTGTTATGGTTTCAAATGGATGCAATGTGGAATGAAATGCAGTACAGAAAATAACTTGATAGGATTTCAGCAAAACAATGTAATCACTTTCCTCTGGCAATCCACTCCCCCCCTTTATGCAATGTAAGGAAATGGAAGGAAAGCACACCGTTCTCAGAAATGCAACCAAATGTAATTCAGTTCACCCCAGCAAGCTTAGACTACAGAAGTTTGAAACACAGACCCAAAATGCTTTTATATGTGCTGGCAATTAAGTGAGGAATATGCTGAAAATGGTTTTAATTCCCTTTAGGAGGTTCAGGGTGAGTGAAATGCACTTGGGATGAGTTCAGGCTCACTTTAGCAAGGATCTAGGAGTAACTAGCAGGTTAAACAAATTTTTGGCAAAGGAAAGCAAGGAAGCTGCTGTTTTCAAACGTGGCTGGATTTTTAACCTAATCGCGAATCGCGGCAAAATTTGCGAATGCGCGAATCACGATTACGGCAAAAGTATAAGGAGTAGCAAGTCTAAGCTTGTTGAAAGGCTGAGATTCTAAGCTTTCAGAGGAAAGTTAAACCAAGTTCCTAGCCCAAACGGTTCCGGAGATACAGATGATTATATATAAAGGTAGTTTTTCGGATTTGAAATTTTAAAAGTTCAAAGCGACAGGTTACAGGTTGCAGCTAGCAAATGACAGGTGACAGCTTTGCAAATGACAGGTGACAGTTAGGAGGCAGTTCCGGTTAGATTAAAATAGTTTGGATTAGATTATTTTAACTAAGAGATTGGTTCTGCACAATTCTGCTAGGTACTCACAATATATTTTTGAATTAGGCCTCCCCACAGATCTGGTCAGGTTTTGGACTGGACTCCGGTTCTGGTCTCGGCACTTCACAGTGATCTGGGTCAGCTCTCTGGTTCTGCTAACAGCGGTCTGGGTCACTCTGGATCTCTGGCCTCTGGTTCTGGATACTGGATGCAACACTGCTTTCTGGGTACTGCTACAGGTTTTGGAGATTGATGGATTTGAAGTCTGGATCTCTGGATGTGAAGTTGTCCGTCAGCATGCTCTGCGGCAAATGGAATTGAATGTCCTCTCTAGCTTCTTTTTAGTGGCTCTTTTTATGTCTTTTGAAAGTGGGTGGAGAGGCTAGTTTTCTAGGCCCAACCCCTTCAGAGTTCTGATAGGTTGGAGAATTCTTTGCGTTCTCACTGGAGAGCAGGATTGTGTGTCAGAATGATGTCATTTAATGGCTTGCAGAAAGGATACTCCCCTGTCAGATTACACACAAATCTATATTTGACCTAAAGACATATTTGCACAGGTACACATTTGTTTAAAATTACATACACCCATCACATATCACATGAGGTATACTCTGTTCAAACTCTGCTCTTCCTGGAGGCTTGCATTCAGAAATGGCAACATTTTTGATTTTAGTGGGTTATGCAACCTTGGTTCTTCATTAAAAATTATACACATATACACGGCCTGTCCATACATACTCCAGTAAATTCCCATGTCTCTAGCTTAAACACAGAGTCTGTAGTATCCATAAATAGCGGGGTTTTGCCCCAGAACATCACACAAATTCCCAACGCGTCTTAAAATGTGCACAGAAAAATCACAAGAATTATGGTATCATTTAAATAATTTTGACAAGTCCGCACCATGAGTTATACATCTTTCTTAGAATCATATTCTGGCCAACAGGGGTGTTTTTTCAGGTCACATGGTGTAGAAACCAGTTTATCCAGTTTCTGCCAAGCTCAGAGACCCTGCCCCCCCCAGCTTCTGCCAAGAGAAAGCTATTTTACGGCCACCCTAATAAACCATCTGCCTGGGCCCAGGACAGGCCTTTGTTCAACTCCCTGTAGCTGCTCCACCCCTAATCTAATCAGAGAGGTGACAACTCCTTTTGGCAAGGGGAAGAGTGGCTGAGCAGGTTTTAACTCCTGTGGGGGTAGATGTCAGGCAGAATTCAGTTTCATTAAACCAGGTTTCAGATAAAATGTCACTTTTTGTTCCCCAGTTTAAGTCAAGACAATTTTTACATATGCAGCTAGAATGCTGATTCTAAGTTCAAAACTATGACATTTCAACAGTGACAAACTATGTGACACTCAAAAGTAGGTCACTCAGTTAATTTAAACATCTTTGATTTTTGGTAGTTTTAAATCCAGTTTTAGTTAGGCTGCTGCAGACCTGCAGAGCTCAGCCAGTCTTGTTATGAACATTGTTTTGGGGCTCTTCAACTTCCCAGATTTAGTATGCACACATACTTCATTCTGCCAGATGTCCGCTGGTGTTCAGTGAGATTTTTGGATGTGTTGCAATGTTTGAAAATAGGCATTTTGAGCTGGCATTCAGGGAAACAAAAGGTGATTTCAAAGTGTGTTTTTTTCTTTGGCACACATTTCACTCATGGCACCCCAGCCCATCCTGCTCGCACTGGTGGGTGGCAAGTTAGGCAACCATTTTAGTGTGCACAAACTGCGTGGTTCTCCTGGATTCTGGCGCACATGTGGGCTTTTTGGCCATCTTGGATTTTCTAAGCCCACAGCGCCAAATGTTGCAGCATGATAGCTCAAACGTGGGCCAGGACACCCAACAGAGAGGAGCGGCGGCTATTGGAAAATGACTTACCCGATTCAGCAGGTGCCGGTAACCACCCGTGTGTGAGTCCCGGAGCTGAGTCTGAAGCTCCATCGGAAAACCAGGAAGTGCCGAGGGGTGTGGCCAAGGTGAGCGGCAGGGGGAGTTATGGGTTGGAGGAGCCTATCATTAGAGAGACAGTGGCAAGCAGAGAGACAGCGACGGGACACTCCCAAGAAGCAGAGACTGCTCCTAAGGACGCCTCGCCTCAGGAGGAGAGCTCCAGAGGAGCAGACATAGAGCTAGCCACTTGTGTGCCTAATAACCCACCCCTACGCTCTGAGGCAACTGGAAAGCCAGAGCACATCAAGAATGTGCGGATAGATGAGCATCCGTAAGCTGAAATAGAAGACTTGAAAAGCCCAATCACTGAGGATGCAGACGGACAGCTCTTAACTGAGTGCATACATAAAGGAAAAAACACTCCATGTACCTGGCACATACCCGAAACAGGCGTATTATTGCTTAACAAAACCCCACCTGGAGTGAACTCACAGCTGGGAGAAGGAGAAGCGTTAGCAGCATCTGGCAGCATGGAGAAAGAGAGCTCTCTGCATTTGCCATCAAGATTGAAACAGACTGTTGATTGCTCATGCGAAGCATCGAACTCGGACAGCAAGGAAGAGTGTAACCCTCCCTCAATAAGATCAATGGAAAAAGTCCAAACCTCAGCAAGCTGACAAAGGAAAACATGGAGAAAAATCAAAAAAACAGGAAAGTAAAGGAGGTTATCCACCCGAATAAGCTAGCAAAACACAGGAAACCGCCCCAAAAAAGGGGATGCAAAAAAACATCAAAGCCTCCTAACCATAACCTCCTGGAAAAAAAATTCAAGAGGAAAATACTGGAATCAGTTAAAGCGTCCAACAAAATCTCGGACAGAGATATTCTTGAGAGTATCAACATCTCTCAAACTTGCGCCCCCTCAGAACAAATGAGCCAAAGGTTTCTGGATACCTCAGCCATTAAATCGATATCAAACTCTCAGGAAGGAAGTAAAACACATTCAACATCTACGCCGCTACGCTGGCACTTCGGCCAAGATCCGAGGAAAGCGGTTCGAGCATCGCCTGACAAACTACAAGAGCACTTAACTCCAACATGCGATTCACAAGAAAAAGCTGATGGTGGTGCTAAGCCATGCAATGAACCTCACTTAACTTTTGAAAACCCCCTACAGTGACCATCACGAAAGTCATCACAGCACAGATGGGCCCAGATGGTGAGAGTACTGTTTTAACAACCCTAAAAAGCATAAGACTGTCAACGGATTTACGAGCAAAGGGTCCAAGAAATCAGGATGAAAGAAATGGGGGCCTACCAACTCCACCACTGGGCTCAACAACACCCGGCAGAACTGCTCAGAACTCTACGAATAGACAAGACGAAACAACTACACCGCAAAGGAAAACACGAGGCCTGAGTGATATATCCCAATCGAAAGATACACCGGGCAAAAAACCTGACCTGTTGAACATAATGGCAACAGTAACAATAGCATTAGCCCCATTCAGCAAACTTTATGAATCCATCAACAACACATTAAAGGATCAAACATCGCTGATTGCAATGATGCACACTAAGATGAACTATCTAGAGGGATTCATCATGGCAAAAGGTTGGGGAGCTACTTCAATATACAACCAAAGTCAGGTTTACAACAAAAACTTCAGGGAAACACAACATATCACTCCGAGCACGGCAGACAAAGCGAAAGATCGTCTTAAAGAAGCCACAACGCAAACGGAATTAGAAGGCTCACAAGGACCTCTTCTCTCACAATTGATTACAACTCCCGATAGACCTGTGAATAAATTGACCAACAAGCACCGAAAAAATTGTGCAGGGGAGGAGCAAAAGACCCGCACAAGGTCCTTCGTCCTGGAAAGATTGATGAACGAAACGAAAAGAAAACAGAGAAAGGAAATGGCTGTATCTCCCTGGAACAGGAGAGTATTTCGAGTATAGCAAATCCACTACTCAAAAAACAGAACAAAAGAAAAGAACAAAGTTAAAAAAATCCTTTCGCCTTTTGCATATTCAACCAAACGCTCTGGCCCAAGGAAAGCCTGCCAATATCCAAATCATTACTAAAACTGCAAGTACTTGAAAGCCGGCAAAAAGAAGTGACGACTACCAAAAACTCCCAGAAGTGCAATAAAAAAAGGCGACAGCCTGAAAAGGAAAAAAGAAAAGGGTACTCAGTTCGCCCCCAATCGGAAAGATACCAGTCAAAAAAGGTCAGGTTCCTTTTCGGAAGAAAGTACTGTAACCATAGCAAACATGATGAACCTGAGTACACACACAATTGAAGAGTCGGGATCAGAAACATATCAAGAAGTGGAACACAAAAGGAAAGCAGACTCAAATGAAAATAACCTCTCAATTGTGGAACCTAAAAAAAAAGTGTTTATGACTGAACCATCAGTGCCCAAAAAAGGAAGTGACTTTTCAACTAAAGAAAAGCAAATACAACATCATACAAGGAGCCCCAGAAAAGTACCTGCGTCGCTACCGAGAGTAGAGACAGAAACACCAGGCACACTCTTTCCGAAATTACAGAAATAACGATCCTCAAGAGGAAGCTAACACGAAAAGACGGAGTAGGGAGGCAAGAAATTCAATGAGCAGATCACCACGCCGCCCCACTAGAGAAAAGAGAGAAAGGAAGAAATGGATCCTCACTAACGAAAGGACCTACTCTCCAGAAAAACCAACAGCTAGGCCAGGCCCACGAAACAGAACAACAATTGAACCTGCAAGGAAAATCCGAAGTAAGTGCATCTTCAAGGTCTGGAATACCTGAGGATTTAGCCATTTGACAGCCCCCAGTGAGGCAGACCTAGGTTTCTTTGACATCATTTGCCTCCAAGAGACTTGGCTCATGACAAAACCGCATATGGAAGGCTATGAAATAATATTCACCACATCCAGGAAAGGTTCGACAGGTAGGCCGACAGCAGGCCTCATAACAGAAATTCGCTCAGGCTCGGACCTGGACATATGCGCACAAATCTTACTATCACCATTTATACAAGGGGTCGTATTAACCTGGAAAAGGCGATCAAGCAATGAAGGCCCCATAGTATCGGAAAACATTGCCTTGCTAAACACGTACTGGAACCCAGAGGCCAATAAAGATGATGTATACTTAAAAATAATAATCAATACTTTTGAAGAGGCATCACTGAATTTCCATCTTGATCACGTAGTAGTTACAGGTGACTTCAGTGCGATCTGCGCAGACATTGGCGATCAAATGAAACATCTCCCACAATCAGCCCCAATTTTTGAAAGAGGAAGACCCCTGGAAAATCTAATGGCTGAAAATGACCTCAATTGGACACAACGTGAATCAAACCTACATTTATACACCTGGGAACGTAACAATCAATGTAGCATGATTGATCATACCTATGTCTCAAAGGAATTATTGGGGCTGATCGCCACATTTGCAGTTGTCCGAAGGGCAAATAGGGATCATAATATTTTGAAAACAACCTGGTCGGATCCGAGAGAAACAAAGCACAGAATGCTGCACGAATTAGAGACCATCGAGGAAACAGAATTAAACTATCTGGAAAGGCAATCAAGTCCATTACCATCAAGTATCTAGAAACCACAGAAAACAAAAACGAGATTCAAGGAGCCAGGAGCAACATAATAGACTATACTCCTCTTCTACAAATCTACACTACAAAAAGGGGAAAAAACCCAGAGGGAAAGAAGCAACACCGCCATAATTATGATATACACATCATAGCACGAAGGACATTTCTGAGACAACTAATTTGAGTCAATAGAAAATCCAATACGTTGGAAAATCAAAATCAGACAAAGCAAGCCAAAATACAATACAAGCATTGGCTGATTCAACACAGACACGTATTGTACCAACTGGATGCAGAGGAGATACTCTGGGTAATTCAGTGCAAAAACTCAAAAGAATTCTGGTCTCTGATCAGTGGTGCAAATGGAGCAAACAAAGACCTACTGCAAATCAATGTCGGGGAAGCTAAATGGGTCTCACACTTCAACAATCTATGTAAATTACCTCCAACATCAACCTATCAACCTTCACCCAGTATGAAGACACCATGGGGAATTCCGGAAGACACAGAATCAATTCTGTCAAAAATCAAGAAACTGACAAATTCAAGAGAACCTGGGCCGGACGGCATATCTAATCTGGAATTGAAGAAACACCCAGAAGTTTGGGCACAACTCATGATCGAAATATTCAAGAGATGCAACAAAGCAAGGGAAATACCAGCTTCATGGAGGAGAGCTATGGTAGTCCGGTTTTTAAGAGGGCTGCAAGAGTCGACCCGTGCCAATATCACCCAACTGCTCTCCTCAATGTGATTGGAAAATTCTTTGAATCTCTCGCCTTGGATGCCTTCCAGAATTGGTTGAAAGTGGCAGACTTTGACAGATCCGTTCCAATCGGGATTCACAAAGAATACTGGGACCACAACAAATATCCTTTTGCTGAGCACTATTAAAGCAAGAAACATGCAGGACGGACCCGCAGTGTACTTGGCACTGATAGACCTGGTCCAAGCATTCGGCCAGGTCAGCAGAAAATGCTTGTGGAAGAAATTAGAAAATGACAACTGTCCAGAAGCAATAACCGGGCCCATTCAAGCACTGTATCAAAAGACCTCTATGAGAGTAAGACTCAACAAAGCCGGGCAGCTGTCAGAAGAGATCAAGACAGCTAGAGGTGTGAAGCAGGGGTGCCCTTTGGTCCCTGCTTTATATAACGCCTACATAGCTGACTACGCTGACACTGAGAAAGAGCGACGAATTTTCCAGCCATCAGTAGGAGAAGCGAAGATATCTAGAATACTTTATGCTGATGACATCATACTCCTAGATCTGACGCCGGTGGGATTACAAAGACAGATCAACAACCTGTCACAATATCTGGAACTTAACAATCTAGAAATGAACAAAGCAAAGACCAAGCTAATGGTTATGGTGAAAAGGAAAAAACAAGGAGAAAAGAACAAATGGACTGCCCATGGCACCATCCTGGAAAAAGTAGAGGTTTTCAAATACCTGGGAGTGATGCTAAGCAGCGCAGCCTTGGAACAGCCTATGCAAGATGCTCTCTTTGTAAGAATAAGAGCTTTGACATCTCAAGTGAAGGCCATTGACAAAAAATATGGACGGTACTCATTGATCCCTGTGATCAACTTTTTTTAAGGCCAAAGTAACATCAAGCATGATATATGGGTCTGACGCTATGCCGCTGTTACCAGGATCTCTCTGGGTAAAAATTGATTGCTATTTTTGGAGAAACGTTCTTGGCCTGTCCCGAACCACACCTAGCAGGGCTAATACACGATGTGTGACAGAGGTAGCACTATTTTTTTGAGGTCTGAACCTTGACCAATTAAATGAACACTTGGAATGACAAAATGCAGAAAAACTCTTACACCGAAAAGTTATTTTCTTTTCAATGTGTGTTGGACTCTATGGAGCTGCTCTCATCTTTTTTAACACATCATACAATTAACACAATTTAAAAAAAAAATAATATGCTAAGTGCAGCTAACTGGCCTACATTGAGTAATAACACTTATCATGTTGGCTTTAACCTCGATGCATAGTTACTGTACCAAATATAACAAAAAGGTTCCGTGGCCTGTCCCTAACCACACTAATGTCTTTGATTAGAAGAGAAACATGCCTTCCATCGCTGGCGGCAACAGTGACAAGAAACACACTGATGCTCTATAGAAAAGTCATCACAGAACCAAGAACGCAGGTCATGAATATCATCAATGCGGAAATAGAAAGCAGCAAGAACATCATCATGTCTAAATGAGCCGCAACAAACAAAAACATTCTGGTTGACATGGATACCTCCGCATCCAAACCCTCTACAAACCCAAATAAAGTTAACAAAAGATTCATCAAGATGGACTGGATTACGACCCTGGCTCTGGTGAATCTGGAAAGGCTCTGTGATACAAAAGCTCAGTGCCTGATGCCCAGAACACTCGCAAATCGTCTGTGCTGGAGCAGTGACCTATTGCTGCTGCACCTTGTGCTGGACTGCACCAAGGTATGTCACCTAGCCCTAGCAATTGTGACTCCCTGGGTTATTCTTAGTGCGTTAGGCGCGGTAACCATTTAAAATTGATTCTTGGTTTGTTTCTGCACTACAATTCAAATGCTTGCGTTTGCTGCACATTGCAAATTTTGTAAAGTTGTGGCTGTCCTTCTGACTGAGCCTCAACCACTCGACCACCATTACAGCACACAAGGCTGAATCCATTCCAAGATGGCCGCCCGTGCCTTCTGAAGCCTCCCCTCCTCTGTGCTTCCTTCACCATACCTGAGAAGACTGATGATTGGCTCTCCCACCCTACTTCTCCACCCATCAGTCGCCGGGAGGCGCAAGCCGGCCCTTCCGGGAAAGGCCCTGAGGGCAAGGCCAACAACTGTCCAGAGACTGTCCTGAGCTGACCAGAGCCCAGGGCCATACCCTCTGTTCGTTTCTTATGATGTTGTGAGTCATCCATATTTGTCTTACCTACTCCACCTGTGACCCTCACCTTGTCCACTCAATCTGCTCCCTTTATTACCTTACCGACATCTGCTATGTGTCCCAGTCACTGCATTGGACGTTTAGGTTGCTTAAAACATTCGCAACAGTGCGCCACCTTTAGTCAGACCTATGTACTCTACATTCTGGTAGACATCTCTACTATCCCCTCTCCTCATAGACAAATCACATTTATGTGTTCGTTATTAATGCATTTGAACTTGTGCCTTTCTGCATTTTAATCGACTGCCTTTTTGGCTCCCTCTGCTAAAATCGAATCTAGGTATGTTTGGATTATGTATTTGAACTTGTGCCTTTCTGCATTTTAATCGACTGCCTTTTTGGCTCCCTCTGCTAAAATCGAATCTAGGTATGTTTGGATTATGTATTTGAACTTGTGCCTTTCTGCATTTTAATCGTCTGCCTTTTTGGCTCCCTCTGCTAAAATCGAATCTAGGTATCTAGGTATCTAGGTATCTGTAGCCTAATACATTGCTACCGCGGTTACTGCTGCTTTACTTTCTGTGCACGCCACTGCATCTACGGTGGTCATTGTTATTATTGTTTAACATTGTGTGCAATTGCCTATGACAGCACCTCTACCTCAACCACCCTTTTTGTAGATCTGGTAGGCATCTGCTTTTAGACTGTATTAGGCCAACATGCCCTCCACCCACACTACTCTATTTGCAAGAATACTGCCCACCCTACTCTACCTCACATGGCACACCGCTGGGACAGTACCCAATTACACCACCGCCTCCCTCCACTACCCCAATCTTCACAACACCATGACTATGCCGTCCACTGCTCACCACACCAACCCTTACCTCAACAACCCAGCCTTATGGCTCCAACACTTTGCGTTCAGACCTTCACCAAACATACCATGTTCCATCACCCTGCGAAATGCCAGACTTGGCTTGAGACTCACGCACGCCTCCCATCACTCTGTACATCTTAACCAACAGCCTCTGACCTCCACCGCATCCACACACTTGAAAAACCCATCATCACCTCACCCCAACCTCTCTAACACTAGCAATATTAAGGGTGCATTAATCAATGTCAGAACACTCACGGCTCACGCTCTAGAAGTGGCTGACCTTATTCTTACCCTCGACCTCGACTTTATGGCTATCACCAAAACTTGGCTTCATGCTGCCTCTGGCCCACTAGTTTCCCTTGCCATCCCTCCAGGTTACAACATTATCAGACACGATCGTAACTTTAACCAGTCCAAAGGTGGTGGCATTACCATCATCCATAAAAATGCTCTAAACTTCCACCTCTCCTCTGTGCATCACTTTTCCTCTATGGAAGCACTGACAGCCAAACTAGCCGTCACTCCTAACCACTCTATCACCTTCCATCTACTTTACCGGCCACCTGGGACGCTATCCACCTTCGCTGAGGACCTCTCCAACATCATCACTCATAACACCAAAACCAAATCCCAAGCCTCATCACTGATCCCAATGACACTGCTGCCATGACTATTGATAATATGCTTATGAATGCAGGATTCATACAGCTTATCAACCAACCTACCGACGTTAAGGGCAGAACCCTCGACTGGCTAGCCTCCCACAATTGTCCTATCCATATCATCTCTAACCAACAGTATGCATGGACCGACCACAACTTAATTACGTTTAACATTCAGTCCATACCTGCCAGCCTCTCTCCTACCATTGCACTGGCTA
This sequence comes from Ambystoma mexicanum, assembly GCF_040938575.1. NCBI lineage: Eukaryota > Metazoa > Chordata > Amphibia > Caudata > Ambystomatidae > Ambystoma > Ambystoma mexicanum. The sequence goes on from NC_090926.1 coordinate 1,188,653,259, forward strand.
CTGCCACCCACAATAAATGTGACATCACTTGCGACAGACTCCTCCCCCTCCTCCTCCCGGATCTCAAAGACCAAGTTCGCTCATGCTCCGACCCCACGGCTATGGTTGACACCTTTAACCTTGCTATGGAAAAAGACTTAGATATCATCGCCCCATCCAAACTGAGAAAACCCAAACCTCGAGCCCACCTGAACTCTTGGTTCACACCCAAGCTCAGAACTCTGTGCAAAGAAAAACAAACTGCGGAATCACATTGGAAAAGCAACCAGTCCGCAGCCAACAAATCGTGCCTCCTCCTGGCCACCCTTAACTACAAGGAAGTCATATTCCAGGCTACAAAAGACACTTACAATAACAAACAATCAAGCCTCCAAACCCTATCCCCACCCTAACCCACCCCATCCCAGACTCTCTGACTCCTTTTAGCTTCTCTCCACTCTCCATTTCCGAAGTGGAAAAGATCATCACCAGCCTTAAACCGACCTCTGCCCGGCACCTATAATCAAGGAAGCAGCTCATGACCTAGCGCCATTCATTACTATGCTCATCAACTCTTCCTTTAGCTCTGGGATCGTACCTGACAATCTAAAGGATGTGTGGGTCATCCCCCTATTGAAAAAAACTACCCTGGACACTAGTATACCCACAAACTACAGGCCAATCACCACGGTCCCGTTTTTACTAAAAATCCTCGACCGTGCAGCATATCTACAAATTCAAGATTACCTTGATCTAACAAACTCTTGGGACTTAAGCAATCTGGGTTCTGGCCACGTCACGGCACTGAAACTGCCCTCATAGATTTAAAAACACAGATTGAAGATCTAAAAGACAAAAGCAAACTTGCTCTCTTACTCCTCTTGGACCTCTCGGCGGCCTTTGATCTCGTCAATCATGAAATCCTCTGCCACCACCTTAAATCAGCTGCACACTTCTCTGATAAAGCTACAACCTGGATTAGCTCCTTCTTAGACAATAGATCTATGCGCGTGTTCTCTCCACTAGCAGCCGCCCCACCTGCACCTGTCTCCTGTGGCGTGCCACAAGGATCTTGTGTTTCACCCACGTTGTATAACGTGTTCACCAAACCTCTCTTCGATATCTTGGACTATCTTGGTGTTACTTACACCAACTACGCCGATGACACCCAGATACTAATCCCTATCTCAGGTGACTACACGGCTGACTCCCTCGCTATCAATGTCATCTACCAGGTCATCCAGGCGTGGATGGCTCAACACGGACTCTGTCTTAATGATGAAAAGACTGAGCTCCTTATTCTTGGTTCACCACAAAAACTTACCTAACTCGTCCCTGCGTTCAAGTCCTTCATCATCGATGGGAATATTATCCCAACCGCCAAGGACACAAAAACCCTAGGGATCTACATTGACTCAACCCTATCCCTGACCAGACAAACTAACTCAGTCTCTTCCGCAGCGGCATATACCTGCAAGCTTATTACAGCCTGTCGCCCTTTCCTCTCTGCAACCAATTGTGTCACCCTGGCTAGAACTCTTGTATTATCCAAGATTGATTACTGCAATGCACTGTACCTAGGCACCAATTGCTGCAACCTAAACAAGTTACAAATTGTCCAAAACAATGCGATTAGAGCTGCCCTCAACATTCCCAGGCGCCAACACATATCCGACACCAGACGCAATATTTGCTGGCTCTCAGTCCCACACCGTATCTCCCTGAAAACCCTGGCTCTTACCCACAAACCGTCATAACCAAGCTCCCTGCTACCTGGCCAACCGATTTGCCCTCCACAACTCCATTAGACCCCGCAGAATGGCTCATTTAAACTGCCTTGAGGTTCCACGTTTCAATCTCCAAAGATCAGGTGGAATTAGCTTCCCTATCTTGGCAGCTAATCTCTGGAACACGCTTCCTAATGAGCTTAGAGCAGAACCCTCATTCCCGAGATTCAAACACATGGCTGGCCACCCAGGACATTTAGCTCTGGGTTATCTGCTTAATTTGTACATGTATATATAACCTGCATGTCCTCTCATTGCTATTATTATACCTGTAAATTCTGTATTATACTTGTAAACTTTGTAATTATGGTTCTGTCTGTTTTTCTTACGTTGTAACTAAGTGATGCGCCTGGTTGCCCCTTGGACCTGGTGCGCTATACAAATAAACAAAATACAAATACAAATACGAATCAGTACAAAACAACAAAGGATATTCCAACTATACCACCAATGAAAGTTAACACAGTGAGAAGCTACTTAGCAAAATTCCCCGACAAAAACTTGGCCAGATTATTTATGAGATTCAGACTGAATCCGATCAAGACAAACGAAGTAAAGGCCAGTAGGAAACAATCATCCTCCAACAGCTGTCATTTTTGTGGAGAGAACAAAAAGACGGAAACTCGCCGCCACCTGCTATTATCCTGTCCTGGGACCCAAGTGGCCAGATCACAATCTTTGACTAAGATACTAGCAAGCAGGGGAACTTTTGACAAAGAGACTTGGTGGAATGTCTTGACTAGCAGGGCTAATGCACGATGTGCGGCAGGGGTAGCGCTATTTTTTTGAGCTCTGAACCTTGGACCAATGAAATGAACACTTGGAATGACAAAATGCAGAAGAACTCTTACACTGAAAAGTTCTTTTCTTTTCAATGTTTGTTGGACTCTATGGAGCTGCTCTCATCTTTTTTAACACATCATACATTTAACACAATTTTTTAAAAAAAATATGCTAAGTGCAGCTAACTGGCCTACATTGAGTATTAACACTTATCATGTTGGCTTTGACCTCGATACATAGTTACTGTACTAAATATAACAAAAAGATTCTTAACAATGAAAGATTGAACAAAACAGTCACAGTTATTTAACCACAGGGCTACTATGTTTAGCAGTCTCTTAACATGTCAATACTGGATAAATCATAATTTCTTTAGAGGAATAGGGAGGCATCTCTCAATTTAGATGTCCATAATAATATGTTTATAACATTGTTCTGTTCTCAAACCCTCATGGATATTAAATATATATGCATACTTATCTACGTTTGTTGAGTGTTCTTGCGTTGATTGCCATTCTGTGTGTGATAGTATGACACACCTGCTGTACTAATAAAGCAAACATGTGCAGATATAAATAACACTTATAGAAATTCATGTGCAGATGATGCAATTTAACCAAAAGTCAAAACAGTGCAAAAATATATATGCAATATTTTCTTCTTGTGCAAGAAAAAGCAATGTGCACATGTGCAAATATAAACGTTAACTAAAGCTTTCAGTAATTCCTCTGCAGATGATACAAATTTAGCAAATAAATTCAAACAGTGCAAGGGTAAATGTGCTATAAGTGCAGCATTTTTCCTAATACTACTGCCCCATCCACTAGAAGTGATTTTTCTTTGTGTGTTTGACTAAGGAGCTGGAGACTACATCACCAACGATGGGAATACATAGATGCAGGCGGTTGAGGTAAAACTAGTAGGATGTGAAAGAGAGGGCACCTGGTCTTATGGGATGTTTCAGCAATGTAATAATTGGCTCACCTTCCTCTGGACCACTCTTTCGACTCTCTGTACCACCATTTAATAACAGCAGAGCCATGTCAAAGACATTTTAGGTTACCTTTCATTGTTCATAATTTTTAGCTTAACAGGACACTTCACACATATGCCCAGTGCTTGCAGATGCTCATTTGTACACAGCTCATATGTATGGCTGTCCCTGCCAAACTCAGATGTAAGAGTTAACTAGGGAACGACAGGGTGGTGTGGGCAGAACAGGCAGCAAAAGATTCCTCTAGGATGATGAAGTTCAATTCAGTGAGATACACACGTTTGAAATGTTGAGAATTGTGTATAGGGTGGCCCAGTCTTAACGTTTTCTCAATGTCTCATGACTTATAAAAAGCATGTTATGTTAACGTACTTGGGAAGATAACCCATAATGATGTCTATGTTTTTCTAGTGTGTGTTTTAAAAGTCCTTCTCTCCTTTTTTCAATAAGTGCGTTTTTGGACTACAGATTACTTACAACCCCAAATATCATTGGGAAAAAATTGAGTCCAAACTATATTTTATTATTAAGATCTTTTAACATCATTGCCCTCCTCCATTTCTAAAAATGTCCAGTAGTATCACCTATTTTTCTCAGGGAATCCTTTCAATTGAAGATATTAGCAACATTTCCTTGTTAATAACCAAGAAAGCTTTTATTCCCAGCATGACCCTTTCCAAGACAGAAAGGACATTTTGAGTTCAAAATTGTGTGTATTATAAACAAAATAAGCTATTAAACAGGAATTATTTAATTTCATTAACATTGTAAACCAGGGATCCTCAAAGTGTGGCTTTGAAGCAATGGTTGCTTCTGACACCCTAAATTGGTGCTCGCCAGTTGCTCTGGGCCATGGTCTGCAGGCCTAGAAGCAGGTGCTCAAAGGATGAGCCCTTAGTAGCAGTATAGCCATAAGAAAGACCTGCACTGTGCAAGAATGTTGGCCAATGAGCCTTCTATGGTTCCAGCTGGCTTATTTTTGTAGATGCAAGATTTGAGTTTGTTGCCACCATGCCTATTATTTTTCAGACAATGCCCTTACTTATTATACAAGTTTCAACATTAAAAACCCTGTCATCTTGAGATACTTTGCCCAGCTGAGAAATGTATTAATGAGCAACATTATTGAACCATTTTCCCATGTTTGGGTCATGGAGAAAAGGGTCAAATTATGTCCTTTTGTACACCTAGTAGGAGCATAATGGACACATTGGTCGCATGCATACCCACCTTTCCCTTATGAAATCATTCACATGGACTGCTTTTTTCTTCAAGTGAGGTTTGTGTTTTATGCCACCATGCATTATATTTATCAGAGACATTACTTTTAGTGTCACTTATATTTATTAGTACATAGTGGCCTAGTGGCAACTTTGTCATCATTTGATACTCTCTCAATCTGGGATGTGGATAATGGGCAGATGAGGCAAATTCACGCTACATTATTCATAAAAATGTCCACTATAGTCAAATCCAATTAAGTTACTTTCAATAGGTTTTAATTAACACACCAATTCATTCATCCAAATTCCTAGTTAACATCATATCCTTCTATGAAGTGGTCGTTAAATGCTCAACATTTTGACCAATGTTTGCCACTAAGTCTAGTGTAGGCAAAGAAAGGATGCTGCAAATCCTTGAGAACAATATTTGTTTTGTTCCTAACACATTTTTCACCAATGTAACATGCCCCAGATAGCACTATTTGCCATTTCATGCCAAAATAATTCTTAGGAGGTAACCTCCAAAGCCCCAGGGAAGGGATCTATGCTCAATCCTGTAATTTTAGACCACATTATTAGTGTGGCGGAAAATGTATCAGCTCACTGGTTCCGCTGCACCTTACAGTAGGCATCTACTGCTCTGGCAGTGGCCCGGGATATCCCACCACCAAGGACAGGGCCACACAGGCTTACAGGCAGGGTGAACTTTCCAATGTACTGGGGAACTTCTACATCAATTGGGTCTTCCCCATAGGGCTCAATGGGAATGGGGAAGGTGCTAATAGCGGTACCGCAAATTGCGCTACCGTTATTAGCTCCAAAGTCCCTTTGCGGGTTCCGTCCTTAACACCTGGTAAAACAGGTAAGACAATTGTGAGTAGGTGTCCGGGTGTCCACCCTACCTCTGACCCAGGCTTGCCAGCTTGTTTCCCTAACTTTTGTTATATTGCTGAGCATCTTATTCTAGTGACTGAAAGTTTCCTGAGGAACTTTGCTTATTCTGCTAATTCGTAAGACTTTGGCTCCACTCCTACACTGGCTTTTCATATAGTTAGGGACTGGACTTTAAACGCATTAGAGACTCTGAAAAGTGTCTCTAGAATGTTTGGATTTGCTGCTGTGTGTATATCTGAACTTTTTGCCTCCAAAAAACTTTATCTGATGTGGCTTTGCTAACTAAATACAATTCTGTAAAGTAACGCGAATGCGCAGTAGTACTGATAATACGGTAGAACTGTCATTAGTGTCAATCTCTGTAACAATTGTAACCGCAAGCAACTACTATTTAAGTATTCACGTTTGAAAAGTATTATTAAGCATTCCTATGCATGATGGATAGTGAAATAACAATTTATCTACCTTCTTTGTGTAAATAAGACAAAATATATATTTTTTCAATATACATTTACTGTGTAAAAGTGTGAGGAATTCAACCATCCGCATGGGGAGTGTACGCTCGACTGGGCTTTTTATGAATTTTGGAAATGAAAATGAATGATGGAAGATCAACTTCTGAAAATGTTTTGGGCCATTCTGTGCACATTTTACCTGCTCACTGCATAGCAAACGCATAGTAGAGTGTACTCCAGGAGGCCACAGCCTACAGGTGCCGTCCTCCCCTGTCATGTTCACCTGGAATGCGAAAGCCCCAGGTACATCAATAGCAGTGGGGGAAGGCAACACCTTCTTCCGGCCATGGCCAGCCTAATAAAAATGTCAAAGGCTCCATGGATCGGCCTCTCTATTGTCTAAATCTGCTGCTGGCAGCACATACTGATAAGAGTTAATTGAAACAGGCCTATGCCATGCTTGGTCGCAGAACAGACAAAAGGGAGGCAGGACTAACTACTCTTGGATATGCAATGTGTGAACTTGAAGCTAGCTCTCACCCCTCTGTATGAAAGGCAGTGAATGGCATATCTAGGTCCTCTATTTACCATAGACAAGCCCTGCAGAGAGGACCCCTTTCAGAGGGAAGACGTATGTGATTTGAGGGAGATAAAAGGGTGCTCCCAGCACATACTTCAAGGGAGACCTGCGCATTAATCAAGAGTCACAGAATGTCACACTCAGCCCTTTTTTTCACCTGTTTTTCTCTGGATTGAGTCTTCTTGGGAGATCTTTCCTTCTTCCTGGTTTTTTTGGACTTGTACAGGTAAGGGTGTGTATCTTCTGGGTCTGGGTCCAGTGTGAGGTTTGCCGTCTGCCTCAGGAAGAAGAATAGAGTTCAGGATCCAGAGAAGAAGCGCTGCGGTGGAATCCAGGAATGAATAGGAGCGTAACTCAGAGTTCGGAGCAAGCGGAGAACCCTCTAGCACGGAACCACAGGCGTGGTCCGGGATGGAAGGAGAAGGGAGCCAAGAATTGCGAGAGCAGTTCAAAGGGGGCAGCCTGGAAGGGAAGGACAGAAGAAACTGGAGAGGGCACTGACGAAAAGGGAGCAGTAACGATAACAATCGCTAGCAACACAAAACAGTAGTGTTGAGATGCGCAGAGTGGTGGGGGCGTGCCTATTTCCTAGAAGGCAGTGCGCCCAGCGTAAACACTAGAGTGCGGCGTTCCTGTGCAGGCGGCCATGTTGGAAGGATTATTGACTCAATGTTGCGGTGCATTATGGACCATGAAGTCCATAGGGGGCGAAAGTGGCGATTCATGACACAGAAGGCTCAGTTAACAAGAGAGACACTTTGATCTACAACATACAGGAAGATGGGTTAGACGTAGGAGTACATGTTGTGACCCCTTACCTTTCCTGTTGCAAGCACTCTGATCCTGACCTCACGCATAACAGAAGATTGCTTGTGGGGACCCAGGATTTGTTACTTATGGTAGGCTTAGCCTGCACCAATCACTGTGGGCCATCTGGCTTTAAAAGAGGGCTGAGACCATCACTTAGCAGATCATCCGACAACTTTAAAAAGAGTAAGAAGAAGTACTCATTTGGACCATGGCTGTAAATACAGTCTGCCTTAGAGCTTCTGCCAGTGAAGGAAGACCAGGATTTCCAAGAGGGAAGCAAAGCAAAATCCGGCCTGTAAACATCTCCCATGGAACAGGGGGAGATACCGGACTCAGAGGACCCATCCAGCAGCTCCAGAACTGGTATCCAGCCAGTACACAACATGCCCTGCTAGGTTCTGACCGCAAGCTTCTTAGGTGGCAAGTGCCAGAGAGTCTCTGAACAAAGGACAAGGGCATTGCCTGCAAACAGTCTCCTCAGCGTTGGGACGTCCACCTTAAAGGACGACACAAGCCCTGCTAAGAAGCTAGGAGGAATGCCACAATAAGCATCAACCAGCATCCATATTTTAAGGACATTTTTGAGGCAGTCGAGTCCTTGAACCGTGACTGGCTGCACCACTGACTATTGTCATGATGCAGTCACTAAAGCCGTCCGAGACGCCTCGACCAGCGTTCCAGATCAAAGAGAAAGGATTCTTGACCCTGAGCTGCCATGTAGGCCAGCCTGCAGCCATCCATCCAGCCTTGCTTGCCAAACTACCTGCTGTATGAATCCCGCAGCTCTCTCCCATCTTGAACTCTGTCACAGGAGCTGCAAAGTGTCCTGGAACCAACTCGACGCTGTTAAGCATCAAGATCATCTCAAGCACCAGGTACATAGTGATTCATTCCCCATGGTCGTTCTCCTAAGGCCCCTAGTGACATTTATGACCCCTGGCTCCCTTGGTGCTGAACCAAAATAACCTTGAACAGTTAAGACTGATTGCTTTACCGACTACCCTCCTGCCAGTATCCAGAGTGCATCCCTTTCCTTTATGAAACTGTCTGTCCTCTTTGTTCTTTTACTGGGTGGGTTGTATTTTGTAGTGTGCTAGAACTGTCTGCTGTAATAATCATAAAGTGGATATTTGTATACAACCTTGACTGGACAGTCCCTTTTATCATTGGATAATAATTGTATTTTGATGTGTTGCAACGATGTATAGCCAATGATCCTCGACCTTGCAGAGATAAGCCTGCTGTTCTGTCCACGTTACCAAAATTGGACAAGGAGGTTTATAATTTACTGTTGCTCCAAACTGTTCGGATCCCTTCTGGGGTACTAGAATTGTGGGGTTTATTGATGGTTTAGAAACCGATATTCATCCCTGGACCACTGTTTCCGTGGAGGTTGTTTCATCACAAAAAGTGTCTTTGGAGTATTGTATTTCCTGGGTTGTGGTCTACTTACCTACAACTCACATCTTCCTACTATGATAAGCTTGGTTGCTCTGCCAGGCATTACATACTCATACTAAGAGTTGGGTACCTGTGTGCTAAGGGATAGTTTTATGAAGTCTCGCCCCAAGTTGACTGTAGAGACACTCCCCTAACACCCCTGATCGATGTCCACTATCATTGATTATTGCCCCACTGACTATCACTACCAGCATATTTGAATGCATTTTGAAGATTAGCTGTAGGACTCGATCGATCGAAAAGCACCAAATGTTTATTAAACCTATATTGAATTGCTCTTGATTATTGTCATTGTCATGTATAATGTTTGCTGCTGATATGATGCTATATTTCTGTGACTGTACGCTGCCAAGCAAATAGATACATGCTTATTAAAAAAGTATCATATTTCATAAAAATCACATTCAACAAGGCCAAAATATACAAATTCAAACAAGCTATAGTTAGAAACCTGATCATTACAAATAATTATATAAAACATAGCTTCCATGCAAAACAGAAAAAAATGACAAATTCACAGAAAATTAACCAAATCTTCATCGACTCCCATTTTACACTCCCACTTTGTGCTTCCTCGTGCACACCTTCATTCATTGACGGGTGGGTACGTTTAAAGATACCATTAGCATCAGCCGCCTGCATTCTGGTGATCTTATTTCACAGATGTCTCCTTGCCCTCTTATGTGTGTACGTCATTCTCTATACAATGTTAAAGAGGGCAGCTTATGTATATTTTAGACATCTGCATCTCCCCATGGCACAAACCTTGCTTTAAGAGCTGTTTTGAGTTGACTTAATGTGACAGATTTAGTTAGAACCCACTCCTCGCCTTATCCAAATGGAGAGTGCCTTACATCCCGCATATCACAAGTATTTTTCTTTACCACAGGAGGCAGCCATTGAGCTTCCACAGAAATTCACTTTATGATTAGCAGAAAATCACAGATGTGCTTTTAAAAAATAAGTTACAAATCTTAACTGGGACGAAACCTTCAAACTGAAATCCCCAATTCAGCTCATAAGGTGCTACCAGCTGTACCTGGAGGGAGACCTGCTATTTGTCACAGGAATTTATTTTGCAACCCCTCCAGGAATATGAGATTTCGAACCACCCCAGATTTTGCAGCCCAAAAAAATCATGGATCAGATCTATGCTTTATATACCTCCAAACACTTGTTCATTCTGAATGCCCCAAACTTGAAATACAATTTTAAAAACCCCTTTACTCCTTAATGATGCCCTTTCAGCTGTCAACTTAAAATGATTGACGCAACCAATGCTCTTTGGGAAAAGTACTCTCATATAAAAATGTGAGCACCTCATCATCTCTACATTCATTTAAAAGTGAGCTACAATGCTTCACCCTTTACTTGAACATCATCATTTTAGATTGCATCAAGTATAGTTCTCAAAATAGTCTTTGTGTGTGGCAGGCCATGTTGGACACCTGCCGGTGTTAAGTCTAAAATAGCAGTGTCATCGGCATAAAGAAGCAGGCTATAACATGTACTCTTCAGGGATGTACCCAAGTCAAAGTCTGAAAGGAATAAATTGGGGCCAACTGATATCCATGTTTTTCACCTTTATTGGTTGGGAAAAACAATGTATGATTCCCTGATCTTGTTTATCGGACAGACTCTGAGAAGTCTGTGTATTACTGTCGGATAGGTTTTAATAAACCATTAAGGATCAAAATAAAATGTAAATTACACCATTACATTATTTCTTGGTCTTTTAACAATTTGTATATGCCCTTTTAAAACTATAAATATGGCCAGCCGTGAAACACCCCACTTATTAAATCGTGAGTCACTTTTCCTTTCGAGATTTTACATTCTGCATCTAGCCATGGATCATTGTGTTCTATAAGCTAGACCTCCTGGGGGCGCTGTTTGTCAATAGCTCTGGCCCGGATAGTTTCAACCAAAGAAACTGTCACTTTCCTTTGTGGCGTCTGAACTGTTTAACAATTTTAAGAGAATATCTTAATTTCTTGTGAATAAATAATTATTTCCAATGCCTCCTTGTTGACCTTATGCATCGCCAACAAGTCCCACTGGCTGTCGGACAGCTTTTCCGTGGTGCCTACCCATAGCCATTGGAAGATTAACTCAAGAGGATAGATTTCACCCTCTGTTCAACCAGAAATGCAACATTTCATAACATTCCTGAAGAAATAGTCAACAATACTGCAACCAATGACCAAGAAACAGTACGACTGCTCTTGTATAATAACGAATGCACCATTTAAAACTAAAGAACCTGGAAAAGCCCAAAGAAGACCCCAACGTACACCTGAACATCTGTGTTCCACTTGTGAACAATTTTCCTAGCCAAACATTTGCACTACATTTCTTAAAAAACATTTTTATCAAGAACCTGCAACTGCTGGTAATGTTTATTTAGCCCTATTATATTTCTGAACAACTAGACTGGTCCCATCTGTCTAAAAATGTCCTACTGACCACTCAATGTTCTCAGTATTTTCTAGTAAACAACCAATTAATGTCAAATGAAGTTAAAGGCCTTGCAAATTGTCTTTACTAAAATTACAGCTTTCCCAGATAACGGTTAAATAATGGAAAAACATTTTTTTATTAGCAGTGTTAAATTTGTTACATTTCTAATTTTTGTTTAAATCATTTTTTCCGCCAACAGAGCGCTGATTTGCTCCGTTGAAAAATGGATGTTGCTCACAATTTCATTTGATATGTCAAGTTTGGGGATCCGTGCCTTAGCCTAAGGAACTTCTTCATACTTCTAAGGTCCTGCCTTCTCAACCCAGCCATAGGACTGCTATTTCCACCTTCATTTGTATTGCCTTACCTGGTTTTTTTTGGGAACCAATAGATTTTGAGCTGTCGACTACGCAATCTGTTCAATAAATAAAATAAACACTTTCCTGTGCAAAGCAAGGTGTTAGGGTAACCATTGTAATATCCAATTGAGCAGTGCTTTGAAGCATTTTCCACTTGCTTCTACCTGCTGTAATTGTAGCTGTCTTATTCAGTCACCAATCCACTCGTATACAGTTGAAAGCCTTAATACTGAAACGGTCACTGCCTGAATTTGAACCTGGCTGGGACTGCAGGTTGCACAGAAAACATTGGCGTGAACACCTACACTACTTACTGCATTGACTACTACTGATACAAATGATATCTACTATTTGAGTCACTGTTTCGACCTACCAGCGTTAGCAATCTGAAGTGCAAGGTCCCCTGCACGTTCTAAAAACAGCAGCCGGCCCTCCTGTTCTCTTGCAGTATAAGCTATGAGGGAGTTTGACTCAGGCATCCATTAACGCTGCACG